>NC_138730.1:20163038-21363038 GCF_965113295.1 Leuciscus leuciscus | reverse complement strand
GTAATTATAACCATTTACAACCACATAAGTGGCCTTGTGATTCATTTGACACCTGAGGGAATTTCAGGGGATTTTAAACATTCATTTGCTCTCATGCATCCAAGGTTGCTTTCTTAGCTATTTTCATGGCAAGTAATAAGTTGAAATACTATAAATGAGCAATTTAACCTATATACTTTTTTTAATTGCTTTGGATAAAAACTAAAACCTGATTCAAGGTTAACTCTGTTAGAAACTTCTTCAAAAGTGTTTACTGAGTAATATTTACATTTACATTTATGCATTTGGCAGACGCTTTTATCCAAAGTGACTTACATTGCATTATATTGCACAATAATATAATTTCCTAAAATAACTTAAACCAGAACAATTTAATAAAACGTGTTTATGAGATACTGGAAACGCTGTATAGGAGTATATAGCGGTGGATAGAACTTGTGTGTGATTCTGTAATCTCCTATTTGGAGATTTAAGAACACTGTTAACACTAAACTCTGATTGGGATTTCTAATTCCACTTTTATGAAGATTAAGGACGAATGCAGCTGACAGTCATTCTCAGGTCATTGATCTATGCATGGAAGCAAAAAAAAAAAATCAGAAACACATCAAAATTATTATTTACAACAAATCTTGGATATCAGGGAGATGTTTCTATACTACATGGGGAAATAGTGCAGAAGTGTGTCTGCTCCAATAAGTATAAATCAGCTTAAATCAACTATATACGTTTTCTACGATATATCCGTAATCCAAGAGTTTGAATATTTTCTCATACAGATGTGAACTTGGGTTAGGGTTACAAAATCACATTTTATTATGAATTGTAGGGATATTTGAGACGTCTGTTCTCTAATAGGAGTTCTTTAGCCTCCACATATAAACCTGGAATTGGAGAAGTTCTGAAATCTCCTAGAGCCATGTTGCAATCCGTGAAGGTGAACTTTGTTCAAAAGTTTGATATATTACTTTCTTTGTTGTTACTTTCTATACTTCCATATTCCAAACGAGATCTGATGAGTGTTCTGTAAAGATTTTGAAGCGTTCTGCTCCCCATTTAGTCTTTGCTAAAACCTTTCAAATATCCACGGCTTTAATATAATTATCTTTGAAACTTTTTAGACCATTTATTGCCGAAGGTCTTTCCCAAAACAATAAAAATAATAAAAATAATTTGTTTCTTTGACAACTTTAATAGAGTCTCTTTCTATAAAAAAGAAAATGGGTCAAGATCAAAATGCTGCAGTTGACAAAAATGAAAACATTTTAAATTTAAATCCAAATTAAAATGCTTTTTATCATTTTTATATTATTTTTCCTCATTAACTATCATTGAAGAACATACATGAACTTTATGTTCTGGTACACAGAAAATAACTTCTGGAATCACATAACCAATATATTGGTTAACCATATATTAAGGTGCTTCCTTTGGGAGTAGCACTTGTTATCTTCCCGGTCAAAAGTGACTGGACACCAATGTAATATAGTTTTGTTCAATAATATTTTGTATTTTGAGAGGATTTGATGCATGGTACTTATTAATATTTTTGCAATAATTATGGTTCATTTTTGCCATTGAAAGTGTGTGTGTGTGTGTGTGTGTGTGTGTGTGTGTGTGTGTGTGTGTGTGTGAGTGAGTGTGAGAGTGTGTGTGGCCCTGTCCCAAATGGCAAACTTCATGTGCACTTTCGGTCTTGTGGACTTACAATGGCTGCCGCGTGTCCGTTAAGTCCGTGAGACCGCAGTGTGTCCCATTTGTCATTTTTAGATCTCAGAAGGGTGCTCGCAAGCGCCCCATGTGGTCGATTTGCGCCCTTGATGCGCACTTTTGCCGAGCCCGCGCTGATGCGGACTCCACAGCAGACTTCTTCCCGACAGTCAAAGCGGCATTACGTCACGAAAGTGCGGACTCAGCGGAAGACCGCGAGTGCTTAGGGTTCCATTTGGGACAGGGCCTGTGTCTGTTTTGCACTCTTGATGTTTTAGTGTTTCACCCCTTCATTGACCACTTAGCTTGCTCGAATCATGCCCTCACTTTTTTTGTGTGTTCACATTCAAAATGCCATAAAAGTCACAAAGTTTCGTACCAAATGTCGGTCAAAAGTGACCAAAGAGCACCAGAGGGTTAGATTAATTTACCACATCAATAAAAAAAGTTTGAAAACATGTCTGCAGCTTTGTCAGAATTACAGCACAAATACTGGAAATATGATAGAGAAAAGGGATACTGTATATGACAATGGGGCTCCTTCAAGTTAAAAAGAGAGCTCTTTTGTGGAGCAGAGCCCCTCATGTGGGCACATTTTTTACTTTTCCACTTCTTTCCAAGACCTTCAAAATGCCTCTCTGGGGTTGTTTTTAATTAGTGGTCCTTTCTGTGCTCTGCGTTTAAAAACCATAATACTAGAGCTTTACTGGCCAAGCTCAATTGACCATCCCTGATGCTAACAGCAGGTGGATTACAGATTTCACCACCAACAGAACACAGGTACAAGTTGAAAAGTTCACTGCACGTGATCGGAGCATAATCTTGCACATTGGTGCACCCAAATGAGAAAATCATTGGGACCTGTATGAATCAAGATCCAGGCTGGCAAGATCATCAGAGACCCCTCACATCCTGCTCGCATCTCTCACCTGCTGCCTTCCGAGAAGTGCGGCAAAACTATCAAAACTTCCAGACATAAAAACAGCCTTTGCAGTAGGCCTCAACACTTCTGTACCAAAAAAAACAAAACATAGCCTACTAGAAAAAGATTCCAGCACCTGCTGTGTAATATATTTCATCATGCATTAAAAAATTGACTTTGCCAAGTCATTACTCATATAATTCTATTTCATTTCCACTGCTCACCATTATGGTGCATATTGTGTATAAAATATTGTGTATATTGTGTATGACATATATGATGAATACTGGGTGTATATATATACATTTTACAAAAGAAGAAAAAAAAAATATATACACACACACACACACACACACACACACACACACACATACATAGTTGTAATCGAAATTATTCAACCTCCATTGCAAATCAGGTTTATTGGCAGATTTACAGATTTTCAGCTGTTTGCAATGAACAAATCAAACAAAAGTAATTGAAATAGCTCACCACAACAAATGTTTCAAGTAATTTCCCCAAATTCATCTAAAAAAAGGAACTTTTAATGACTTCTGCAATCTCTAAATTATTCAACCCCTTCAAGGTAAGCATCTTTAGTACTTAGTAGAACACCCTGTTGCTGTTATGACCTGCTGCAAACGAGATGTATAACCAGACACCAACTTCTGGCAGCATTTCTGAGGAATCTTAGCCCATTCATCATGAGCAATGGCCTCCAGTTCAGTAATATTCTTGGGTTTGTGTGCTGCAACCACCTTCTTCAAATCCCACCAGAGATTTTCTATGGGGTTCAAGTAAGGTGACTGTGATGGCCACTGTCTTCTAGGACTACTTCCTCAACCAAGCCTTAGTGGAATTTGAGGTATGCTTGGGATCATTGTCCTTTTGGAAGGTCCAATGATGCCCCAGCTTCAGCTTCCTCACTGACGGCAAGACGTTTTATCCTAGGATTTCCTGATACTATAATGAATCCATCATGCCTTCCACACACTGCAGGTTTGCAAAGCAGCCCCAGAGCATCACCGAGCTGCCACCACTGCAACTTAGAAATCTGGTTGCATCCGGTGATAGCTTCCTTTTTCCGCCCCATCCAGGTAGTGTAACTTGTTCCTTTATCTTTGAACTTGAAAACTATGATTCCAACGGTGTCTCTTGGAACATTTAGTTCCTTTGCCATCGTGTTGTATCCTTTTCCTTGTTTGTGAAGGATGATGATACCTTCTCTTAACTTTTTGGACCATTCTTTTGACAGCCATATTTCTAACATGCAGTCAAACGTGACACTCAAAAAACCTAGATGTGTTCTAGCTCAAGCACACCTGGTGCAACTAATGAAGCCCTTGATTAGTTGCATCAGGTGGGCTTGAGGCAACACCTGTTTTGCAGATTTGTGCTATTGTGAGGGATTCTCAGGGGGTTGAATAATTTTGAGACTGCAGAAGTCATTAAAAGATGCATTTTCAGTTGAATTTGGGGAAACCACTTGAAACATTTGTTCTGTTGAGCTATTTCAATTACTTTTGTTTGATTTGTTCATTGCAAACAGCTGAACGTCTGTAATTTTTGCCAATAAACTTATTTTACAATAAGGGTTTCTCTCTCTCTCCCTCTCTCTCTCTTCCATTAGAGCTATCCCATTAAGCGCAGCAAAGCTCAGTATAGTCTTAATATCTTGTCAAGAGATATACCAGCAGTATATTTTAATTAACAATAATTCAAAATAACAAACAAGCAGGATATATGAGATAATACACAGAAGAACAACTACTATCCACATTTATCCCACTCCCCATGACATTTGCTCGAATAATGGGAGTCACTTCTGTTAAACAGTAAACAATCAGAGAAAGGTTCGCGTTATGAATGCAAAAATAGGCTTAAAAAAAACTGGGTACAATGAAGTGACATTATTTTACAAACCCTTCAACCATCAAACATTAAAAGGAAACTTAAGTGTAAAAGCATTAACAAATGACTACACAAGACCATGAATAACTCTAAAAGCTCAATTCTTTCCACAGCAATATTACGGAGAGGTTAAATATAACTGTAGTATTTGTCTATATTATGTAACATACGTTGCCTTAATCAAAAATGTTCATTAACTTTAGCATTGAGTGATAATATTTCAAAGTGCTCTCCATCATTTTGACAGATAACAAATATTGTATTTACCTGCTGTAGAAACGTTCCAGTAAACACTGCTAATAAGGATAAGAACTTAGAAAGGGGAGACAATTACATTTCAAAGCACCCGTGTGAAAACAAACCTGGAAAGATACGTTAGGATTTGTGGGGAAGAAACAAGAGATTGAATTCCAGTGAATTATTCATGGAATATATCGTAAAGTAAATCAGGAGAGCAGACTACAAATGTGCAGTATATGTTGTCTTTTTTCATACTGTTACAGCAGAATACAAAGAAAAATGCAGATGGGGAGGGGGGAATGCAGCAGACTGAAAAGAGCTTTTGCCATAGATATTCTTGTGATACCATATCACATTAAAATACCAAGCATTATTTTATTCTTGTGACGTCAAAAAATAAAACATTAAGGGAAATTGACAGCTCATTAGTCAAACTGGCTGATTAGGATTATTATCAGTGCAACCTAATTAGGCAAGGCAACTTTATTTATATAGCACATTTCATGAACTATGGAAATTCAAAGTGCTTTACATAGAAAGGAATAAAAAAATAATCACAAAATAAAAGCAAGGAAAATTAACACCAGTTATTCAAAGTGCTTTACATAGAAAGGAATTAAAATAATCACACTATGGCAATTCAAAGTGCTGTACATAGAAAATAAGCACAAAATAAAAGCAAGGGAAATTAAAACAGTTATGAAAGGAAATAAAAGAGATAAATGATACAGTAATAAAGTTAATTAGAGTAAAATTTATTAAAATAGTAAAAAGATGATACATAGAATAAACTCGGTGTATCTTATTTTGCATATAGTTTTACTCTTACACTAGGCGCGTTTCCATTACAGATTTGCACAAAACTTTTGTGATTTTTTCTAAATGTCGACAAAAAACTATTGCAAAATGACGCCATTTCCATTAACCGATGTTATGCGACTAAAACTTCATTTTTTTCCTCTCGCGATAAGTCATTCCAAAAACCATGGCAACGGACGTTGGTAGGTTTATGTACTAATCCCAGCCACCGCACTAGCCACTGAGAACACAAACTGAGAGCTACATATAAATACACTGGTAAAATAGGGAGGAAACAGGTGGGGCAAATCAATCAAACAATGAATCACCATGGAAACAAAATAGAAACAGAGATACTAACTAAGGTGCCATTTACACAACTCTTTTCAACTAAAAGCGAAAACCTTTTTATGCATTTTGGCCTAAAAGTCTAAAAGTCCAGGAAAACAAAAAATTTGACTAGATTGCATGTAACGGTTACCCTGGAAATCCATTTGAATTTGCTCAGCGAGTTACTCTGGCGTTGAGTAATAATGCTCAAATATGCCCTTGTATCCGAGCTGCACCAATCATATCGGGTTATCTGATATAGGCGGGCCAGAGGCAAGCTAAACAGATGACGACAGCGCTGTGATGTCGTCGTCGAAGTCATTAGTAAACATTGCAAGATGGCTATGGATGAACACCAGCTGTTTGAAATGGCTTTGGCCGCTACAATGAACGAGTTAGACTTGGCTTTTTATCTAAAAGAGGAACAGAAGACGGCGCTCGACTTGTTCCTTTGCAAGAAGGACGTTTTTGCTGTTTTGCCGACCGGATATGGCAAGAGTCTAATCTACCAGTTAGCTCCGCTGTAGCTAAGCATATGGGGCTTGTTGTGATTGGTCGTAGTGTTATCCAATTGCGTGCAGTGAGATTTTCAAATGCATGCTTGGTGCCGCCCCTCGAGCTGGCCAATTTTCATTAGTCGATGCCAGACCCTTAATCTTTGAGATTTGGGTCTGGATTTCCAGGCTATGTAACAGTTATATTGTAAACATTTTTTTTTACGATTACAGCAAAGACTAAATTGTTTAGAATTGTAAAGATTAAATGGATAATTTATAATCTAACAAACGATTTCTATTTCAAATAAATGCTGTTCTTTGGAACTTTTTAGTAATCAAAAAATTCTTTAAACATTTTTTTTATCACAGTTTCCACAAAATATTAAGCAGCACGACTGTTTTCAACTTAATGCTTCTTGAGCACCAAATCATCATAATAGAATGATTTCTGAAGGATCATGTGACACTGAAGACTGGAGTAATGATGCTGAAAAACCAGCAATGCCATTACAGGAATAAATTACTTATTAAAAACATTTAAATGGAAAATGTTTATTTGAAATTGTAATCATATTTGGCAACATTATTACAAAGTTCTGTCATGAAACTTTAGATGGTGCTGGCTGATAGGTCCTTAACTCAAACTGATTGCAATCACATAATTATCTATAGGGCACAGCTGATTGGTTCCTGCTGTATCAGTAGCCAATGAGCTCGCTGCTCAACCTTCAAATACATGGGTAGCATTTGCCTTAACAGTGTAGAGCGCTTTCAAAAAAAACTCCAACTTCCCCAGCTCCACCTGTATAGATCTGCTACAGGTAATTCATGTATGCTATGTTGTAAAGCAGCAGCATGTCTTACTTGCTCACATCAGAGTGTCATGTATTGGCAGCAAGTCATGTACTTGCTCTGCAGCAGCAGCGTCACAGATCTATTCTGCCAAGACCAGACATATATCAGCATTGTCATATCCATTGTTATGCCAAACACTCTGAGAGTTGTCATGTCAGAATTGATATTACTGTCCTTTAAATCAAATTAAATGCAGCCTTAGTGAGCATAAGATACTTATTTGTGTACTAGTATGTGTACTGTATACAGTATATAGACCTACATTAATATTGACTTTGTCCAAGCAACCACACAAACACCTTAGCAACATCCTAGAAACCACATTTTTGTTGTGAACTACGGGTTTGCCTATTTCTTCTCTCATATCCCTCCTCTGCCCCTTCCGCATGGAAATCGTCCAGAATACCTGCCCTCTCAACAGGATATTTGGTCTGTGCTGAGCTTTATTGCCCTTAACCAAGAGACCTTAAGGGAATGGTCCTCTCAGTCCACTGCGATTTCTGTCTTCACTGTGTTGTCAGGCCGTGCTTCAAGGTCATTATAACAGCTTTACAAGACCTGAATGCTAATGTTGCACTATAAAGCAGCATTACAATGCCAATCAGTCTACACAAGCAGTCCGTGTCTCGGGCCGCAGGCTGT
Organism: Leuciscus leuciscus; assembly: GCF_965113295.1. Lineage (NCBI taxonomy): Eukaryota > Metazoa > Chordata > Actinopteri > Cypriniformes > Leuciscidae > Leuciscus > Leuciscus leuciscus. The sequence goes on along the minus strand of NC_138730.1, from coordinate 21,355,136 downwards.
GAAGTGGGAAAGCAAGCTATGGCTGAGTATATTAGAGCTTGTCTGATGTTTGGGTTCACATCAGGTAGAGATGACCTTTCTTGTTCCTGAACAGCAGGGCAGGAGACAGAGCTGAGTCAACCATAATGACAACATGCCACCAGATCCAGCACTCTTGTGCCCTATTCCAGCCTTCCACCAGGGAGAGGAAAACACCACTGGCATTAAACACAGTCAGCAGTAATGACAGCCCACAGCACATACCTAAACACCATGCAGGAAGATAGAAGGAGAGGTAGAGAAAAAGACAGGGCAGCTGGCAGGTATAAACTGCAGAGGTAGAGATGAAATGCTGGTTTTCTGATTGAAATGTACAGCTTTATGTGCTTCGTAGGTGTATGCTGGGCAGAACAATATGTGAGTGGCTTTAAAAAGCAAAGAGCCAGAGAAGGAAGGAGATGGAGTTCAGTCTCATACAACACTGCCACATAAAAGAATGATACACTTTCCTGTTTCCTAGTTCCTTACAGGCTGAAAAAATTCAATTACATTTTTAATGAAATGGGCTGAAATAAAGCAAAAGTTCAACAGTTAAATTGGCATGAAAACTTTCAATCTTATTGTCTTTGAATTGTCAGAGACTGAATTTCACTAAAGTGTTAAAATAATTTGTGAGAGACTGATGTGAACCAATGAGGTAGTGTTCTTTCCATATGCTTTTATTTGATCAAAATACAGTAAATACAGTAATATTGTGAAATATTATTACAATTTAAAACAACTGTTCTGTATAAATTACATGCAGAAAATTCAGCATTGCCATCACAGAAAAAAAACATAATGTATGTTTTTCTTTTGATGGCAAATCTGAATTTTCAGCATCATTACTACAGTCTTAAGTGTCATGTGATCTTTCAGAAATCATTCTAATATGATGATTTGGATCTCAAGAAACATTTATTTAATGAATAGAAGCATTTATCTGAAATAATTTATTTTTGTAAAGATGTATACTAACACTTTTGATCAATCTAATGCATCCTTGATGAATAAAAGTATCAATGTCTAAGAAATCTATCTATCTATCTATCTATCTATCTATCTATCTATCTATCTATCTATCTATCTATCTATCTATCTATCTATCTATCTATCTATCTATATATATATATCTTACTGACCCCAAACTTTTAAATGGTAGTGTATATGTAATATTTTCAAATACATTAGATGCCTGATGGAGTCATGGAAATGTACTGCACATTAGGAATGACCCAGTTCATGACATCATGTCAAAGCTTGAAAATACCCACATCTTTTCTTTTGTCATGTATTTTCCTTCACGGTACACCTCAGGCAAGATAAAACCTGATTTGTTTGTTTCCCGCAGTTTGCTGCTCCTCAAAAGGTGACAGGGTCTCAGCAGACATTGTCCTATATACTGTGTTGTGTTACATTTCAAGGACGTCTCTGAACAGGGCTTGTAAAACATGTTTGGCATGGGGCTGGAACATAAGAACTGCCATCCTCAGCTGAAAGAGAGGGAGCTATCATTAGTCCTACCGCATTTCAATGAGCCTCTTCAACACTGTAGCCCTATTCAAAGACATTGTAGATCAGAAGTGACAAATCCTAGTTATTTACCTCAGCCTACTTTTCAGACCAAACTCTAAAACCAGTCAGTTCTTTAGAGTGGCATTTATTTAATCAAAAGTGTTGCTAACATTCCAGTGCATAACATTGTTTCTGGTGCTTATTATTTTACTGTTTGACAAAACTATACATTTCAAGTGATGATATAAATTCAAAATCAAAATTTTATTTGAGCAGAAATACACACAGTCTTATTCTTGTGGGAAAAAACTAAATAAAAATGGGGATAAGTCATCCTGCACTATACAGATTTTTGTCCAATCAGATTCTTTATAGAATGAGAATGTCCCTCCCCTAATGCTGCCTTCCAATAAATACAAGTTTCATATTTTAGAATGAAAATCATTTACTCACCCCCATGTTATTTCAAACTGTTGCTAATGCTACGCTTATTTACAGTGAGTTTCATATCTAGCAATGAAAGGCACATTTCTGCAATGATCCAAAGTAGCAAACATATCTGGGACAATGCGCTTGAAATGACCTGGGAAATGTTTCGCCGATTCCAAAGTCTTTTGTTTATCTCACTGATTCCTCCTGGCCCCTGGGGTTCGAAACACACAATGAGGCCATCGCGCACCCAGCATGCCGCACTGGCATATAGGACATCTCTGTGCTCACATGGGGGTAACAGTGCTTTTGTACAGGAGCAGGGCTCTGCAAAAGTGTTTACTTGCCCTCAGTATTGATCTGTTGCATGAAAACAGTACAAAGGCATGATCGATTAGCAGGCGAGGAACTTGTTTGACTCTGCACTATAGGTAGTCTGAGAGAGAAAGAAGGGGAGGCAGGGAGGGAGGGAGGTCGAAGCATTGGCATTCCTGTCCCAGGCTCTGTGGGTTTGTCATGACTGGCACTGATGCCCAGGCATTTGAGATGAACCGGTGACACCATCTCCCAATGACCACATCACACCAGATTGACAAACTGCTTCATAATTTCATCTAAATTTTTATGCCATCATTTTTATCGAACACTGGCTCAATTTACTACAGTCCGTCTTCCAAAATCAATGGCCATTGATTAAAAAAATTGATTTTTTGAGGGAATGTGAAAGTCAGACGTCCGTACATGTTAATAATACAAAAGGAGAGCAAGTACGGACTGAATGCACGAAACAGCTTAGCCGTGCCACAATTTTACTGCCAATTTAAGTGAATTTCATCATTAAAAAAACAACAGAGTGTAGTCTCAGCCTGGTGTCCTTGTTCTTCCTCCATATATCCTTCATATCCCCATATATACGTATACGTCCTGGAGTTTACCAGCCATATTAAGATTCTACAGAGACACTGTCATTCTGCCTCAAGAGGGAAGAAAACATTGTCAGGAAGCAACTGGCTGTAATGAGTGGCAGGGTTACCTACCACAGTGAAATCTTAATGAGAGATGGTGCTTTTTGCTGTGCATTCTCTCTGCAGAAATAGAGGAGAGGTACACACACTGCATTATAGAGCCATTATCATTTCATTTCATGTACAACTGAATGCTAGGCCACAGGAAATGACAAATACCACATGTTGCCTGCCTACAAATGAAATCATTATAGGTGAAAAAAAAAAGGTCTCTCAACAGATTATGTTGACACGCAATATTTCCTTTTGTGAATGAGATTGTTCTGGATGAAACAGAAGCCAGTGTGTTTCGCATTTATGTAACACGATGGATTAAATTGGCTTAGGAAAAGTGCCTTTTGCAGATACTTAACACTAATTTCAAAATTCACGCTCTTTCGAATTATTGTTCAAAGTTTGCACTCAATTCATGACACTTAATCTAATCTAATCATTGTTGACATGTTCCATTAGCAGATGATCATACTGCGGCACTAACACTCAAGGACAAAACAATGATTTAAAAAATGAAGCTCAAATAAAAGTACTTGGGTAGATGCCATGCCGAGGGCTTCACTAAAAAATACTTATGAAAGGACTACAATATTTTTAAGCACTCCTGTTAACCTGCATTTGGTACTTTTAGTGTCCTACTAGTAATAACTTTTTTTAGAACCATAAATCAAGGTACACACGCAAATTAAACATGACATTAAGAGACTGGCATTTTTGAATGACCTGAGATGAGATGTAATGGAGTTAATTCCAAGTATGATAACTAATGACAACTATAACTATAAAGTTTTAATACTTGATCTAATTTGATGAAATAGCGAAGTCAGCAAATGACCATGAGGAACAATATCATAAGAATTCATTTCAGAATAATTGTTTCCAGCTGATGAAAGATAAAAACATTGACAACCAATCAGAATCCACGCAACTTTACAGAGCTCAAGCATTTAAAACAGCAGACGACATACCTGCAGTGCGCAATTATAATAAAGAGAACGTTATCATCTGTAGGTGTGTGTAACCCCTCAGGTCCTTCTCCCCCTGCTCCGTGCGGGCCTCGAACCCGGATCGTCGGCATGGGAGGCAGATGCGCTAACAAGGACGCTAAAGATCGCTGTCACTAGTGCGCCACTTGAGATTAGGGGAGTGAGGTTTACCTGCACAGCTCTCACTAGTTGGCCTCCGTTACACTCAACCCCCTATATCTCACTCCCATCCGGGTCACGACACTAATGTAAACACTATTTTAAACACTATCTATCAATTGATCGATCAACCAACCAACCAATCAATAAATACAATTCTAAAAAGTAATGTAAAGAAGCAAAAACTTCCATTTCCCTTACAGAAAAAAAACACATGAATTTCCCATGTGTAAAAACATGTACATGTGATTTTGCACATATGTAATTTAACATGTGAAAACATGTTAAAAGCACATGTAAAATATGTGTTTTGCATATGGCAAACGTGTGCTTTTGGAAAAAAAATTGTGTGAATCCCAATTCCCAGATGAAACACATGAGATCACATGTGAAATTCATGTGTTTTTTCTGTAAGAGCTCTCTGTTAAATCTCGTTTGTTATTTAAATTTAATTTTGGAGTAAGAAAGATTGAGGTTATCTATCCTAAAAATGCGTGTTATTTTATGTAATGAAGGTAAATCACATGCTTCAGTGCACTCTATTCACATGTACTTCCAAACTATTATTCAAACCTTTTTTGTTGTCATGGAGCCTCTGACAGTGACCAATAAAGTGAGATTATATCTAATCCTTCCCATTCACAGCACATTCTATTAAGATGTGCATATTAAAACCATTAAGTAATAATGTGTCATTTCTCTGCCAGAAATCATATTTATTCTTTCTGTAACTTCACGGTTATTTCTTACAAATGATGTGCCCTTGACAATCAAAAGCTAATTTTATTCATCTACCATTAACTCTCCATCTGTTTAGTTATCAAATTACCTTGCTTACTACAGTCTTACTTTTTTACTGTTGCCATGGCCACAACCATCAGTTGTGATATTTATTTCACATGTTATATGTGTCAGTAGACTCTCTATTATCCATCGAATATGTATTCACATTCATATTGCATCATTATGCTCTATTTTTCATCAGCTCCATCAGTATGCCAATAACATCACACTTCATTACTCAAAGAAGCGATTCTCAGCCATTTCCTATTTTATGAAATATGAGGTGAAAGGAAGGGACCAGGTAGTGCAGGTCCCCAAAGATCTGCTGTGACTTGTGTCATGCGACCCCTAGCAGGATACATTATTGAACCTGCCTGTGCCCTGTGCATGCCTCCAAGCAGCACTGGCAGGTACCTAGCAACATCAGTTACAAAAGTTGTGCCTATGGCCTCTGCCATGTATTGCCATCACCGTGGGGTAATTGGTCCGGCACTGCTTCCAATTCTGTACAAGTCGAGCCTATTTTTCCAGTCAGTCAGCCTTGCTCTATGTTTAACAAGCTATTATACCCCCCAGCTCTGCCGCTGAGCCTGGGGACATTGCATGTACGTGGGAGGCGAGGTGTACTGAATCAAATGGAACTGAATCACGATCCTTGTTAAGATAGAGAAAAGATTCAGCTGTCAGTTTTACAGTTAACGTGAGGTTACAAGTCATGACAAACTGAAGTCTTGCAGACGTGTCATTGCGAATATCCTATCTGATTTCTAGCTTCTTCTTCTTTTTTTTTTTCTTCTTTTTTTTTAAACTTTGGCTGTGTTTGTGCTCTCCTGTAATTTCACATGCCATGATAAATTAAACTGCCCCTCCCTTTCCCTCTCCTAACCTATTTCCGCAGAGGTCTGTCCATGCCAAGGTCTTATAAAAGCTCTTGAAATTTCACTGAGCCCAGCTAGATCATGGGAGCACAGGGTTGATAATTAGGATCCACTCCAGTTCCAGCTTTTCAAGCATAGTAGCCAACATGCCTGCTGAAATGAAAAGCTTAAACCAGCCTAAGATTGTATGCTGGTCTTAGCTGGTTTAAGATGGTCCAGTTGCTCTCCCGGCCTGGCTATGTTGGTGTTTGGCTGCTTTAGCTGGTCTGACCAGCTGTTAAGGGATTAAAACCCCTGTAAGCCAGCCAATCAGACCAGCTGAGATATTCAAACTAAGGCTCATTTAAGCTTTGTTTTGTCAGCAGGGAACAGAAATGTTAATTATGGAAGCTTGTCTCCACCTCGGAGTAAAAAATAAATTGTGAGATGAAGTTTACAAAAAGGAAATAAAGTCACAGTGTGACATAAAGTCGCAACAGCAAGTAGGGCTGGGTGATAAATCAAGATATTAAATATGATCAAATAAATCCACAATATCAATAATAAATTGAGTCATTTTCAATATTTAGCCTACATCTAGATGATAAGGTGTGTGGCTAAATTCTGCCAGTTTTGTCTACTAGTACAAACGCATGATGCTCATGGTGTTTTCAGCGTCTGTCATCTCACTGTACGAGGACATACCATATGAAATTCATTTTAATGAGCATTTTAACCATTTCATTTGAGAAAACCTATTGCTATACACACTGGAACTCAATCATCTATCAAAAAAGCAACAATAAAAGTTAGGTTTGAAGAAATTATGATAGAAATATATTACTACTAGCTTATACTGTAGACCAATATATTTTTCATCCAAGTTTTAATTAAGAATTATATTATACATTGTTTATACAGTTCTGTTATGCAGCACTTTCCTTGCAATGATTTCATGGGTCCTAAATTATGGAATTTATATTCATTCTCAAGGTCTGACAAGCATGTGGAGTGCTTTTCCTTACCCATTTATGGTATGAAATGAATACTGCAGGCTTGCCAACTTTTGAGTTTAAAAAAAAAAAAACTTACTTTTTTATATATATATTTTTTAAAGGCACAATATGTATTTTTTTTTATTTAAAAATATAAAAAATCACTATATCTATGTTATATATTTTTTAAAGTTGTGTATTTACATTATCCCGACAGTTCCAATTAACTTCTAAATCCAGAGAAATTAATATTTTAATTCGAAGACACGGACCGTGTCTTTATTTCCGTTTTGTCGCCGTCAATGCCGTCATATCCGTGTTGTCTCTGGTTTCCGCTCGTGCTGCCATGGCAACCAGAGCTATGAACCAGAGCCCTCTGATAGTAACCAAACTGACGCGGACAACTGTGTAGTTCGCAATGTCTATTTGCACGCTGTTGTTGTTTCGTTCAAACATTATGGACCATGGCAAGCAGACTTTGGATAAAAAAGGAGAACTAAACCGAGAATCAATATCAGCGCGGTGTTTTCGAGATGTCGAGAGCTCCCATGGACACTATATAAACGAGAGCTCCACGTCCGAGACTTCGACAACTCCTACATGTAACGTTACTTTATTAAACAGGTGAGCACATTTACATAAAACTAATCAAGGTTATATAGTTCAACAATGATAAAATGTTAGAATATGATCTGTATGTTATTCTAATGTTGATCTAGCTAGCTTACTGCTAGTCTCATACAGGCAAACTAACGTTAACACATACATTTCAACACATTCAAATGCAGTTTAGAGTGATAGTGTAATGTTAGAGCAAGTGAAACAGCGCTGCGTTACCTCTCAAGTTTAATTTGTCTAATAAACTGACCTGTGAGTAGTAATTCTGCGTGTAGTTCAGTAGAATGAAATGTCCATATTCCTTTTAACGTTATATCCGCGGGACTCGCATCGCGTTTGGAGCTGATAGCTGTCTCTTAGCAATCCCGAACTGCTTCATATCACAGTCATGATAAAAGCATCGATGTATTCAGTAATCCATATACATTATTAGATCGGTCGGCTTGACGTTGACGACAAAATCCATAATTCATAGCAAATGTTGCGTCATCAATCTACGCCTTTGTTATTGTAAATAGGTTAGCGACCCCTAGTGGAGAAAAAATCCCATATTGTGCCTTTAACACAAAAAACTTGCATCACAATATGTGTATTGTGATTGTCAAAACATTTCTAAACAGAATTTCATTAAGTTTAGTGACAACATGCTACAATGTTTACATGGTACAAAAACTGGTAACCTATAGTGCTTGACACAAATTTAAATTCTTAAGCTTGCAATTCGATTCCGAATCTTGATTCAATATGAATTCATTTGGATGAACATCAGGTACAATAGCTACATGTAATTTTTTCTCAAATAAAAAACTCTCAACAAATGCTGTAAACATACATTTAGCCCTGTCAGCTGGTATCATTATTAAAGTTTAAAATGAACGACTCAAATGAATAATAGTAATCTTAGATGTGTATATCTGCTACATTTCACAATGCCACCAAAACATCTTCGGTGATCGTCATGCAGGTTGGGGTCAGCAGCTTATATGGTGATCTTGCACTGTGTGGGGAAATTGTGATTGGTGTAGACTGGTCCAATCAAGAGGTTGCAGGTCTTTATTGGTTTAATTAAAACCCATACATTGTCAATGTGTTCGACTTCATGCAGCTCTGTGCAGACCGAATTGCGTATGGCATCAAAATAACACGCAAATCTTTCTAATCGCTCTGGCATTTCTTGATGTCATGCACCAAACGGTCTTTGCAGCACGTTGGCTTATTTAATTTGGCGTCAGATTTACTTGGGCAGCGTGATAGCATGTCTTACATCAAATGTGTGAGAGTTGGCAACCCTGAATATTGTGATAGATATCGATATTGAATGATATAGAAAAAAAAAAAAAGATCATATTTCTTGGCCATATCACCCGGCCCAAACAAAGAGGCACATCGCAAGGCAATGTAACAAATGTGAGATATAAAGTCAGAATTATGAGAAACAAAGTCAGAATTGCAAGATTTAAAGTCACATTGTGAGATATAAAGTCAGAAATTAAACCTGAGTGCTGTTAAAATGAGAAATTACATTGCAATTGTGAGAAAGTCACATTGCGTCATATAAAGTCACAATTACCCTTTAATTTTCTTTTTCAGGAAATAGGTTTCCATAGGAGAGCAAACTCTCTCTACCCTTAACGTCACAGCCTTGTAATCTCACATATACTGTAGCCTGAACATGTTCACATTGTTCTTCATGAAGAACTAAGGCTCTCATGACAAGACCAAGAGCAGGAAATTATGCAGTCTTCTGATAAACACATCTTCTTTTAACAGTATGAGGTCCTTATATCATGTATTCCATAGGGATTTGGAAAGATATGGGAATGTGGTGCTCATTAGTAGAAGTTCACATGCTGTGCCATAATTAATGCAATTTCCAGTTTGCACATTTATATATGTGATGGAATGATTACCACCTACTGATGTTGCAGACATTACCGATAACTTGCCAGGCAACACATCGTGACATATGAGGATGCTTACAGTGCGGCTTATGCACTTTAGACGTGTTTTGATGTGTGTATGAGTGGAAAGGTATTGGAGGTCCTGATTGCTTGAGTGGAAAAGTGAGGTAAACTGTTGACCTCATGGTAATTTATAAGTAAAGAAATGTTTGGTGGAATAATCCACAATACCCCATCACAGATGTCCTTATGACTTATGTTATGGAAATTGACTTATTAAGCATATGGTGCCTGAAAGATAAAGATTTCCCTTAAGTCAAAGGCAAAAACAGATCTATTCTAGCATATGTTTCAGATGGGATGCTGATTCAGTAGCTAAACGCTTGACCTTGCCAGCTGGTTAGGGATGACAGACTCAGAGGTCCCTTGTGAGAATCATTTAGATTATTCAGAGGATTTACACTCAAGATCAAATGACCACAAAAAGAGCAATGGTGAAAGCTCTGACTCACAGAAACAATTCATGCCAGGTCAAGACTGATCTTCCGAAAGTACTTAAATTCACATAAAACGTTGTTTAGTACATTTGAACAGCACAATACTAACAGTGGTTCATCAAGAATGGACCTGAATAGGATTGGACTTGGTCCTTCTCCCCTATGCACAGGGTGATACCAGAATAGAAATATTCATGATTCCACTTAGCTAAAAATACTGAATTATGTTAGACACATTTGCACTCTGTCCCTGACTACATAGATTTAAAAAGCTTTAAACAGTGAATTTACCAAATAACATATTTTATTTTTAATTTACTAATAATAATGAATAAACATGTAAGCTCAAATGTGTGACATCCTGTGGGCACTGAGCTTTGGCACTTTCAGACCTGGATCTCGTTCACACAGAACGCGTTTTTGCTTTGAAAAATGCGAGACACTGGCAGTGGAATGGGGAAAATCTGCAAGGTCTCGAGATGCGTCTTTTAAAAGTTTAACTTCTTTTAACTTGAGCACAGCGTTTTTAGAATGCCGTGTCATGCACGAGGCACGAGATGCATGTGCTCTCAAGTGACCCAGGCTGAATCTGAAATCGCCCCCTAAACTCTCATTCACTATTCCCTACGTTAGTCCACTAATACTGTTCACTTTAAGGAGTGAATGAAAACGAACGAGTGAATTCGGACAGCCGTTGAGCGTACATCGGCTGTACACTCATTATTGTGGTTCAATGTGGGATTGAATGAGTACACTCAATAACGTCCACTATGGTTTCGGACACCACTACAAATGTCTGTCCCCTCAAATAACGCCTTATTTGAGGGTATAGGGGGCGATTTCGGATTCAGCCCAAGACTTCAAGTGCCGATATTAAAAGTAGGCTACTTCCTGAAGAGCATGGATAATCCACCAGGGAGCATATGATGTGTAGTTGATTATACAAAAGCTTTTTCTGTAAAGCATTGATCATGTTAATAATGTAGAGGCCTTGAAAGTCATATATTAAAGGTATAGCGGAGGATGTTTTACTTCCTGGTGGGTAGTCTAAACTATTGGTCCTCCTAATTGTCAATCATTCTGGTGAATCAATCAAACTTTTCAAAAAGTGGAGAGGGCGGGTCTTATCTAAAATTTGGAAAGATCCTCCGCTATACCTTTAAATATGATGCATAGCCTACTGTCTTTAGAAGCTTTTTTTTAGGAACAAACTAAAAGTTTGAATTGTTATCAATTGAAAATCTTGCCTTGAAAATGTTCTTTGACAGCCGTGGTCAGTATTAACTCTCAAAGAGAAGCTTGAATATTCTGCTCTAAATAACTCCATTGGTGTTTCAGAGAAAAAAGTAATACAGGTTTTGAAAGATATGAGGATGAATATAGGTGATTATTTGGGAAAACTATTCCTTTAACTCTTCCCCTGCCACTGATGGAAATTTCCGTCATTTGTGAGAAAACGCTTCCCCGCCATTGCCGGAAATTTCCGGCTTTCCATCTTTTCACTGCTATACAGTAGGGGGCACTACTACGCATCTTCTCAAAGAGTTCTGAATCTCTTGATCAAAACACATGCGAAGAAGAAACAAGTGATATCATATGTAATCATATGCATATGTAAAATAACGCGATCATCAACATTAAACATTAATGTCGACCTAGGATGAGCTATAGGACTGTGCAATATTTGGGGGTGTTGATGGACTCGATCTACTCCATCTATGATTTGATCATCGTTCTGAATCCGATCCGGATGAAGTCTTTGACAAAAACAGTTTTGGTCAGTTTGTTGCTTTTTTATGAAACTTACCCACATTCAAGTGTTGATAAAAAAAGAACCCTTACGAAAAAGAAGGTATACTTCAAGTTCATTTTATGAAGTGTACTTAAGTAATGTTCAAGTAAATTTTCAAGTATACATTATGTAGTAAGTATACTAATGTCAATATGTACTAGTAGTAAACTTGTAAGTGTACTATTTTAATACCGTTTGGGACTAAATTGGCCCCCTTTTAGTATATAAAAGTATATGTTTAAGTGTACAATAAGTGTAACAGTAGTAAACTTTAAGTTCACAACTAGTTCATAATTCCGTTTCTCATTTGTACTGCAAGTGAACTTATGGGTATACTAGTAGTTTACTATTTTAATACTTGTAGCAACTTTGAAGTATACTCTCAGTAAACTACTAGTTTAGTTTAAGTGAAGTTTTCTATAAGTGAACTTAACATCATACATATAGTTTACCATTTATATATTATTTTTGCTATTTTAGTGTACTCTCAGTAAACTACTAGTTTAGTAGTTTTATACTACAAGTTTTCTTTAAGTGAACTTAACATTATACTTATAGTTTACTATTTATATATCATTTTTGCACTTGCAGTAGGCCTATACTACTATGTTCAAATGTTATTTTTTTATACTTGAAAAATACCTTTAACTGTACTTTAATTTTAAAAACATTTTATTAGCTTCATGCATCCTTTTTTTATCAACACTTGAATGTTGGTAAGTTTCATAAATAAAGGCAATATTTTAAACAAAAAAGATGAGAAAATCTCATTTTTGTCAAAGACTACGCCTTGATCAGATTCAGAACAATGATCAAAACACAGATGGAGTAGATCGAGTCCAACACCCCCAAAGCTTCACAGATGTTTTCTCTTCATGGGTTACACTTCATTTCATTTGGAAACATTAAGCAGTTTTGATTTACACACTGTTTAATGTTTGATGATCACATTATTTTACATTTGAGTGAGCAATCTTCTATCACTTGTTTCAGCTTCTTCTTCTCCTGTTTTGATCCGGAGATTCTGTACTAGAAGATGTGTCATAGCGCCCCCTACCGTATACCAGTGAAAACATGGATAGCTGGAAAATTCAGTCAATGGTGGGGAAAAGTAGAATTAAAGTAAATTCCTGTGTGCACTACCAGTGGACTAGCCTACCCAAAAATTCAGATACGCAGAATTAGAAACATATCTGTTTTATATCAATATTTTAAATCAATATTTTCAAACAATGTAAGTTTCATAAGACTGTATATGAAAAACTATGTAAAGTATATTTAGTAGGCTACTCGATCAAAAGAGTTAACACAACTACAAGCCAAGTATACTTTGAATAATAAAACTTAAGTATATCTCGATCAAAAGATTGAGTACAAGTATAGGCCAAATATACTTGGACTTTTCTCTCAGTATAAGTCAAGTACACTTAAGTGTAATTAAGTATATTTCTGAGAAGTACATAAAGCGTAAAAATGTAGACTGAAAGTATGCTTTCTTCTTTTTAGTTGAAAAGAAGTATACTAATAGAAAACTTGAATAAACTTTTATAAATAAGGGAATAAGGGAAAAAAAATAAGGGAATTATTATCGCTGTGTACAAGATCAGGTTCAGTTCCATGCTTATTTTATTTACTCTATAAGCTATTCCACCCGAAAGCTTGTTACTATATAAACTTGAACATGTTAGTTTAGAGGACAGTGTGTAATACTATGTTTAAAAAAATAAAATAAATTAATAAGCTACCTCAATCAAAATAGTAAACAAGTACAAGCCAAGAATACTTAGAATACTTAATTATACTTTTAAGTATATCTCGATCAACAAGTATAGGCCAAATATACTTAAACTTTTCTGTCAGTATAAGTCAAGTATACTTAAGTGGAATTTGAAATATATTTCTGAGAAGTACATAAAAAGTAGACTGAAAGTATACTTTCTTATTTTAGTTTAAAAGAAGTATACTAATAGCACACTTGAATAAACTTGCATGCATGAATATTGCATGTTCAGATATTCATACAACAAAATGATCAAAAACGCTGGCTGTGGCTGGCAACTTTTTTTTTTAAACGCTTGCAGGGAAAGAGTTAATATACAGTAGCAGGATATTGACGGTAATGTCAGAGGTGGCTATAGCTGGTCTAGTTAGATGAACTGGCTTCCAACCCGCACGCCAACATGTCATTGGGGCAATACAGAACCAGGGGAGGAGAGAGAGGGAAACTTTTCATTTTAATTAGTTCCTGCTGCTGTCTAGAAACAGGCGTGGAGGTCAGTTGTAATTGGTTTGTTTTTATATTGAAATGTTCAGGCCAGAATGATTGAATCTGGGTGAGTTTTGGAAGCTGCCCTTTTTCTCAACCCCACTTTCTCTCTCCCTCCTTATGTTGCTTCTCTCAGTCTGGCTCTACCACAGATACTGGAAAAAAATCTGTGGATCCTGGCGTGCTTTGGGGCTTGGCATGGGGAGAAAAGCCACTGCTAGCCCATTCCACCGAGAGATTTGCCAAGCACATAGTCTTTCTCTCACACAGGCACAAGGCAGAATGGATGTGTGTGACAATAGAGGAATTTATATCATGCAGAACGATTAAACCTGAGGGCTCATAAAGTATGTGAGGGTGCAAGGCAAGCAGTTCCTCAAAGTTTCCAACTAATACTAATAGGTGTAGAGAACAAATTCTCTGATAACCGAGGCACTCCTTAATTAAAATGTCTTTATTACAAAAATGACATGTCCTAACTGGACAACTTTAAAAAGCCCACGCGGAGCGGCATGGAGCCTTCTTCAGGGTGTCAGTGTGTCAAGCAGGCATATGATGTTTTGTCATGGCTGGTAGGGATGGGGATGGTTGCAACAAGTTATAAATTGCATGTTTAATAAAAGTTTGTTGTATTGCAAATTGTTCAGTTCTTCCTGTCTGGCACTGAAATATGGAGAGATTGAATAGCATCTGTAATACCTGCACACTGAATCTATGAAGGCCTATGTTCTACACATAAACAAACAAAACTCAATAACTGTTATTTGATAAAAAATTACTAAATAAATCAATAATAGGCTACAATAATATTATTGTATAAATAAATAATACTATAATATTATAGTAGGTCTAAAACGGTTAATATTTTCAGAATTCTCTGCTCATTGAGACAAAAATAACTTCATTGAAGTTAATTAGTGAAATTTAAGGTATTTTTTAACATGTTGCAACCATCCCTGGTTGTGTTGCAACTGTCCCCTGGGTTGGGGTCAGTTGCAACATCTGGCTTCTTCCATTCAAATAAATACTGTGAACGATATGTCATATGTAATCATCTTTAAATGGAATGGGTAATTAGCAGACAGATGCAAGTTTAAAGTCGACTCGACATGAAATCAAAATTGACCCTATTTACTTTGTTTGCGCATATTACTAGTCTTGTGGTGAACAATTAATCCGTGCAAATTAATACACAGAAAAAAATTGTTTGCCGTGGTAACTCGCGCTGCGTCAATTGACGCTGAGGGAACGCTTCACGTGATGACATCTTGAAGCACATGTAAAATCAGTCCAATGGTGTGACGGAACGTCAGAGGCGGGTGACTTCATGAGCCAGGAAACTATAAAGCTTGCTCAAAATAGAGCCGCACTAGCTTCTGTGTCTTCAGTAGCACTCATTGTGAAACTGTCCTTGTCTATTTGGTGTTGTTTTGTCTTTATATAAGCTATATATATAAAGTCATGGCGAGCAAGCAGCAGTTCAGGATTTGTGTCCACTCCTGCCTGTGTTATTTAACGGGTGGGGACACACACATTCTTTGTGTAGCTTGCTCGAGGGTGTTGGCTTTGAGCACTGTGATGTGCTTCCTATGCGGACACTCTGATCCCGCCTGGCGTTCTTTCGCGGTCCCGTTACTGCCGAGGCACAGCGGCGATCACAGTCACGTGGTTCACAAATGGATCTATCAGCGGGATTAGACGGGCCCAGCGTTATCTCTGATAGATTTCACACTGATTTCACACTGGACAGACATTCGTCACTATGGTGGCATTGGTAAAGACGTTCCCTTAGCGCCAATCAACACAGCGCGAGTTCCCTTGGAAGGGCACGCCTCGGTTACGACTGTAACCTCGGTTCCCTGAAGAGGGAAGGAGACGCTACGTCACCTTGCCATATCTCCTACGTACCTGTCAGCGACTACTTCAGACTTATGTTACTAAGCTAGCGCAGCTCTGTTTTGGGCAGGCTTTATAGTTTCCTGGTTCATGACCCATCCGCCTCTGACGTTCCGTCACACCATTGGACTGATTTTATATCATGACGCAAAGCCTTCCCTCAGCGTCAATCAACGCAGCGTCTCGTTCCCTCTTCAGGGAACCGAGGTTACAATCGTAACTGAGGCATTTTTGGTTCACTAGAAAGAACTGACTCAAGAGTTAATGTTTGTGAATCAGACTACACACTTGTCACGTTGTATGTTTCTTTCCACGCAGCCCACGGAGCATTCAAGACAGACTGCAATCTCACATTCATAACTCATGTAAAATATGATTTATTTTGCTGTGGCACTAAAGATTCAGCAGGGGAGAACGCCCCAGATAGCAAACTGACATAGAATCAACATAGAGTCGATGTTACCTTGTTATCTGATACTACATAATTTATGTTTCCACATTCTGTGCCTTCTCAAGAGCCTTAGAGTTTATGCCATTCAGACAAATTTGTCTGTCTAATACTGATTTCTCAGTAGAATGTTAACTGTATACTTATTCTTGTGTTCCTCTACATCTCATAGCCTGTGTGTGCTGTGTGCAATATAAAAATCTTGCAATGTTGATAGAGATCATTGCCTCTTAACATTGTCTGACCTCAAATCCAAACCAGTGTTTGTAGTGCATAGGTCAAGTGGAATCAAAATGTTTCTCCTGAACTGCACAGAAGTAAGACGAAAACATCCGAAATGTACAGTGAATTTTATATATATATATATATATATATATATATATATATATATATATAATATGTATGTATGTATGTATATATATGTATATACATACAGTATATATATATATATGTATGTATGTATATAAATGCATATGTGTGTGTGTATATATATATATATATATATATGTATATGCATGTTTATATATAATTCACTGTACATATATATATATATAGCCTTTTGTACAATCTACTACTTTGATAGTTTACTTTTTTAGCAAGTAAAAGTACCTTTCTAATTCTAAAAATGTCCACCTTCAGGTTGTGGTTCATGTGTCCTTTTGTTGTGAAATCTACTGTTTTTTATAAAGTAAACGTCAGAATAACTTTTATCTTGTTAGTAAAAAGATAAACACTTGCTGGATTGAAATAACTTAAGTTTACTTAAGTTACCTTGATACAAGGTACCAAGGTATCTTGGTACAAGGTACCTTGGCATTATTTTGGACAATAAATTGAGTTTTGACCATCACATCACAGACATTCATAGGCGCTGCCAACAGAGACTATTTGTCAAAAGTAAAATCAGGACTTTCTCAGTCAAACCACACCTTCTTTTCCTTTTGTACCGTAGAATCATTGAACCCATCCTCTTGTATTGTGATACCTGCTATTTCACTATGCTTTCTCTCACTAATAGAAACAAGCTCCTTAAAATCATTAACTTCCTCAAAAATAATTGGTCTTCCCACACCCAACTTGCCGGCTCTCATTGACGCTGCTACCATCTGTAGAGCAAACACCATCGTACAAAATCCCAGCCACCCTCTTAACTCATTTTACCCTTCTTCCCTCAGGCCGCAGATACAGACAGCTACCCCATAAAAAATCACGGCTAGGGAAAAGTTTTGTAATCTCAGCTCAGCAATCTCAGTTGAATTCACAGAATGGCTAATTTATCTACTGTAAATGTGTGGGTTTTTTTTGTGCAATATATCTATTTATGTGTACAAAATTCTGTGTGGTATGTGCATGTTATGCGTGTTGAATGTTGCTCCTGGTACAGTCTGTGAAAACAAATTTCCTCTATCGAGGACAATAAAGAATGAATATGAATATGAATACTTGATTGTCCAAATAATCAAATAATATAGTATCAGATATGATTATGTTATGCTATGCTGTTATGTTATATTATATTATTTACATTACAAGCTATAAGAATCATATTTGACTTTTTCTGATGTATCAAATATGATACTCAACAAAAAATGCTAATTATTTTAACTTTTTGGTTCCACTTTATTTCGATAGTCCACTTTAGACATTCTACAAACTATAAGTAACTTTGCAACTACATGTCAGCAAACTCTCATTAGAGGATTAGTAGACTGTTAGTAGACTGTTAGGTTATGGTTAGGTGTTAGGGTTCGGGTTAGTATAATAAATTGACTTGTAGTTGCCAAGTTACTTATATAGTCAGTAGAATATCTGTTGGGGGACCATCAAAATAAAGTGTTTGCTGATATTAAGCAGAAAGTCTGTCAATACTCTAATGACAGTGAGTTGACATGTAGTTGCAAAGTTACTTATAGTTAGTAGAATGTCTAAAGTGGACTATCAAAATAAAGTGTTACCAACTTTTTTTCTTTTATTAAAGTTCAATAAACTGTTCCATTTAAAAAAAAATAACCTTGCATACTTAACCCTGTAAAGCCTGACATGAAAAAATAGTCTAAAATAATAGAAAAAATAACATTTCATATGTCAGGTTTTACAGGGTTAAGTACGCAAGGTGTCTGGAGGTTCTCCGTTGTATTCTGCCATAGACAATCTGAAGGACATCAAATGGTTCCTCATGTATTTATTTTATAGTGAAATATATATTTTTTATTGTAGTGTATATTAGAGGAAAGGATGCATAGAAGACAAGTGGTTGCGGAATGGATAAGAAGCTGGAGTATTTTCTCATTGGAGTAGTGTTGAAGGAACTTGCAGGAGTGCTGGTTGAGGTGGATCAATGGTAGGGGAGGTGGGCAATGAGTTGTGTCAGGTTTGAGAGACAATGGATCAGTGATGTTACCCACTTTCTTAAAGTAGATAATGAAGTCCGTAGTGGTGAGTGAGAAGGCAGAGGGGGATGAGAAGAACGTAGACTGTGCAGGTAGAGATGTCAGTGCAGGTTTTGGAATAGAAGAATGTCTTGGCTGATCTGATGCCAGTGGACTATCCTGAGAGGATGACTTGGTATATACTACAGTTGTCAGTAGATTTAGCTCTCTCTCATTTTTCTATTTGCGACTGCATGCTTGAAACTCAGTCATACTGTACATCTGCCAAAGCGTGGGATGCAGATGGAGGTGAAGAGGAAACATTTGGTGCAGAGAGAGAGGGAAGAGAGATCAAGAAACGAAATGGTTGAATGAGCATTACGCATTCTTCCCTAAACTTCTAAAACACTTGCAAATCCCTGAGCTCAAATGATTGCACATTCTCTCTCTTCCCCCACAGTATTACTTTACATAAATTACTCTGGCAATAACTGTAGAGTTCAGCATGTTCTTCTGTTTTGCTTTAGCCTGAGTCTAGCGTGTAAGAGGTGTTGGGGAGATAGAAGAGCTCTTCGTTATACTCATAACTGTTACATTACAGGAAATCATCAATCGTAAACAGCTTGCTGTAGGAGATTGTTTTGTTGTTTCAGTAAACATTGAGATATTCTTTTCCAGAAGAATAGTGTGTAATTAGCCAGGGAGTTACATAGTTCTGTTACCATCCTTACTTTAAATTACTGTTTATGGTTGCAGGAAAAAGTATGTGGACCTTTAGAGCTGACCTGGATTACTGCATAAATTGTTCATGCAATTTGATCTGATTGTCAACAAACACTGTCTGCTTATACATAAGCAATGATGCATTTTCAAAAAAACATGTATCATAGTGCTGTCAGGGAATACCAGACACAGAGACAGAGTTAGTTGAACCCAAACAGGTATTTATTGGCACAGAGGTGACCATACATGTGAGTGATGGAGAAATCAGATTGATATGGAACAGATGGATACTGAATAACAGAGTCTTTTCTTTCTTTACTAGGGTACAGGAGTATATCGGATGACTGGAGAGTGACGGATCAGGCGAGCACACACCTTTTCATGGAGAATGGTGAGTAGACAGGTGAGTAGGATCCTCTAGATTGAGTATAACTAGAGACTGTTGGAGTTTCACAAGGAGAAGTAGAGTGGGTAAGAAGTCTGTAAAGTGAGTGTAGTGAGGGACAGGAGGGATGCTGGGAAATTTAGTTTCTGACTTGCTGACAGGACTTTTGAAGAACAAGTGCAGAGTGGAAAAGGTATATGTGAACCCTTGGATTTAACAATTGGTTGACCCTCCTTTGGCAGCAATAACTTCCATCAAACATTTCTTATAATTGCAGATCACAATGATTTTTTTTATTTTTTTTTTACCAATCCTCTTTACAAAACTCTTTCAGTTCGGCAATAATATTTGGATGTCTGTTTTTCTACTTCTGTTGAGCTTGAATTGGTAAACAGATGGCCTTAAATTCTCCTGCAAAAAAGTATTGATAAACTTAGGAAAACAATTTTCTGTTGATGATGAGGCAAGCTGTCCAGGTCACCAGGCAGATTTGAGGCTGAACCATGATAATCCCTCTATAACAAACGTTACGGTTGGGATGATATTTTTGCTGTGTGATTTAGAAGAAGAAAAAAGAAAAGAAAAAACATTTGGTTTTAACTGTCCAAAATATTTTTTATAATATTTTTTCCACTAACTACTGGAACATCCAGTGCTTAACTTTCTCCATTTACAGACAATATGAAAGACAAAATTTGAAAACTTACTTGATTGATTGGACTTCAAGTTATCTTTGCTAACTCCACTTAGCTTTTGTAAAATCATTAGCATTAGATTTAAATACTTTTCATCCACTGTGGATGTTTACAAAAATATATCATTGTTGTGATTTTAGTTGAATTCAGGTCAAATATTATAACATGAATGTATTCAGAAATCCTGGTCAATTTGATTTACACAACTGCCACAGTAGATTTTTATGTTATGTTATGGCTGTTCAGACAGAAATGTTAGCTTTTACTCTCTGCCCTCGTTTCATTGCACACGCATTATATTCTCAAATCTGCATATAGTGACAAAACGTGCCCATTCCAATAAGATGCAGTGGACTGCATCTTGAATGTTTCTTCTTCCCACTTTCAGGTTGTCAAATGACAATGTCCCAGATGGCTTAGAACTAGCAGACCAAAACTAGTCTAGCAAGAATTAATTTCATCATCCACTTGTTTTAGCATAGTGTCAGGCCACGGGCCATGGTCGTGTCTTTGCGCTTCTTGCTGATGAATTATCATGCGTCTGCAGTCTGATGTGATACTGAACTTTGCAGAAATAAAAGTTCACAAGTTCACAATGTTAAGATAATCCTAGCGTGAAATGAGGGTAAACATGTTGTGCTTGCTGTCCATGATGGACTCAAGCTCTATGTATATCTGTAAACTACTTTATATTCATAATATCTACATAAAGATACCATTTACATACTATTCATCTTCTTTCTACAGTGCATCCGTTAGTGGCCACCACTATTTTGTGTGTCTGGGCTATACCAACTTACCCCAATGCGGCGGCTTCTGCCATTGCTATAGAGGCCATCCACGAAAATTCTGTGCTCCATGTCACAGCCATGCCCGCTCTGTCATGGCCAGAAAAGCCATCATTGCCTCTATTCTGCCATGGCCTCCTGATCCCCAATGTGGTTTTCTGTTCTGCTGAGGTGGCCATCTCTTCCGCAGGCTCCGCCATGGTGCTCTCGATCTCCACTGGGTCCATCATGTCCATTTGATCCTCCATGGTCTCATCCACTGCTCCATGGCCCAGGCCCACCTGATCCTCCATGGTCTCGTCCTCTGTTCCATGATCCTTAGTCTCGTCCACTGTTCCACGGTCCATGGTCTCGTCCACTGCTCCATGGTCCTTAGTCTCGTCCACTGTTCCATGGTCTCGTCCACCTGATCCTCCATGATCTTGTCCAGGCCCTCTACCATGCCATGATCCAGGCCCACTTCCGCTTCACGGGCCTGGCCCTCCATCTTTCCCCCAGGTCTGCCTCCACTCCACCACCCTCCTGGACTGTCATGTGATTCCCTTGTCCCTCATGTGATCTTGTCATGTGCTTCCCTTGCTTCATGTGTCATGTTTTGATTGGTTCCTTTGCTTGTTTTTGCTTGTAACCTCCTGTTGGTGAAATTTGTCATATTTGCTCAAGCCAAGTCTGTTATAGTCAAGTTTAAGTCTGCTCTTGTTTATGTTATGTGTTGGTTGTTTTTTTAATCTGGTTCACGGTTGTTTAGCAATAAAACTGCACTTGGGTTCTGTGGTAGATTTTTCCCTAGACCTGTTTTAGGGAAAAAAACGACGTCCTATATTATTTATACTCTAGCACAGTGGTTCCCAACCCTGCTCCTGGAGTACCCCCAACACTGCACGTTTTCTTTGTCTCCCTAATCAAACACACCTGATTCAACTCATCAGCTCATTAACCCATGTGATAATGAGCTGACGAGTTGAATCAGGTGTGTTTGATTAGGGCGACAAAGAAAACGTGCAGTGTTGGGGGTACTCCAGGAGCAGGGTTGGGAACCACTGCTGTAGCACGTCTACACATCGACGTCAGCCGAGTCTAAGCCTATACCCTAGCGCGTCTACACATCGACGTCGGCTGGGTGTTAAGCCTATACTCTATCGCGTCTACACGGTGACGTCGGCTGGGTGCTAATCTTATACTCTAGCACGTCTACACATCGACGTCGGCTGGGTGCTAATCCTATACTCTAGCGCGTCTACACATCGACGTCGGCTGGGTGCTAAGCCTATACTCTATCGCGTCTACACAATGACGTCGGCTGGGTGCTAATCTTATACTCTAGCGTGTCTACACATCGATGTCGGCTGGGTGCTAATCCTATACTCTAGCGCGTCTACACATCGACGTCGGCTGAGTCTAATCTTATACCCAAGCGCGTCTACACATCGACATCAGCTGGTTGCTAATCCTATACTCTAGTGCGTTTAGACGTCAGCTGAGTCTAATCCTATACCCTAGCGCGTCTACACATTGACGTCGGCTGGGTGCTAATCCTATACTCTAGCGCGTCTACACATCGACGTCGGCTGAGTCTAATCTTATACCCTAGCGCGTCTACACATCGACGTAGGCTGGATGCTAATCCTATACTCTAGTGCATCTACACATCGACATCAGCTGGGTGCTATAGTGCGTTTAGACGTCGGCTGAGTCTAATCCTATACCCTAGCGCGTCTATACATTGACGTCGGTTGGGTGCTAATCCTATACCCTAGCGCATCTACACATCGACGTCGGTTGGGTGCTAAACCTATACTCTAGCGCGTCTACACATTGACGTCGGCTGGGTGCTAATCCTATACTCTAGCGCGTCTACACATCAACGTCGGCTGAGTCTAATCTTATACCCTAGTGCGTCTACACATCGACGCCGGCTGGGTGCTAATCCTATACTCTAGCGCGTCTAGATGTCGGCAGTTCTCGAGCAGTTCTCAGAGAATCTCCCCCAAGAAGAAGCAAGGCCGGAGTATCTCAGACAAATTCCATTGAGAATCCCACCAGCTAAAAGAATACAACAGTTTTTTATAGAATAAGGTCTTAGAATTGAGAAATTACTAAATGCCGGACAGTCTGTTTCAAGAGCGACCAGACCCTGAGAGGACAAAAGGACCTCTCTGGACATTACCATTTGAACTAGCCCTTGTGCACCATCGAGACGAAAGTCTCACCTCCGAGTCATCCTAATCTACATCTCTTTCCCTCTCCCCTCACCCCCTCTCTCTCATGCTCAGATGATCACCTGAATTCACCCAAGAAAATGTATAGTTTAATGTGAATAATTACCACAGAGTATTTTTCATGTTTGGTATCATTTAAAATGTCACAGTGCGGCTGGTACAAATGTCTCATTTCCAAATAAGTAAAACAAAAGGTAATAAGGTTTTTAAGAGTTTATGGATAACTGACACACAGGGAGGGGTTGGCCTCTAGACAAATGGTCTCCCTACACCCAAAGGTGTAACCTCTGAATGCAAATTTATTTTGTTAGCACATGTTTCCATGTGAAAGGTTTGTCTATATAATGAAATGCAGCAGGGAGTTTGAGGCCTTTTTTACCTCAGATGAGCCCATGATGTTGAAGGACCTCAAAGAATTCAGCATCATGTATTTTAATGCTGGGTTTGCATCTTCTCTCTATTCCAGAGTATTTGATGTTTTGTATCGATTATCTTTGAATTGATTATGAAATTGGCATGATACATTTACCTGACATAATAAATTGTTACATTTGATTATTCTAACTGACTTTGACATTATTTTCATTGAAGAGTTAAACGGAATAGTCAAACATTCGCTCATAATTACTGATCCACAGATATCATTAAAACCTTTTCATTTATGGAGTCAGATTAAATAACAAGAGAATACATATTCAAATGTATTGCATTTAATCAAAAAATACTTTGTTAAAAAAATCTATCACAGTTATCATCTCAACTCGTCTTCTGTGGGCTATGTTTCACATAGCAAGGTCATTTAAGCGTCTTCCGGCATTTCAGTGAGGAGGAAAAACCTTTGGAAAATGCTTGAACTCTAATGTGGGGAAAGTGGTTTGAAATGGAAACAGTTTTCAAATGTTTCTGGGTTAGTGTAGACATATAGTCTGGCAAGCCAGATCTGCATCAAGATGTAGTTCTGCCAGAAAGACTCGGGAGAATAAATACTTGTAACGCTTATGCATTTATTGACAGCCCAGCAAGCAATGTATGCAATAAAGTTCTTTGGCGTAGGCCCCGTCCGTAACTCGCAATCCGAGGGTACGGATTCAGCATTTCCTGCCTGAAGAATAAGGCAGGGGCGCAGCCGACCCCCTGTGAGGTATTGGAAGGGACCATCCTGGTGGTGGTGGGGAGGTTGATGGGGAAGGGACCATCGTAGGTGATAAGGAGATTAGAGGGAAGAACCCGTCTTGGTGGAGGGCAGAACCATCTTGGTGGTGGTGGGGTGTATGGTGGCGAGTGAAAGCGTCAGCATCTGCGAACTCAGACAAGTGTAAGTACGGGTCTTTTATACTTCTAGTATTAGAACGTGATTGGATAGATGAGAAGGTAGTAAGTGACGCAACAATTGAGTCTTCCTGACAGAACTTTACGCTAAGCTTTCATTTCTGCCAGAAAGACTCGGGAGAATAAATACTTGTAACAGTTATGCATTTATTGACAGCCCAGCAAGCAATGTATGCAATAAAGTTCTTTGGCGTAAGCCCCGTCCGTAACTCGCAATCCGAGGGTACGGATTCAGCATTTCCTGCCTGAAGAATAAGGCAGGGGCGCAGCCGACCCCCAAAAATAGGTGGAAGAGTAATTCCACTGGGACGGGGCCCACCCCCTAAGAACGGAAGAAAAGTATACCCACCAGCCATATATCGTGAAGTTCCTAAAGTATAGAAAGAAAAATAAACTTAGCGAGCAAGCAAGATAGACATGGAATGCAACAATTCTCATAGGCCGGTAGCTTATTATAGAGTTCCATTTATCATCGAGGGGACAGTAATAATGTAAAATGTGAAGCATGCATTTTGCTAAATACTTTTGCTGCTGTATTTGTGTGATATATTAATGCGTGTGCTGACATTAATTTTATTTTTATTTTTTATTATTAGATATACACGTCACACGGAGACGAGGCCACGCTGAGCCACACATAGACGAGGCCGCGCTGAGCCACACATAGACGAGGCCGCGCTGAGCCACACATAGACGAGGCCGCGCTGAGCCACACATAGAAGAAGCCGCGCTGAGCCACACATAGACGAGGCCGCGCTGAGCCACACATAGAAGAGGCCGCGCTGAGCCACGCATAGAAGAGGCCACGCTGAGCCACGCATAGACGAGGCCACGCTGAGCCAAGCATAGACGAGGCCACGCTGAGCCACGCATAGACGAGGCCACGCTGAGCCACGCATAGACGAGGCCACGCTGAGCCACGCATAGAGCCACGCATAGACGAGGCCACGCTGAGCCACGCATAGACGATGGCAACGCTGAGCCACGCATAGACGAGGCTACGCTGAGCCACATAGACGAGGCCACGCTGAGCCACACATAGACGAGGCCACGCTGAGCCACACATAGACGAGGCCACGTAAAGGTGACATGTTGGCCACACAGATGAGTAACGCCCAAGACTATCTACGATAGATAGAGCATGACACCACCACCAGTAGTTGCATAATAATTTACCTGACATTGCTGGAGAGCTTGCTGAGCTTCAAGGATTGTTTTTGAATCAGGTCTTACAGTATATAAGACTCGGATGCAGAGGAAGACCATCTGCCCGGGATCTTGATGGCTGAAGTAGAAATGCCATGCGGCTGCTGTAGTGGCTGCCCCGATCCTGAAGGAATGACCAGTATACTGGGAGGGAGATAACTGCGGCTTGAGGACAGAAACTAGAGTCTCCTGATCCAGGCTTTAGAGAGAGGTGCTTCGTTAGGTAGGATAAATAGGGGGGAGTGATCTGAGAATCTAGGGCAGATTTTTAGGAATTTAATCATAGATGAGAAGGAACAGAATTTATTGCAAATTTAAGAAATTGTTTATGTGATACCAGAACTTGAGTCATTCTAGAGTACATTCTGCAAAGTTACAACACTCAAAGTTCAATCATGGAAGATTTTCATTCAAAGAGATTGCTTTAAGGACTACGCCAAACGCTAAGAGGGACTGCGCGGCATTCCTCCCAGGTTAGAGGCATCACAACCGTAAAATTACATAAATCCAGCCCCTGGAATAAGATTAAAGGATATCAAGACAGAATGAGCTAATCAATGACTAGAAGAGAACTACGCATTAGCTGCATAAACATCAACTAACCATCCGGAAATGAGGTCTACGTGATCTTGGGTCTCTCCAACTTTAACTGACTCGAGCGAAAGTTTTGGAATTTGTCTGTGAGAGGCAAGCGAAGCTGTAATATGAGCTGTTGAATCTCCACCCCCTGTGCCGGGAGCAGTAGCCGACTGCATCCAAGGGATAGACAAGAACTATGCGCTTTACTCACCCTCAAATGACAATTCCGGCATACTATACGGAAATATCTGTGGGGCTTTCCGAGCCAAACCCGCATAGAAAATAGGAAAGGTTAGGAATGTGCGCAACCTTAATCATGAAATTAGAGACTACGGATTACCAGATAACGTTTGGAAATAGCGTTACCGTCTGACGAGAAGATCTGCCTTAGTGATGCAACCGAGCTTCGTTAGCACATTCAACACAAGTTTTGCCACCACTTTGACCCAAAGGACGTAGCAGCCGCTATAGGATAATTCAGTGAAGTGTGGATGACAAAGCCTGAGCAGGCTTGGTAATACGTCTGACCTTTGCTGTGCCGGATGTCCAAATCTGGGATTTGACATGCACCCTTCACCTAACTAGCTGGATCGGGTCGCTTAATTAGCCACTGAGTGGGCCAGCGTTAACAGACAAGATAATTGCCCTGCTTTGAAGAGTGATACTCATAGTGAATTTTGATGACCGAGCAGAGAATCATATACTACTTAAATAAATTTTTTATATTTATTTTTATCCGCTAAATCTTAATCTTAGTACGATACTTACCTGAAGTAAGGTGACGGTATACCGATAAGATACTACCTCGATACACTTGATATTCTATTGTTGACTTAAGCGTGGAAGCAATTTCTCAGCTGCGGAGCATGTACCTGACATTACTCTCGAGTTGCTCTTGTAGGGATTAGGCCTAAGTCTTATACGTGACCGGGAGATCGCGGTCCATGACAACCAAGTGAGTCCCTTGGATAGAAAAATACATGAACATTTAATCATAGTCAAGTCAAGTCATCTTCATTTATATAGCGCTTTTAACGATGCAACGTAAACTGTTTAAAGAGTCTTTACGGTAATAAACGGATAATTTAAGGTAACAGATTGTTTTGGCTTTATTGGCTCTTGAATGAAGATATTTTCCAGCTGAAGTTAGTTTTAATTGATTCACTTCCGTTGCACGGATTATTAGTTATTAAATAAGACAACATCGATCTCTCTACACAGCCTTTAAACGCGACCTGTGAGAAATGCTGATGGCGCTCACGTGCGCATTAAGAATTAATTCTATGTTATGCGCATGTGAATATATGTACGCAGGTTTGTAATTCCCAACAAACCAAGCTTTAAACTACTTGTCTGGCCTTAAATTGATACAGATCATACAGATGAGTCTCTTGACTGTGATTTGTTTGAATGATATAATCTAATAACTGTTAGTTCTACTGTGTTAAGCACGTTGACCTTGACCTGAGCATCCTTAGACTGCTTTCTCTGTAATTGATATTGATACCTAAAACATAAATATTTTTATGACACACATCAGTGGATTAAAGTAGTCGCCAAGAAAATTAGTGTTACAAAGATTGTACCATGTTTCTGTTATTGTAGGACTTAATTATTACAAGTTATGAATTACAAAATAGTGTAAAACGGTTGTTAGAGAATTTCCAGCACTTGTAAATGTATAATTTACTGTCTTTGTATAATATACTCTTACTATGTATACACATACCCAACATAGCCACATTTACTACTGCATTTGCATAACATAATAACCAACTGTTCTCTTAAGCTCAGCTTTTTCCTTTATATATGGTAGTCAATGTATTAACATGTAAAAATAGCCAGACATCTGTGTAAATGCGATGATGAATTAAGAGAAAGCAAATAACGAGTTGAATTAGGTATTGCTCCTTTAAGTGGAACGCACTCTCTGGTGAGTGGGCAGACGGTATGAGAGCGCGATCTGTGAATATAGCATAAGTGAAAGCCGGTTAATATTTTTGTTACTCATGCTGGTTTATTTCGAATCAGTAACGCAGTTGTTCGTGGAGTATTTGCAAACTGCTCATGTGTGCGTGGGATCGACGACGCTGAAAATACACTAACACTGCGCTGCCTGTGGGATATCAGTTACGTGAATATTGCTAACATATGCTACAACCATTCAAACGAGCAATCCGGCCCTACTGTATAGCTTTACAGTATGCTGCCTTGCAGATTGCAATCTGTATCAGCAGTTAAGAAAACTACCGCGTCACCACAGTCGCGAATGAATTGCTGGTGAAGGGAGCAGCAGAGTAGCCAAATTAATATAGCCTACTTACGTTACCTGACTGAAGTTTGAATGTTTGATCATGAGAGAGGATGTTAACGTGGCTGCTGGAAGCACCTACCAAACGTGAAAGCCGACTTGAAAGCCTTGAAAGTGAAATTTGAACTTGAACTTGAAATCATCAATCATCTCTCATGAGATTAGTATTTTAAAGCCGCCACGCGCTGCCTGGTTCCTACGCGGGTCTCGCACTCGCGCGCCGTCAGAGTTGGTAAAATCAACGATATGATTTTGAGTTGTAACTGAAATCGAGACGCGGGTGAGTGAACGCCGGCATCGGTTTCTGCAAACCGAGTGAAAGCGTCAACATCTGCCGTCGTGCCGAGTGAAAGCGTCAGCATCTGCGAACTCAGACAAGTGTAAGTAGGCCTACGGGTCTTTTATACTTCTAGAATTAGAACGTGATTGGATAGATGAGAAGGTAGTAAGTGACGCAACAATTGAGTCTTCCTGACAGAACTTTACGCTAAGCTTTCATGTCTGGCAACTCACCATAGACACGGCTCAATCCAAGGGGCGGGATAAACGGCTGTCTTTCATATTCCCTCTGCATGCAATAGGACAGCGCTTCAACCAACCAGAGCGTTTTCCCAACAGAGGAGCTGACGTCAGTTGATAGATTCAACTTTTGAATCTGGCCGGCAAAAGTACGAACACATCTTCCTTTTTAAGAATGACTTAAGTGCCGTTCTTTGCTCTTTTCTCAAAGAAAAACTTAACTCCAAGTCCTCCAGAGTCGCGGCCAAAGCCGATTCTAAAGACTATTCTCCAGCAGCAGCTCTTCTTTGTTTTCAAGTAGCAGGGAACCGTCGCAACTCTGTCGTCATTATGTTAAGCCCGCCCCGCTTACTCTATACACGACGTGATTGGCCTGACCCAATTTAGGTTTTTCCAGCACGAAAGTCAACGGAGAGTTGCTAGACCCTGGCTGCAAAATACATTTTGCTGCCGCTAGGGTGCGTCTAGATTTCTAGGCTAGTAGACATACCCTTACAGAACAAAAATATATGGGAATATACTGCAAAATGTAATGCGATATATGACATAATACATTTCCATATATGGGAACTAGTGCTTTTTCAATATACTGCAATATATGCATTGACCATGTATGGCTATATATTTATGAATATAAAATAATTATAAATGAAGACAAAAATAGCATTACATGTAATATTCACAAAGTTGTATCCTTTATTATATACATATATTGCACATACATGTTCCCATATAAATGTGAATGTATGTTCACACAGACACATTCACGGAATGAGTTAGCCTACATCAGATTTCTAGTTCCCAGCATGCTTTGCTTCTTACTGTTAAAGGGGAGTAAATGTTAAAATTAAGTGTTATTTAATGTGTTTTGCTCAATATTGATATAGGGGAGATCTGTTAGTTTTTAATGCTCTATTTTTTTTTTTTATAATAATTTTAAAAGGTTTTCTGGTATATGTGAGTTTTTTGGGTTGTGCTGAAGAGGCTGTGGTTCGGTTGACGATTGGCCGAATAACATTAAGACTATAATTACTATATTTCTTAAGTAATAACTGTGTTCTCCTCAGTACAGTGCTAGTCTCTTAGATAAAAACTTTAGTACATGCAGGTGTACTTGTGCTATTGTCAACTAGCTTGGAAATATGAAACACCTTATAATGTAAATAATTAAAAAAATATAAGAAATATATTACATTATATATTTCTCTATAAAAATGTGTGTTTATGTTGCATGAGTAAATATATCTGCAATATATTACATGTGAAGTGGCATATCTGATCATATATACATCTTTATATTATAAAGTATTGCTGAATATAAAATTACATACATTATGACATATTAGTAAATATATTGTCACATATTTTCAGTATATGAAAAGCGGCAATTCCTTATGTATTATTCAATATATTGTAATATATTAACACAATATATTATTCTTATATTTTCAAATATACTGTTAAACCATTTAATATATTGATAATTCATATATAGGAAATATATTTTCGTTCCGTTGATGTCTGTCATTGTTTTAAAACACCTCTGTTTTCACAGTCCACACTACAACAGCATGTTTAAAATTTAAAAAGCTCAGTTTCTGAAGTACAAAAACGCTGTCTCAGACCTTAGAGAAAAAGGATGCATTTTCAAATGTACAGTATTAGTGTAGACATCAAAGGAAAAGTAATGGTTATATGGTATATAGATTTTTGTGAGTGTGTGACTGACTGGAGTAGTCTTGAGTCTTTGTTTGAAGTTTATTTTGTGTTGTTTTGCTCCCACTATATGCGCAGGACTTAAATCACCATATACACCATCATAGGCTCTTGCACTTCAAAATAGAAGTCTCACTGATTAGTTTTCAGCTGTACAGTATCTCCCACTCTGTGATGTATCCTTTTCTCACAGCAATCTCACCTGAGAGTGCAATAGATCAGCCTGAACTCATGAATTTTTTATGCTCGGAACTGGATATCACTTCTCACCCACCACTCTACCCAGTCAACACAGTCTGTCGGACCTCTAAAAGAGTCTTTAGCGAAAAGCCAGTGAGAGTGTAAATCTCTACACCACCCCATTAATAATTCACTGCATTTTCAGAGATGTGTCATCGTATCAGCACAAGCGAAGCTGAAATGCAACCGGCACGGGCGGCTTATGTACGTTTTAGAACATGTACCGCTAAAGTGACGCCTATACCGACAAGAAGAGGTGCCTGCAGTACTACCTACTTTAGGCGTGAAGGGTTATTTGATCCTGTTTCTATTGTACTGGCCCTAAAGAGGCCAGAGAGGATCCAGGCAATATCTCTCAGGTTAATGGGGGGTGACTCTCAATGTAATGCTAGCAGAGAGAGGATTGAAAGATGCGCTTCCATCCCTTTCTTATCGCCGCGTTCACCTCTCTGTGACTCATCTGATTTTACCAGACGGCCAGAGGGCTTTCAAAATGTATTTAAAACAAACACAGTTCATCGCTCGGCCTACTACCCACCAGATGAGATCTTTAAAGCCGGGAAGAAGCAGAGAATGGTTTGAGACCCTTGTTTTCCACTGTGGATGACACACTTCGTTTTGAGAATTGAACGTGCTGCACTGGCAAAAATCATTTTTATCAGTCTTTTTGGTTCCACTTTAATTTTGATAGTCCACTTTAGACATTCTACTAGTAACTTTGCAACTACATGCCAACTCATTAGACTCTCATTAGAGCATTAGTAGACTGTTAGGTTAGGAGTGGTTGTGTTCGGGTTAGTAGAATAAGTTGACTTGTAGTTGCCAAGTTACTTAGGGCCCTTTCACATCTACCTTGTTTGATCCGGATTTTCAGACTTTTCAGTTTGATCCGAATCAAAATGACAGGTGTGAAACCTTTCCTGGACCACAGTCAACACCAAACAGACGAAATTTGGTCCGACGAAAAGAGATAGTCTCGGTCCGGATTAAACTGAACAAAGGTTTGGTTAGTGTGTGAAAGCATTTTCTGTATGGTTCGGACTTTCAGACCATTTACAGGAAGTTCCGGTGGTTCTCGCAGGATTGCTTGCAGTCTTCTCCTCCTTTCCTGCCGGCGACGATAAAATGTTCGCACAACGAGGACATTAATTTGGTGAATTTGAACTAGCCTCGAGTATAGTTGGTGCTGCAGGTAGTAATGCCGTAATATAGTGGCAACGATATGCATCTGTTCATTCATTCTTGTCAAAGTTACCCGCCGAATTGACAACACGCCGTCAGACGCACGTCCATTTACAAACCAATCAATGTCAAGATGCAGCCCACATGATGACGACAGGCCGCAAGTATGTCATGTAAAGTTCTTTAGTGCGCTCGCATAATTGCAATGTGAAACCAAACCAAAACTTACCGAATGTATCAAATGTATCAAAACATGAACTTTGGTTTGGACCTTGGTGCGGACTTTCAGGTGTGAAAACGCCTTTATAGTCTGTTGGGGGAGCATCAAAATAAAGTGTTAGCAGATATTAAGCAGACAGACTACAGATACTTTAATGAGAGTTTGTTGACATGTAGTTGCAAATTTACTTATAGTTAGTAGAATGTCTAAAGTGGACTATCGAAATAAAGTGTTACCGTATTTTTTGTAATCTTGTGTTCCAATAAAAAAAACAAGACAAAAATGACTTTTAAAGTAAATTAATATTGTGTTAAAGAGGTTTAGATCTTTTACAAAAACAAAAAATGTACTTTACATTGTTTAAAAACTCACAATTGACCCCTATTTTGTTATTAAACAAATGTACACTGTAAAAAAATAAAAAAAATTCTTAAGAAAAACTTAAAAATGTAAATGTTACTTGTGGTTTCTTTTAAATTAATTGTGAAATTCACTAGCAATTTCTGAGTATAAATAGTTTCTACACCATTTTTTCAGTGTATAAGAAGAAAACAATAATAAATATTAAAAATAAAAACATTGTTACACAATTATAAATACAGCTTGATTAACTGATATATGAAATTGAATTTGAAGTAAAAAATGTAATATAGGCGTACTGATTATTTTTATTTCAACTTTGTAAATTCTGCTTTCATGCGCTTGCTACGAAATTGGCTTTTTGCATAATGTGTGTGTGTCTGTACATCTGTATTTTAATTCTGTCAGTTCTTTTGTGGTTATTTAATTAAGCTGATAACCTTCACACGCTTTATATTAACATGACAGATCGTGATGTTGGGTGATGAAAACAGATTTGGCGGTCTTTGAGGTGTCTTAGTGGGTGGCAAGAGAATAGGACTTTCCTGTTTAACCGAGAGGCAAAGCTGGCTGCAATGACAGCCACCAGGAAGCTCTTTTTAATTGGATCGCACCAAGCCTCTTAAGGATGCTCCATGACTGAAGCACTATGCCAACCTACTTTCCTGAAAGCAAAATAAGCAGACCCTTTGATACACTTATTCTTTGAACGGTACTGAAATTCATCCCACCTCTTCAGATCTTCTAGGACAGTGTTTTCCAACCGGTTTAGTCTTATGTACCCCCACAGTCCCCTAAAGGCCCTCTTCATTGATACTAAATAAGAAATGTTCATTTTAACACTTATAATACTATATCATCATTAATTTCATTAAAAAGTCCATTATTACAATAACTCACTTTTAATCTAAAAGGCGTAGGCTACTAATCAAGCAGCCTCCTGAAGCCTGAAACAGTCTGAGAAATTATATATTGTATTATAGAAACTTGGGATGGGATGGGCTGAAAGTGAAGGAAAGAGTGTAATAAGTTTATATTTAAATATATATATATATATATATATATATATATATATATATATATATATATATATATATATATATATATTTAATAATTTCTGATGGATCATGTGACACTGAAGACGTGAGTAATCATACTGAAAATTCAGCTTTTGCATCACAGGAATAAATTACTAATAAATTAGTTTCAATGTAAGGAATGTAATAATATTTAACAATGTTACTGTATTTTTGATCAAATACATGCAGCCTTGCATACTTATTTCAAAACCATTAAAAACTTGAAAAGTAAGAAAACCTGTCAACAAGAGTTGTTTTGAAATATTTTAATATTTTTTGTAAGTGTTCTGTTCACTTTTGTAGAATAACGACATTTACCAGACGGTTCACATCAGGTGTGAACGCTTCTAAAAGAAGAGAGAACATGTGAAAGAAAGGTCATGTGGACCTTAATCTGGGTCATTTGCACCTAAAGCAGAACTTTTCTCGTTTCCATATTCATGCTTTTCTTCCTATTGATGTCTGTACCTCAGCCACATAAAGCAAACTCGGTGCGGATGCAAATAAGTTACAGACGACACCCACTCTCAGCCACTCACTCCATTTCCTCAGTTCCTGGAAAAATCTGGCGAGCAAAGGCAGTGTGTTTCAGCCCAGTGTTTGTGGGGGTGTGGACAGGCGAGCCCGGAGCCGTCATCCTCATCCTGGAACTCCTGTAAGACAGCCATGCAAAAAACAACAACAAGAGATCAGCGGCTAATCCTCTTCCTTACGTCGCTCAGCGTGGCTCCCGCCCAGTCGCATATTCAGATCAGCTCTCCCACCTTTCCTCGGCTTGTCCTCAGGGAGTGAGGCTGATAGGCCTGTCTTTATTTAGCTTCTTTACCCAGTGATGGCTCAGATCTGCCGACTCTGAGGTGAGTTCTCAGCACACAGGTTTTCCCATGAGAACGAGGCCGTCAGACAAGCTTCAGTCAGAGCATTGAGCCTCCACCTCTCTCGTCATTTATGTAATGTCAGTTTTAGGTTCACTGATGGCGGTGCTTATGTAATGGCTCTGCTTCTTTCATTTAACTGAACCTCCATTAACCTGCATGGGTTATTATTGTTTGTGGGAACGTCGTTATTTCCTGAAAACATAATTAAATTTATAGTGTTGCTATTAATGTCAGCAGAGGCCTTTATGAGAGGCTAACACACTCTCAGTTTTGTGAAACGCTACTTTGGGTCAACACAAGCAAGAAGATCAATGATTGGATGCTAATTTAGTCTAAATAGCCTACATTAAAAATGCTATTCACATAATTGCTTGACTCATCTATGATGAGCATGTTTTAAATTTCTGAATTGATAAATTAGTGACTTTATTGAAGCATAAAATCAATATCAGAGTGATACAACTGTCTTACTATCATAATGAAAAAAGCTTAATTAAAATAATGAAATTATTGGGGAATTTTTTTTTTTTAAATAAATAATTTTGTTTGAAAAAAATCATATTGGTCTTATTAATATTTGTAAAACGTTTGTCAGCCGAATCAAAGTCTTGTGATGCAATCAACAGACATATGCAGTAAAAATTTACATAAACCAGGAAACAATCGATCCAAATGTATGTGCAAGGAATGCTGGGAATAGTGCACTTCAAATGCCATTTGTAATTTTATGTACATACTGGCATCCAATACTGCTCACTGGTATAAAATATAGATGCATCAAGCTTATAATCTGTGTTATTATGCCACCGATGCCCAAACAGGAGGGCTAGATGACTTGAAGCTGGTAACCCTACACTGGTGGGACACTGATGACAAATCTCTTCCTGTGGGGGCTTGGCAACCACAGCCCATAAATCAGCGAAAGGGTCACCTTGCCAGAGTTTCATTGTCCTGTCACACACACTTTTCTATGTAGAATGTGAAAATTGCGTAAGTTATAATGATGCTTACATACTGTACACTTTTCTGTTAACTCTTTCCCCGCCAATGATGGAATTTTCCAACAATACATGTTTTCACTGTTATACGGTAGGGGCCGCTGTTACGCACCTTCTGAAAGATTACAGAATCTCCTGATGAACAAAACACAGGCGAAGAAGTAGAAACAAGCGATATGAGCATTGCTTAAGCACATGTGAGCTAATGCGATCATAATACATTAAACAGCATATAAATCAAAATTGCGTATCATTACCGAATGAAATGTGGACCCATAAAGAGGTAAACAGGACTGAGCAAGCTTTAGGGGTGTTGATGGACGCAATCTGGTGGGGAAAGTGTTGATATGACATTCCAGTATTACTATTTTATGGAGTGAAACTGATTTGACTTTATCTACAAGAATATTTTATCATTGAAAATCCTGCAGTGAATCAAAACGAAGTGTCATGAGAAGAATGTGTGCACCAATTTTCAAAAGTAGGATAGAGAGGATTTCAAAAACTTAGGGTGCAGGGGCAAAACGGGTCATTATTGCTGGTTCCTAAGCAACCAGAAGCATGCTGGGATCTCAAACAATAGCCAGGCTCCATCCTTTGTTGACATGTGTCACAACATTTGTCAAGAATAAATGCTGTAAAAGAGGAGAAATTCAGAAAGAGTTGACTTAAACTGTGATTTTGTATGGAAGGTTGATACGGCACACATTTTACGTAGACGTGATAATTAAAGGTATTTGCTTAACTCGGTGTTAATCAAACATTCATTAATAACTGGATCATTGTTGGCTGAGAAATTCGAACAGCCTTGAGATTTATTCCAAGGTTCATTAATTCTTCCATAAACATACCACAAGAGGACAGTTGGATTGAAAACTTCACATTTATCATGGCAAACATTATTTGGTTTCATGGGTTAATGTGACACATTGAAGAATTGCCCATTTAAGTGGTCACATTTAATCACAATCTAATCATTCATTTATCATAATTAAGCTGAAATCTGTAGGACTGCATGCATAATTTTGGTTATTGGTCTAGAATTTATAACCATCTTGTTTTGGCACACCACATATTTACACAAAACCACAAACTATCCTGAAAGGGAGAAGTTATGATCTTCCATTCAGCTGTGTAAACCAACATCACTCCTACATTCTGTACTATGACAATGAACAAATATGTCAGGTTAGAATGATGTTCAACTTACTTAAATGTATTATATACAGTATATACATACATGCTCAACATGAAACCATTTATTTGATCAAACACATACATTAAAACAGTAATATTGTGACATATCGTAACAATTTAAAAATAACTATTTTCTATTTTAAAATGTAATTTATTCCTGTGATGTCAAAGCTGAATTTTCAGCATCACAGTCTCATGATCCTTCAGAAATCATTCTAATATGCTGATTTGCTGCTCAAGAAACAATTATTATTATTATCCATGCTGAAAACAGTTGTGCTGCTTAATTTGTTTTGTGGAAACTGTGATACTTTTTTCATGATTCTTTAAAGAATAGAACAATTATTTGAAATATTATTTCAATAACAATTTAAAGGTCTTTACAGTCACTTTTCAATTAATGCATCCTTGCTGAATAAAAGTGTTAATTTCTTTAAAACTTAACCCAAACTTTTCAACAGTAGTGTTTATTTATTTATTTGCAATTTATTTACTTAATATTACTTTATGTGAGTTAATGCAGCAAGATTCTCAACTTAAGTCTGTAAAATGCAACTTTGCTTCAACCACTTGTGTCGTGAAACTTGGCAGAGGATATAGTTTCAATAAATGTTCACATCAAGCTTCAATTAAAGATGCAG
Source organism: Leuciscus leuciscus (assembly GCF_965113295.1). NCBI lineage: Eukaryota > Metazoa > Chordata > Actinopteri > Cypriniformes > Leuciscidae > Leuciscus > Leuciscus leuciscus. Next base: position 21,317,323 of record NC_138730.1, on the reverse strand, counting down.
TAAGCAATTTCTGAGAAACACTGTTGATATTTGAAATTGACACCCAAACAAACTCACCCCTCCCTTCATTGCTCCACCCCCTAAAATAGCAAACACACTGTGCAACACAGGCAACCACTAACAACTGGTGCAAATAATCATGAATCGGCTGTGATTCAATAACAACAACAGCATAAATTGGTTCTGTGAAATATAAAAACCAATGTTACTCACGTATCGAGCAAAAATCACGTATCAGTTCTGGCAGGCCCCGTTAGTCAAGCTCACATCTGCTGACTCTCAGCTGATCCACGTCTACCTATAGGAATACGACGCCTATCACTGTATTCATATATAAGCTCCTTCAGTATTATCAACAGCTATCACATTTCTCAGGAGCTAATTACCCTCCTCCATCCCCAGCTCTTCCCTCATCAGTCAGGATTTGGCCTTCTGAGTGCTCTTTGAATCAGAATAAATTCTCAAATTGTTGTACTTTAAAATCTTGAATTAATGATATCTGCAATACATTCATGTTGGTTCTGTTCTGTTTACCCTAAGAGGGGTCATTAATGCTCTCCCTGCTCTTATCCATGATTATAGATAGGCTGCATGGATGCGCATGTAGTTCCAATGCATTCTCATCACTGTAAATGATTTCTGTTGTTTTCACAGTATTATTGCTGTATTTTCAGTGAAAGTTTACTGTAGAAACAGTTTACAGTAAGTTGCTGTCAATTTTATAGCTTTTACATTATTTTTGCTGTATTTCCAGCTTTGTCACCGTATAACTATTTACAGGAAAGTTGCTGTCAATTTATGCTTTTCTTTGGTGGGGGGGAAGAAAATTTACAGTAATTCTTATACTCCTGTTAAATTGATGACAGTAATATTCCAACAGACAAGCCTGGCAGAGGACATTTTTTGGTTTATTGAGGTTATTTCATCTTAGGAATTTTATAATACATCGTTTCATAAGGTAACCCATAGATTATGGCATTTAGTATAGTTAAAAAAAAGTTTAAATTTGCTTGGGTGTTTTTTTCTTCTTTTTTTCTTTATGGTTGCCAGATTTTGTCACAAACCCAACTAATCTCAAAGGTTATTATAGACAAAAAATTTTGGATGGGAGATGTAGTCCCATCCAATGATCAATAATATAGGCAATGTAAAATAGATAAAAATCGATTTCCATGATTTATTATTATTATTTTGCTTTCTATTTACACACTTAATTACATAAAGAGCGAATCGCACGGGATATACACCTGGCAACCAATCATCTAACCGTCAGCCGTCACACTCGAATTTTCCATTTCATCCTGGCTGAGACTTCGAGGACGGAGCACGCAGAACGTGCAAGAACTAGCCAGGTAAGATGTAAAATTGTATTCAAAATCTTAAAAATTTGTATTTCTAAATGTTTCACCACTACAAATGTGAAGATATATCCGTTTTACCATTAACTGTTAAGTATCCTAATCGGTGGTGAGTTTGATATAAAGGTAACGTTAAAGTTAAGGTAATGTTAGCTTTTTAACGCGAACATTCTAACGTTAGCCAGTTAGCCAAATACAAGTTATCACAAGGTTTGATGTAAATGTCAGTTATTATTTTCAAGTTTGGAACAAAGTAATCGAAATGTTCTTGTTTCTGAACACTTGTGTGTAACTTAGGCTAGCAGCTACACCGTGTGCGTGTTGCCTGTCGCGATCGAGGCCTCATACAACAATATGTTAACATATAGCTGCTAACGTTATAACATAGGCCTAACCCTACCGGTAAGTTATGTTATACACGAATTGAACGGACAACCACAGTGTTATTAGTCATATTATACATTTTATAACGTTAGTACGCGATGCACACTTAAAGTGAATACACAGGCAGTGAAAGTCCCGCCGAATGAATTCCCGCGTCTCGGCATCCACAAGTACTTCAGAACGGCACAAATTGACATTTTAAAGATCAGATTTTTTATTAGCTCTAACCTTTTTAATTAGGTCTAACCTTTTCTAATTTTTAAGATCACATTAAATACAAAATGTTGCGAAAAATACTCCGTTCTAGTGTAAATGTATGTAATATGTATGTACGATTCAAATTCTATTGAACTCAAAGATCATAGAGACATGAAATCAGCTGTAAGACAATCATATTATATTCTTAAAATGCTCATGCTAGCCACCTTTTTACGTAATAAATGAAATGCACTGATTGAATAATTTATATGAGCATTCAATTATTTCATTTACAAAAAATATATGTTAACTTTTTTGATATTTTTAAGTTGCAATTTAATTGTTAGCTTGTAATTTTTGATCTTTGAAATTTGTTTTTGCTCTGCGTAGAAGGAAAGGTGGTCATCCAGTCAGTTAACCCTCAGGATGACTTCACATCTGCCATCTATCAACCTTGGAATTCATCCAGAGGTAACTATTGGTGAATCCATAAAAAAATCGTTATGGCTCTGCTGAAATTTGGCTCTGCATTTTGTGTTCTCTGGATTTATCCTCACCAAAAACCTGTAAATAGAATATTTTTAAATATACTGAAAAAGCCATTTGCTAAAAAAGCCAAGTTTAAAGGGATACTCCACTTTAATATGAAAATTCAGTCATCATATACTCACCCTCATGTTGTTTCAAACCTGTATGAATTTCTTTCTTCTGCTGAACAGAAAGGAAGATATTTAGAAGAATGTCAGTAACCAGACAGTTTCTGGACTCCAATGACTTCCATAGTAGGAAAAAAAATATATACTATGGAAGTCAATGGGACCAGAAACTGTCTGGTTACTGACATTCTTCTAAATATCTTCCTTTCTGTTCAGCAGAAGAAAGAAATTCATACAGGTTTGAAACAACATGAGGGTGAGTATATGATGACTGAATTTTCATATTAAAGTGGAGTATCCCTTTAAACTTGGCTTTTTTAGCAAATGGCTTTTTCAGTATATTTAAAAATATTCTATTTACAGGTTTTTGGTGAGGATAAATCCAGAGAACACAAAATGCAGAGCCAAATTTCAGCAGAGCCATAACAATGGCAGGATGGTGCAACGTAAAAGCAGGGCCCTGAATCCACATGTTGCCAACTTCATCAAGGAATTCACCAATTATGACTGGCAGAATTATTAGAGTTAGGTAAGACTTTTAAGTACTTATTCAGTAAAGAGAAAAGATTAGTCAGTGTAATTAAGGTATCAACAAACAAAAGTCTAATTTCAATATTTCATTTGCTTTTAATGGGAAATACCAGCATTACATTTAATCAGGAGCATTTTTACCTTAATTGTATCAATCAGGGTCATTCAGAAAGAAGATTCATTGTGAAAGTAATCTCTCTGTGTATGTCTATGCAGTGTTGAATATGTTTTTCATTTCTTTCATTGTGTACAGTTGTTCGAGATTGCAGTGTGCTGAGGATGAGTTTTGCTCCTACATTAAAAACAGAGGTAAGTCATTTTCAGTTATTGAATAATGCACTAAAATTCATAAAAGTAATCTCTCTGTGTACGTCTATGCAGTGTTGAATATGTTTTTCATTTCTTTCAGCGTGTACAGTTGTTCGAGATTGCAGCGTGCTGAGGATGAGTTTCGCTCTTTGCTTGGCCCCGCCAAGTCTGGAGTGTTTCTAGTTTAATGAATTAAATTTTAATAAAGAATTTTAAACTGACTTCTGTGTGTTGTCATAATTGACATAACATCTAATAATCAGTAATATAACTGTGTGAATTTTTTTGCATACACGCCTTTAGCTTTCATTCTTTTATTAAGCGTGTAACAGATTGTAGTTGGTTATATGTTGTGTGTATATATATATAAAAATACCATAATCAATTATACTGCATAGTAACTTTACAGTATTTTAAAATACAGTGCAAAAACAAGCACTGTAATTAATTTTACAGCATAAAAATGCTGTAAGTTATTATACAGTATGCTGTTAACTATTGTATTTTAAAATACAGTGCAAAAACAAGAACTGTAATTAATTTTACAGTATAAATATACTGTAAGTTATTATACGGTATGCTGTGAAGTACTGTTGCCAGATTTACAGTAATTTTACCGTGGAATAAAATACTGAAGCTTGCTGGATATTTGTTGCCAGTAAGTTACTGTTGATTTTACGTTAAATTTTTTACAGTGATCCTAGGGCGTCATATACTGACGCTTTTGACATTTCGTCTACATCGAACGCACATGGCACCCTTTAGCGTCAATATGACACACACAGAGCTTTGTTCGGTTATGGGTAGGTTTAGGTCTGGGCAGAGCCCAGTGCCATGCTCTATTTTTTGAGCAACAGGAACACTGAGGTTGAGGTCAGTTACATGAATAGTATGTTATTAGTTGTGTTAAAGGAACACTATGTAGCTTTTCAACCTTCATAATATATTTCCAAGACTCTTGTGATGGTACATCGACTTACAATAGGTTGAATGACACGTCTGTCATAGCCTGACGGGGTCTGTATCGCTTTTACTGGCACTACGTAACTTCGGGGTTCGGGTAGTAACAAGAGCACAAAAAGAACTACAAAATTCGACTGCTTTACGGCATACGTCACTTCCCCCACCGTTTATATACTGTCTATGGACGTGAGAGGCCAACCAGCGTTTGTTTTCGGCTTTCGTGCGTATGTTTTTGTCATGGGGGCTGTTTACACCTGGCCACTTCATGCGTTTTCTCAGATCGGATAGCTATCTGATCGTGAAAAGACCAGGTGTAAATGCCCTCCGAAATGCATTCAAGACGGATTTGAATCCGACCGCTCAAACCACTTCAGGAGGAGGTCTGAGACGCATTCTAGACGAAACTGGACAAGTGAGCATCTGGTTGTTGAAACCACATATGTAAATTGTACTCCTCCCAAAAATGTAAAAAAAAAAAAAAAAGAAAGAAAACGTGTGAGAGCGTGTTATAGTTTATAGGCCTATGTTATTGCCAGATATGACGGCGCGCTGGAACACGCATTACCGCAGCTGAGCATCGATTCATCAAGACAACGTGCAAACTATCGCAAATCAAAGTGAAAGTAAGTCGCAGACGCTTATCACACAATCATCATCATTAAAAGTATAGAAACGAAATGATCTTACCAGGGCTGTTGTCGCTCTCTCTTATTGCTGTCTTTGATTTTGAAATTTTAGCTGATGATCAATAAAATGCAGCTCATATCTGTTGCTTTCGGTGTCGTGCACTCCATTAAATCTGCATATAGCGCGAGAATTGAAGATCGGATTTACATCTGTTTCGCAAAAACACATTTATATGTGACCAGGTGTAAATGGAATCGTTTTGATAAATCAGAAATCCGATCTGAGAAAACGCATGAAGTGGCCAGTAAATAAATCTCTTATTTGTAAACTAGTTTGCATTCTATGTTGTATGTTGTTGCGCTTGCTTGTAGTATGTCATTTTTTTTACATGCTGTTCATTCATCCATTGCTGATAATTAGACCAGTCCAATAATTTCCACATGTCTAGCTAGCTTTCGATTATCAGAGCTTTTAACAGACTTGCTAACAAACACTCGTTTCTCTTACGTGTTTTTTGCGTTATGTTTTATTGCCAAGCTTGCCTCACGAACTAGTTTGCCAGCTGAACTCAGGTGTTGTGTATTTATCACGTAGTCCTGAGGGATATCAGATGACGCTGTTGACGTTGATTCTTGCGATTATCATGAGAACAGTTTTCAATATCTCACATAAATATCAAGACATAAATAAGTCTAACGTAGAGGGTGGAGGGGTATTTACGACAGTGCAAGTATTCCACTGCGACTCTGATAGGTCTTTAACTTATTGGTAGCAATCATGTCGTTATCTACATCACAGCTGATTGGTTTCTGTTGTATCAGGGGCCAATGAGCTTGCTGCTCAAACATTCAAATACTTGGATTGTTTACTGTTAACAGTCTGCAGCGCGTTTTCAGTACTCTCCCCTCTAGATCTGCTACGGGGTTAATTCATTCCATGCCAATCTCTATTACCATACCAATCTCCTGAGAGTTATCATGACAGAAATCTATTAATGTTTTTGAGAAAGATTAATAGATCTTGGTAGTTTTTCATATTCAGTTATGTAATGTTGGAGTGACTATTGTGGTGAAGAGTGGAGCTTTTACTTGGGTAGACACTTTTATCTATAGCATGTTACATTACACAGGTACACATTTTTTCATATCTTGAAAATCTAACCCATTATCTTGGTGTTTATAGTGCCATGCTCTATTTTTTGAGCAACAGGAACACTGAGGTTGAGGTCAGTTACATGAATAGTATGTTATTAGTTGTGTTAATCTATGAGCAATGGCTATTTTGCATTTAGTATGCTGAATTGCTAGTTATCTAGCATAGGGTTTTTTTTTTAGGCATAATAGAACTACGTAGCTAGATAAAAACAGTTTAGGAAATGAATCATGTTGGGGATACTTCTTAATTGGGTAGCTTAAAATTACTTTTTTCCATTATGTAACTGTTTAACCAAAAAATAATGTTTTTTTAATTGCATTAGTGTTGCACCGACATACATGATTAAATCATGTAAATACAAAGCACTTGAAAAAGTAATTTATGTGTGATCTTTAAGGTTACTTTTTACATTATCCACAGCACTGGCATTTAAGCACATCTTTAAGTCTGGCATTGTGATAATTACTGGCAACTCCAACATTAACATTTGTGTTCCTGTGAAATGGGAAAAATCGAAGTGTGTAAGGCATCGACTGGTTGATTTGGAAATGGACCATCTGCAGGCCTGTGATAAGTCTCCCATGTGTGTCGGGCCAGGCTTCTGTTCTCTTCTTTCTGTCTTGCAGATTGCAGATCAATGCAGTCACACTGGAGACCCCCTGACTTCACCCACAAAGAGATTTGGTTACCCGTTTACTTGTCTGGGAAACAAGACCCCCAGCACACCACGAAGACTCCTTTTCTTTTCTTGTCAGAGGGCCTCCATTCCATTTCCCAGCCTTTTGTTCTACATTTTTTCCTCACATATTTGGTCTGGAGGCCCGAAATGTTACAATAGTCCCTAAACAGTTTGGCAAGGAGGAGAGAAAGAAGCCAAAAGAGAAATAAGACATTTGCGTCTCAAATGGAGAGCAAGATGGAGTGTTAAGATTTTTCCATCAAGGATTCTTTGTTCTTCCAGAAACCATGGTTACACAGAAAGGTCAGAGCAACGTGGCCGCTGCTTTGACTGCAGAGAAGAGCACACATTGTTTCACATATAGTGTTTGCTCTAGACGGTTGTGAAGGCTGGTCTGGGTGTAAGATAGTAACATCACTGATGTGCAATTTTCTTTCCAGCACCAAAACATTTAAGGCAAGACAACCCAGGTGATTGAAACGTTTTTACAAGTTTCCTGAAATGTTATGTTTAGATTGCGCCTATCATGCTATTTTAAAGATTCCTAATTTTGTTTTGGAGGTCTCCTAAAATAGGTTTACATGCATTAATGTTCTCATAATATCCATTGCAGTATCATCTCTTTTCTCACAGTGTCTCTCTAAACCCCTCCTTTTTGAAAGTATATTCTGCTCTGATTGGTCAGATGGTTCAGTCTGCTGCGATTGGTCTACCGCTTACAGCGGTTGTCGGAAACGAAAAGCCCATTACCATATCTGAATTTCAGCTCCGGAGGCTTTCTCAGCACTTGTATACATGTGATACAAACTGTAACTGTTGTAACCAATTCAAGCCTGAGTTCTCATCCTTTGGAATGAGATTTGAAATGAATTTTCATTTTGTGTGATTGAATAAAACTCACATTCCCACGTGGGAACTTGTGTGTGTCCGACTTATCTATCTCCTTGTTATGTGAGAGCGAGGGGGAGTTTCCCCAAGGCATGGTCAAATCAGCAACTGTGCACAGGATGTGATCCTAGCTTTACTCGCAGAGGGCATGGAGCAGGACACGGGGAGATGAAGGACATTAGCAAAGCGTGAAATTAAAGCCATCGTACAGGTCCCACCTCTCGGGGACCTGCCTTAGACCGTGCTGGGGTAATAGAGCCTGCCCTATTACTGTAATGATCTGTGGAGAGAGGGCGAGGGACATGGGATGGAGATCTGAAAGGGATACTAATCATATACTCATTCGGGTGAAAGCTGGACAAGCTCCGTAAGCCCCTAGTGAGCCAACGAATATCATGGACAGGTGGAAGCTGATTAGTGCTTTTGTCTGTGACTGCTTTTAAATCTCTATACTTTTTCTCTGATACGTCAGGCCTCAACAATATATATATATATATATATATATATATATATATATTTTTTTTTTTTTTGGGCCAGTAGCTCTGAATTGTATTTGCCCTGCCAGCATTTTCACAGACACCACGTAAAAATTATGAATATATCTTATATGTATCTGAGAAAATACACATTTCTCATTAGGTTTACATTACCAAAAAGCTATGAAGTAATTTCACAACTTTTCTAAAGTCATGGCCTGTACTTATTTGGCAAGGTAATATGTAAAAATAAAATGGTGATGGTTACACCACATAAAATCTTTAGAGCTATTCAAATGAAGTACATTACTATGAAGTTGGCACATGTTCTAAGGTAGATTTATCTATATAACGTTACCCTCTGTGACTGTCACGGTTACCAGCCTTGTCACCTCCTCTGCACTACATCTCCCATCACCCTCCTTGGCTCCCACCTGCACGTCATTCAAAATCACCCGCACCTGTCAGCGATCATTCTCATCAACAGCACTATAAGAATATTGCACCTTGTCTTACCTCATTGTTGGTTCTTGTAAATGTTTGGTTGTGGTTTTCGCCTGTGGTTTTCCTGGTTCCTAAGTCTTTGATGATTAAAGTCTTCCTTCTAAAGTTATTTCTCATGGTGAGTATTTCTAAACACCATGTTATGTAACAGTGACATTAACAGCAACATTTTTAATAATACTATATTTTTAATAATATATCACAAAAGTTTGAAAGGCATTTAAACACAAAATCAAAGAATGTAAGAAACCGTAGTGAGAAAACACTGCCCTCAAACACTGGTCATCCTTGTATTCCTGGTGCAGCAGTATAAACCACAACCAATAATAATGCTTAACTTGATTTGGCAAAATCAATTTTCACTTTGTGTATCTGAGGGTTGCAGGCAAAGTTAAATTTGACAAACAAGAACCAATTATTGTCTGCTGGCCATATCAGGAATGGCATTGGCCTCAATTGCATTTCATTGTGTGCTGAAAATTACAGATCTGACCACTTTACTTCATTTTATTACTTTGCACTAAGCCTGTTCTGCATTTTGTGCCTTTAAGACAATAAATTATTTGAATTCTGATTGTAATACGAACCAGTAAAATCTGCTTAACTAAAAAAAAAAAAAAAAAAACGCATTAGGTTGTGAGTCATATATTATGCCCTTTTTCAAAGTTTTGATTTTGTTTTTAGGGTCTACTAGAATAGGGTTTCATGCTTGAATGTAAAAAAAAAAAAAAAAACTTTGATTGAATAAAAATCGAATAATAGAATATTATTTTACATTATTGCAGCACCTCTCTTCCCAGTCTATCAGTAACACTCTGTTTAGTTCCGGCCTCTATGAAGACCCCGCTTTCTGAAAAGTGCATTGTGCTCTGATTGGTCGACTGGACCAGTGTGTTGTGATTGGTCAACCGCTTCGAGTGTGTTTCGGAAATGTAACACATCTTAAAGGGTTAGTTCACCCAAAAATGAAAATTACCCCATGATTTACTCACCCTCAAGCCATCCCAGGTATATATGACATTCTTCTTTAAAACATACAATCTGAGTTATATAAAAAAAATGTCTTGGCTCTTCCAAGCTTTTATAATGGCAGTGAATGGCCGTTTCTGTATTGAAGTCCATCAAAGTGCATCCATCCGTGATAAAAGTGCTCCACACGGCTCTGGGGGTTAATAAAGGCCTTCTGAAACGATGTGTTTGTGTAAGAAAAATATCCATATTTAAAACTTTATCGACTAAAATAACTAGCTTCCGGCAGACGGCCGTACAAAGTGATTTACGGTGGAAGACTAACCCTTGACCTGACGCACAACATGACGAATGCGGAAGTGCAGAGGATAGAGCAAAACAAAACACCAGTCACGAATTAGAAGTCTAAAAACGACAATTTTTAAAGAGAAATGTCGGAGGAACTTGAGTTTGTTGCCCAGCCCTGTTTAGATCCCAGAGAGGCGTCTAAACCTACAATACTCCTACATCCTACGTCATACATGCGTCACGGGTTACTCTTGTGGTGCAAGTCGACTTGCGTGGTATGCGTGATCTATCCATCATCCTTTTATGATGGATAGATGCTCTTTGATGAACTTCAAAACAGAACATTATAAAGCTTGGAAGAGCCAGGACATTTTTTTTTATATAACTCCGATTGTATTCGTCTGAAAGAAGAATGCCATATACACCTAGGATGACTTGAGGGTGAGTAAATCATGGGGTAAGTTTCATTTTTGGGTGGACTATCCCTTTAACATAACCACGAGTTTCAATAAACTACTAATGCAACTCAACTACTGGTCTCGCCCCCTTTTCATATTTATTCCCGGAAGAAAACTCAAGACTACAATCGAGCCGTTACAGGGAGTTTAGAAACAGTGCTTACTGATATAGAGAATAAGTCCCTTTGGAGTAGGCTGTGTAACTTTGAAGACCTTTTTTATCCTTAAACAGCAACATTAAAAGAAAACGCATAAGTTGAAAATGTAAAAAAGCATAATAGGACCCATTAAAAGGGATAATTCACTCGATTATGAAAGTTCTGTCATTATTTACTCACCCTAATATCGTTCCAAACCTGTATGACTTTCTTTTTTCTGTGGAAGATATTTAGAAAAAATGTTTTTTTTTTTTTTTTTTTGTCCATAAAATGGTAGACCAATTGGGTTTGGAGCCCATTTCCTTTCATTTTATGTTGCAACTTTGTTGCAGTCCAAAGTTTTTACTCATTTAATCTCAGTCAGTGTGAGAACTGAATTAATTTCCATTCTGCAATGAGTTTTGTGTTTGTAATTGTGCGTGTGGTAGGACAGTTAGTGTGGAGCTGTAATAAAGGCTTGCTAATGACCCTGGCAAAAGGTCCAGCACCAGAACATCACAACAACAGAGCTGCTGTCAGCTTCTCTTTGCAACTGCTAAATCTCCCTTAATGGAACATCTGAGTCAATAAAAACAATCATCACACTCATTGCCACAGAAAGCCAGGAAATCATTTTAGCTACTCAAAGAAAGCAAACCCACGGTGCATAATCTATAGCTTCAGAAATGAGCACTTCTCTTTGCTGTTCTGGTCAAGTATGCGTTGAGGTTTGGTGTTAGATGCCTAATGTTATTTGTGGCTCTGGGGCTAAAAGTTGTTCTGTAAGCTTTCATGATCTCAATCATTCACAATGAAGATTTTCACCTAATTCTTCCCTCTCTAATGAACCACACACAGTGTCCACTCAATAAACCGCTAACATGGGCTTTCTTTTGCCAGTGAGGGTCAATAGCTGGACAGCGTGTCTCCAAGTACCTTCTCTTTTTCAAGACGTTAATGGAGCTCAGCCAAGACCCACAGAACAGTCCCAGGGGTCGTTCCCAGATATCCGCAATGATACCCAATCTGGCCCCATTAGCGTTCTCTCCACCCATCTAAAACATGACTTCACGAATGCGGAATTAAAAATTAACCATCTAATATCCATTTGCTGATGGCTCCCACGAAAGAAAATGAAAAAGCAGATTCCCTCAAGGCTTTCTGGAGAAGAAATGACTCCTGCAACCCTATATGTGGAGGAAAGTCTGACAGTGATAACATGAACAGAACGGATGAAGTTACTTAAACAGACCCCGATGATGATACTGAAGGAGGTTGTGCCAAGGCTGTCAAATAAAAGAGTTGAGTAAGGCAAGCCAAACTTAGCAAGGATAATTGTGCCAAATTACATTCATGAAAAACTGTTTCTCATTTTTTATTCATTCTTTATTCCAGACCCTTAGGTCCATATCACAAAGTAAAAGAAACAGAAAGAAAAGAATAACATACAAACATATTTACATACACCAACATTATCTAAGAACATACAAACTTGAGTTCCAGTGCTTCCAGAACCAGGAAGAATACCTTGTATCACTTAATAGGATAATTTAAGAATAATTTATTTCTCGAGTCACCCAATCGACACATAAAATTATACATACAATTCCTTAACACAGCATGCAATGTAGGAACATCACTAAAACATTTGGCTTGGACTTGTCCACCTTGGGAGTTGGAGCTCCATCTGCTCCACCTGAATCTTTCTCATTTTAGCTTTACTATATCTACACCATAGATGCGCCATATTTTCGAGCCAGTATATTTGCCTGTCCATATAACTTACAGCACTGGCGCTGCACATCATCATCATCATCATCATCATCATCATCATCATCATCATCATTTAGATCATTTCTAATAATGTGATCCAAGTATTTTATTTCATTTACCACATTTACCACTTTGTCACCTTAATAAAAAGAGGGAAAGTTTTGCTTAATGTCCTCTTTAGTTTTAAAAATCATAATCACACTCTTTTTAGTATTAAATGTAATATGTAATTAGTTGACCTTACTTAAAAAAAGTATGCAAACTCGTTGCCTCAAAAAAATTAAGCAAAGTAATCTTAAGATTAGTGAGTTAGAAAAGCTTGTTTATTTTAAGTGTGCAGTACTAAATCAAGTAGTACCACTAGCACATTTTTTTTATGTTCATGTAACTTAATAGCCATGCTTAGTGTTAACTTAGTTTTTTCATTTTGTGTGGATTGCTTGATATAAATGTAACCCCACTTAGAATTACTAAATACCTACAACTTAACACTTTTAGTTCTGCTCACTCATTTTTCAAGTTCACTTAAATTAAAGAAACCAATTTCTGAGTTAGGTTTACTTTATTAATTATAGCAGCACTGTCCTTGTACAGCATAATATTTAGAATTTCTTAAAAGTTTTCATTATACAATTTTTGTTAATTATTTTTTTATTTATTTAGTTTTTAGACACATTGACATCAAGAATCAGCCTGTGAATCTCAACAATGGTGACAATTATAGAGCATGTTGCAGTGCATTCTGGGTGCAACCAATCAAAACTCATTCATGGCTCCCATCATGCATTTCTGCATGAATAAATAATGAGCTTATGATCAGAGGTGATCAGTTTGTCACCATTGCTGAGATTCATTCAAATCAGGTCAAATGATTGTGAAATAACAATTATGTTATAATACAACCAACACCATCAGATCACCTTTTCTATTTGTTCATCTGGCTGTCATAACTCAGGTACAGCAGCCAAACAAAATCTTAAATTAATGACACAAGGGTCAAGAGCCCAACTAAACCAAACACTTATCACCACAATGGTGGCTTAATTACGGTTTTCTCCTTCAGCCAATAGTAGCTATTCAAGGGCGGGTCTTGGCGTGGCCATATATCGCCGTCTAGCGTGGAGAAGACTGATCTGCACATGCCCACAGGTCATAAACTAACTTTTTCTAAATGAATCCAGCTCAAGTAGACTGAGCTGGTAAGATTTTTCAACCTCAAAGTACAAGTGACTTACTAAAAGTGAGTGTTAAAGGGTTAGTTCACCCAAAAATGAAAATTCTGTCAGTAATTACTCACCCTCATGTTGTTCCAACCGCTTAAGACCTTCGTTCATCTTCGGAACACAAATTAAGATATTTTTGATGAAATCTGAGAGCTGATCACTTCTCCATAGACTGCTAGGTGGCCCAAACTTGCTGGCCCAGAAAAGTTATTAAAGAGATCGTTAATATAGTCCAAGTGACTACAGTGGCTCAATCTTAAGTATATCAAGCTACGAGAATACTTTTTGTGCGCAAAAACAAACAAAAATAACGACTTTATTCCACTATTCATTTCCTTCTCTCTGGAACCTCTAGTTGGTTCGCGTAGTGTTTTTGCGCAGCGCGTCTGTGTTACACGTCACCACGTAGGCTCACTATTGGCCGACGCTGGTCATGTGTCTGACGTGTAACACAGACGCGCTGCGCAAAAACACTACGAGGCCCAGAGAGAAGGAAATGAATAGTGGAATAAAGTCGTTATTTTTGTTTGTTTTTGCATACAAAAAGTATTCTCGTCGCTTGATATACTTAAGATTGAGCCACTGTAGTCACTTGGACTATATTAACGATCTCTTTAATAACTTTTCTGGGCCAGCAAGTTTGGGCCACCTAGCAGTCTATGGAGAAGTGATCAGCTCTCAGATTTCATCAAAAATATCTTAATTTGTGTTCCGAAGATGAACGAAGGTCTTACGCGGTTGGAACAACATGAGGGTGAGTAATTACTGACAGAATTTTCATTTTTGGGTGAACTAACCCTTTAATAGCAGGTTGAAAAAAAATGATTAAGGTCAATTTACTATTTTTAATTACCATGTTTGCATTTACACTGTACTGCATACCATAGCTTGAACATATATGAAGCAACTGTTGTAGTCCAGCTCTATAAGGGGACAGAATAACTAGATTATCAGCATACATCAGATATAGTTAATAAGACTATCACCTATTAAACATCTGGTCTTACATTTATTTAACTCAATAGAAAGATCATCCACATACAGATTAAAAAGAAGAGGTGACAATGTTCCACCTTGCCGAACCCCATTTGTCATATAAAAGGGTGCCGATACCTTTCTACCCCACCTGACTTGTATGGATTGATGTATATACCAATAATGTAAAATCCTAATCAAATATGGGGGGACCCCTCAGTCTTGTACCTTTATAAACAGCTTAGTGTGATAAATGCGATCAAATGCATTAGAAGCATCTAAAAAACACATACATAAAGTAGAGTTGTGCCTATTATACTTACTAACCACTTCCTTTTGATGAATATATGCATAAATCAGTTCCATGCTTTCTTTTAAAACCAAACTGATTATCGGTAGTTATCAAATATTCTTCGAGCCTATCCATAAGGATATGCTCAAATACTTTTGAAATTATGCTTGCTAAGGCAATTGGCCTACATTTTACATTTACATTTAGTCATTTAGCAGACGCCTTTATCCAAGGCGACTTACAAATTAGGACTAAATTCAGCGAGTCATCATAAAGAGGCAAGAGCAACAACAACGCAGGAAGTGCTCAAAATACGAAGTTCAGGTATTATTCAGAGTAGCATAAGCCTGATAAGTGGTGTTTCGATGTGTGGTGTTTTTTTTTTTTTCTATAAGGTTAAGTGCTCACGGAAGATAATTATAATATTATTATGGCCTATAATTTTCTATTAACGCACCGTGTATTAAAAATCCGGTGAAACAAAGCAAGTAACACAAAATTTTTTTGGCTAGCATACTTCAGATGTTCTGCTGCTATAAGATCAGGGCCACATGCCTTATTTAATGCCAATTTTTCAATTGCGTGACTGACCTCAGCAGAATTAATAATCATACCATCATCAACTGGAACATGACTAGCTTCGATTTCATGTCTCTCACACAATTAACAATATCCCCATAATATTTTCTACATGATTTAACAATATTCTCAACCCCAACAAACCCATCAATACTAGTTGGCAACGGTACTTTATTATTATTCACAATCTTAACTTTTTTCAAAAATTCATACACATTATTTTGCAGAAATTTCTTGGCCATTGAGTTTGCTCTCATGGTTGCCTCATTTCTTTTAATTAACCGTACAGCATATTTAAACTTAGCATTTGCCAGTTTCTTTTTCTCAAATTCTGGGCCATTCCTAACTTTCCCTGTTAAAACCCAGTTTTTAAAAGCATCTCTATAGCCTCCAAATGCAGTTCAGACACATTCATTCCATCCAGCCCTAAAATGATTACTTTTAACTACTTTTTGACTAAAGGGTCTGCTGGCATTATTTAAACAACACATTTCATCATACATCAGATGCAAATCATTAATATGTTTTGGATTCTTACAATTAACATTATCACACATAATAGTCTCAGTTGATACACCTATATTACTTAAACTCTTCTCTGTTGATAGTTTATATTGCCAAAGTTCATTTTCAGGAAGGCTTGCCCACTCTAATTTTCCACTATGCTAATTATCATAATTGCTTTTCTCAGGTAACCTTTTAACATTTAACATCATAGAGACAGGTACATTGTCTGTTGTGGCCAGGTCATACCTCAAGTTCCCCTAGACAATCATGTGCATCAGCTGTGCATATACAGTGATCCATCCAAGAAGTTGTATTCCATGCTTCACTGATGTATGTGTAACTATCTATTGGTAACAATTTTTGGCTAGATAAAACCAACTTACTTTTTTGGCAGAACTTAATTAAATGTTGACCAAACAAAGAGTTATCATCAGATATATCGGCATTCATATCCACTATTATAAATATAGATGTAGATACACTTTCCTTAATAAAAGAACTTAAAAAAGCAAGCGTATTGATTATATTCATCTTCATTTTGACAGCATTCATAAGGAGTATACACATTCAAAATGATAAAAACACTGTAAAATCTGTTATCGCAACTTTTAATCTTTTGTCAGATCAATTTAGATAATTAATGTGGTTCAGATAACATATTTTGTGTTTCTATTTATTAAACCTAAAAAAAAAAAAAATATTTAATTCAATGAACTCAAAATTTTAAGGCAACCAGGTGACTTACTTTTAAGTTAAACCAACAATAAGTTTTTACAGTGCACTCTTATTATGTTTCACTTTAATTGCTATACACCAATCCACCTCCAATCTAATCACACTTAAAGGAATACTCCACCGTTTTTTGAAATAGGGCTTATTCACTTTCTTTCCTACATTTAGATAGGTGGGCAAATGCATTTTTGTCTCAGTGCATGCATTGTTTTAGTTTGACAGGGTCGGCGCTAGCTTAGCTTAGCACAATGAATGGAATCCTTTGTTGCCAGCTAGCATGTCCTGAGTAAAAGTGATATAAAAAAATTAAAAAACCCACCTAATTACTTCTTGTGGCCTGCCTATTCACAACAAGTACAAATAGTGATGCAGATTAACACTAGGCGATTTCCTAGGCAGATATTGACTTATATATTAAGGACTATATTAGGGGGAAGCACAGGCGAAGCACTGCTACTTGGGCGTGATATCTCTGCGCCCAAGTAGCAGTGCTTCACCTGTGCTTCCCCCTAATATAGTCCCAAGTCAATATCTGCATAGGAAATCGTCTAGTGTTAATCTGCATCGCTATTTGTACTTGTTGTGAATACGCAGGCCACAAGAAGTAATTAGGTGGGTTTTTAAAAAATGTTATATCACTTTTACTCAGGACATGCTAGCTGGCAACAAAGGATTCCATTCATTATGCTAAGCTAAGCTAGCGCCGACCCTGTCAAACTAAAACAATGCATGCACTGAGACAAAAATGCATTTGCCCACCTATCTAAATGTAGGAAAGAAGGTGAATAAGCCCTATTTCAAAAAACGGTGGAGTGTTCCTTTAACAGTGGATCATACTTCTTATGCCAAAAAATGGCCACAGCCCCTGGTATTCTGCCACATACTGTTCCCATACTTAAATCTGATGTAGATTCTCCCACACCATAAAAATCCTCATTACCAAAATAAAATTTGTCTAGATCTTGTTTTGATTAAAAAAAGTATCTTGTACACATACAATGTCTGCATACTCAGAAGCTTGTCAATAACAATGTGTTGCACTTTGTCACCAACACTGCGTCCCAAGTTCAGCCCACGTGAATTATATGATACTACTCTAAGTTTCATAAATCATATTCACAAATTCTTTCAGCAGGCGCACGTGCCTCCGGTGCATATACACCTCTTGCACCACTAGATGTTACTACATTTACCAGGCCTGCATTTATCCTCATAAAATCGGCGTACAAACACCCCATCTGGCCAGAGCTGTAGCTCATACATGTCGCCCACCTTATCACATTCAACAGTTACTTTAAAGGAACTATATCGGTTCAGAGTAGTATCCATCTTTTGACAAATCACGTTGGAGTTTAGCCTTCAAATAATTAGCCAGTGTGTCCGAGTCTAAATCTGGCGAAAATTTTGTGGCAAAAACACTCACCAACTTCGTCTTCACAGCTTGTATATCCCCCCTCCGGCACATGTTCCAACAATACCACCAGGCTTCTTCCCTTTGGGTTGGTTTGCTAAATTATGTGACAGAAAACGAGGGATGTTTTCACCGACCTCGTTAAGTAGTGTCAGACAACTCTTGACGTTGTTCACGTCCTTTTGCGGTCCCTTATGTGCTACATAGCGTTGAGTGGAATTAGGACAGAGATCAAAGAGAACTTTCTTAGAATTCTCAATCCATTCCGACCCAAAGTGATTCACAGCCAATACAATGATATCATCCTGATTCAAGGTTTTCATCTTGATAATAAGAAAGATTTACTCGCAGCACTCTGTGCGTTCTTGCTGCCATCTGCCATATTGGATTGCCAAAGTATATATAACATATATACAGTATATATAACATATCATTATATATACAGTGTACTTGTTCCATATATATTAAGTAATACATACCTTGCATTTAATTTGATTCCATTTCATTCCCTTAAAATCAGCCAGTTAAAGATGATCCTCCCACTCCATTGTCATCTCTCAATTGAGAGAAGCTGACTGACTTTCCACCTCAGCCACATCTTACACTCTTCTTCTGACATCTTCACTGCTGGGACATTCTAGCTTTGATTTCTTTTTTCAATAACACACCATCAAAGTCACCATATCTATATATATCTATGTTCTTCAACTTTTTCTAGCCCACTACTCCTCGCCTGTAATGTTCTCTAGCTCTCCATTTCGCAAGCTCTTGCATTACATTTTCTCTTCAACTAGAAAATGCCATTATTATTATTTATAGAAATGTAGATTTAAATGTTTAATTCTATGTAAAAGAATATTATTCACTTGGTTCTTGATATGTCCTCTCATGTTGCTTTAAATTAGCCACCATCAACAAACTACAGAAAATACTACAATATTCTTCTAGCACTCTCTGGAATACTTGATTCTGATTGGTCAATCACAGCATTCTGCTGTCAATATGTTTTGTATAACTATAATGTTGTTAAATGGTATAATTGACCGTTGTTCAGGGTAGGGTATTTTCTACATATTTGTGTTATTTTAATGGCAGTCATCAATCAGTGGTCTCTTGCTTCTCACTTCACAAAAAAGTAGTCATGTAACAAGTGAGATATGTCAGCAGGTTGCTGCCACAAAATAAATGATTACTCTGAATTGGCACCCGGTGACGGCCTTCAAATTCATAGCAAGGAAGAACATTTGCAGCAGAAAGTCTAAAAACAGCAACTGTGTGTATACTGTCATGGTTATACTAACATCGTTTTTATTCTTAAAATGTCCCAAACTATTAGATAAAGGGATCCTCCATCCTACCGACGGCTTTCTCAGGGGAGCAAATCCCACTAGATGGAATTGATTAATATTTCACATTTCAAAATCACCAACAGGATATCTTAATCCCGAGGTGTAGAAGCCCTTACCTCTCAAGAGGATTGTGCTTTCCATTTCATAGCCAGCCTTTAAGTGAGCTTATACTGGTTCAGCTACTGCTGGGGAATTTCTGTGAGGTCACCAAAACACACCCATAGTTGGACCGGAGTGCTGAAACGCAAATGCGGCTTTGTTATTTTAAAACCATTATGCTATATAATAAAGCTGGCCAGACATTTACGCACAGATATGTATGATGATGCCACCATTGTAATATATGCTGGCATGCTGCCTACACAGGACACACACTGTACAAGCCCCTGCTTGAGACTTGACCTTGGCTGTATTTTCCTCAAGAATTGTATGCATTTTTCATGTTGATCCAAGATAGTTACTCTACAAAATTCAGCGGACGAAAAATAAGAGTTTCCTTCCATTTCCTGCAAGCTACATTATATATTTTACTGGTCATATTTTTGCACCCCATTTTTCAACAAATGGATACTATAAAACCCGCTGAAATTACTCTGCCTTGAATTAAAAGAACGTGTAATGGATTCCTTTCAGAAATGTGTCAGACTAATGTCAAAACCATTATTTACTTTCTCCTACTTCAGAATTTGGAACTCGGCAACTGAGAACTGAGAACAGATTAATATCCGAGAGCAAAATCTGGCCAAAAATAAGGTTAAATGCATCCAGTTGCACATGATATGTTTCTTTATATCAAGTAATGGGAAGTTAATCTTTCTTTTAATGTAATGGAAAATTATTCTTGCCACCTCCATAGTGTGGATTTAAGGGATATATATTTTATAGTTATTATACAGGGATTCATTAAATATTTAAAGACACCATGAAATCAGAATTGACAATTCTTAATATTTTTTTTTTTATGGAATATTGCAGTATTTATCATTTTTATTATAAATGATTTATCAATGGACATCCTTTTTATTTGATTTTTTAAAAAAATGTATTCACGTGCTCTCATAATATTTAATCAAAATAACTTGCCCTCCGTCTTGCAGTGACATCTCGGCTGTGCCCGAAATCACCCCCTACCTATACCCTTAAATAGGTCACTGTTTTAGGGGACAGCCATTTGTAACCATTCAGTGTCCGAAAAGCA
This sequence comes from Leuciscus leuciscus, assembly GCF_965113295.1. NCBI lineage: Eukaryota > Metazoa > Chordata > Actinopteri > Cypriniformes > Leuciscidae > Leuciscus > Leuciscus leuciscus. The sequence goes on along the minus strand of NC_138730.1, from coordinate 21,296,704 downwards.
TAGTGGATGTTATCGAGTGCACTCATTCAATCCCACAATGTACAACCGATGTACACTCAACGACTAGAGAATACCCATAATGCACTGTGGCGGTTGTGCCAAATTTATTCCCGGGTCTCACCAGAAGATGACGCCCACAGGTGAATCATCCATCCATCCATTTTCCAAACCGCTGGTCCAATGTGGCTACAGCGTAATATCATACAAGTATACATTCCTTTTAATTAATGATTAAATCGTTTAATTTAGGTTTATACATGCTAGTTTCCATGACAGAGTTCAAGATAAATCTTTTCATTACTACTGGAGCTGCCAGTATGCTATGTTTCAAATGATTATTAAACAGCAAGCGCAAACTATGCAAAACCGTCCAAATTCACTCACTCGGTTTCATTCAGTCCCTAAAGGGAACTATAGTGGAGTAATGTAGCCTAAAGAATAGTGAAAGAGGGTATAGGAGGCGGTTTTGAACACAGCCCTCATCTTTCCTCTGATGAAGCGCTATCAAATCCCGCTCTAGAGGTTAAAACAATTTTTTTTCAAGGACCCGGTTTACACGGACATCACAAATGGGGAAGAAGACGATAGCAACTTTCGTCTCAAGACGAATTCATTTAAATCTATATTATTTTATTATGCTTTATTTTTTTAGTTGTTACTTTTAAGTTAAATTATGTAACATTCAATTCATTGTATGTTTTAATATGCGATTAATAATTTGGCCACGGTCAACTTCAATAAACTGATTGTTGTTATTCATCAAGAGTTTTTGTGTAAAAGGTCTGGGCTGGGCTGATGGATATTGTTGTGTAATATAATATATTAAAAGTATTACATATATTCTTTGATTAATGTATTCTATTTAGGTTAAACCCCACTAAATACCTCTGTCTCATAAAGCAGCAACCACACTAATCTAAACGGAGACTAATCTATCTACCGATTCGCGAGCGGCCGAATGGTCTCGAATGTTTCCGAAAATGCGCACGAGCAAGCAACCTGTAAAGCAGGCAGAGAGAGAGAGAGACAGAGACAGCGTGATAGAGGGGACGGCAGAGCAGCAGCAGTGTCTCCGACCGCTCTGGAGCACAAGTCCGTGAGACACTAACTCTGGATTCACAACAATAGAAGCTTTTACACTCTACCGTAGTTATAGCAACCAGTCTCAATAACGGGATTATAACGGCCGCGTGGCACATTAGTAGAGGAAGAGTCGTTACTCTGTGAAATCAAAGAATTTTCCAGTCGATTTAAAAGTGGATTTGTACGTGGCCAACTGAACCGGGTGAAACGAGCGGTTGCCGTGCACGGAAAGAAATGCAAACCGCGGCGGAACGGAGAGACGGTGAGTTCAAAGCGTTTCTCTATTCACTCGGTCTTGTTCATGACACTTGTTTTGCGTAAAGCTGTACTTTTAAGGTGATTATTGTTTGCATTAAAGAGAAGCTTCTCAGCCACGAGGTTTGGAGTGGTCGCGAAATTCTAGTAATTCTCTGAGAGAAACTAACGGGTGAGTTGACGTCGGCTAAGCTAGTGCACTAGCTAACCGACCGATTAAAAAACTTGCATATCTTTAATTTAGGGTGGTTTTCTCAAAGGGCAAGCGCAAATGAGTTAATGTCCTAGCACAGTAAGTTATAAGTAATGACTGGCCATATTTTGTCGCTCATTTTAGTGCCTCGTGGTCCCAATTTCTTGTTAAGAAGGATCAAGTGCAGGGCGCAATGTAACGTTAGTTCTGTCATGTAAACGAACTAGACAATGATGAAGCTGAACTCTTGACCACAGGTAATCTATAATGCACAGCGCATATTCTCTGGTAAAATGCATTAACGTACAGAGCAAGTGTCGCGGGACATTCATCTATCAGCGAGCTCACTTCTCCAAAGATGATTTTGCTTATGTAAAATATGCCATACATTAATGTTGTGCTATCGTGTCAATGTTTTTATTTTATTTTATTGTTATGCATATATTTGAAATGGTTCAATCGGGTGTGATTATGAAAAAGGCGTAAAGAAATTAATTCCAAACACGTACATGGAGATTTAGTACATTTTTAAAAAGATTCCTCCGTGCATATTTTGAAACGCACACTCATTATACAAACATATTGGTCTTTTTTTTCTTTTCTTTTCTTCGTGTTTTTTTTTTTTACCCAAAACGTAGCCGTATGCTGCCTTTAAAGTCGATGTCTGCTGAGGTCAGTATTTCCAATGGCATTATAATCAAACATCGCTACAACGCAATGAGTTTTATTTTACGTTTCCAAATCATAATATTTTACAGTGCAGTTCAAACCAACTCTTATATCCACACCGCTCTGTTAGAAAGTATTATTTGACCAGTTTTGGATATATTTTTGGTGGGACTTCAAAGAAATGTGTCAGTGAGATTTACATGAGAAGTAAAGCTCACGCGCCTCAAAACGCTGATCAGTCAAACATTAAAATCCTGTCATTTACTCATAATTTTGTTCGTACCTGTACCGTACGACTTATTTTTTTTTCGTGTAAAACAGAGGGAGATGATTGGCAGAATGGCATTCACAGTTACTATTCACTTTCACTGCATATTGTTGTGTGTCATTCAAGACATTGTGCCTTTCAGCTCCTGTTGTGGAAGAAAGGAAGTCCTGCAGGTTTACAACAACATGAGAGTGAATAAATTATGATAGACTTAATTTTTGAGTGAACTGTTCCTTTAACATCACTCTTGCAGTGGGGCTCCAGCAGAACAATACCACTCTTGTTATGCTATAGACATTATGCATTATTTGTTACGCCTGTTTTGTTGCCCTTTCCCAGGTCCTTCTACACAGCATTTCTGTCCGTCAGGAGTTAGCCTATTTTAAGAATGGAGCCTATACATGACCATACGTGAACACTGCGGGTGAGGGTTTCAACCATCCAGAGTTTTATGTATTAAAAACAAACAAACAAAAGAGCATATTTTAGGAATTTCAGAGTGCACATGAAGCATCTCAGCAATATCAAATGATCTGGAAAAGCTCAAGAGCAAGTTTCGTGCAATTGCATCAGAAGTCTGAAATAATTTGACCAGGGACAACATCATTTTCTTGACCCTGTGCAATCTTCTGGTACTACTGTACGTTCAGTTCATGTAATTAGTTTAATATTCTGTCAGTTCTGGTTTTGTTCATAAAGACAGAACGACTCCTGAGGCTAACGGCTTGCTGGAGAAAATTTGTGGTCTATATTTTGACTGGCATTAAGATGAACTGATAATATCACATGTGTGATTGGATCACAGGCACTAATTTGTTGATTTGCTGAATCATTGGACGGATTTCAGATACAGCCGATCCTTGTGACCTGCTGAAATAAAATATAATTAAAGCATTGTGCCTGAAAAGGATTTTCTGGATAATGTACCTTGTCATAGCAGCTGTCATTAATTGAGCATAAAACCATTGGAGATGCCCTTTACAGTTGTTTAGTGGATCTTAGTATTTCTAGCTGTTTGTGTCAGTATAATTTGGTGTCTTCCTCTTTCACCCTCTTACCTACTTCATTCTGGCAGAGGGAACTAATTGGCACGTTCGAAATGCCCGGCCCTCTGTTGCCACATGCTGAAAAGCCACTTGGTGCAAACTTCCCCCTTGCTGACGCTGTCTTATGATTTCCATGTGCGCTGAATTTGGGTAATTTCAGGGCCTGGGCTCTAATGAGAGATTTTATTTCTGTAGTGCATCGGTTGTGGTGTCGGGGATCAACATTTATAGGACTCATATCTGGGAACTGAAAGTCTCTTGGACTTCTCAGTGGTACATTGGGCTCTGGCATGGGAACATGCTTTTTTTATTTATTTAAACAATTCAGCCTAGTCAACACTTTTTTTTTTTTTTTTTTTTTTTTTTTTTTTAAGGAGTCTTGTGGCACAGTCAGTGTGGTCGAATTGTTTAGTTTGTTTTAGAAGTTTTTAGAAGATCCGTTGTTTGCTATAGTTTCATTCAGTCTTAGAAGGTCATGAGAACCTGAATAAAAGACAAAGCTTTGACTAGACTTAGGGGCTGTTTACGCGACAACGTTTTCAACTAAAAACTGAAAACATTTTTGTATGCGTTTTGGCCGGTCATTTACATGACAATGGTGTTTTGGGGGCCTGAAAATGCAAACCTTTGAAAATGGATTTCAAAGTGCAAGTTTTTGAAAACAATATCATTATTATCTTTGTGTAAACTACAAAAACGCGAATTTGTGAAAACGGTGACGTTATGCGCATGCATATTACCAGTTCCGTCTACAGGGGCGTAGTGTTTCTTTACAAAGTGACATCGCCTGACATACAGTACAATACAATACAGGCGCTTTTAATTGTTTTTGCGGATCGTCGAAACGGTCTTTTTGTCCTTCTACACAGGGGTTTATTTTTTACTCTAAAGCAGGATTTTTCAAATATTGTTGCCACAGATTTCCAAATTTTTTTTTTTTTTTTTTTGTGCTTGAATATTATATGTGCAGAATATTACCTGGAAAAATGTAATTTCTATGAAGCTGAAAAAATATCCTTTTTTGAGTACTGTTATACTATAGACCTGAAACAATTGAGAAATATTCTAGAAAATCATTTTAAAGAATCATTCTAAAAATAAAAATGATTTTGTTTTCTCTTTAGAAAGCAGTAATGTCTTTGTATTATGTTTGTTGTTGTTATAATGATGTCAAAATTAATGCTTAGCCTATAACTTAAAATATTTGTATTTTGGAAGTAAAACTTTTGTCTTATTGCCTTTAACTTTCATACTGTGTGTCTCCATGTGATGTTTGGTAAAAGCCATCAAACAAGTAACAATTCAAGGCTTTAAAAAATTATGTCAGGTTTCAAAATGAATAGCGAGGCATTGATCTTAAATACTTGCTTAAATGCTTTGGAATACCGATTTGGAATGACATGAGAGTGAGTAAATTATGACAGAATTTTCATTTTTGAGTGAACTAGCCTATTCCTTTAAAGTAACTATCATGTACACTTCACTGATGGCCTTGTCGCTCGGCGTTTCGTGTATGGGTTCAGTTGCTCACTTTTTGGAACCCTATATGACCCTACGAATGCCAGTTGGATGTCAGCCATTGTGTTTGCTGTAGTACCCAAGTCCCTGTCATTGAAATTGCTAAGTTTACATATTTCTCAGACTCTTCTGTGTTTAGAGAACTGAGAAGTAGCTTAGTGTCTGGAAGCTAATTCTGCAGTAATTTGGCTGCTGATTGAAAACAGGTTCTCCATTAGTGGGCCTGCTGGTGGCATTATAAACCATTTACACCACAGTTTTATGGGACATCTCCATTTAACGAAAAGTGGAAACAGACTTTTGCCAAGAAATTGCCCAGACCCTTTATAAGAACAGTGAATAAGGCTATTTTGATGTGCCCCCCATCTTTTCAGTTTTACATTATTTGCTTAAGTTACAGCTTTGATGGTTTGTGCTGAGAGGTAATTGCTCTGCCCTGATTTATTTTCAACCGTATTTGAGCAAAGAAAGAGGCCTTACTGTGCAAGCTGTTCTTTTGAAAACCTGCCCTGATATTTATTTCCAGCTTGTTTACAGGTGAAAGCCTATTCTTTTGACGCTTGTTTATATTGGTGCTTACATTCCTACAGAGTTTGATATGACCGTTATTCAATGGTTGACACAGTACAACTAAAATATGACCCCTTTAATGTCTCATGCTATGGCTTGACGGTATGACAGTATAGGAATATTGACCGGTAGAGAAGCGTGTGTACAAAAAGCTGTGTCTCAGTGATTTCAACCACATAATGTTTATTTTAGGTTTCAGACATTTAAATACACAAGCACTAGCAAAGCAATACATTTATAGCTTGTAAAATACACACTGATGTCTATGGAAGCAGCGAAAACAATAATTTCAGTTACAAATTGACGAGGTGTTTTTCATATCAGATACACATTGTGTACGTAACTATAGCGTTTACTCTATTTTTCTCCCACTTCACCGGCCACTTAGCTACTTTCATGTATTTTGGTAGAAGTGTATGAATAATGTTGTAAATCAAATTGGATCTTTGCATTGGGTCTTAAGTGACAGCAGCCTAATATTCCTGTATGTTGTTAATCAAACAACAAAAGACAAAGAAAAGGAATAACTTGACTGAATAACTTTCGTAACTTAAATATGGATAAATCTATTAAATAATAAATGTAATTTATACTGTGAAGACTATGCAGTGTTATTTTACATTTGATTACTTTATTAAATTGCTGTAGGCCTACTTGAAAACTACTGTTAGACCTTCCTGAAAAGCACTGTTTATTTAGTCTATCTTTGTTCTGTTGTTTATTTGTGCTATTGCTTGCAGTTTGATTATATGATAAACTTTCACTCTGATTTTTAAACTTTGCAATTAATCCGCGATTCAAATGTGTGCCGAACCGTGGGGCCTCGTCCGTACGGATTACGGATCAACAACGATCCGTTTAACCCCTATCTAGATGTTATTGGATATATAGCCAGTAGCCTATATTTAATTGTGCAAGCTCATTTTACCTTATTTTTTTCTTTTAAAGCACAAATAAAACACTGTTAGTCTAAATATATCTTAATATGAATATTCATTTTTCACACTGTACGTTATAATGTTGTGATACGCAAATTTAAAATTGATTTGTTTGTGACAAAGTATTACTTTTCTTTTTGTGATTTATCTGGAATCTGTTATAACATGTAGGCTATCATCCAGAACTGTAATATTGGTGCATCTCTTGATCTTATTCCTACCTTAATAGGATTCTGCTCCTGCTGCCCATCCCTAGCCGTTGCAGTGCACCGATGACGCTACAGGCCATGTCCAGTTTGTGATTTTGCGTGTGATTTATTAGATTAGCGAGTTAGTCACTGGGCCCCCGTCACCACTGTGGTGGCTCTATTAGGCAGAAAGACGTGTCCAAGGTACGATTACTGCCAGCGAGTCGTGTGAAGGTGACCTCCACCTCCATACCCTAATCCAAACATGCAGACATACGTGCACCGTTTCCCTCTATGTCTTTGTTGATTCTCTTCTTGCTACTCTTTTCTGTCACCTCAATTTTCAATAATCCAATAAAGTCAGCCGGCCGCTTGTCATATTGACATGCATGTGGTTCTGTGCGTTGTCACTCAGGAAGATGAATGTAGAGGGAGTTGTGAGGCGCCGTACTGATAGGGAGGATTCCTTAATGTTTATGCAGCATTTATGGCCTTGTGTGTTTAACAATTAAACAATTTGCTGTGGGCTCCTTTGAATATTGATAAGGGAGGCTCTTTTGCAGCTCTGTTTAGAGAACTGGGACGTGCAGTTGTTGTGGTTTGGGTGGGTTGACTGTCAAACAGTGGTTTGGATTGCAGTGCTTGTTTGTGTTTTTAAAGTGTAAGTGTGGCAGCGGAGTTAAGATAGTGTTCGTAAAACCATATAACATTAAATAGTGAACAGTTTTGTCAAATAGGACAGAAACATTTAAGTGGGAGGAGATGTTCTACTTGTGGAAATATGAAAGGGAAAAATCATATGGTGGCTGTGGGAATGGAAAGTCCTGCCTTTTAGTTAAAAGGGTTTTACCCTGTTGATAGTTTGGATATTCTAGACCAGTGGTTCTTAAACTTTTTGCCTCAATATTCCCCCCAATACTCTGATTTCAGCTATAATAATGACAAAGCTGCTTGTTTTCAGATTGTATTGACATTACATTAAGCATGATTTGTTTTGTGAAGTTTCCTGAAGTTTCAAGAGCTGTATGCTCTTCAATAAAAGAACTGATTGTAGTTTGCATCTTAATTGTGCTTTTTTTGTATTAATATATTAATTGTATTTAGGCTATTCATTAAAATAAATTTTTTTTTAGAATGATTTATGAGCAACATTTATTATAATATTGGTACCAACCTTCCAAGAGCATTTTATGTCATGTCTTTCAGTTGCTAGGGTTGCCATTATTTTTATTGAATTTTCTTTTCGAATATTTTTTTTATTCAAAAGAACCCACCCGCAAGTCTTTGAAATTCTTGTCTCTAGATATGAGCCGGGTCAATATGGGTTCACTTTATTTTAAGGTGACGCAGTTACACGTTGCTACATGTACTTACTATAGTAATAAAAGTTAATTATGCATAATTACAACAAACTAACCCTATATCAAACCCTAACCGTAACTCTGTAGTAAGTACATGTCATGTGGTTAATTAATATTACTCAGTACTTATTTGAGTAAGTACAATGTAACTATATCAGCTTACAATAAAGTGTAACTGACTCCAGGTAGGAATGATAAATCCAGTCTAGTGATGCACCGATCAAACTGACAAAAAAAACAAAACAAAAAAAAAAACAGTAGATTTTTGTTTGTATATGCTGTCAAGTAGGCTATAGTTCTTTGAAAGAAAATCGGAATTGGCAAAAATCAGTATCGGCAGGTCACACAAATCGGAATCGACCAAGAAAATTGCAATCGGTGCATCTCTAGTCCAGTCATTTGATGACTTCCCCAAGTGTGGGCACTAATATAACTGTCCCTAAGAAATAATCAAATACCTTCAAACTGCATGCCTTACTGTTGTTGTTCAGACCCGGAGTTATTGTGGTGTTTGCTTGATTAATCAATTGGTATTCACGATGTAAGTATGGTTTAGCGTAGTAATTGGGCATAATTGCAGACTCCAAGCTTCAAATCAAAAGGTCAGCACTGACCAGCTGGGCTGAAACAAATCTGTGTCTGTTTTGAATTTAGTGAACATTGTTTTTTTTTGCTCAGCAAAAAATACCCCCACTAGCACTTTCTCCTTTCTCTGGATAGTCACTCTGGAGTGAACTGTGGAATATTCTCAATTCAACCTGACTGAATGCTGAAAACAAGTCCGTTTTTTTGTCAGCCATTATAGACAAAAATCTTCCACAAAGCTTCAGTAGCGTTGAAGGGAGCTAGGTGTTGTCTTAAGCTGTTTTAAAGGGTTTGTAGGTTTTGATGGAAATACAAATTTTTTTTTTTTTTGGAGTCCCACTGAGGGCAGTCCAGACTGTATCACGAGGACAAGAGGAAGCAGCATGCGGGAGAACGGGAAGATGCCGTTCTGGCGCTTCATCTTCCCACTGGTGTGCCAGATGGAGAAGACTGGGGGAGTCCTGGCATAGAGGGGGTGCTGGTGTCTGCCCAACTGTCACAGAAGGACTCCCCCCTCATTCAAACTGTGTCTGTCCTCTGGACAAAGAAGAGACCATTTAAACTGAAAATGGCAACTGTGGCAAAATGATGCATGTTTTTTTTATGTACAAGTTTGTATTGAAAGACTGAGCTCTGCATAAACTCATTGGCTTTGAATATGTGAATGACCACCACTGTTTTCCTTTCCTAGTTTAATTGAACTATATATTATTTTTGCATCAAGGCCATAGTGAACTAATGGTCCAAATGGGCTAGCAGGTAAAACCTGATAAAGAAAGAGCAACCTGCTTACTAGTGAAAGAACGTTTCAAGCCAAGACATGATTAAAATGCTTTGTGTTGTCTTTCACTCTGTAATTACTGCAATGGACTTGCATACAGCCAAGACTTTTTGGATTGCACTGATGAAATTGAGCTACTGTCAGAATCACTTCATAAATCGCAAGTGATGTTGTGGTCAAACTGTAAAGCAATAAGAAACACATGAAGGCTCTGTCAGAATCTTGTTCCTGGGATGTCTGTATGCCAGTATGTTATTCCCACAGTACATTGCAATGTAATTATTTTCGACCGATAATCGGTTTTACTGATATTTCCCCCCATATTTAAGCATTCATAATCTGGTATCGGTTTTGTTATATCGGATTCACCGATAAATGGTGCCATCTTGTGGGCACTGCGTCTGAGGGGCGATTAGTCAACAAAGGTAAAATAGCTTACCTTCCTTAATTAGTAAACTTTAAACATAATGGCCATTAATGCACAAATGAGATGTTACATGTTTGATATGTCGGCCTAGTTTAAACTTGGTGCTAATAAATAGAAAAGATCTCACAGAGTCATGTAATCAACGTAACTTTACATCTACTCAGGCTTGCCACATAACCATAATAGTATGTAAAATATATTTCAGGTCTCGACATTAAGCCTTTTCATGTGCTTGTCCTTCAAACAAGTAAATCGGTCATTCACTTGTCAAAGTAAAAAATGTGCTTGTCCAGAATTTTTTTTTTATATATTTTTTTTATATAATTTATTCTGAAGCAATATTCTCATCAGTGTTCAGTCAGCTTTGACATACTTAAATCTGCATATTTATGATATTTTAACCTTTTTAAAGAGCATTTGTCCCTAATCGTTTTAAATATGCTTTATCTTTCATTTTAAATTCTCAAATTTGATCAATAAATTAAATTAGAATAATAAGACACTATATGGCTGTTACCAATCAAATGAAATAGGCCTAATTTACACTGAAAAATTACAATTGCATTAAATAATGTTATGAAATTGTTTTAAATATATTTTGAATATAATATGAAATATTGGAAAGAATGATACTTTTAAACACGAACCTAAACCGCCAGTAGGTGGCGGCAGGCGACGGCCTTAATGAGTGAGTCATTGATCCATTTATTCAAATGGTTCGTTCAAAACGCTGAATCATTCAGTAATGAAAACACGGTTATGTGTTCCGGTGAGATACGTTATGGTTCTGCAATGATCTTTGTTTGGAACTATTTTCACTGCTGAAATAAAATAAATAAATAAAAAAGTCAATATTGTGTCTAAAAAGTAAGTTATGTAAGAATTGAGAAATTAGAAAATGCCAGGTAATCTGGTTGAGGAACGACCACTCCCCGAGAAGACAGGACCTTTCTCAAAATTAACATTTGACTCTCTCTTGAGAAACTAATCCCCGAGTCACCTCCCCCATATTGCCTCTCTCTCACGCTGAGATCACCAGATATTCACCCAAAAATCGATATGGTTTGAATAATTGTCACACAGTATTATACATGTTTGGTATCATGTCTGGTCCTGGAATGACGTGCAGACTAAACTTAAGCTACAATCCCTCATCTCTTTAAATGATTTTAAACATAGAATAAAAGAATTGGTCATTGCTAAGTGCATATGTTTTGATAATTCCACTTAAATTCATTATCAATATGATTTTATTAATGTCGTTTCTGTGAACAGTATTATATAGGGTATTAGGTAATACCTAAATGTTTATGCTGCTGTATTCTTTGTTGTATTTACTGATGATGTTGGTTTTGTCTGTGGTTTGTTATTTGTTTAATCCTGCTATCTGACCCTGTCTTGACTAGGTCTCACTTGTAAAAGAGGTTTTAACCTCAATGTGACTTTCCTAGTTAAATAAAGGTTAAAAAAAAAAAAAAAAAAAAAATTTGAAATGTCTCAGTGTGACTGGTACAAATGTCTCATTCCCAAAGAAGTAAACAAAAAGGTAATAAAGTTCTTAAGGGTGTATTCACACCTGCCTTGTTTGGTTCGATTGAATCGAACTCTAGTTCGTTTCCACCCTTGGTGCGGACCTTTTGGGCAGCTGTGAATACAGCAATCGAACTCGGGTGCGGACAAAACAATCGAACCGAGACCCAGCTGAAGAGGTGGTCTCGGTACGGTTCCAAACGAACTCTGGTACGGTTCGTTTACGATGTGAACATGAACCGACCCAATTGCAAGAAAGCACTGCGCCTTTACGTTCATTTAATTATTTGACTGCTCTTATGCTCTTATGAGGATACTTAACACAACGGACATTTTGGCATAATGGTTTGTGTTATTGTTCGTTCAAGTGCGAAAGAGAATTCCATTCCGGCACGCTGTCTGGCCACACGATACTGTTGCGCATCTTTCTGCGCGTCGTGTGTGCATCATTAGAATGGAATGATTGAATGAGTGTATGCATCAGGACATTAAACGGAATCGTATGTTACCGCAAGACTGCGTCAGATTAGTGACAACTAATATTTGGCACTAATTCAAGTGTAGGCTACTTGGTTTGCAAAGACAAGAAGTGAATTTCTGTTTAGGGCAGCAAACGTGCTGCTTGACCAACCTAAATCTGGGTGTATCTTACCTCTGTTTTAATTTAATGTTACTTTAGATAAGTGTGTGGGAAACCACGGCATGGCCAATCCAAAGCTATTATAAGAGAAGTAAAGTTGGTTGACTTATATCTGTAGTAGTGGGCATACCTCTACTGAAGTAAACGTTACGTTAAATTCAAGTGCATGCAATTCCATGGGGGCTATACCAAAGTATCTTTGATTGTGTAGGCCTAAGCGTGAATGCAACCATCTCAGGCATTTAGCCAATTACCTCTGTTTATTGACCGAAAACTGACGAGCTTGTGATCATGAGACCCGTGTTAAACAGAAGGCGTGAGGACCTCTGAGCGACATAGATTCCTAATGAACGAGTAAAATATAAAGTAAAGAGTTAAATAGAACAATCTAATGTATTGCTAAACTATTATATAATTGACCAATAACCAATTGGCAATCTAACCTAAATTTGAGGTCGTGATAAAATGGAGTCAGATAATTTAATTGGAACTAAATTACTTTGCCACGCGGAAAGACAGTAACACGCAGAGACCTTCACTCGTTCTATCGGATGCTGCCATTGGACCGATTTAGACGTGCTTACAGTGACTGTTGAACTGTCATATGAAATCAGTCACATTTTCAGTTGTGATTGTATTCAGCACTTTTGGTTGTGTGATGTTGATTAACTGTATCATATGTTATAAATAAAAAACTCAGTTAACATACAGCGGTAAAAATTCCCAGTTTCCATTTCTCCTCATGAGGCACGAGCCTCAACAGCACAACCTTGTGACCGTCAGACTGTCAGCGGCTGTTTGCGGATTGGTTGGCAGTCCGAATGTTGGCAGATATTTTTTTACGATAATAATTTAAACATTAAATTACATTTTAAATTAACAAGTACTGTAAGTTAAACAACAATAGGCCAAGTTTAGAAAAATTTTTTTTATTAAGACTTTAATTCTGCATCTATTTTTATGTAGGTGGCTGTGGGTGGCACCGGCACACCCTGGCACACCCGTGGCTACGCCTATGATGGAGAGACATGGACTATTGTGTGCAACACAAGCCATGAAACTGAACCTTACACTTGTTTCTGTCATGCCTTGGTGATCTGGGTCCCAAACAGCTTCTTAGGGCCCAAACACACAACCCTGCCATCCATATAGATGCTACAAAAACATTGCAGGCCACTTTAGGCCTTTGTCAGAATGATGAAGGATACAGTGTACCCCAAATCTCTTCCCTGTCCATCTTGCATCCATGAATAACTATTGGAAGTCTAGAGATGCATTGGAGGGATCATTTGGAGGATGCTCTGGATATTGATATGCAGTTGAAGGTACTTGACCCAGAATGTTTAAGAGATTCCATCAGCTCAGCAGAGGACAAAAGGGAGAGGGTGGAAGGAGTACGGTGCCACCACCTACCAGGAAATGACACACAAACTGCAGACACTGTGACAGAAATTGTCACCTCAGCATGTGGAGTATTAGTCACAGCTGACCACCTATGTGTTCAACCCATGTTCCAAATCAGACTTGGGCACAAGAAGGTGAACATGACAGACACCTTCTACTTCGTTAAAAGACTGTGATTGGTTTATTATTAGGTTAAAATGATTAGCACTTTTATTAATGACCATTCAACGGAACCTGAAAGCCTAACAGTATTAGCTATATGAGACAGGCTAGAAATTATTGTTGAAAGGATCCACTTAAAAGTTGTCAGAGTTTAAATAGTGACATCTGTGACATCTGTGGACAAGAGACCAATAACACCATAAAAATAGTTAATATGACTCTTACATGATGTAATGTTACATAGTCAGTTCCACAATGTAAGAATATAATTCATTCCAGTGATGGCAAAGCTGAATTTTCTACTCCAGTCTTCAGTGTCACATGATCCTCCAGAAATCATTCTAATATGCTGATTTGGTGCTCAAGAAATGTCTCATTATTATCAATGTTAAAAATAGTTGTGCTGCTTAAGGTTTTTGTGGAAACCGTGATGCATTCTGGATTCTTTGATTTAATAGAAAGTAAAAAAATAACAGCATTTGTTTGCAGTAGAAATATTTTGTAACATTAATGTCTTGCTCTCACTTTTAATCAATCCTTGCTCAGTGAAAAGTATTAATTTCTTTAAAAAAAAATTCTGCTGACCCCAAACTTTTGAATGGTAGTGTATGTTCGGAAATGAAAATTATTTTAAAATGAAGAAACCTGCTAATAGGGGATGATAAACCTAGTTAGTAGGTAGAGGTGAGGGCCATTTGGCCACTCTCCTAAAAGGCTTGTGATAAATGAGCTATTAAATCCTCTGATTGTGGGTCTTCGAGGCTGAAAGGAATTGGTGGCATTATCTCTTGCAAATAGGTTTGAAAATGCTTTAGGCCACAAAAAACCCTCTGATTTATTACCCTAGATATTTTATGACGTTAGCTCTAATCTCTTGCATGGGTGTATGTATTTTTCCCCTTCTAGACCTCGAGACTGCATCTAAAATGACAACAACACATAATGTTTTTTCCCTGTTTTTATCTAGAAATTAATTTCTGCTAAATCCTTTCAGTTGAAACTGTTCCTTACAAGAAGTAGGGCCTAGTCATTTGCTCTCCCCAGCCCCCCAGCATGTCTCTCATATTTGTGACCTTTTTATTGCACGTCTCAGTTTTATTAGTCACCTCTCCTCCCTCCATCTTTGCTATTAAATCCTCTCCTGTCATGCATACACTAATCCAAATCTTTCCTTTCTTCTCTACTCGCTATACTTTATCTCGCCGTTGCTATAGGAAACTGCACTTCATAATCATTCTTATGAAAATGGAAGTCGGCTCCTATAATGAGAACAGAAGGAATATCAAAAGGGTGGGCAGTATTTAACTTACATATAGGCTGCATTCATAGCAGACTATTAAACTTTTTTTAGTCACACTGGAAGAGTTATTCAAGCTGTAAGAAACAGTTATACTTAGAAACTAGGGCTGCACGATTGTGGGGGGGGGGGGCAGGCAATCTAATTGTGATTTTTCTGGTTAAAATTGCAATTTGTGATTTAAATGCAATTGCGATAATTTAAAAAAAAAGTATTATTTATTTATTTATTTTCTTGTGTATATATAAGTATGAGTTATAATAATTATGATTATTAATATTATTATTGTTACTAAAATATTAAACAAAATAAGAGACTTGATTGATTTAATATAATGAACAGATGGAATTTAGACTTTTATTCACACATAAACATTGATCAGCGAACCTAAACAGAAGCTCAACCGTACTTGCTTGGTACACGAGAACAAACCTCATTGGTTTTAGCTGAAGCTCAAAAGCGCTCCGTATTGCGTTACACGAAAATGAACCTCATTGGTTCTTGTGGAAGCTCAAACGCTCTGCGTAACACGAGAATGAACCTCATTGGTTCTTGCGGAAGCTCAAACGCGCTGCGTAACACGAGAATGAACCTCATTCAGGGCTCCAGACTAACTTTTTTTATTAGGAGCGCTGTAGCCCCTGACTTAAAATTTTAGGAGCGCAAGCAGAAAATTTAGGGGCACATCTTAAATCACCTTGCAATGCAATTATTCACATTTCCCCCCAAAATAACTGTATTACTGACAAATGCTTTGATAATAAATAGACTTAACGTACAGAAATTACAATGTGCAGTTTTATTTTAAGTTCACAGGGCTCCAGACTAACATTTGAGGGCAGCGGCACTAAGTTCTACAGAAAGTATCTGGTAGCACTGTGGGATGACAAAGCACTGAGCTTAATTTGAGGTGTAGATAAAATTAACTTGAACTATTATCATTCATAATGTCTTAATATTAATTCAATAGCAAAATGAGTGACAAAATAGATACTATGGATTGAAAATAGCCAATAAGCGCCCTCAGCAGCTATGTTTACAATGGTAATTTAATTTTATTTATTTTTTTAAATAAGTGTGAGTTTTCCTACTTCTTGAAACTTTTAGTTTTATAAATAGAGACAATCTTTAAAGGTTGAACAAAAAATGTTTTGGTCAACACATTAAAAATAACATTTAAATATGATATTATAGTTTTGAAGTGCTGGAAAAAGATATGTGTAGGCTACTGTTATAACCACAGTATACCGTTACAGTTAGTGTTACTACATTAAATCCATGGTGAATGTTGCTGATCTGTGGACCTAAAGCCTTCTATAACTTGTTCGTTCATGGCACATGTTTCTCCTGGTTTCCACGTTAGCGCTGTTTGATCTGATATGGTTTATAACAGAGAATTCTGCGTTGAATCTGAATGTTTCTCACTGTGGCCATTCCCAATTCTTCTCACACTCATTGGCCTGCCACACATTCCGGATTCATTGACGCGCCCCTTCCGTTTAACGTGTAAAAACAAAACAAATTTACTGGTCGCACATGTGCGACTGGATGAAAAATTCAGTCGCACACTCTCAAATTTTGGTCGCAAAATGCGACCATTTGGTCGCAGTCTGGAGCCCTGTCATTGGTTCTTGTGGAAGCTCAAACGCGCTGCGTAACACGAGAATAAACCTCATTGGTTCTTGTGGAAGCTCAAACGCGCTGCGTAACACGAGAATGAACCTCATTGGTTCTTGCGGAAGCTCAAACGCGCTGCGTAACACGAGAATGAAGCTCACTGGTTTTTGCTAAAGCTCAAACACGCTGCGTAACACGAGAATGAAGCTCACTGGTTTTTGCTAAAGCTCAAACACGCTGCGTAACACGAGAATGAAGCTCACTGGTTTTTGCTAAAGCTCAAACACGCTGCGTAACACGAGAATGAAGCTCACTGGTTTTTGCTAAAGCTCAAACACGCTGCGTAACACGAGAATGAAGCTCACTGGTTTTTGCTAAAGCTCAAACACGCTGCGTAACACGAGAATGAACCTCATTGGATCTCGAACGTCAAGCAAACAGTGAGCTTCCATTTACCATACTTGATGTGTGCGTTGATGAAGGTTTATGTGAATATAAGCCTAAATTCAATCTGTTCATCATATAAAGCGATTGTGTCTCGTCATAAAATTTAGACTAAACCGCTCAATTCATATGGAATTAGTTTTACAATTTGAGGGTGGGTAAATTATGACAGAATTTTCATTTTTGGGTAAACCATCCCTTTAACATGCATACAGGCCAAATGTACATTTCTGGGCCAAAGACTTTGTTGGACAGAGAAATGGAGCATGGACACTCCGTCTGGCCTATAATATAATTATGTGCGTTTCAATAGCAGCAAATTTAGCCTAATTTTGTATTTACATAATTTCATTTCAAAATCATCAATATATTAATGTACCTCTCAAGTACTTTCAATTTTACTTAATACTTTTTAATGTTAGAAGGGCATTGATTGAACATATATATATATTTTTTTTTTTACTTTAGCTTTTGTTGAAGTTAACCCTGATATTGTACTTTTGTACAATAATCTGCAGACCCCCTAGTCTTTTTTTCACCTTGAACGAAAGCATGACTTCCTTTAAAGAGGATTTCACTTCAGAAAGCGAACAAGAGCAGAGAGGTTTGTTTGCTGAACTACATGGAAAATATCAGGTCACTTCAGAGTATCCTTCTGAAACTGTTTGTTGAAACACTCGAGACAGAAACTTTGAGCACTATAGAAAAAATATCAATATAGAGAAAATTCGTGAATTGTATTTATTTAAAGCCCATGTTGCAGGTTTTTTTTAAATTATTTTTTTATTAATATAACCTTGTATGAAAATACCATATGAAAAGTAAATGCAGGATTAAAAATTGTTTTGCAATACATAAGGGCACACATTTAATAGAAAACGTGACAGTTTCCTTGACCGTGTTGAAAAACCGCTTTTTCTTTTCACCATCGCGTCATATGACGCCACATGAGGGAGTCGTTCGCCGGCTCTGCGTTCGCTCAGTGCGGAGTAGGTTGGTATTCAGTTGGAGAGGTCATGATTCAGTGTGTTTTCGGTGCTTATTGTATTTCAATTAATCATCGTCGTGGTAAATGATTGTGAATTATGGCCTGTCAGGGCATCGAGTCCACAGGTTTCCGAATAAGAAAAAGGACGGTGCGATCTTCCGTGCGTTTTGTGCAGGGTAAGAGACGGGACTTCACTTCTGCTTCTGCTTTTGCTTTGAATAACGCGGTAGTGTGTAGCGTTCACTATAGACCGAATGATTATAATCCCGGCGATATGTGCACACTGTCCCGGCTCCTTCATCGGGTCGCTCGGTGACGGTCCGCCGTCAGCATGTGGTTCGGCCGCCGGCGGGAAACATGACGCTCACGGATCCGTCAGACATCACTTATTGTACATCTGTTTTACAAAATGTGCCTGTCTTAATTTAATTCATTAACATATCCTACATAAACTTGTAATGCATTCATGTGTTTGTTATTAGTCTGCAGCCAACACTTATTATTATTATTATTATTATAAATATAATATATTATGTTCTATAATTCATTTTCAATCTGTACAAACCGACTTTAATGTTTGTGTTGGCTGTTTC
Source organism: Leuciscus leuciscus (assembly GCF_965113295.1). Lineage (NCBI taxonomy): Eukaryota > Metazoa > Chordata > Actinopteri > Cypriniformes > Leuciscidae > Leuciscus > Leuciscus leuciscus. The sequence goes on along the minus strand of NC_138730.1, from coordinate 21,278,147 downwards.
TACATATAAAGTTTTTATACAGTAAGACAGTTGTGATTGTGATAATTTTTTGTATTCATCGTCACCAAATGGGTCAATTCAAAGCCTTTATAAAGTCCCTCTTCCTCTGGAAACTGTCTCCTAATGGCTGATACACATAACACATGCAGGTAAGGGTCTAAATACTAGCTTTGCTATTGCCTGATACATGATGATAATAATCTGTACAGTATTGTGATCTGAGCATAGTGTTATATAGCCTAGAAATCTAGACGCACCCTAGCGGCAGCAAAATGTATTTTGCAGCCAGGGCAGTCTAGCAACTCTCCATAGACTTTCGAGCTGCAAAAACCTAAATTGGGTCAGGCCAATCACGTCGCGTATAGAGTAGGCGGGGCGGGCTTAACATATGACGACAGAGTTGCAACGGTTCCCTGCCACTTGAAAACAAAGAATGGCTGCTGCGCTCGATGGTGTTTTAAGCCCCCAATGGCTCCTTAGAGGCAGCTAACCCTACCCTCAACCTTAAACCTACCCATCCCCTCGCTGCCTGGAAGGCGCCATTGGGGGCATAAAACACCAAACACCGGCTGGCGCTGCTGGCGAACAGTCTTTCGAATCGGCTTTGTCCGCGACTCTGGAGGACTTGGAGTTAAGTTTTTCTTTGAGAAAAGAGCAAAGAACGGCACTTAAGTCATTCTTAAAAAAAGGAAGATGTGTTCGTCGTTTTGCCGGCCAGATATGGCAAAAGTTGAATCTATCAACTAGCTCCGCTGTTGGGAAAACGCTCTGGTTGGTTGAAGCGCTGTCCTATTGCGTGCAGAGGGAATTTAAAAGACAGCCGTTTATCCCGCCCCTCGGAGTGAGCGTGCCTATGGTGAGTTTCCAGACCTAACATCTTGATGTAGGTCTGGCTTGCCAGGCTAAAGCCTGTTTTATGCTTCTGCGTCGAATCGACGGCGTACCCCCGCGGACCCCTCTGCGTCGACGCGAACCTCGACGCGACCCCTCCGCCGTAGCTTGACGTGCACCTCCAAAAAATTGTAACTACGCGTCGCGGTGACGCAGACCGCAGGGGCTGTGATTGGTCAGATTATACATCATTTCCGGAGTAAAATATATTAAAATAGAAAACAGTCATTTTAAATTGTCATAAAATATGTTTTGTTTTATTGTTTTTTATATACTAAACACAGCCTTGGTGAGCAGAAGAGACTTCTTTTAAAAACATTAAAAATCTTACCGATCTAAAACTTTTGACCGGTAGTGTATATGTATATATTTATATATATTCTTTTCTTTTTTTGTTGGTGCTAGAAATAAACTTCAATCAATCAAATCAATGTTTGTTTTGAAAAAAAGTTTGTTGTTTATTTACAATACAATGTTCACGGGTACATCATGGATATCAAGTAATTAACCAAGTCTGCCACGGGACACTACATTATCCTGCCATGGCACCGTGGTCGAACCCATTTTGTAGCCCAACCCGGTGATCTGTTGGTTTGCACCCGAAGATAAAATCTTTAAAGTCACTGCCAGTCTCTGAGCGAGGTCAATAGGCATACTGTGTGTAGTCTGATGCTGTATTAACGGCTTTAAACGATGAACAAGATCGTCAAATCGACCTTTCGACATCCGAAAATACTTGCATTTCTTCGTCCAAGTCCCTCAGCGGTCGAACAACCGTAACAAATTCGCCAATCCTTCCCCTGTCTTCGTGCACTGGTCGTACCAGACCACCTTCGCTGACGTCTTCTTTTTCTTCTACGATTAAACATTTGCAATAAAATCATTTGTTGTTCAACGTTGATTAGCTCCAGCTGCGACAACACTCTCTCTCTTTCGCTCGCCATTGTCGGAAATGAAAAAGCGGAACCGGCGCATGGAACCAAAACAAACTAGGAAAGAGATTCGCGAACCACACCACCCCCCTAGCGTTCTGGTGGTGAAATGCACCGCGATGCAACGCAACCCGACGCAGAACCATAAAACGGTCACGACGCCGTTGGAGTGACGGCGTAGCTACGCCGTGGAGTTGACGCAGAAGCATAATGAGGGCTTAAGTGTTATACATATCGTCGGCTAACGTGAATACATCTATAAGCTAACGCTGTTCTCTCGCCCTGTTCTCCTCACACCACAACTCACCGTTGTTCTGTCTAACCCTGGCCTGTCCTGCTCACTTGGCTTCATATCAGGCTCATAATTATATGAGATCATCATATATATCAATTATATGAATTATATATATCATACGAGTAAACATTTAGGCTACAATTCCCCCAGCTTTCCGAGCTGTCATTGCGATCCATTGCTTTCCTATTGTTTACTTTGACCGCTCTCCCTCATGTTGCGTCACTTCCGGTTCGGCGGTTTTCAAATGCGGAAGTAAAATTTTCTCACAAAAACGACTCCAGAAGCCTAAATAGCGTTTTATAAGTATATGTTTATATTTAAATCTAGTTCGTCCATTTTTTTTTCTATACATTGGCTTACTGGGTACTCTAACCTGCAACATGGGCTTTAAAATGCTGATTATTACAGTCAAATCAGCACATTAATGCTCTAAATATAGTGAGCTGCAAATAATGAACATGCGTCTGAAAACAGTCACATGTTCTCCATCTGAGGCTATCAATAATCTCCATTTTAATTAAAATAAATTTAAACAGCCTATTAAACCTCACAGCTGTTCTTAATGAACGAGAGGAATGTTTCCACAATAGCTTCAAAAGAAGACAGCACATAGCGAGTCTCTGAGTTTCCTCTCTATATTTTAGCCTCAAAGGATTAAAGCTCCATTTACACTTACAAGTAACGAGATCCACACAGACCATTCAGATAATGAAATGTGCATTGGTTTTTTTACACCTGGTATTAAACCATGTGTCATGTGGGTTGAATCTCACACTTCCAACAAACAACCCCTCCATAGAAAGCCAACATGGAATCAAAAATAACCCCTATTTATTTTGATAATGCACCTCTGTGGTCGTATTGTGCATGATTTATCGATGCACATTAAATACAAATTATGAAAATGTTATCATGTTTGTTTTCTTTCATCAAAATATTTAGCTTTATAAGTATTCATTTAAATGTTTAATACTTATCAAACATAGGGCCTATATAATAAATAAATCCATCAATTTGGAATAAATTGCTCATCCTCAGAAATGACTTTCTTTTTTGGCATTTCAGTTCAGTTTTATTTGTATAGCACCATTTACTATTCTAGCTTATTTTTTTTAAAATTTATATAATTTTTTTATTTATAGTAAATGTGTAAAAGATGCATTTGTTAAAAGCACACTACCATGCAGTTTCCGTTTTTCTCAAACAGCGACCCCTAGAGTTACTGTGGAGTACTTGTATTTAACATTACTGTCGTAAATACCACTCACGCAAAGCCGTCTCTGCACTCTTCCGGCTGCGCTTTCTTCGTTTTCTTCGACGACTCTGCCTTGATTCACGTCTGAAATGCGTGCTAGTGTCTTCCATAGAGGCTGCTTCATATGTTGTTGATGTATTTGACGTTGTGCCGTAAAGCAAGTCGTGATTCTTGCGAGATTTGTCGGGGCGCCACCTCTCAAACGTGGATTGCTGGTTTTGCCAGCGGTGAGTTCGTTCACCATCTAAATGATTTGTAGCTGTTATATTAAGGTACAAATCTTGCATATTGTGCCTTTTTGTTAAAGTGTGTAGCCTATGTATTTATTTTAAAATATTAAAACTAACGTAATGTACCAACTTTAAAAACTTTTTGTTTAAGCGTCCTGACTAGCCCGACAACAGCAACCAGTGGTGTGAGTGTGGGGCGGGGCTATATGTTTGACGGACCAATGAATGGCTAGTAAGAGGATTGTTTGAGAAAACCTTTTGAAAACAATACATGTTCAGTTGGTTCTGCTCGAGATGCAGAAATTACACAGTTCAACTTTAATATGCCTAAATGAACTAGTTATGAGTAACAGCAGGCTATATTTCCATCTCCTTTTACTGTTTACAGAAGTGAGTCTGAATGCATGGCAGCAATACACAGAGGAATTTGGAGAGGGAACATAGTAACGTTAAGTTCTTCTGACTGAATTCATGGACCATCTCAAATGCTAACTGACAGAGGATGCTTTTTCAACATCACCTGCCATCAGCGGCTGAACTCCCAACTAGGGATGGGGCCGATCCGATCCAGTATCGGTATCGGGACCCGATACCAGCGTAATTCACGTATCGGATTTTCCCGATCCAACCTGCTGAGATATCCGATATCCATGAGTCATGTCTGCGCTCGCTTTAACGTCTGCTGAAATGACTCCAAAGTCCAAAAGTGATTCCCGCCGGCGAGTCTGCTAGCTGGCTGCAAACTGTGGAATGGATTTCCTGAACGGAGGCGCGGCTCAATGAGACACAGAGTTATGAGACACGCCCCCGCTCAGGAAATCCATTCCACAGTTTGCGGCTAGCCAACAACGTCCGCTGTGTGAAAATACTTCACACTGGAAACACCGCAGAGCAAGACAGCAAAATGCAATGTTTGCAAAGCTGTAATTCAGAGCCTTTAAAGCTCCCTCGCGTCGTACAACACAACGAACGCAATCAAACATTTAAAAAAGCACCACGTTACTGTGCGTTCACACCAAACGCGAATAGCGTGTCAAATTCGCGTCTACCGCGTCTATTTGGACGCTTGAATATTTTGAATCCATTCGCGCGACCAGAGAAAAATTGACGTGCGTAAAAAGCAAAAGTTTGAAGCGAAATCGACGCGGATCTGAGGCGAAATCCGCTTGTTTGTTTGCACGATGCTGATGTTGATCGAGCATTCATCGAGAGAGTTAATGCATCGGAGCGAGGATCACCCTTCAGATAATGTGTGTGTAAGATGTTTACACTTGCACTTTTCTTATATTTCAAGACGCAAGTATTTGACATTTTGGTAATGTAATAAATATTGACATGACAATCAATTTGAAACCCTTACAGTTGCATTTTTTTTTTCAGAATGGGATTTTTCCTGTTTTTCTGACTTCCTTTTCTGACCTTATACTTACCTCAAGTTGCCTTTTGGGACATACATGCATACATACGTACATAACCTATCATTCATACTTGCCTGTTGAGAGAAGTTTATTTCAGCAACATATAAAATAAACAATAATGATAATAATAATATTAAATCAAACACAGCTCTGGTATCGGAATAGTATCGGTATCGGCCGATATCCAAATTCAGGTATCGGGATCGGATCGGAAGTGAAAAAATGTGGATCGGTGCATCCCTACTCCCAACCACTGCAATCCAACTGCAAGTCTGAGTGAAAGCCTCATTATTGTGTTGCTGTTGGTGGTTTAGGCTTGACTTCAGGACTCGCATGTCATTTAGGTTGTAATTAGTAACATTTACACCCTTTACGAACATCATTTTTGTTTCTCGTTTCATACAGTCCCTCGACCCTCTCCGTGCCAGAGCTTTGCCTTTCTCTGAGGAGGGTGTTAATATTTTGGAATGGCACACTTGCAAGTGGATTATTTAAAAGGTGGCGTGTCAGGCAGATCTTTATCTGGTGACTTAGCAGCTTGAGTCGGAGGGACTCGGCATGCCGTCTTTGAATGCTAATTAGATTGTTCTCTCTCACTCTTGTCGGCTGAATTGCACGCTAAAAGCACGTAGGCTGTTGCACATTAGGACCACATGAGGGGACTGAATGTGATTTTTAAAATAGAGAGTGAGACTGCGTTAGAATACTAAAGTGATAGCATTGTTTAACCCTCCAGTGATGTGTTATGAGTAAATATGTTGAGTTATATAATAGTTTATTGTCCTTTATTGACCCAAAGGTTACGTTGTGGCTCGACAGTCCCGCCAAGTTACGCCACAGCAGGATGTGGCTTGCCCTTTGATTGTGTGCTGAAATCATTCTTGGTAGGAATCAAGCTGTGGGATATTCACTGTACACTACACAATACACCCTTCCTTGTACAGAAGTGCACAGTATGTGAGTACATGGTGTAATGAGCTCTATTCTGTTCCAGAGACATCAGGCACATTCAGACGAAAATGGGCATGATGTGCCCCTTCAGACTTTGTATGCAACATCCACAATAATAAAAAAAAGGCTTTTTTATTTATTTAATTATTAGTCTGATTTGTAAGGCTGGGTTGTATGACGGTGTATATTGTGACCATGGTATAAAGTATCTATCATTAGAGATTTTACTGTAGCACATTACTAAAAGTTGTATACATGTAAGGGATAAAGAAACATGCATGAATGAGAAAATAACGTGCTTGATGTTGAGTGCAATAAGCTTTCAATGTGGTTGGTGCTCGCGCTTCACTGACACACAGCTGAAGTGCGCACACAGATATCCGCCTCTTTTAGACAGCATGCAATCAGTTTACTTAATTTGTATCTTTGCTCTATTGTATTTGCCCTACTCTTTGTAATTTGCTTCTTTGTTCTTATTTTTAATAAAATAAATAAATAAAATAAATAAAAATAGCTATTTCGAGATAGATATTGTTATAGAGATATAACATTTCTCATACTGTGATTTTGGTCCTTTCGTTCACCCCTAATTGATTAGATTAATTATTTGCTTCTGTCATCATCTCATGTCTACATTTATTTTAGCTAATAAATAATCAATTATAATGTATATTACAATAGTGAATATTTTATGAAAAAGAACTTTTAAACTTCGGCATCTTGAAATCAGATACTACAAGTAACTTTTAAAAAAACAATTTTTTATAAATAAATAATACCCCCAAGTGACTAATGACATAATTTATTTTCCCAGCTGCGGTGATCTCAAGGCAGTTGGCATTTTCATTCTGCCGAGCCACCATCACAGAGCAGGAATCCTTGGCATTTCATCCAATTTTCAAACTAAACTTTGTGAATAAAAATGGCTGTGCGCTGACAGTGATATTTCAGTTAGCCTTAACACTGTAGGTGAAAAAGAAATGTGAGGAAATGTCACGGCCTAGCTTCTACTACAAAAACGCACTGGGCAGTTTTTGGTTAAAACAGAATGTCATGCTGAACATAATTTGCAGAATTGGCTGTTGAATTTCTATGAAAAGATGAGACCTGCTTTGAGGGGAATGTCAAGCTTTTGTCATTTACAGCATGAAACGTGTATGTATGCTGAAAGCAGTTCATTTTTGGTCTGTATTTTTGGTATTCTGTGCTTTTACAGTAGCTTAAAGCATTTTTTTGTTTTGTTTTTGGAGGCAGCAGATGTATTCCTGTAAGGATGCTCAGACGGGCTTCAGTCCTTCTGTCCTGCACTATAACATGGTGTTTTTCCACTGTTTTTCTGACAGTTGCTCTGTGTACTTTTACTCTGAACAGGTGTCAAACCTATTATTCATTTTGAATAGTTTTACCCACTTGCTGACATTAATTATAATTTTTATGCGGAGGTGGTCATTCTTGTGGTTTCCATAGTTATATTGGTTCATTAAGGTAAACAAATCCTGTAAAAATATGCTGCACTAAATATTACTGAAGTAATGCATGTTATCCAAGACACACTGATCCATTAGTTGAGGTGGCTTTTATCGCATCACACTACATTGTATTTTTGTAATATTATTATAAAATCGATTTACAAACTGGTATAAAACATACTCCTTCTGAAGTTTTAGATTTAGAAAATCACAAATTTGAGACATAATGCATTGTTGGTTTTGTTGCTGAAATTACAGGCCCACTTACTCCAAATACTCTGCTACACAAAAAATTACTATGCAAATAAAATCGTATTTCTGATGATCAGTGTTCAAATTAAAATTGAGAAAGTTTGGTCCCACGAGTCCCACCTCTTAAATGTTCCTGTATTTGATGAGTGGAAGATGTTGCTTTCACACATTCTCTTCAAACTCTCAACATTTATGAACATTTATATGTACTTTCCTGCCAGATACAAAGCTTCTTTGTAATAATTGTAGGCCTATATGGTGTGAAGTGAAAATTTGTTTTAACAAGTAACAAAATATGCAAGTTAACAATCTAAAAAAAGAGTTGTCCCTAGATAATTCACAAAAATATTGAACTAGAGTCATTGCTTTTTTGTTTTTCACGGTGATGATCCTACACAGGCAATAAACTTGCAAACATTTGACGCCTGTCGCCTTTCTTTGACGATAAGTCTTATCCTGTTTACCTCGTGCATAAAGCCCTTGTGCTTTAAATGAAACGAGTCGTCCAGTTTCCTCGAGGAAAAAGACTAAACAAATCAACATCAGACTATGTTCTAGTAAATATGAGAAGTGAGATAATTATAATTGAAAAATTAATTGGAATTTTAATTAATGCCTTCTGAACTGAAACTCTTGAAGGCACAATGCTTATCGGACAGAAGAAATATTGAATTCTCCATCTATGGAAGACACATCACACCTCCCATGCAAACTAACGCTCAGATTGGAGAGAAAACAACTACTTGATGAAACCAAAGGTTTATGTGCACATAGAAGTAATAATAATAAAAAAAAAATCACACATATTGAGTGGTTATCAATCAAAATTTCCATTTTCATTTTCAACTGTTGGTTAATGGAACATCCAGACTTTGATTTTTTTTTTTTTTCAGCAGTTAAAATTGCTCTCTGCTTTATTGACCGAATCACATGATCTGTATCAATGCTACCTCTTAAAGACCTTAAGTGAACACTAACATCGTTGATCAATTTTCAGAGCAGTAGTGAATTAAACCAAGCCGTAGACTATTGCAATGCACGCTTGGGCACTTTAGGAGAAATTACTTCTTTTTTTTCTTTTTTATTCCGCCTACCTGCATCTTGTGAATGCATTCTGTGTGAATTGTCTCTAATTCAGTAATTTACACACCCCATGTTGTTCTAAACCCATATGACTTGGTAATGATGGCAGTAAATGCCGATCTAATAATTTGACAATTCACCGAAAGTGTTTATGACAGCAGCCCAACAACGAGGAGAAAATTAAATTACAGACTTCTGTGTAATGGCACCAAATACGGATGTGGGGAATTAACACTTCCTCGCATTATTTTTAGCATGTGTTTGTTCATTATCTGTTATGTTCTAATTTAGCTTCTGTCATGAACATTAATTACCAACGAGTGTTTCCTCATAATTAACATATCAGTCTGTAAACTTCTTGGAAATGCCTGTCATAGTGGAAATAGTTGTAAAAATAAGTGATTTTTATTCCGGTTTACATTTTAAACCGTATGTACGTTGTTGTACTGTACATACTCTTTTACCTTTTTGAATACTATGTGCTTTCATGTTGAGTTTGTCATTAGACTTCAGGGACTTTCTGTGACGTACTGTTTCCTGGATGGATGGGTTTGAAGTGAATAAACATGAGCACTTTTGATGTTCATTTGTTTTGTTACAAGCAGGTTTTAATTTTCTGTAGGTGTCTTGTACCCCTAATGGTGATAGATGAGAAGAGATTTGTGTTTTAAGTATTAAGTGTCTCTGTGTCTAAGTATCCAGCCAACAGTCTACTGCAGAAATGTAATAATCAAATGTAAAATAAAACCGCATAGTCTTAACTGTAAGAATTAAACTTGCTTTGATTCTTATTAAAGCTACGTTTATTGTGTTTATGTAAATACAATATTTTTGCATGTATTTGACAGTTTAGGCATGCACTCAAAGTTCACTTTGCTTGTCCGTGTTTTGCTTCTGTCTCGGCGCGCACGGAATGAAGCACAATGAACATTTATTGTAATTTCATTATCTTTGGAAGCCAAAATCGGAATCAAAACTCAATTCCGATTAATCGCACAGCCCTAGTGAGAGCAAGCTTTACCATTGGGCTGATGTGGGCAGTGGAGCGCTGCCAGGCTGTCCAAGCGTCTCTTTCTTCATCTCTATGGGCAATGTTGCTCCAGGGAAACTCTGGGCTGCGAGTCTGATGTTTATAATGGGCTGACGATTCGGACAGCCAGTGGAACAGGTGGTTTGGCTCCAGACTGTGAATATCCAGAGTAGAGCCAGCCAGCCATTGAAAGACAAGACCTACCATTTCTGTCCAACCTCAGTCCACTTTGAGAGTTGAAGCATTGGGAATGAATCTCCTTTTGTTCTGAAGAGCATCAGTGCTTTGAAAATGATGAAATGCAGAGCCACCGTCTTGCGTGCTGTAGGGAAACCAAGAAAATGCATCCTAGTAAGTAGAGATGCACTGGTCGACCAGCCATAAATCTGAATTTTTCGTTTTATTTTGGCCAATCTCTATTCCAGATTTGCACAAAACTGCATTGCAATTATTTCCCAAAATGCTGTTTTTGTGGAAATATTACAAAGTCTGTAAATATGATGTTAACACAGGCCAGAGATGGAATACGCTGAAGACGGGCGTAAAGAGGAGAGAAGACATGCCAGCAGATACTGAACAAGGCACAAATATTGGAAGAAAAATATAAATATTGAATTGGGGGTGGGGGTTTATATTGTGTTTTTGTGTTTAAATATTTGTTTTGCTTTAAAGGGATACTTCAGCATTTAGCATTAAGCTTTGTATCAGTATAAAACCTGTAGTATTTTCGAATTACCGTGCTTCCCTCCCTCATATCCCCCTGAGACAAGAGATTTATGTATTTTTGTCTGAAAAAAAATCCTCCGATGACGCAAAAATCGTCATTTTGCGTCATCTGAGGATTTTTTGCCCAGAGGCTAGAAACTACAGCCAGTAGTAGGAGCTGTTCCGCATGTTCTCACCCCGCCCATAGAGGGTGGGATCTCACTCACAGAATGTACACTTATGGCGCTTTTCCACTGCATGGTACGGCTCGGTTCGGCTCGGTACGGTTCGACTCGGCACGGAACGGTTCGGCTCGCTTCGCTTTTCCACTGCGTGGTACGACTCGGCTCGGTACGGCACGGTTCGGTTCGCTTTAGCTCGGTTGCTTTTCCACTGCAGTTAGTACGCATCAAAGTGGGTGTGACTGACCGTTATAGTTGCCGTCTCTACTGCCATGACATCATCATATTAAATGCGAATTTTTCATTCCGTGTTTCCCCATCCACTCCTCGGCAACCAACGAGAGGAACGTCTGCACCTCGTCCACTGACCACGATTCATTTCTTTTTTGTAAGTTTATACTCTTTTTTTTTTTTTTTTTTTTTTTTAAGCAAATACTTTTAAAACAGGCGCTACAGTGTTGGCTGTTGTCTACTGGCTATTTAAATCTAGCGGGTTTAGTGTCTCGTGTCGTAAATACAATGACGCTGGTAGTGATGATTCTGTCTGACCAATCAGTGATCTGCAGTGTTTTCACGTCACATTTTCGTATCGGTACGGTACGCTTGGAACCTCAACAGAGGTGGTACCATTTAAAGCGAGCCGAAGCGAGCCGTACCGTACCGTACCATGCAGTGGAAATGCGTCATAAGTGAGCCGTACTGAACCGAGCCGTACCGTACCATGCAGTGGAAAAGCGCCAAAGCGTGCCGTACCGAACCGAACCGTACCGTACCATGCAGTGGAAAAGCGCCAATAGTGTCAGACATCTTTTTTTGGAAGGTAAGCCAACAGGCTCTTGTTCTGTGGAGAAAGCTGAGTAGTAGGGGTTACCATACATCCTCTTTTTCCCGGACATGTCCTGCTGTCGAGATTGTCCAAAATGTCCGGGATTCAGTTTTTGCTTTCTAACAGTCGCCAGTCATTGTTTACATGGACACCTTTTGTTTCAGTCTAACTGAATTCATTCCGATTGGTGAATCTGAATGTAATGTTTACATGAATGCTAAACAAGTGATCAGTTGATGTGCGTTATAGCATTGCTAAGAAAATTCCCGCTCCTCTGTGAGAGAGAGCCCTCGAGACCGGTGCGTCTCACAGGTGTCGCTCATCAGTAATCACGCCACCGGCCTCGCGCCGTTCTCCCGCGCCTCTCAGCCTCGTCTTGCTCGCCACAGTAAACACAATGAATGGCGAGTGTAGAACGCAAAAGCCGAATCCCGGACATTTTGGGCGATCTCGAAATCCCGGGCAGACTCGTCACGGAGACTCACGATAAAACGGCATCTTTTCAGGTTTCGAGTCAACTAGTAGCTGCCCTCTGTAACCGGAAGGTGTGGCTTGGGAGTGGCCTCGTAGGGCAGCGAAGTAAGTGCATTCTGGGAGTTGTTGTCTTTCATCCACATGCCCCAAAAATATTTTTTTTGGCTTTTCTCAGTCTAGATGGCTCCAAATGTAAAAATAATTTCACATTTCTACTACATAAATGACCCAATTTAAATACACATTCATCTTTCCAGAGGTGAAGTATCCCTTTAAATCTTGTAATTATACAATCCAATTTAAATTGTTACATGTGCTTAGCATCTTTGTTTGGATCGTGATTAAAATTCAGTGCACTCTCAAAAAGTTATTTATTGTCATTGATGATAACATGAAGAGCCTTTAACATCCTTGGAAACTTTACGTTCCACAAAAGGCGCTTTATAGTGGAAAACAGTTCTTTAGATTATTCAAATGTTCTTCACACTACGAAAATAAAAAACAAATAAATTAGCTTTTTAAAGAAAAAAAAATTGGGCCATAAAAATGCGAAATCGGCCTTAAAAAATCATGATCGGATTCGGTGCATCCCTACTAGTAAAAAGTCTACACACCACGACTGCCACAACATTGAGTGCTAGAAGGATCCTTGGAAGGCAAACTTAGAAAAATGAATGACAGCCATAAAGACTTGCTAGTCCGTCTCATTCTAGCGAGGAGGAGTCTAGCCTAGAAGTTTCAGATGGGCTGTTCTAGGAATGACACAGCCTCACTAGGATGCAGCCTTCTGAGAAGCACCCACTTGAAACCTCAAGGCAGGTGTGTTGGAGCTAAACTCTCCAGAAAAGTGGCTGTCCAAGAGCAGGATTGAATACCACTGGCATATAGTGGAACGTTTGAGTCCAGACCAGAACATAATAAAAAATTGAGGACGGACCCTTTTGGCGACCACCTTGTACTCACCCTTGCAACCACCGCCATGATGGCAAGAGGGACAAACGCTGTTTTCTTAAGAAAACAAAACAACAACAATAACCTTGTTTTAAATTAAGTTCTTTTAAAGTTTTTCTGCTTCTATGGGAAATATTTTGTACTTCTTTTCATATACACATCACGAACAGAAGAAGCGTAAACAAAGTTCCCTCTGATATTTTGAAAAGCGTAGTGTTTTTTTTAGTCCATGCAGTGAAAGTCACTGGGGTTCAATGTTTTGAACAAAAACACTTTTTTGCTAAATTATTCAAAAAATCTTTTGTCTTCCACAGAAGAAAAGTCATTCAGTTTTAGAACTACATGAGGGTAAGGCTGTGTGTCCATCAAAGCCATTTTTAGCCAGCTGAAAACAGTGTTTGTTTGTTTTTTCAGTTGAGACGCTTTGCTTGCTATGATACGGTATATCCACAGAAGTGTTACCAGTATCTAATTTCAAAGATAGTTTGTTAGTAGTATTGTAGTATTGTTTCTATCTAAAAATGTCAAGACAATGTAGTATTGTACTTTGTTTTTGTATTTGCAAAAATATTTGCAAGTATTTGCTTTGGCTTTTGTTTTAAATTAATTTGTTCCATTGTTATGCTTGTTGTCATCCGTTGACATACAAGCAGAATGTGGCGGTTGGTCAGTTTTGTATTTGTCCCGCCCCTCCACTGTCAACTTAAAAATGCAGCGCTCCCATTGAAAACAATTGGAGAAATACACTAGCCGCAGGAAAAAAAGCTTTGGTGGATACACGGGCTACATGATGAACACAGAAATAAACCCAGCAGCACTTGTGGAGTGGAGAAATTAAAAAGAATCAAAATATAAAAATGATTCTTTATTTTTTTTCCTACAAGTTTTGACAGACAAGCCTTCATCAGGGATGAAAGATTGCAAATGGAGAACATAAATTTAAATGCAAACTAATTCAAGATTCAATCTTGAGTCAGAGTAAATAATGAGTAAATAATGACAGAATTTTCATTTTGGGGTGAACTATCACTTTGAGAAGTTTCTTCTCAATTCAGCCCTTCATCCTGTGTTTAAAAGAAGTTACTCACCACGAAATCAAAATGGACAGTTCACATTATTTATTGCAATATATATTATAAATTATTTATCCATCATTTTAATATTTTGCATGAAGTTCATGACATGCCCTCTTGCAACTGCATCTCTTCTCTGATGATGTGTTTACTGGCGTGAGGGTGGGACAACCTGTCACTCACATGAGATCGCAGCAATAGCAAACAACGATCCAACCAATTCCCAATTAACAAAATCATGCCCTGCCCTACATTTGTTCTTGTTTGAGAAGCTGTTTCACTTGGATATAGGCTACGTCACAATAGGGAAGAAAAGATTGCAACTTCCGTTTCCAATTGCGAAGCTCTTGAATTTATAAAAAAGTGTTGTCAGGTAGCATGTTTGACAGTGCTGCAGTGTGGCTTGACCCTGTCTTGCATGAAGTTGGAGAGAAGAGGATGCTGTCAGTGGATGGGAAGTCTGGGACGTAGCCAGATAGAGGACTGAAAAACCTGCCATAAACAAATATTAGAAAATTTTTTTTTAAGAAGCCCATCACCCTGAGGAGAAAAGAGAGGGCCCAGCACTCTTCTCCTCCCCCTAAAGCTCGACTAAAAGCCTTGGACTCAGCTCATTGTGATGTGGTCTTCAGAAAACCCTCTCGCTGAGAGTATCCTCCAGGCAATGCATGGCATTGTTCTTGTTCTATGACCAGCATCAACATACTAGCTGCTCTCTTCCATAGAGTGCATGCACAAAAGCTTTTCAGATCTATTTCTGTTTATTTTTAACGCCTCAGAGTGGGTTTATCGTTATATAGCAGGTTCCAGATCCAGGCTTGTCATTATCGACAAAATAGAGCTGTAAAGTGGTATATAGCTGTTTTTCTCAGAATCTGTGCTTGTATGGGGTATGGACTGATGTTGTGGTTCCGTGGGCCTCCATTCATCTTCATTCCCCATGCTGAAAATAGAGCCAGCGCCTGTGTCATTGGTGTGGAGGGTTTGGTGTGGAACCAGCTGAGCGTCTAGACCGAGGGATTGAAAGTCTCAAAAGAGAGCAGGAGGCATTAAAGCAATGACAGCAGTGTCTATAAAAGAGCTTGCCTCAACCATGATTATCAGTGTGGAGACAAGTGCCACTGTTCATAATGTTAACCAAAAAGCTGCGCACACTTATGCCAAACCATCTAGTTCTTGCGTCTTTGTGGTTTTTGACAAAAATGGCTGCTATTTTGGAAGATTTACAGTCCACATATGTCTCTTTTAGCCAATTAGACATCCCTTTTTGATTTGGATACATACTAAGGCAATAATCACTATTCTTTTTTATCATATAGGCTATATATTTTATATAATTGTTTATATAATTTTTTTTTGTTAAGGCACTTGCTATGGAAGTAAATGGGCCAGCTTTTGGAGAATGTAAAAGCAGAAATTTGAAAAAATGTGAAATGTTAATTTTATAAAAGCAACCAAATTGTTAGTTCTCCCAAAATGAAACTTCTGTCATCTTCAAGTTGTTCCAAACTTACTGTTTGGTTTTTTTATAGATATTTTGTGATATTATGTTGGTAAAATGTTAGATTATCTTTGACTTCCATTGTATGGACAAATAGAATAAAAACTATTATAATATTACGGACAAACTCAAGATTTACGTTGTGGAATCTTTTAAACCAGAAATCAACCACCCAGAAAGCCTGGTAGCCATCCAGAACACCCTAGAAATCAACTAAAATCACCTTAGCAATTCCCACGGCCCCTCCTTTTATAATCAGCAGTGTAAACACGTGTGTAAGTGGGCCTCACTATGTTCCTGGATCTCCCTCCAAATGACGAACCTGGCAACCACTTGATCAATGCTTTGGCAACCACCCACAACACAGCGTCATGCCAGTGAGTTTTGCATGGACTAATGCCATTCACGTTCCCATTCACTGAATGCCATTGCATGATTTTTTTTTTTTTTCATGGCTAGGCAGGCTTGTGTTTTATCAGTAGCGAAGCAGTGTTGGATTTTTTTTTGTTGCTGTTTTGGACGGTGGCAGGCTGTTTCCAGCTCACCCGTGAGAAACATGGAAAACTCCACCTCCTGTGTTCAGCAGTGCGTGTGAAGCAGCTCTCATGTGTCTCAACATCCCGTTTGAGGAAATAACTCTTGCTGAATTCAGCAGATGCTGCATTGTTGCACCTCTTCACATTATCTAGCCAAGGCTGATCGATTCGATGCGCAACAGTAACAAGTTCTCTCATGTCCAAAATACGACTCCGTATCAGGCTATAGTTTTCTCTGGCTTAGTGTCACGCATTCCCATCTTGATGTGGACACATTAAGCGGTTTATACAGCATATCAAGTGTTCATGATTTTCATGATTTTCACCCTACGGCCTGGGGATTTTGCTATCTTCCAGCTAATTTAACCACAGCCTCAACACTTTTCCTTGTGCTTATTAAAGTTATTACTCACTCAAGGCAAGGGGACTGTGTTTAGAGGGCTCAATGGCCCCTGTTTGAGTGTGAAAGGGCCTCCTCAGCAGGTCTGCCAGTCTCCTGCCACCAGCACTGTCAGCCTGTCACTCAGCAGGTATTCATGTCAAGCACCAACCACGACAACAGAAAATATCTGACAGACCTCCATACCTCAACTAAATGGTCACATTTCATGGCCTTTTCCCTGCCAGTTAAGGTTTTGTTGTAGATTTGTTGAATAAATTTGGTTACACCAGTGGCACTGGTACCAGAATTGTCCCATTAGTTTATTTTGCGCATGGTATAGAACATAAAAAGCCAAACAAGTCAAACTAAGTGGGGCGTAACAGTACTATCTAATTTAAAGAAGCACTCACAGTGCGGACTAGGGGTGGAACGGTACACAGAAGTCACGGTTCGGTTCATACCTCGGTTCAGACATCACGGTTCGGTACGAGTTCGGTACTATGGAGGGAAAAGCAAAACAAAAATGTAGAAGGCCATTTTTTTTATTGTGCATGTCTGTAGACTGTTCCACCAAAGGAAAATAAATGTTTTAAGCCTTGTATTTTTTAAATAAGTTTTATTAATAAAGTAAAGGCATAGAACCAGTTTATTTGTAGAGCATTGCCAATAGTTTTATATAATTAGTTTATTAATTAAATTAATAAAAAGACAAAAAGACCTTGAGATATGTTTGGTAATTGTACCTGAATGAATTTAAAATTCATTTTCTATATTTCAGATCAATATATTTGTTTTCCTTAAAATTTTTATAACACTAACTTTATTCTCATCTGAGTTATAAATAATTT
Organism: Leuciscus leuciscus; assembly: GCF_965113295.1. NCBI lineage: Eukaryota > Metazoa > Chordata > Actinopteri > Cypriniformes > Leuciscidae > Leuciscus > Leuciscus leuciscus. The sequence goes on along the minus strand of NC_138730.1, from coordinate 21,260,863 downwards.
ATTTCTGTATAAAATAATACTACCATTAAAAACAAATTTGATTTTCTTTTAATCAATGTAGAATGTGTAACTTACTGTGTTGGGTGACAGTTGTAGTTTACAGTTTGACAAAAGCACAATGTTGTGTTTTATTACGAGTGTACACAAATATAGGCTAAGTAAACACTTTGCAGTTTGAATGATGTCCAATGAACAAAATGAGTATGTTTTTATGTTTCCACTGTTCGATCGCGCCCGCGCCTCTCTGAACACACGCACGCGCACACACACGCACGCGCACAGCAGGTTGTAAAATGCTTCACAAACCAATTCTGAACATGCTGTTATTGCACAACCTTTTAAATTCTATAGGGAAGTATTGCAAGTATACATTCAATTTATCAAAAGTGACAGTGAAGACATTTATAATGCTACAAATGCTATAATGCTACTTTGTTCATCAAAGAATCACAGTTTCCTAAAAAATATTAAGCAGCACAATTGTTTTCATCATTGATGATGATGATAATTATAATACTACTAATAATAAATGTTTATTGGGCATCAAATCAGCATATTGTAATGATTTCTGAAGGATCACGTGACACTGAAGATTGGAGTAATGATGCTGAAAATTCAGCTTTGCATTACAGGAATAAATTCAATTTTAAAATATATTAAAATTAAGAAATTGTTATTTTAATTTGCTCAAATATTTCACAATATTTACTGTTTTCTGTATTTGAATCAAATAAATGCAGCCTTGGTGAACATATACGAGACTATTATAAAATAGTTTTTCAAAATATTACTGACCACAACATTTTGATTAATAGTGTAAATATTTAACATATTAATACGAAATATTGTTATATTGTCAGTACAATGATATTTAATAAAATTAAGTTAATGAGTGATAGTGATAACAAATCAGGTGAACTTGTTGGTACAATTGCCACTCCTTTAACATGTTAATCTGGAGTTCCGTCTGAGGCTATTTTCTTACCCTGAAAGATTTTTCTTCTAGCCTATTTTTTGGCTTTCCAGACGTTAGGCTACATACTCAATTCACACCTTCAGTTCCCCTCATTTTCCTAAAGGTGACTCAGATCCCTTGCGGTTCTTTGTCAGACTATTGGTGCTTTGTTGTTTCATCAAGAATACTCTTGTGACCGCGTTTGACCATGCTGTTTGACTGGCAGATAAAAGGAACGTCCTTAGGGCGCGTTCTTCTAGTCGGGGTCTCAGCCTGTTTGAGCTCTGCTGAATTGACATTGTTCTTCATGCTCTCGCTTCCCCCGGTTCTGCTTTGATCTCTCTTTATAAACGAGGGGAAGTGTTGTGTGTATCTCTTTTCATCCCATAATATAATCCATCAAATGTGTTTGTCTCAGCATTAACCGGCATCGCCATCTCACAGCTGGAGAGATCGTTGTTTCTTTAAGCTCCAGTTTAGAGCAAGCAAAGTGGTTACATGATTTAATTAAAAGATGGTAACTGTTTTAGCATATGGAATGAGAAGGGCTTGGCCTTGTTGTGTGATCTGAGTAACTATGGGAATATTAAGAGTATTTTGAGTTCAAAGCATTCATTTGCAAGAACGTCAGAAGAACTTGAATGCATTGAGATTTTTTCAAAATTTCCTGCCCACTATAAGGCAAGCGTGAATGATGCTTGAGACTGTTGACAGAGCTCTGTCAACTAGTGTTGTCACGATACCAAAATTTTGACTTCGATACGATACCAGACCAAAATACCTCGATACCGATACTGAATCGATACCACAAGTAAAAGTAATTGAAAAATATGACAGAACTTAATCATTGTTTTATAAATTAATTAAAAAAAGCTAAAAACTCCAATGACCAGCATGTTCCTGCCCTGCTTTATGACCATTCCCTCCCCTTTATTAAAAATAATAATAATAATAATTATGTCAGTGTGAACGTCCTTACCGAGATGTTTGCAACAATCACATTATTATCAATCATGCTAACATTTGCAAACCTTTCACAACTCTGAACAGGTTGGGATGACCAAAATCTTATTTCATGATACGAGTCATTTAATATTTTTTAAATGTAATTTTATAATTATAATACAGATATTTAATTTAATTGTATCTTTGTAATTAAAAATAAGCAAAAAAGCAAATTACAAACAATATGACAAATACTATAAGAGACAAATAAAATAAACAGTGCTCAATTTCTTTTTTGAAAGCTATAGACCTTCTGTAGCTGAAACAATAAGGTCTTCACTCTATAAATTAACTATAGACTGATTCTTAATAAATAGATAAAATTTATTCAGTCAAGCATTGGGTGACTGACTGTCTATTTTCTTTTGTTGTTGGATTAACATTAATCACACAGAATATTACGCTGCCGGTCCGGCCCTTTAAGACCTGCACGTATCCAATACATTGGAACATATACGATTTCTTTTTACAGACGGTTTACGTTCACTAAAGACATACCCGACTGTGTTTACGTGAATACTCGCCAGGACGTGCATTTTTACATATAATTTTGACTATTCAAACCTAGTAGTCCGCGAAAGAGAACTGAAGTCGCGATCGTATGCTGTCTGAACGGCGTGTGCGCGCGCTTCAGGAGTGAGCCCGGCAGCGCGAACACGTCCCGCGCTTTATTTTCTCATGCATGCACGTTTCTTTGTCAAGTGCTGCGTGTATATATTTTACTGTTCTGCTTCCGTTGTTTGGTAGTGAATGTACACGTCCTGACTCCTGCTGTCACACAGCTACGCAAATTAAGAAATACTGCTCTTATTATTTACTATCACCCTTAAAGTACCGGTTCTAATAAAAGTTAATATCGTATCGTTTTTAATAGCAGGGTATCGCGATACCTTCCTAGTACCGGTATATCGTGCAACACTACTGTCAACTCTCTCTCTGTCAATCGGGCCAGTGCTACACCATCACAAAATTGTATCATTTGCTTGAGTTTTAAATCTATCTCATTTAAATATTCAAGCTCAAGAAGTTGCAAAAGAGAACTCAATTTGGTACTCACTCTGTGAGATGTTTTGTGCGCACACATTCGAAGCACGTGTCCAGAAAGTCTGCTTCTCAGACAGCACACAAGTACTTAATTGAGTTCTCTTTCACGTCGTCTTGCTCTTAAACTGACAAATTCACACAAAATGGTCAAAATTCCCATCTTGGCGAGTATCCTAGTAAACATAGTCGGTTATGTCTTAAGTGAACGTCAACAATTGAGAAATAAAACACGTTTAACAGTATTTTGGATCCGGGCATTAGCCTATGTCTTTGTGAAAACTGCTGTTAGACCTTCCGGAAAAACCTGAAAAGCACAGTTTATTTCATTTGAATTGTTCTATTGTATTTATTTGTGCTATTGCTCATAATTTGATTGTGTTCTTATTTTATTACTGACTGTTTACTTGCCTTTAGTGGTATTTGAAATTTATATTATTTGTTAAGCTAGTAGTTTTTGCTGTGGTATCAAAATTGGAATTGAGAATTGTGAAATCATCCTATCCTTTTCAAAAATGGACACTGGAAATTTGTTAATTTGAGGATCATCAAGGCAATTTCAAGCAAAGTGAAACAAAGGGTGTTCTAAATATTTTTGTGAGATTAGAGATAGGGCTGCACGATTATGACAATCATAATTGCCGATTATTCCCTTGAAATTGTAATTGCGATTATTAATTACGATTATCACAATTTACATTGAATAGCCTATATATAGCCTATATATATATATATATATATATATAGGCTATTCAATGTAAATTGTGATAATCGTAATTAAATATATATATATAAAAACTAGCTTTTGTTAATACAATGTTGGTATGAGCCACCACAGTCATTTAAAAATATAAAAAATAACACAAAGTGAAAATAAAGTGGCATTTTGGGGTTAATATTGAAACGACAGTTACCATGGTGAATACACAATATTAACAAGAACTGTTAATGAAACATGGAAACTGCTCCTGGTGAATAGAATCAAAATCATACCTGCATGCAAATCCTTCTCAGCTAACACACGACGTACCAGTAACGTGATTTATTGGTATTTTACTTTTAATTCATGACTTACTAATTTACAACGTTGCATGCTCGTAGTTTCCTTTGCACTTTATACACAGCGCCCGCCTCCGCATTTGCGCGTGCAATTCAAGAATGTGCGCTACCCTATAACGGCTGACATGACAGGAACGTCCGTTTTTCTGAGGTGAAAGACTTGTTATTTCAGCGTACACATACGTCACTGCCTGGTAGTTCCTATTGTGCTGAGTTTTCTGAAGTAGTTGTGATTCGCCTCTCATAACATGCTCTAAATGCACGCAGAGTGCATTTTTTTTATTTATTTTTTTTAGCGCGGCTTTGAACGATTACGTAATCGTGGCATCCATAATCGTAATCACGATTAGAAATTCGATTAATTGTGCAGCCCTAGAGATGCACCGGTCATCTCTAGGGCTGATCTTTCGTTTAATTTTGGCTGATCTCTATTCCGGACTTGTGTAGACTGCATTGCAGTCATTACCGAAAACGTAATTTGTGTGGAAATATTACGGAGTTTGTGTAAACAGGCCAGAGACGGGACATGCTGAAGATGGACGCAAGGGTGTGAGCAGAGCAAATATGAATTAAGCTCAATGTCTTTTTAAGGAAATGCAAACCAGTTCATCAGCATGGCCAATTGTTTGACAATTTACAGTGGCTGATGATTGTGTCTGTTGGGCTAGATTATTCCATTATTTGCCAAATCTACTGACAGCTTTTTCAACCTTTTTTTTCTTATTAATTTTTCAGTAAACATCTCTAATTTTTTGGTCATCCTGTATTTTAGATATTGGCATCAACCATTGTAAAAACCCAACTGCTAGATGTAATGTTCAATATTTTCTCATCTTTGTAAAGTATGAAGAAATGGAAGCTACTGGGGTGGTGAAATGTTGAATTTTTACATTCTTGCAACATTTTGCCTCACAATATCGCAACACTACTCTGACATAAAGAATCAATATTTTAAAGTACCAAAGTTCAATGTTTTTAATCATTAGACACTAAACAGAATCACAGTGTTATTGTATAATGACCCAGCTATTGATATGCTCTATCATATCACCAGTTATCTGCTGCTTCCCATTCCTAGATTATGCATGAATCATGTGCGTCAATCAAAGCTAGAGTAGCTATATAGTAGTTATGTGTCGAATCATGGGAATGTGCCATAAGGAACTGATGGCTTCCTGTTTTAGGAATATCTTTTTTGACTAAGACATTTAGATCTCTCTCCTGAAACTAAGCACACTGTTAACGTCTTGTATCTTATGCTAAGCTCAGGCTATGTTGTAGTCATTTCCCTAGGGAAATACCCAAGAATGCGCAAGAGTGTACTTTGTATTTTACTCTGAGCAGACAGCAATTGTAATACTCTGAAAAAGCTCTGAAATGCTCATTTTAGATTCATTAGAACCTGTCTCCTGTTAGGATGTTTGTGATTCCTGCGGTATTTAGCTTAGCACAAACTTTTGTATTAATACTAGTCTGCTGATGAATTATGCTTTTGTGTGGAATATTCTCTTTGTTGAAGCCGTGATGGAGTTTATTCATGAGGATATATATACAATCACAGGGATTGTCAGTTCTCATTTGTATTTTTCATGGTAAGCACTTTGTCAAGGTGATATAAGTCCCCATCCTTGAATGTATCCTGTTTGCGTCAGGCCGTATAATTAATGTACAGTGCTAAATGCAAATGGATAGACCTCAAGGAGAAAGCCTCAATCTCCATCACTTGAAAAAGTAACTCATACAGTGAGACCCAAGGTCCCTGCTAACTCACATCAGCCCTGTTTCAGAACTGGAACGCTGGAACTCTCCAGCCGGGGACTTCCTGTTTAGACTGTGACCTTCTTTTGGTGAGGGAATCTGAGACTACGAGATGGATTTCCCAGCTATCTAAGCTGATGATGTAATGGGAGTCTAAGCGTAACAAATGACGATGGCAGCCAGGTCATCACTCGTCCTGTGCACAGGTGGTCCCTTTTCTGAACACTTTGGACCCTCAGAACTGTGCTGTCTGGCTGCAGATGGCTGTGGAAACTTGTCTGGATTTGGCTAGTCGGAGGTAGTGTTGCTTTCGTCAACGAAAATTATGACGAAATATTGTCGTCAACGAACCGTTATCACCTGACGAAAACGAGACGAGACGTAAATGCTGGTCATGTGACGATGACTAAAATACATGTATAATGCAATATCGTTGACGAATAAAAACGAGACTAAATGTGGTTTACAAAATAAAAACTATGCTAAAATGTCTCTTCATTTTCGTTGACCAAAACGAGACGAGACGAAATGTTATAACGTCACGACGAATGAGAGAGTTGTGCGTGAACCCATAGCTTTGTCGGGTTTAAATTCTGGTTTGCGACCTGGTCACCCGATTATCAGCGAATTTAACAATATTACTCCATTAGTTACTCTATTAAAATGTCTCATTGATATATTTGACACATTCATAATAATTACTTTTGCCGGTTCTTTGTGACAGCTGTATGTTATTGGCAGCGTCTCTGGTTACATGAACGCGTCACCGCATCAGCACCAGAACATGGAGATTTTATTTTAGAGAATAATCGCACAACCTATTCGATGTTCTATAATTAAATAAACTAATCGAATATCCAAAAATCGTGACTCATCCCTGCATGGAATCTCTTGTTTCTTTTCCCAAATCTTCACTCATGTCTCACCCATTTTCTAAAGGGATTATAAACGTTTCTTCATTGGCTCGCATTTAATTAGGCCTATTATATTCGTATTATTTACTGTGGTAAAGTAGAAAAACGCTGTAGGACAGATAGCCTACATTTGTACTTGCATGTCAAATTCTTTTTAACACAGTTTGTACTTGTTATATTAGACAGGGCGCGTCAAGTTTAGTTGTAAAACGTGTTTCACACGCGCGGGTGATTTTTAGTTTCACTTTCTCTGGCAGCGCAATCTCAAACATCGCCTAAATATCTCGCCCTTGTGGAGGATAAAATTCGCTCTTCAGACCAATTCACATCAAGTAGAAAACACGAAGATATCATGAAGAGATCGATGGTCTCTTTCCTGCTCGTGTCCCACATCCCTCTCAGAGCGCAGAGTATAGGCCATATCACGCGTCTTTGTGTGGAAATATAAAACGAGTTTTTATTTTTAATTTTTTAAATAACCCCCCAACCACCGCCGGTAGTTGGTCCATTACCGCGGTGGTAAAATAAAAATAAAAAAACTGCCACCGTCACAGCCCTAAATATACTAAATATAATAAGATAACCTTGTTTGAAATTCTATATTGACTGGGTTAAATAGAATTGCATTACTAAAAGAGACTAAAATACAATTTTCATTGACTAAAACTAGACTTAAATGTCATCAGTTTTTGCGACTAAAACTAGACTAAAATGTCATCAGTTTTCGTTGACTAAAACTAGACTAAAATGTCATCAGTTTTCGTTGACTAAAACTAGACTAAAATGTCATCAGTTTTCGTCGACTAAAACTTGACTAGACTAAAAAGAGTATGAACGTGACTAAAACTAATAAAAACTAAAACGACAGCTTGACACAAAGACTAGACTAAAACTAAAATTAAAACAGGCCGCCAAAAACAACACTAGTCGGAGGTTAGGTTACATTCCTTACTAATATCTCAGTAATTTCAGAAAATATATATTTTCTCTCCTTTTTTTCTTCTTCATTAGATATTTGGTTCATTGGCACGGCACTACCTTAATGACTCCCCAGTAACATTGGGGGATAATTTTTGTTTCGTAAAAATTAATACATTAAACAAAACAATTCAAAACGAAAAGAAACCGACAATGCTCTTCTTATGTAATCCGTATGAAATGTGCATTTCTCTCTATAGGCGCGTTCACTGCGAAGATGGCGAGTCAGCCTCGTCAACCGACACTGACACAGAAAGCACTAGTTTATTAATAAACAATTAAAATGTCTCCTTGCTATAGGCACTATTTGACACATTCATAATCATTACTTTTGCCGGTTCTTTGTGGCAAGCTTTATGCGTGCATGCACTTGACTGTGGAATAGGCTATATATTACGCAAACGCTCATTATGGTTTAGTATTCTCTCCCATATATTTAAATAAATTAATATAAATATGCGATTAAACTAATGGGTTAAATAAACAACCACTAATCGACTAGAAAAAACGTACGTTGTGGACAGTCCTAGCCCTACCTGGACCACAAAACCAGTCACATGGGTAAATTTTTTGAAATAGACATTTATACATCTGAAAGCTGAATAAATAAGCTTTCCATTGGTGTATGGTCTGTTAGGATAGGACAATATTTGGCCGATATACAACTATTTGAAAATCTGGAATCTGGGTGAAAAAAATTGAAACATTGAGAAAATCGCCTTTAAAGTTTTTAATTTATCTTCGCGATTGTGCTGCATCCACTCACAAAAATAAATGTTTTATATATTTACGGTAGGAAATTTACAAAATATCTTAATGGAACATGTTCTTTACTTAGCCTAATATCCTAATGATTTTTGGCATAAAAGAAAAATGTATAATTTGACCCATACAATGTAATGTATTGTTGGCTATTGCCACAAATACCTGTGTGACTTGTGACTGGTGACTGGTTTTGTGATCCAGGGTCACATATTTTCGAACCAGCATGTCACTAAGGGCATTCTGGGTTGAGCAAGCAACAACCTATTTGATAATCTATAATAAAATCAACTAATCGAATATTCGAAAATCGTGACTCGTCCCTAGTAGGCCTACATTTCTATGATCTTTTACTGTTTTTTTTTTTTTTTTTTTTTTTTTTTTGTGGACACTTTAACATCAGACTACTGCAAACTGTGTATTACACTGATAAAAGGGCTGGAATGTTTGATTCATTTGGTTTACCATCACTGAATTACCTCTTATGCAGTTGCCTGACTAGCTATAAAACTAAATGAATAAAAAAACAGGCACTTAAATTGTGTGTTCTGTACTATCCAATTTTCCCAGATATAGGCCTGTCTAAATGTGTATATGAGGTCAGACACTATAACTAACAGCTATTGTTGTTGCAGTCTGATGCTTGAGGTATGGCTGTTACAGCCTGTGCATAATTTTGTGGTTCGATGTTGTGCTGTCACTCAAACTTGGCCTCAATTTTCAGGTATACTTGCAGAAAGAATGGGAAAACGTTTCTTGCTAAGTGTTTTTTCAATGGCAACTTGTCAGGATGGTTGTGCACTACTTCAAATGGATGCTATGAGTGAAGGAAGCAAAAGAAAGTGTGTGTTTTTGTTCCCAAAATCAGAATTTTTTTTTATCCTTCATCATCATGCCGAGCCTAATTGTTTTGCCATGGTCCAGAGTTTGCTAAACAAAGTATGTTAGCTTGGCCCCAGAGACCTATGTTGTTCTTTTTCCCACCATGGCCCATGCCATCTGTGAAGGGAGATTGTTGACTTTGCATTAGTCGCGATCTGCACTAGGCCAAAGTTCAGCAGTACTGCAGGAAATGGGGACAGTCTATAGGGTACCAACATCTCCCAGAGTCGGCGGTGTGAGCTGAGCTGTCTGTCTTACCCTCTCTTGGCCTGTGTGACTGTAGTTTACGCCGCTCCCTAGGCTATGATGACAGACATCCGAGGTCGGTGAGGTAAAATCTCAAAGTGAGCTTGGCAGATTCGACTCAAACAGTTTGGAAAAACTGCCTTATGTGACATCTAGTTCCACTTTGTTCCCAGAACTGTCGCTTCCTTCAAGTGCACCTGGGAGGCTCAGAATCCCAGAGTTGCTCATTCGTTACTTGTCGGAAACAAAATGTTGATGTGGTCAAACGAAAACAAATAAACAGATAATTAATTAATTAAATGGCTTAAATAAAATGTAAATTAAAGAATATTTCTGACTATAGTGGTCGACCAATATATTGCCATGACCGATTTTTAATTAGCGGCATCGGCCGTTAAGTATTTCTGTTTGGCCAATGTGTGGAATCTGGACTTTTATTTTGACTGCATGCAGGACTTTTATTTTGACAGCACTGAGAACTCCAGCATCATTTGACATCATCTGTCTTCATTAGTTTGCAGGGCTTGACGCTTACTTTTTTCCCAGTGATCACATGCACGTAAGGTCTTTTTTTTTTTTAGGAGCACATTAAAAACTTTTAGGGCTGCAAATTCGCAATGCAACCTTTTTAAATAATGTGTTTTAGCTTAATAAGGGTGACATTATAAGTAAAATATAAAAATTACACAATGTTTTTAAATATTTCTGCTTCAAACGGTTTTTAATAATTATGTAGCTAGTTATTTATAGTCTACTTTAAACTATGTATATGGTAGGCACGTGACTGTATCAAATTGGCCGATCACTTATCGGCTGATACCAATATGGTGGCCGATATATCGTGCATCCCTAGAGATAATATTAAAAACACCTATATGGCCGTTTTCCCCCAAGGTATCGATTGTCAAAATTGTGGCCAGTGAAAATGCTGAGTGGCTAGTAACTTTGGAAAACCACTAGCCAGTAGCCACCATGACTGGTGAGCAAAAAAGTTAATGTCAAGCCCTGTATGCCACAAATCTATGCTCATCATCATACACCGTCATTTTCATTTTAGTAGCCAGCCACATTCAGTCCTACAATCAAATTCTCACACTCATCAGTAAGATGATAATTCAGAAAATGGTAATGACTTTCCTGTCTGAGGTTCCTGCTGCGCTGCCCTGAAGCTTTCAGTTGAGGAAGTAAATTGCTTAGACCCTTACAGCCCCAAGGTGAAAGCACCCCGGGTCCTCAAAATCCAGGGAGGAGGCGTCACCGGAGTCAGCAGTCCTCGCAATCATGAGGCGGTGTGTTACAGTCTATGCTGGTCCAGTTCCCAGACTTATCCCTTTACCACATGAATGTCTCTATTGTCCAGTTCAGGACCAGATGGGAAATGTGTGGTATCCAGCTCGCCAGCTCTCCTTTTTTTAAATCCCAGTTTTGTGAGAAGCTGAGCTGTTGGGTATCCTGCTGTGGCTGTTGGCCAAGAGACCGCAGGTGCGTTACATAAATTCCAAGCTTTTGCCAATTAAATATCAGTGTTGGCTATGACCTCTTACCACACAAAAGTGCCAAGTTACATTTGCCATTTACAACATTAAATATGCAACATTAACATTTACAACTTTGATAAGAGACTTTAGATAGCCTAATTCTGCTGCAGCATTCTCTCACCAGTGTTAAAACTGTTACAGTCAGAGTATCAGATGGAAATGGCAATGATACACATTCATACTTCATGGTATTTACATGGACTTCAAATTATACCATGGTATCATACCTTGCTGTACAATATTGAAATGTTTCATTTGTATTTCAATGGGTTAATTTTTCTGTGCTGTGTTGGGTTTATTTTATATAGTTGTCTATAGTTGTCTATTCAGAATCGTGATCTCTATTTTAAACAAAAAAAATCACGATTGTCGGATTTATTCAGAATCATGCGGATCTAATAATAGTTTAAAATGTGATTAATTCCTGTGTTGGCAAAGCTGAATTTTCTGAATCTTAACTCTAGTCTTCAGTGTCACATGATCCTTCAGAAATCATTCATGTTGAAACATGTATTATTATTATTATTATTATTATTATCATTATCTATGTTGAAAACGGTTGTGCTGCTTAATGTTTTTGTGGAAACCATGATTCTTTTGATGAATAGAAAGTTAAAAAGAACAGCATCTATTTATAAATAGAAATGTCTTTTCATTAACTTTTGTCAGTTTTTTTCATTCTTACTGAATAAAGTGACTTGTGGTGTCCTTTGGCTTTTTAAAGGTTTGAAAACCCTTGCATTAGCATAGAGTTGCCCTCAAATCCAATAGACATGGACTAAAAGTCACAAAAATTCAATTTTGATTTCATGGGCTCTTTGTTAATGTCATTGTCTAGCGACCCAGTTGGTCATTTGTGATAGTAGTTCAAGTGAGAAAATCTTGACTGTGGACTTAAGAGATGCTGGATTTGTTCGCTGGGCCATCATTCTAATATTATAGCTGATATAACCAGCATGGCAAAACTCATTACTAAGACATGAATTGACCTGAGCGTTTTTGTAGTGGGAAGGCCCTTCTGAGTGGCGCGGCGGCCGAGGCGTGTAGCGAGACACAGAGTAAATTGCATTACATGTTCATCTCCCATTTCACCCAGCCTGTCTGATGGGATCAGCTTTTGCAGGGCCACATGGATCAACAGCAGTGATGGAGGAAAGGCTTTTCTTCTGACATAAGTGTAATGTGTGATAAGTATAAGTTCAGATACTTAACTTAGAAAGCCTTATTATAAATAATAATAATAATAATAATAAATAAAAAATATATTGTCTGTTGGTGGAAAGGGGGGCTCAGGGGCATCCCAGTCTTGTGTGCTATTTCATCCATCTGCCATACCACGTCAGGACAGGCTAGCTACTAAATGCTTCTGCATGACTTTGGGAGGGGGAGAGTGGACACAAGAATGTAGCTGCATTTGGCTTCGCTAATCCCTCACTGTTAGAAGAGAATGGACACTTGTCTCATGCTGTCCAGCTCTTTGTGTACCTCTGATGAAGGAAAAAAGTACATTGCTGTTAGGGTGAGTCCATGGCTTGATGTTAGGACATTTTTAGGCTTGTCTTCAATTTTTCTCTGGTTAAACTTTTTTTGTTGTTGTTGTTGTTATTTTTAAAGTGTAGAACTGATTTAAAGTTTAATTTTTTTGTGTTTTGACAATAAATAAAAAATCACGAGACAGCTATAATAAAAACTATTACTTATAAACAATTTATTATATAAATTACATATACATAAATTGCACTTTATTATTAATCGCCTAAAAGTTGTATTATTAGAGAGAGAGAGAGAGAGAGAGAGAGAGAGAGAGAGAGAGAGAGAAAGATGAACATTCAGTGAGACATGATTGTAGCTGCAGTCTGGATAAAAAAAAAAAAAAAAAATATGATGATTCGCTTACTCCTATCCCAGTTTTAGAGTGGCACTATCAAAACATTGGGAGTGTTTGAGAAAGCTGTTTGGAAATGTGCTGCAGAAATCACATATTTTCTCTGTCAGTTCAGGTTATTAGCAGTTTCATTGAATACATCTGGCGTACAGAAAGAAATGTAGCACAAACTACGGCTGCATGATGTTGGAAAAAACTGACATTGTGATATTTAGTTTTTCTGCGATTATATATTGCTATATGAAAACATTTTCACCATATGAATAGCTCTATTTGGAAAGAATTAATCATTCTAGAATGATTGGGATGGTTTTGTAGCGGAAGGAATCTACATAGAAAATAAACAAATTACAAGAAAAGATGAAATACAATAGAACTAAGATAGAAATAAAATTAACAGTGCTTTAGCCTATGTTTTTCAGTTAAGTCTAACAGTACAAAAATTTTATAATCAAATGTAAAATAACACAGCATAGTCTTCACTGTATAAATTAAATATAATTCATCTTTGTTAAAGCTACAAAAGGGATTTTCTATCTGTATTTTGTTGTTTGATTAATATTAATGACACAGATAGCAGCAGGAATATTAGGCTGATGTCACTTTAAGACCCAATGCACAGATCAAATATGACAATACGCATCCGTTTTCTTTCTCAATTGTTTATATTCACGTAAACCATATTGACTGTGTTACAAGGATACTCACAGAGACGGGCATTTTTACACAATTTTGCATGTATGTGTCCGTTCGCGAGTGTGTTTGCGAGTATAATAATACACATTTCAGTGTCCATAATAACCAAATGACATCTAAATAACTGCAGGAAGAATAGTACTAACAAAGTATATTTACAAGCAGTTCGCAAAATTAATTCATATTATTTGCATGTCATTTTTAGTGCAGTAACAAACAGTGCAATGTTCAATATGTGACAAAGTTTATAACACTTTATCTGTTCTAAAGACATTTTGAAACTGAAGTATCAGTATTAAGAACTTTTTGTGCTGTTCTGTATTTTACCTCCGTCACCAGAGGCTATCAGTGTGAGGGAGTCCTTCATGAATTTCTAATAGCAGCTATTGTACAGAAGTGATGGTGCTGCTGTAATACACAGCTGGTGGCATGACTGAGCAAATAATGTCCTACAGCCACACCTGTTCTCTTTTCTCCATTTCAAACAACACACTTTATGTGCTAGTCTGTTTTTGTGCTGCTGATATTCCTGTTTTCCTTTCCATCTTCGTCCCACTTCATCAGTTATAGATGAGGCATTACCAAGATGCCGGACAAATATGTGAATCATTTTTGATTACCAAAAAAGAGGCAATGAAAACAAATTTCAAAGTGCAAATATTTAAAAACTATACTGTTATCGTCTCTGTAAACTACAAAAACACGTGTTCAGTGTATAGGTGTGTAGTAGTGATGCTCCGATCAGCATTTTTGGGGCCGATCACCGATTACCGATCACCAAAATCATGATCTGCCGATTGCCGATCACTGCCGATCACAGAATGGAAATATGATAGAGTCAAGAAAATCTTGAAGAACCACCAATATTTATTTAATTGTAGTTAGAAAACAAGATAACATAAGGCTACTGTAGGCCACCTTTTCCAAATAAGGCACAGTATAATTTTTCAAAACAAAGAGGGGTCAGGCAGATTACAATGGATGTACTTGAGGAACTAACTACATCAGATCCAAAAAATAAAATAATGACAATGACATTTGAGGTTATTAAAACAGTAAGTCCCGCCCCTCGACTGCCAAAAATAAAAGAACTCATTTTGCCACTGTTAAGCAAGCTCTGCTCTGCTGTTGTGTTGCCGCGCATGCGGAAAAGTTGCGCGAGTTATTCACGTGATCGGCTTTTTTGATCGGCGCTTTTGGGGGTTGCCGATCAAGCTATTTTTTGCCAATATCGGCCGATCATGATCGGCGGCCGATCAATCGGAGCATCACTAGTGTGTAGTGTTTCTTTACAAAGTGACATCGCCAACTACTTGCCTGGCATGAATAATACATCGATTTTAGACGTTAGACGGGGGTCGTTTTGACAACGTTGTCGCCTGTACGTGAAACACGCAATGGTAAAACCGTAAAATCCATTTTTAGTTCATTCTTGTTTTGTAAACGCACCCTTAGTCTAGAATGCACATGTTCATTAGCTAGACATTCCAGAATGACACATTGAGTGTTTTGAGCTAAAGAAATGCACTTTATTTCTGGTTACTTTCTGGTTGGTTATTTAAAATATGTTTTTGAAACATAATACTCACAAACAGAGGTTGTGGTCTTTTTTTCTTTTTCTTTTTGTTCAAGTAAGGCTACATGTTCAAATGATTGGTAAGCTTTTTTATGTATTTGAAAAGTCTCTAAAAAGCCTTCTTAAAAAGTCTCTCAAAAACACTGTAAAACCATAATATTGTGAAAAGTTATTGCAATTTAAAATAACCTTTTTCTATGTAAAAATGTAATTTATTGATGGCAAGGCTGAATTGTCACACGATCCTTCATAAATCATTCTTATGTTGATTTGATGCTCAAGTAACATTTCTTATTATTATTAATGTTGAAAACAGTTGTGCTGCTTAATGCGTTTGTTCTTTTTTTATATAAAGCTCAAAATAACATAATTTATTTGAAAATAGAAATTTGGTTAATGTCACTTGACATATTGAATCCATTCTTGCTCAAAACCTTCCGGGGAATGTTACCATGATGGCCGCTGAGTGAACTGTCTTGCCTTAAGGGACATTTGTTGCTCACACAGGTTTTCACTGGTTCTTCAGTGCTCAATTGTGGTGTGGTCACTGGTCAGCTCTCTCACGTACACACACACACACATACTCTGTGTGTGTTTGCAGTGCTTTGAGGAGGAGACCTTGGGGGAGGAGGGGTATGAATAGGTTATGCATGAGTTCACACCCCCCACCGTTCACCGGGCATCAGAAGACTGATGAGTGAACGTGACTTTCACAGCTTCCACTGCTACTTGTGCAGGTGTGTGTGTCTGCCTGAAAGAACTGTGCTCACATTTCCACTAACACACACAGACCCTTATCTCCCCCCATCCGTCAAGGCTTTGTTAAAAAGAAGGGCTGGTAAATGGCAGCCATGATGGATTACTCACTCATTTGGCAGCTCTCTCATTTGTGTGTGTCTGAGCGTGTACGTGCAAGAGTGACATAGATGGGAAGATGACTGTAGATTTCCTTTGCACACCAACCGTATGAGTTGTTTTTCTCTATTCGCCACCAAAGCAAATAACAAAAAGGACCACTCGACAACAATGATTGATAATTGCATATTTTCTACCAAAGCATTTTACACCGATTCTATTTCATTAAAAGCTGAAATAAGGCTGCAGTTATTTGTTCAAAAACACTGATGGCAGAGATGATTTTAAATGGAAATTATTATAATATGCTGATTCGGTGCTCAATGTCGAACACAACTGTGCTGCTTTATAATTTTGTGGAAACTGTGGATATACTTTTTTCAGGATTAATTTGAAATAGAAATCCATTGTAAAATTATGAAAATCTAAAATAAAATTATATTGTCACCTTTGATAAACTGAATGCGTCTTTGATGAATAAAAGTAAAACTTGGTAAAACGTGATTTTCGGTATGAATTTAAGTATAATTTTGAAATGACAGGGTTTTTGTTCTTGAACACATGGAATGGAAACACAGATTTTTTGTGCATATTGTTTTTGCGATGTTATGATTTTCCCCATAAATTCAGTCCATAACTTGGGTGGATTTTTTTTTTTTATAACTTTTTTTTGTGGTACCTTGTGCTCTTATTCATCAGACAGCAATTTGTGATAACACTATTCACTGTGACAGTCCAGCGCACAGGACATAGAGACATAGAGACGTAGAGATTTGAGAAACAAAATGTCCATCAGACACACTGATCAATTCAGAGCAAGGATTGATTGGTTGATCATGTTTTATTTTCTTCTGGTTTCCCCTTGGTCGCCAGTAAAATAACAATCATTAGATAACTTCTGATGCTTATCTCGTTTGGTTCTGGCCACTGACTGTGAGCGTTGTCTCCCTGAGGGGTGAGCGTATCCATTATTGTGTGATTACAAGACGACGACGCTTCTGACTGTGGAACACAGTGTGATATTACCTTCTTGATGGTGAGGTCTTGTGTTTTGGTTTTTGAAACAGGCTGTAACAGTGTTCTTCTACCTTTTTTATGGCACTTAGCAGAGCAGCTCTTTAAAGGGCTACATTTGAAGCCTTGATCTTTGATTTTCTTCACACTGACAGAACAAGCACAGAGCCGTGCTAATGAGGGGATCTGCTTCACGTTCCTCCATCTTTTTTAATCGATGAAATGTGCTATTAAGGTCAAGAAACAAATCAAAATGAGTATTTACTTTTTAATACACATTCCTGGTCTTTTGAATGATTGATTGATTGTTCTAAAGAAACAGGTTTCTGCATTAGCTATCTTGCATTAAAATTTTATTTATTTTCTTATTAACTTTGTAAATATCTACTTTCACATATTTATTTTGTTTATGTAAATTTCTGTGTCATTCAAAAGTTTGGGGTCAATAAGATTATTTTTTTTAAAGTAATTAATGCTTTTATTTAGTAAGCATGTATTGTATTGTATTAAATTGATAAGAAATGATATTTATAATGTTAGAAAAGATTTCTGTTTCAAATAAATGTTGTTCTTTTTAATGTTTTCTTTCTTTTTTTTTCTTTTTTTTATCTTTACCATCACAGGAATACATTAAATAAAAAAATATTGTTATTATAAATTGTAATAAGTTCACAGTATTTCTGCTTTTACTGTTTGTTTGTTTTTCTTGATCAAATAAATGGAGCCTTGATGAGCATTAGAGACTTCTTTCAAAAACCAAAAAAAAAACATACCAACCCCAAACTTTCGAGTGGTGGTGTCTTGTATATGTAAATGTTTTGGCATATACACCTGCAATGTTCTTGTTAATGTAAAGTGTCTCTTTAGAGTGAATGTCCTGGAGTGCCTGTCGCTCTATAAGGTTTGCAGTGTTGTATTGTGGAGGGGAATCAGAGCAGAGAAGGGAATGGAGTGACTCTCAGTAAAAACAGTGTCCCCTCTTCAGGCCTGTTCATGAGAGCCATCCCGATACTTCTGAGACCTGCTGACCCTCTGGACTGAGATTCTTGTAGAAGAGCACTTAGTGTCTAATTCGCTGTTCATTCATT
This sequence comes from Leuciscus leuciscus, assembly GCF_965113295.1. Classification (NCBI taxonomy): domain Eukaryota; kingdom Metazoa; phylum Chordata; class Actinopteri; order Cypriniformes; family Leuciscidae; genus Leuciscus; species Leuciscus leuciscus. The sequence goes on along the minus strand of NC_138730.1, from coordinate 21,242,611 downwards.
TAAAGGGATATTTCACCCAAATGCTAAAGACAGAATATTCATTTTTTGGGATAACTTAATTTGGTGCATGAAGAACAGAAGATGGAGATGCTTTTCCACAGAGTAATGGGTCGCACAGTCCATAAAAAACAGATATTCTCAGTCCACTTCAGAGTAATATGTCCAGAATATTTAACTGCTGATTACATGAATTCCACAAATATACATGATTATTTTCAAACAACATCTAATGCATCCGCTCGCCAATGCATGCCGCTTCATAAATGTGTCCAATTACAGGCTTTGTTGAAGCACCAAAGCTGCAAATTACAACAAATAGTGTGAGTCCAGAGAGGAGTTTCTTCCTAAAAGAGATCTCAGTCCTCTGTCATCACTGCCACTACTGCACAGGACTCTAAAGTGTAATGTGTGTGAATGTGAAACAGTATTTGGCCACATGGGGTTAAGTGACCTGGCGCTTGTCCGAAATTCCGAAGTACCTTATTTGCTTTTCATTTCTTTCCATCCATCAGAGCGGTTTGATACTGTTTCTTTCATTCTGTCAGCAGTTTTTATAAAATGTTAGGTTGATCTTTGTGCACAGTTTGTTCTGTCGCATACAGTATCCCAGTTTATTTTCAACTTCTCACGTCATTAATGCTGTATTTTTAAGATTGAGTGTCAAGTTAACTTTTTAGCACATCTCAATCCTGTTTTGCTCCATTCTGTCGTCTATTTTTGAACAGACAACATCCTTTGTGTGCGACCCAATACAAAATTAATATAACAACAAAATAAATTATTTGTTCATTACTAACATAACGTTTAAATGTTTGGGTCAGTAAATGTAGTTCTTTTTAAAGAAATTGATACTTTTGTCCAGCACAATCAACAGCATTATAATGTTACAAAAGAGTCTTGTTTTAAATAAATGCTGTTCTTTTGAAATACTGCGGTTTAATATCACTCAAAATATATACCATATTACCGATTATTGACATTTCTGCATGCAAAATATTAAACGTTTAATGTAAATTATTATGACCGCCGCTAGCGTAGCTAGCGAAAGCGGTCATATAGGGATTGTCAAAGGTTTTTTTTTTTTTTTTTTTTTGTCACCTTACTGAATTTTTCGTCAACGATACCAGGGACACCGAAGCACCGGGGAACATGAAATTTGGTGGGCATGTAGCCCCACTACACTTCTAAGGAAAAATTTCGTTTGGTCCCCGGGGGCCACTCCCCCCCCCCCGCGCTGGGCCCCCCCAAACCCCCAAAAATGCAGTTTTTCCTAAATAACTACCTGAACCGTGGCACCGAGGATGAAGAAATGTTTATGGTATGTTGGTCTACTAGACTTTTACGGAAAAATTTCATTTGGTCCCCGGGGGCCACTTCCCCCCCCCCCGCGCTGGGGCCCCCGTACATTTTTCGTCAACCATACCAGGGACACCGAAACACCGGGGAACATGAAATTTGGTGGGCATGTAGCCCCACTAGACTTCTAGGGAAAAATTTCGTTTGGTCCCCGGGGGCCACTCCCCCCCCCCGCGCTGGGCCCCCCCAAACCCCCCAAAATGCAGTTTTTCCTAAATAACTACCTGAACCGTGGCACCGAGGATGAAGAAATTTTTGTGGTATGTTGGTCTACTAGACTTTTACGGAAAAATTTCATTTGGTCCCCGGGGGCCACTTCCCCCCCCCCCGCGCTGGGGCCCCCGTACATTTTTCGTCAACCATACCAGGGACACCGAAACACCGGGGAACATGAAATTTGGTGGGCATGTAGCCCCACTAGACTTCTAAGGAAAAATTTCGTTTGGTCCCCGGGGGCCACTTCCCCCCCCGCGCTGGGGCCCCCTTAAATTTTTCGTCAACGATACCAGGGACACCAAAATACCGGGGAACATGAAATTTGGTGGGCATGTAGCCCCACTAGACTTCTAAGGAAAAATTTCGTTTGGTCCCCGGGGGCCACTCCCCCCCCGCGCTGGGCCCCCCCAAACCCCAAAAAATGCAGTTTTTCCTAAATAACTACCTGAACCGTGGCACCGAGGATGAAGACATTTTTATGGTATGTTGGTCTACTAGACTTTTACGGAAAAATTTCATTTGGTCCCCGGGGGCCACTTCCCCCCCCCCCCGCGCTGGGGCCCCCGTAAATTTTTCGTCAACCATACCAGGGACACCGAAACACCGGGGAACATGAAATTTGGTGGGCATGTAGCCCCACTAGACTTCTAAGGAAAAATTTCGTTTGGTCCCCGGGGGCCACTCCCCCCCCGCGCTGGGCCCCCCCAAACCCCCAAAAATGCAGTTTTTCCTAAATAACTACCTGAACCGTGGCACCGAGGATGAAGACATTTTTATGGTATGTTGGTCTACTAGACTTTTACGGAAAAATTTCATTTGGTCCCCGGGGGCCACTTCCCCCCCCCCCCCGCGCTGGGGCCCCGTAAATTTTTCGTCAACCATACCAGGGACACCGAAACACCGGGGAACATGAAATTTGGTGGGCATGTAGCCCCACTAGACTTCTAAGGAAAAATTTCGTTTGGTCCCCGGGGGCCACTCCCCCCCCGCGCTGGGCCCCCCCAAACCCAAAAAAATTCAGTTTTTTCTAAATAACTACCTGAACCGTGGCACAGAGGATGAAGAAATTTTTATGGTATGTTGGTATTCTAGACTTTTACGGAAAAATTTCGTTTGGTCCCCGGAGGCCACTTCCCCCCCCGCGCTGGGGCCCCCGTAAATTTTTCGTCAACGATACCAGGGACACCGAAGCACCGGGGAACATGAAATTTGGTGGGCATGTAGCCCCACTAGACTTCTACGGAAAAATTTCGTTTGGTCCCCGGGGGCCACTCCCCCCCCCGCGCTGGGCCCCCCCAAAACCAAAAAAATGCAGTTTTTCCTAAATAACTACCTGAACCGTGGCACCGAGGATGAAGAAATTTTTATGGTATGTTGGTCTACTAGACTTTTACGGAAAAATTTCATTTGGTCCCCGGGGGCCACTTCCCCCCCCCGCGCTGGGGCCCCCGTACATTTTTCGTCAACGATACCAGGGACACCGAAGCACCGGGGAACATGAAATTTGGTGGGCATGTAGCCCCACTACACTTCTACGGAAAAATTTCGTTTGGTCCCTGGGGGCCACTCCCCCCCCCCGCGCTGGGCCCCCCCAAACCCCAAAAAATGCAGTTTTTCCTAAATAACTACCTGAACCGTGGCACCGAGGATGAAGACATTTTTATGGTATGTTGGTCTACTAGACTTTTACGGAAAAATTTCGTTTGGTCCCCGGGGGCCACTTCCCCCCCCTGCGCTGGGGCCCCCGTCAATTTTTCGTCAACGATACCAGGGACACCGAAACACCGGGGAACATGAAATTTGGTGGGCATGTAGCCCCACTAGACTTCTACGGAAAAATTTCGTTTGGTCCCCGGGGGCCATTCCAAGCCCTCCCCATCCCCGCGCTGGGCCCCCCCAAACCCCAAAAAATGCAGTTTTTCCTAAATAACTACCTGAACCGTGGCACCGAGGATGAAGAAATTTTTATGGTATGTTGCTCTTAAGGGCCCACATCAACCTAGCCCATAATCACTCATTTGTGATTTGCGCCCCTCCCATAAAAAATGAAAATGCAATATTATTCTGCTTTAATCGCCCCTATCTGCAGTGGAGATGTTCAGAACTGCACCATATTTAATGTGTATGATTAACTTGACATCCTCTGGGGGTATCCTCTGCTAAGTTTTGTAGAATTTCATCCATGGGGGGGTATAAAATAAATTCATTTATGTGCACATTTAGTGACTGTACACTCATCGGCCTGTAGATGGTGCTGTTGAGCGAAAGGTTGCTGGTTTAGGATGATACTGTCACACACACACATGCAGGAATACAAACAAACGCAAGCATGCACACACACTGACATCCACACGCACAGACACACACCCATACACACACATACAAATCCACATGCACAGACACACACACACAAACACACACGCGCACACATGTACGCACACATACATACACGCACAGACACACACACACACACACACACACAGACACACACATACACAAACACACACACACACACACACACACACACACACACACACACACACACACACACACACACACACACAGACAGACATGCACATACTATTACTTTTTTTAGGTATATACATAAACACGCAATACAGCCAAATTACTCCACGTCATTTATTTTTGTGGAAAGCCAGTGCAGGCCTGAGCGGCGGTCATATTTTGTACCGCGATGCGGTACATCTAGTTTGTGATAGCCTACCATTGATGTAAAATTACTTTTGTTCGTATCGGCCATTTCAAGTCAATCTTATGTTTCTGAATTCTGAAGTAATTTTGTATTCAGTTTTGAAATGCTAGCTTATGCAAATGTGTGCTGTAATGACACATTAACGCTACAGTTACTGAACTTTGACAGCACCCCTATTTTAAACTTGGACACAAGTTAGCGCGGAGCCCTGCCGCGCAGTCGATCTGAAAAGCTCTTCCTTGCCTCATCTGCCTCGGGTTTCTGCTCTTTGGTTTGCTTCTGCCTCCAGTTGCTCGCCCGTGGAGGAGAATTTCTTCCCTTTGAAGCCCCCCTCACCACCTCTCTCTCTCCCCTCGTCGCTCTTCGTGGCGAGTCTGGCCTTTGAAGAGTCGGAGGACGAGAGGGCTGCAGCGTTTTCAAAGTGCCTGATGTCGGTTCATTTCCTCATTTTAATTGGGCTATCTAAATGCATCCCTGGTTTGTCAATACCCGCCGGGGTCCCAGATAAAAATGATTTGTCTGCCACATTCAGCGGCATGCTCTGCCTCTCCCCTCAGAGAATGTGCCCCGTGAGATGTCCGGATTAATGTAATAAAGAATGTGAGTTGTTTATAATTTTTTAATAGCAATGGAAAACAGCGGTGTAGTTCGGCTCTCTTATATTGTGTTCACTTGGACTGCAGTTTTATCGCTAGTAGGCTTGTAGTACTACTATTGGATGCCCTAACATGATTGGTGGACTGTAGCATTTGAAATATGATCACGAATTAGATGTATTGCTGGTAAAATTGCAACGGTTTATGTCATATCAAATTAACAGGATAGTTATCAATGGATGATGCGCATAGAATGAGTAAGTTTCTGGTTTATTTTGCTGGATGTGGGCAAATCAGATACATTTACTCTCAATAGCATGAGCATCTCCTTGCCTACGTTTAATTATAGTATCACAGAGGAGAACTACACTGTCTTCACTGCATTTGAGAGCTGCTGTATCACGCCACTGCTTATTTGCATTACATTTCGTCTGACACTAACGTCATCAATTCACTAAATCTTGATGTTTGATATTTAATTGTGCGTGCTCATTTATTCTGTTTTTACATTTACATTACCTTTGCCATCTCATGTTTAATAACATTAATAGTTTAATAAAACACTGTTAAATGAAAAATATCAATTTGTCATACTTTGTGAATTTTATCAAATAAGTTTGTGTTGCCTAAATTTACTTGTAGCATTTTAGAATGATTGATTTTAGCTCTATTTTATTTTTATTTTTTATTGTTTTTATTATATTTTTGTTAAGGAAAAGAGGATTGTATTTAAATATCAACCATTTGTCATTTAGGCCTATTTACCATAACATGAAAATAATTATAGATGTATTTTTTATTTGTTTTAATTAACGTATTGCAATAATAATAATAATAATAATTATTATTATTATTATATTTGTAATTATTTAAATTTTCTTTTCTTTTTGGAGAGCTTTTTATATTTCTAATTATTTAAATTAAAGCTCTTAAATGCTTTTTTACCCTGTGTGCTACAGTTGATGCCACACCTCAGGAAATGAACTCATTCTTAAGTGCTATCAACCAATCAGCATCATGAAGTCATTGTCGTGGCAAATCACTCTTGCGCTCCAGGTGATTGGCTCAAAAAGTACAGTGTTGCTATGAGCAAATATGGTGTATTTCAAAGCATGTGCTATTTACGTTCTAAAGAATATCAGTTGCTAGAGTACGAGTTGTTCGTTTGCCTATCTAGGCGCAGAGTCTCTCTTTTATTTATTTTTAAAACAGCCTAATAGCAACAGTGCACAGAATTGAAAGTACTGAAGATGGCCTTGCTGAACTCCATGTGCCTCTCCTACTTACTCAGATGCACAAAAACACACACACAAGGTCAGTTTACCAAGCACAGAGTCTTATCTTCTGTGTGCTGTTTTTTTTCTCACCTCTTGTCACTAAGTGCGTCAGTCCCTTTCGCTCTGCTTGAAGTTCCATTATCTTTAACCGCCCAGCGAGTGAGTGCTGTTCCCGCCCTAAGACCCCGTATCTACATTCAGATGTAATGGGACAATGTAGAGGGGTTCGATATTGATGGAGCGATTTGCATACAGAGTGGAGGAGGTGGGTTTAGTCTCCTCATCAGACTGAACCTCTGTGGATTCAGTCGCTGCATGTGCAGCCGTCTCACAGCTGTGCGCGCTTAAACAGGTGCTTCCCAACTCTTGTTTACACCTGAGGCCCCGAGAAAGGGGGATGAATTTAAACAAGAAGGTAATTCTGACCTGCAACCTTTCCAGGATTGCTTCACTTTAACAGGAAATCAGACTAGACCTGGTCCTTAAACATATGTTCCCTGGTGATTACTGCAAACGCTTCACCATCGTGACTAGATTAATCAAAATATTGCGTTTATAAGAGATGAGTCAGCACAGCAAAATTCACTCATCATTATAGTACGAGTAATTGTTTATCACAGTATTGGTATACAAAACAATATTACAAGCCAGTTGTTTTTCCTGAAAATTCGACCCCAAAATGCTTTATATATTACTTGACCATGCAGAAATAAATTTTTCTCAAACTAGTTACTTAAATAATGAAATACTTTTAATGAGAATCTTATATATGATGGACAGAGATGTTAGATCTTAAACTTCTTTCATATATGGAGAATTTGCCCATCTCTCTCTCTCTGTCTGTCTATATAGACATAATGATTTATAAAATATGAGTTGCAAATTATTCTGGCCTGTCACTTCCCCCTTACTCTAAAAAAATTCCACCTACAAGGACCAATTGACAGGCTTGCATTTTCATTTGAGTTTTGGCAGGGTGGGAGTACGGTGATAAGAAGGTGAACGGGAGCTTTGCTTTTCTTTCAGTACGGCAGGGTCATACCTGTTGGGACATTAAAAATGTAATGTCAAACGGTACTTGCTTTTCCATTTTAAATTCGGCAGACATTGCATATTCTTGTACACACAAATGCAAATTACCGGGCTTGCAGTTGCCTTTGATTTCATCATTCACACATATTATGCATGCACAAATAGGACATGCACATGCAAATTTTGTTAGGCATTGTTACATTATACTTTAGTGTACAACGTAACTATAAACAATCAGTCTACAACACATGATACTCATGTTTTGATTCGAGGCATAATGTTCCAGTATGATGCGGCTATGATGAGCACCAGTTTTGGGCAAAGTAACTTTTAAAAGTAATGCATTACAATATTGCATTACTCTTTAAAAAAAAGTAACTTAATTGCGATAGTTACCTACTTTTTATGGAAAGTAATGTTATGTTACTTTTTCTCACATGGGCTGGGCTTGCTTGTTTGTTTTTAATAACAAAAACGAACAAACAAACAAACAAACAAACAAAAGTTTTGGAAAATGTAAAGACCCTTCCACACTAAAAGTGATATGAATCTGAAGGATTCCTGTACAGTAGAGGGCGCAGCTCAAACAAACCTTTGAGATGTGCTACCATTCTGGTTTGCTGAAGAATAGGACAAAGGAGTAGAAAGTTCAACACTCTAAGTCCGTCCCAAATTCAACATTTGGCCCTCGCAATCTAGTCCACACTTTCGTGACAGTATGACTGTCTGGAAGAAGTCAGCTGAAAAGCTCTGCAAAAGTGCTCATTAAGGGTGCATATCGGCTGCAAAGGGGAGCTCGCGACCTTAAATGACAAATGGTCTTGTGGACTTAAGGCACACCGGTAAAAAACGCGGAGCGCTCAGCGATTCAGCGTGAAAAAACCGCTCAGCGCCTCGTTACGCTCATGGCGTTTTAAAAGCGCTGCGCTCCCATTGAAAACAATTGAAAAAAATACGCCAGCCGCGTGAAAAACCGCTTTGGTGGACACACGGCCTTATTCCTGATTTCTCTCAACATGCAGACGGGAGACCTGTCAGTCAATACATGGGAAAAGAAATAGTAACTTTTTCATGGCACACTCCGGCTCAATGTTTTACATGTTGCTAAGCTAACAGTGATGCTCTAAAGTATATGAGATCAATGATATGATCAAAATAATTAATTTCTAATTAAACTAAAGCATTTGTATTGATAATTTCCAGTATTTTATGAAACTTTTATTATTGACATCTCTCAAAAAGCACTGCATGGCAGACTCGACTCGCTGTAGATTTCAGTAAAGTTTGACATCAGCATGTTGCTAAGCTAAAAATGTGATGCTCTAAAAGAAGTTATTTTTATAGTCATGCTTCTATTTTTATAGTTTTTATATTATTTTTACTACTTTCTAGTATTTCATGAGGGCAAGTTTATCACTGACAAATCTCTCGTATCGCAAGCCTTTTTATTTTTCACTAAGCTTGTTGTGGTGCATTCTGGTCTTGCCTATGGTTTACCTATTCCATGAAATATACATGTCCTGCTTCCTCAAAATTAGGCTAAAATTAGGTATCTTAGAAGGCAGTATAGTTAAAACAGTCATAGATGTCTTAAAATTCTCCCTCAATAGGCAGCTCACTGTTTTGGAACCAAGCAAATGTCTTCCATGTGATATAAGGTTTGGAGAAAAGGTTAGATAATCATTGTTCAGTGTAGTTAATGAATCCCCATGAATACGTGGTTTGTTTTGTTGTTTAGTTCTTCATTTTGTCAGAACTATTACCAGTGTGTAAAATAGAGCTGGGAAATGATCCCTGGAAAGGTTCTCAAAGCTTTGTATCTCAAACAAGCTCTATTAAAAAAGCACAATTGTGTTTCCCTGTTGGTAGAGTAACCCATCTGAACGCTTGAATTGTGGTAAAGTTGTCATTAAATTGATTTAAATTACAGGGAGGGCTCTGGTGGGTATTAAGTAATTGACAGATGTGCTGGGCTCTCTGTCTGTGCTAACGACTTCAACGTAAAAGCTAAAGCTGTTTCAAACGGTCGTCCGCCAAAATTAGCGGCTCACGAGGCAAGGCTGTAGCCCGCGGGCTATTTCAATCGTTCTTTTATCTTGGCATGTGATGGCTGAAAAGCCCCCGGAGAAAGTAGGTCAGGAAGGGCAACAGGTGTGGTGAGGCATGACCTCTTTCTCCGGTCACCCCAATGTCTGCCCTCTAACCTCTTCAACGTATGATGGATGAATCCTTCAGCTTTCCTTCCCGACGCCACATAGATACAGTTCGACTGGGTTTTCTCTGGAGGATGCACAGCAGAGGGACCATTGTGGATATAAGTGTAATTATGCCCTAGAAAGCGGTCTCTAATGTTCACAACGTCTTTCCTACAGAGGAGCCTGAAACTCTCAGAGCAATAGCTTGTCCTGGTTTCTCATCCCTAGATATTGTTCATGTGACAAGAAGCAGAATTTAAACAAATGTTTTAAAGATATAAAAAAAAATATATATATATTTTGTCCATACAAGGAGTCATCTTATGTGTTCTGCAGAACAAAGATGGGGAGTAAATAATGACAGAAATACATTTTTGGTCCACTATCCCTTTAAGCTATAGCATGTAAGCTATATAGATGCAGTCATTTTGAATGTTTGAAAATGTTATTATTGATTTCGTCAAGTCGATATTTAATCTACATGCACAAATGGAATGTTATGCATCTATATAATTATCTGGGAAATGAAAACAAGTATGTGGGATAAAAATAGACTGTGACTGAGTTAGAATATTACAAACTTGTCCTTAAAGTGATGGATAATGATTATTCGTAGCCCAACCTCTGTGTCATTTGTAAACATTATGTGGTAAATTCAATAGAGTGCATAGGATGTTTCTCGTGTTTCATCATTTGTATATGACTTTAGTGCTGCATTACGAACGGGGATTAAAAATGTTCCACTGAGGTTCACTTAAATCAGGTTTAATACTGTAACCATTCTACTTCTAGAATAAAGTGTAAACAACCTTTGTTATGAGTTTTTCTTGTTTGTTTGCTCTTTAATGTAAAAAAAAAAAAAAGAAACCATTTTCAGTCAGAAATTGCAGGTAGATCTAAAAGAATCTGCAAGTTACATTTCATGAAATATGACATTTTAGAAAGACTGAAATTAAAGTTAAAAGGTACTTATTTACAACTTCGAAAAATCAATTTAGTGTTTGTTCGTTAGCCTTTCTTTCTTTCTTTCTTTCTTTCTTTCTTTCTTTCTTTCTTTCTTTCTTTCTTTCTTTCGCCCTTTCTTTCTTTCTTTCTTTCTTTCGCCCTTTCTTTCGCCCTTTCTTTCGCCCTTTCTTTCTTTTCTGTTGTTATTGTTATGTTCTTTTTTGTTAGATTGTTCTTTTGTTCATCACTATTTCAAGTATTTTGTTTGTTTGCTGTTTTGGTTGTTTGTTCTTCTTTGTACTTTTCTGTTCTTTCTTGCTTCATTTTCTTGTTCTTTTTTCATTCTTTTAATTATCTTTCATCCAATTGTTCTTTCTTTCACCATTTCAATCTTTGTTTGTTTGTTTGTTTGTTTGCTCTTTTGTTCTTTTCTGTTCTTTATTTATTTATTTTTTTCTCCTGTCACCCTTTCTTTCTGTCATTTCCCCTTACTTCTGTTGCACTCTTTCGTCTTTTTTCAGATGCTTTCTTCAGTTAATGCGTAATAAATAAATATATTAACAGACTCTTTGTTGGTGTTTTATATATATAGAATTTTAATTATTTTTTACTTTTACCAAAATTGAATGTAGTTCCATATTTTTATTTTTATATTTTTGTGTGAAGCGCATTGCATTGCTGCTGTGTGTGAAATGTGCTATACAAATAAAATTTGCCTTGCCTTGCCTTGCTTTTCATCCTTTCTTTTTTCATTTATTCATTTGCTGCTTTTGTTTTTCTCTTTAGATTTTTTCTTTTCATTCTGTTTTGTTTTTTCTTTCTTTCTTTCTTTCTTTCTTTCTTTCTTTCTTTCTTTCTTTCTTTCTTTCTTTCTTTCTTTCTTTCTTTCTTTCTTTCTTTCTTTCTTTCTTTCTTTCTTTCTTTCTTTCTTTCACTATTAAACTGTTGACACAGTTTAAAGTTCAGATACACCATTTTATATCCAAATTCTCACCACATGACGTTAAATCAAATCATGATTTCCCCTCATAATGTGATTAATCTTTAACATTTACGTCCTAGCAAGCTTCCTGATGAGTCAGAGAACACACAGGCAAGCACGTACAACCTTTGCACACAGGTGAGTGAAAACAACCCTCCAGTCCATTTGTCAGGAAAGTACTCGGAGAGCCCCTGTTCTGACATCACACTGGCTCCACCCACCCAGACTGACGCCCACTCCCGGCTCACAGTGTGAAGAAGCTTCCCTCAGGAAGGACTGCAATCAACTCTCTCCACAATCAACAAGAGTTTACCACGCCACTGGGGAAACTACTGAAACAAGTTAACATTTATGAACTGTGGATAAAGACAGGACTCGTTTGACGTCAGTTATACACTTACTGGATTGAATAGCAAGGGAAAAAATAGCTCTCTGTTGTCTGTTCCACTTGAAGCCGTTAACAAGGATCTCCCCACCTGGATGATACGTGCGTACGGATTTGAATATTGTGGTGCTCACTCTTGGGAAGAACAGTCAAGGGAAGAAGAAAGCTTTCAGGATTTAAGTAAAGGAGTACTATTTCTCACATATCCTGTGGATATTTTTGTAATTTCGTAGTGTTATGGGTAAGTTAAATTAAAGCTTACTGTAATCTAAGTTATGTTGTGCTTCTTTTGTTTCTCTATAAATAAATAAAAAGTAAAATATAATGAATAAAAAGAAAAATTATCACTTTTTTTCTCTAAAACTGGTGTTTTTTAAATATAGGCTACTGGCCAAAAATGAGTAAGTAACTCCTTAACTTTGTCCTAACTTTAGTTCACTATTGCGTAGGTTTTCTTCAGCTCCTCCCAGAGCACTTTTTCTGTCTCTTTTGTCCTTTTATTGTCACTTGTTAAACCAAAACAATACTTTTATTCTGGTTCTATTGGCTACCTCTTTGGCACATTGCCCCAGTCTGGTGAGAGCCCTTCTTTGGCTTTCTTTTTTTCAGGGGACTCTGAATAGAGAGCCGTCGAGTGTCCCCTAGCTACCACTGATATAACGTGAGAGACCCCGCTGTGAGACCACATGAAGTCTTGGGCCTAACAACCCGTTTTTCCAGTTGTCTTTATCTCCCTGCATGATCCTGTCTTGGCTCTCTGGATGGTTTCTGGCCCGGCTAGGTGTTTTTTTTTTCCTTTTTTTTTTTTTTTTGTGCCAACTCAGGAGAGACTACACCATTGATTAAAGGTGACAGAAGAAAATTATAGGCTTTGTTGTAAGTTGTAACGTTATGTTGAAACTGCTGTCTCCCTCATAACTCCAGATGTTATTGTAGATGGATGGAAATTGCCTTGTGTCTGCTTGAGATATATTTTATGAATGCTTTTTAAACACATCCCTGTGATATTAATGTGCATTTGGCTCTTTCATTTATGTGGGGTAGCTCAATACAACGAGCAAAGTGAGGGTTGCACAATAGATTCCTTGCTCAACTTTAGGTGCTGCTTTATCAGAGAGAAAGAAGCAACTGGATGATCCCTTTTTCCCATAGTTTTCTAAAATTGGAAAGTTGGGAAGGGAACAGAGTGTAAAGATAGCACGTCTGTCTTGCTTTGTTTAGCATGAAAAGCTGAGACCTCCTGGGGCTGTGCCTCAGAGAACCGAGAGTTGCTCTCTCAAAGTTGTGCAAAATCTGAACCATTACTCTCTCATGCGCTTGTTAATCATTTACCGGCACAGACTTGCAACTCTTAAACGGGGTGGGGGGTGGAGAACAGAGCCTGATAAAAGCTTTTTAAAGGAAAAGTTTTTCGAATCAAAACCACTCTGATCTTTGCATCTACTTGCCCACCTCTGCATAGAGTAAAAAATAGAAAACAGGAGCCCAACGGGATCTTTTGGTCTTATCTTTAGTGACCGACCCCCTCGTCTGTCACTCTTGACCTCCCACATACAGGCTGGTGACCTGAAATTCTTCTTTTACAACTCCGTCACAGTCGTGTCGCCAGCTGCTCTTCTCAGTAGAGTGTGGGATCACGGCAAAGAGTGAAGGTCTCAACAAACATTATGGTGAATAAGGTGCCATTCTGTTTTCTGAAGGTGCCAGTTTAAGTTTTGGGTGAAGGAATATGTATAATAACATAAATTATTATTTAGCTAAGTGAATTAATTCGCTGGAATGTCAAATTATGTTGAAAAAGTTTCAGTGCTACTTTAAGTTTAAGTGTAGTTTAATAAGTGGAATTCAGAATGATAATTTTGTATAATTAAATGTGTTCATCGTTGCTATCACTGTAACCTAAAACAAATAATGTAAACCGGTTTTCCCAGATTAGTGACATTGAATTTTTCTCCCTCATTAACTGGTTTAAATAGGCTAAATATGTGTGGTGAGTAAAATCTGGCATAAATTTAAAGGAATTCCTTGCCATTTTTTCTGTCTCATGTCTTAATATACACTTAAGAGTTTCTTTTTTTCAGCGTTGCACATTTCCCTCATGGTTTGAGAAAGTCTAGTGGTTAATGACAGCATAGTCATTCAGTGAATCTCTGGGAAATGAGGCAAAGTGAGTGTTTGAGTCCCCATACAGGGCTCCACAATAAGAATATTTTCTGTTTGCCCGGTTGCCAACATTTTCACTGGCCAACCAATTTTTATTCTATTTTTATTTAACTTCATGTGCCAAAAAATTTGTTTACATTTTTCATAAATAAATAGTAAATAATATATTACATTTATTTTATTTTATATTTTATTCATTTTCAGTTTACTTTAACATTTTCAACAGCTGAAATGTATACAGCTATAATATATGACAGCTATATTTATAAACACTTGGCACACAATCCACAATTTTGATTATTTTTTTATTTTTTTATTCCAAATAAATACTTACAAGATTAAGTCGTTAGGGCCATTTTAATAAACCTCAATTTAATATATGCATTAATATCATAAATTAATCAGTTTACATTTTTAGTGTTTTTTTTTTGTTTTGTTTTATATAATCATGAAATGCACAAGATCAACAAATGTCAAGTCAAATGAGAGTCGCTCTCTCACTGGCCTCTAGCCCGCGGGCAGTCTTTATTATTGAACCCTGTCGTACATTATTGCTCGGTGTCCCTGGCAGACACCATGCGAGACGGTGCAGTTTTGCTCCAGTGATGTGTTCGGACAGTGCTGTAACGGTGTCTGTGTGATCTGAGGGCTGCGTTTGCGTGTGAAAAACATCTCAGCTGTAGTAACACTGACCTCATAGTTTGGTGATTAGCCACACGCTCTCAGATGAAGAGCAATATAAGTTCTTATCGATCGTTCAAAGAATGTTTTGTTCAAACATTGTGTCTTTTGTTTAAACAAAGCTCCTATTTTTGTCATCGCCACTTCATTGAATAGGGTGTGATTACCTCTGTTATTCAAATAATTTCTCTCTGAGAGCCTTGCTGTAATTAGCATTCACAAACATGCATCTCTAACTTTGAGTGCTCACCACTCAAATATCCGTATTTTACGCCTGTTAATATTCATCCAAACAGCAAAAGTCAAATCTGCTATTAAAAGTACACATTAAATTTTATGACACATTTAATAGTATGAGAGATGGATCTGAAATAACCGCACAAATCCTTTTTATTAAAGAGGACATTACCCTGCGTACACAGGAACTCATTTCACTCCTAAATCATCTTGTTATGGATCTGCTGATTGAAACATCCTCCATTTGGTGGGACTCTAAATGTTTGTAATAATGGTCACTGAGTAGTCTGTCTTGGATATTTACAGGTCTTTACCTGACTTCAGACTTTATATAAGAGATTTGAGTGGACTGCTGAACTTTATGTCAAAATTCAAAGTTTGCACGCATGTCACGCAGAGGTAAACTTGAAAAATTAGGTCTGAATGGATCATATGGAAATATGTAGGTTTTCATGTCCTGTACCTTTTGGTAGGGTTTATTATTCCTTATAAATCTAAAACTTGCTAAAAGTATACCATTGGTAGTTTTATATTGATCTCTTTCATGACAAATGGCAGCCGTCACAAACTGATGCAATGAGTCTCTTCTTTGTACAAGGCAAAGCCTTTAGGAGGCTTGTCGAACAGAATTTTCCAAAGCCTTTTCAAGACCAGCCCCATTATTACAGGTATAGACAATACTGGCCAAAGCTCACACACACCTTGCGAGCCACAACCAATAATAGCAAGAGGATAATACCTGTCAGAGCTGTTTGTTCATTTGCTTTATATTACCTTTAGGGTGTATGACTCTGTTTGTGAACGAGAAAACATTTCATTTCTTTACTAGACAATTGAATTCACCCCCAACCCCGCCGTGCAACAGCAATGTCATTAGGTATCAACAGCATTAGTTTTCATGATGAGTGGCTCTTTCCCCTGCTTTAGTCATCCTCTTCCCTGCCCCAGAATGCTTTACACAGCAAGATACCCAGAATGTGATGACTTGTTTTGGATATGCGAATGAGAATGAATTCATTTTGTTAGCATGATGTCTTTTTTTCCTGGTATATCTATGTGTGAATTATTGAGGCAACGACATCCGACAACAAAAACCTCACAACATTTACCTTAACAAACACTGTATGCCTCCAGGAATGCAAAATTGTTTCATAATTTAGTAGAGCGTTTTGTGCAAAGGTGCCATACCCGACAGATGGCGTGCACTGGATGAATGTACTGGAGAGGATTAATAACTGGGTTCCCCCACAATGCAATTCATGATGAACAGTATTGTTGTGTTTTCAGCTCAGTGCCCCCCATGAATCTTATCTTCGCTAAAACATCCCTCACTCAAAAACCAGTGGATGGACTCGGCTTGCTAATGGGATTGCTAATCCTTAGTTTTTTGCCATGTAAGTCTTCCTGCTGATGGAGAGGCCACTGTTTCAATGGCAAGCATGAGTAGATGGGGATTGTGAGGGATGCAACTATCATGTAAATAGGGAGCAAACATTCTAGGGTTGTGACGATAGTAACGTGTATCGACAATAGTCAGAGATATCGCTGATGCCTTTGACGATATCAAGCCGATAATTGTCTCGTTTTCCCATTAATGTATTAAATTGTTGTTGTTATTATCAGGCTAGTATTATTATCAAATTAATATTTGGACCCACAATTCATTTTACCTCCCTAATTTCATAATAACATCACCACATAACCACACTTGCGACAACGACAAGCACGTATGAGGATTGAGGACTCCTCATTGAAAATATATATATTTTTAAATAGATTAGAAAACGACATCCTACATCAGCCGATCTATTCACAAATTGTGAAGAGTGCTTGTTATAAAAAGAGATGCATCATTCTTATACAGTTGTTGTTCAAGCCAAGGCGAAAATCGCTGTTTTGTTTAGTTTCCATAGCACAGTAACAAACATTTTAATGATACTAATAACACTAACAATACAATTACAAATTAATATTATTTATAATAATATTATTACTAAAATTATATAGGCCTAATAACAGTCTTTAGGTTCGAACACAGTCCTTGGTTGATGCCTAATGTCGCTAGCTGAGCAGAAATACATAGCCTAATCATGCTTCACTTGGTCCTTTCAAAGTTGCATTGAATTTCCTCCTTAGCGTAAAGGTTGGAAGTGCCTGGACTTCGGTGCCGGTCCATCTGTTGCTGTTTTCCATGTTTATAGTGTTAGTTTGTGGAGTAAATATATTGGCTATAAACTGTTTACACTGCTTTTTAAAAGTTGCGGGAGCTGGTGTTTCACATGTGTTCAGCCAGTCAACGTAAACTTACGCCACTGGTAGTTCCTATGGTGCTGGGCTAGACCCTACTCTGTAGTAGGAGCTAATTTAGTCCTCCCAAAAGGCGTTCCTAGAACTAAAATCGCTCCCAGTTCCCGAAACGAGTACTTCCGCTAATTGTTATAGGACCTATGAAAATGTTCCTCCGGTGCGAAAGCCCCGATATTTACAGTTGATTCTGACTTCTGCAATTACGTTCCTTTTTTAATTCTTTATTCCATTTTGGACTTTATGTTGATGGGAGGGACTGTCACTTAATGACATGTGACATCCTCAAACACAACTGGATAATCAGATCCTAATTAACATTGACATTTTGGGCTACAAGACACTAAACCATGTCAACACCACAGTTGGGATGTGGACAACTCCCTGTCTCCGCAAACTAAAATCAGCCCAGTGTGACACCAAGACATCTCTGCCATTTGCTGACCTGACAGTGAGCTGCTTTTATTTCTTGGTCTCTCGTGCTCATGTAAGATCCATGGAGAAACCCCAAACAAAGGGTGCCTGGAGACACATTTATTTGCTTTAGCTCACATATCTGTATTCTTGTTAATTTAATTTACATACATTTGGTGTGTTGTATCTTGACTATTTCATACATATACATTGTGCAGTGATGCAAAGAGCCTGTTATTCATAAGTAAATGTGGGTGTTGCTCGTGAAGCATGTTTGTGCATGTTATTCTGTTGGCAGAGTTGCAGAACCTGTTTGAGAGGGGGGCCAATTGCGTGTCTGTTGAAGAGGTAATTGATAGTCTGAGAACTGTTTTTTCTGCAGGTACATCCACCCTGCTGCCACAGTGGGGATTGTCGGGGTGGTTGTATGTAGCAGTGAGTGCAGAAGGGTGAAAATCGAAAAAGCACCAAGTGGGAAGAGGAGGTCTAGACAGTGTGGAAGAGGCGGGAGATGGATCGTAGAGCAGTAGATGGATGACCTAAGCAAGATCGATTTTATGTCAGGTTCCGGACAATCTATTTCATGCGACACATTACTGTGCCGGCGTGTCTTGGCCAAGCAGATGGAAGGATTTCTATTTTTGCCAGGTAATGGCTGAGATGTGAAATAGTCTTTACCCTCAAGATTCACAGCATCTCAAACTGAAACTAGGAAGGATGTTGTCAGATGTCGACTGTCAACTAAACAGATGGTCATCCCTTTACTGACAACACTGAGGTTTTGAGGTTCTTACTGATGAAGCAATAGATAAATATTTTTTTTTAAATTGACCACTGACACGTCTGTCCTGTATAATTAGATTCAGGTTCACCTGTCCCCAGTTGGAATTTTTTTCTCAGTGGGCCTTTAAATAAGACACAATTTTACTTTCACAAACTGTTAGATCAGGGGCTTCCAATCCTGCTCCTGGAGAGCCAGTGAATTTTCTAGTATGCCAGACGCCCTTGATTAGCTGGTTCAGGTGTGTTTAATTAGGATTGGAGCTAAACTCTGCAGAAATAAACTAGTTGCTGGATTTGAGCTAGACAATGTGGAATGGGTAGAATTCAGTGGTCTTAAGACATTTTAAAAGTATTTTTAATTTGAGGAGCAGTGGGCGGGATGCTTAAAAAACTGTGAAAGCAGCGACACGTGTGGGCAAACACGGCAGCAGCAGTAAAATATCTAACTGAAGTAAATTAAACTTTAGAAAATCGAGGGTTATTTGACTAGTTATTTTTAGGGCAAATTCAGTAGTTGACCATTGTGTCCCATCCCTAATGTATTTGATGGGGACCTCAAAGTGTTTGTGGTTTAGTGGCCTATCTTGTCAACAGAGTGCACGTTTTATTGGTATATTGATTGATCTCCTCCCATACTCTTGTTCCTCAGTCACTTGGTTTTGTTAAAGTACATCAGCTAAAATACAATTGGCAGGTTGTTCTTTAGGTATAATTTTAAAACTTATTATATTTTGAGTGAGAGGTTTTGCCTTTTGTCTCAAAGCGGTCCTTCAGCTCTAACGTGAGGGAAACAGTGGCAGTATAAACCCATTTTGCAGAAAAGCACATTGACTCTGCTTTGGAGACGAGGCCATGGTGGCTCTTTTGATCTTGCTCCTTTCAAGTGAAACCCTGGGTAATTTGCCTGTCGCGGTCAAAGTGAGTCACAAGCTGTCAGAGAAACCCTTTATGCTGTGGAGAGTTTCAGTGAAAAGCAACTATCAGGCTAATCCTTCTCTTCTTCCTCTCAGCTTCGCTGTGCACTGCCTGTTAGTTAAAACCATCGCCAAGTTTGAAAGAAACTAATATCTTCCTCCGCCTGAAAAGAGGGAATAGAACACGTTCCCTTACCTGTCGCTCTTACTGGTTGGAAGCAACACTACAGGTTTGGATGATTCATCCCTGAATGTTAAGAGTTGCCCAGCTTGCCTCTATGTTGGATTCTCTTCAGAAAGGCAGCTAATAACCCATATCAAGTCTGATCTGCCTGGTTCTTGGAAGCCGGGCCTCATTTAAATTCTGTCCCCTGGTTACAGACGTGTTCAAGAAGCAGCCACTTGCCTCCTCGCCGGCCTGCGGTTTGTTGGTTTGTCTTGGACGGGAAGTCTGTTAGTGCTTGAATTAGCCTTGTGCACTCATGGCAGCCGTCCCTGACGTCTGCTGCCTTGTGACATTGCCTCTTCCTTCCCATCGCAGCTTGTTCTTTTACATTTTAAAATCCGGAGCCTCACGAGACCGATAGGGATATGGCTCCATCTGCCACAGCTGTCTGTTGTGTAGCCGAGGGACGGAAACGGAGAGAGACAGCAGACCCCACAGTGAGATGAGACCGCAGCTTACCCACACCTGTAGGACTTGCACTGCAGGAAGCAGAAATTTGGCGTAGTTTTCGGGATGAATGGCGGTTGAATCAAGAGATTTGCTTGTTTGCAAGTCCTTGAGCTAACCTAAAACCAGATAAGGTGTTTCTCCACTGTCTGATCTTCATATCCAGCTGTGTAAATGGATGAGTTGTACCTGTGAAATCTCATTTGCCTTATTTACTGCATAATTAGAGGAGATAATGACTCCCAGGTTAACCTGTATTCCCAGGGCGAACCTCTTGTTTTCATCCTTCAGAATGTTCCCCCTTTTAAAAATTGGTGCAGTGTATGCTAGCAGGCCTCCTACAGTTAATACCATCTTTGTCTTAACGCGGAGAAGGACTTACACTCTCAGGAAACAATGGGTATTGCATCCTTTCCAGCCAAGGAGAGGAAGTTTACACATTATCAAGAGCATTTTTTCACAAACTGTGACCAGAAAAGCAGCATTGTGAACCAAATTCTTGCCCCACCTGAGTCTCTACAAAGGGTTGTGTTTCAGATTTAGACTAGTCTTCAAGAAAGTCACCTGCATTTGTAGTTGCTAACATCAGACCTTATTCCAGGTTCTAGTGCTCTCTTTAGGAGTCACTTGTCTGAAGATTGATTGGATCTTAAGTTTTCAGATTGCAGTTTGACTTTGCAGCTCTCGCTCTCATGCTGCGTCTTCAACAGTGATGGAGGACTTGGTACTGATGATTCTTCACAAGTAAAATATATCTTTCTAGTGTTTTGCTCGAAGGTTTTATAATCTCCTTTAATGACTGGTTTAGTTCAAGGGATTTTGTAATACATTGATCAGACAGCTTGGACCTTTGGCCAATGACAAATGCCTGGGTGTGTCTAATGAAAACATGCCCAAGTCACATTGCTCAAATCAAATCAAAAGAAAAACAATTATTTTGCTTTAAGAAAATTAAGTCTTTTTTTAGGTATATTTAGTTTATTTTTATAGGTTTTACATTGAGTTTTCTCATAAAAATGATCTCACTACCACTGTGGAAGCTTGACTTTTGAGTTTTGTATATATATATTTACAATATTTATATACATGCATAGGTATATATACATACACACATATACATATATATATATATATATATATATATATATATATATATATATATATGTGTGTGTGTGTGTGTGTGTGTGTGTGTGTGTGTGTGTGTGTATGTATGTATGTAATATATACAGTACCTATACATGTATATAAATATTGTAAATATATATATACAAAACTCAAAAGTCAAGCTTCCAACTGTCCTCAGAATTATGTCAAAATGCACGTTATTTTAATGTTCCAGAAAATAAGCGTAATTGTTTAAAAGCAAAATATATATATATATTTTTTTTTTTTTACTTTCGGTTGATTTTGGTTTGAAATATGAACCCAGACATGTTTTTGACAGATTTTGTGAAATTCACTGCTTTCACATGAAAACAACTTTTAAAAAATTCCAGATTCCATATTTAAGAGATATTTTGTTCTAATGAAGTGTTTCATTGTCAAGATGTGCTTATCCAGTCTCAGGCAGTATTGATTCAGCTGTCACAGGTCTCTGTTGACATGTCTTTTGTTTGTTTGTGTGTGGATTGAGCACCGGTGCCGATGCTGAGGGTAAACTTAGCAGGCTGTGGGGGATTCAGAGGCATTCTGTTTCTTTGTCGTGTTCGTAGTTCTGTCAGCTTTGATTTAGATCGCTTTGTGTTCGACTCCAGGTTTATAATCAGCTAAATTCTTTGCAGTCTTCAGCAAATATAACCTGTTGTACATCAAGTATGCAGTTATTTCTTTGTCTCTTTGAATATATACATTTCTTTAAAGGTGCATTAAGCAACTTTTCATGTTAAAAATACCCGTTTTCTAACCCATATATGCTTAAACAATTGCCTGATGGGCTGAATGAGCCCTTCTCTGATCACTGAGATTGTCTCTATAATCCTGTAAAGTAAAATAAATAGGCCTAAGAGGGATTCGGGCCGGAATTTTAGACTGGGCGTGACGTCATGCGCGTTCACGGCACGCTCACCTGGCTGTCTGGCAGGTTTGTGTATTCGCCGCCATTCTCCGTATAAGATGGATTCTAAGAGACCGGCTTGTAGTTCATTTCAAACACCAACGCAAACTCCACGTAAGATAAAAAAGAGAAAACTTTTGTCCGTGAGCGTGCACACTTCTGGCTGCAGTTTCGCTTGCCGCCAGAGGGGGCATAGTTCTGCAAAAACTCAGAGACTTGCGCAATGCACCTTTAAAGAGGTAATTGGAGGTTGAAGTGTTGGCCAGACCAACTTTTTGTCCAATTTTTTTTTTTTCTTTTTTTTTTCTTACAATAGTCTTCAGTAATTATCACCTGTTTCACTGTCTGTTCTATTCAAGTCACTGTGAGTTCATGTGCAGTATCTGGGTCATATTTAGCATTGTCATTAGATAAGTAAAAAATAAATAAAACAATTTAATTGCCTGCGTCTCTTTGCACAACATATTTACACCTTTGCTTTATGCTGCAAGATTAATAACTCAACAGAGAATTTCACATGAAGCGTTTCCTCAGTGTGTTTTGCTGTGTGTAGTAGTACATCTCATTTCTGTTGAATAACTTGGCGATTGATTTGTGGCTGCAGGAAGGAATGAGAAGCCTTTTGGTTATCTTCAGAATGTGACAGTAAATCTCCTGGTTATGTCTTATTCAGAGAGCTTTTGCTTCATTTTATTGGCGTTTAGACTGAATAAATGAGTGAGCTGTCACCACATCTGATGCCATCCATCTATGAGTCAAATGTGATTTCAGGCTCACGCCATGACAGAAAGGTCTGAGGGAACGTTTGGTCATTCGCTCACTTAAAGCTGGCTCTTCTGTTTACATCTCACGTGTACTACTGCCGTGTCAATACCTCAGGCCTATGCATATTTCATATGAGTCATATTACATTCCACCTCACTGTACTTCATGCTTAATGTAATGCTTTAATATAAACAAAGAACTTATATAAACACTCAGTGGAAGTTTAAATGTCAAGCACGATGGGCCAATTAATCTGGAATTATTCTAGTCTTGGTCTTGCTAAATAAACCTGCATTAGATTTACTGATATGGAATTTGCATCCAGGTATTACGATCAATTATTTTGTTGGAAACTGATAGTAGAATTTTCCACCAAAAATAAAACTAGCAAAATTTGTAATAATTTATATTTGACAAAATTAGAATTTTTAGATTTACTGAAGAGTACATTTAACAGTGGAATGAGTGACCCAGAATTCTGCTGAATGTTGGAATTATTTATTTTTCACTTGGGCCACTATAGCGATCATGCAGAACACCCTAGCATAGCATTCGACATAGCAATACCATGGCAACCATCCTGAAGCATTTTGATGGTGTGTTTTGGCACAAGCATTTTCTTCATAAAATGGTCATTTGTTTTGCTTTGCTAAGTTGAGCATGTTGTTGTTATTTTGCAGCACAGAACTCAGTGAAGAGAAACTGTCTCCCACATGAAGTGTAGCACCAAGTAATTTGCTTACCTTCCACTTGTATTTGATTTCGTCAGAGTTTTACCCTCTTATGTTCACTCTCAAAGTTATCTCGGACTTGCTCTTGGATCATATGTTTTATAAACTTGTCAAAGTAAGAAATATTAAACTTGAACATCAGCATTATAGTCAAAGCACAGACAGGCTCATGTCGGGAGCCATGGCCTGTGCTGTTTATGGTGTTGGACAATTTTCTCCAACACAGGTCTTGTGGGAAGGACTCAGCTTTATCTTCCCTAAAGACGTCAATAAGGTTGTCTACACAAGGCCCTGCCATAGATTCTCCTGTTGTCTTTATCTCTGAATGGGCCATTAAGGGAAAAGCAATCACTGGCGCCGGAGTGGTTGAAAGGAGATGTGCCTAAAGAGTGACAAGGAGAGAAGTGTTTATTTATCTTTGATGCTAGGAACACAGTGGGCTTAAGACGAGATTCCTGGGGCTTTCACACTGATGGGACCGTCTGTAAAGGCAGGAGTAATTAATCTTCACTTAGTTTAGATGCCATTTTAGCATGTCACAATGTATAGTCGCTAGTCACAGTTTGATCTGTAGGGTTATGTCTTTACTTTTTACTACTTTACTTTTTTTGCATGATGTTTCTTGAGCACCAAATCGGCATATTAGAATGATTTCTGAAGGATCATGTGACACTGAAGGCTGGAGTAATGATGCTGAAAATTCAGCTTCACCATCACAGGAATAAATGTCCAAAAAAATTATAAATAAAGTAGTAAGTGTACACCTTGGTAGTGTTTGTTGAACTGCCATTATGCTGATTTGAATTAAACAAAAAGGTTTTTGTCTGCACAGGATGATTTTTTTTTTTTTTTTTGTGAAATGGATTTTTATTCATTATTAGTAATGCATTACAATAATGAGAATTTAAAGGGAGATATGTGCTTAATTGTCATGACAATAATTCCATAATGAAAAAAAAAGAAAAGAATGTTCTTAAAATATGCTTCATTTACTTAAAATAAAATAAATAATAATAATATTTATTTTGTTTTGGGGATAAAATGTGACTCTTTTTGTCTTAAACGTCGTTGCAATTGTGTGCATTTTTGTCCTCTTGCCTTCAGCTGCCTGTACACTTCTGCCCAATACACGTTTTTGATAAAGCTACCTGAATGTTAGAGCATTTGAACATAAATGTCAGTATTTATGTGATCTCACGTGATACAAGATGCACATGAATAACTGCAAATGCAATTTTGCCATTTGTTCAATGATGATCCTTATTCATATCATAATCCTCAATAATCCTCTGTATTCATGCTAAAAGCACAATACATTTGAGTAATGTACGCCTAGTAGCCTATTTTTCAAAAACGAAACCGTGACTTCTCAAAAGTTATGAGGTTGATGACTGTTTGATTTGAGTTTATTGCTCAATATCCCTGCTCCTTGGGTAAATCTCACATGATGTGTACATTTTCTGTGCTATTGTGCTGTTATCGGTTTATTTACCCGTTCTCTTTGTAACCCTGGCCTGAACAAACAAGTCAGGCATGGTGCGAGAGCTTGGTGGTTGGCAGGCAGGTTTTAAATGTTTGGTTTTTGACTTAGAGGTATGTATTAAAAAAAAATGGATCAGTTGGCTAATCCTTGCAGTGTTTTCAAAATGTAGGTCATTCTCGAAGCGTAATGCTTGTCTCATTTTCCCCTCTCTATTGGTGACCTAATCAACTGCTCTTATTTGATATGCCTCCAAAGGTAGTAAAGGCTTATTACGAGAATGATTGCCGCGGTACTAAAACCCCTTTAGGTGTTTTGGTATAACCGAGCTATGACTCAACATGCACGCCGTCTCTTGTTATTTTAGAACACAAAACCTCTTGTCAAGAAAGATTAACAAAAAGCCTTTTAGATAGAAAAATAAACACACTTTTTAAACGCCTCCCTGTTAGGATCTGTTTGTTCATTGTTTCTTTTGGCACCATCTCACAAACACGGCAGCCAGGCGTATCTTCACGCATCCAACATGCATCCGAAATCAGCTTGTTGGTAATTGGCTAGTCAACACCTCCTCAGGTGTATGGAGTATTTCTCACCTTGTGAGATACATTTACATTTACATTTATTCATTTAGCTGACGCTTTTATCCAAAGCGACTTACAATTGCTAATTATGTCAGAGGTCGCACGCCTCTGGAGCAACTAGGGGTTAAGTGTCTTGCTCAGGGACACATTGGTGTCTCATAGTGGATTCGAACCCGGGTCTCTCACACCAAAGGCATGTGTCTTATCCATTGCGCCACCACCACCCCTAGATATTGAAGCCTTTGTTTAAACGGACGGGATCAGACGAGTGAGCACGTTGACATCAAAGTGGGAGACTCAGGGTTTACGTTTAGTGTCCCTAATGAAAAAGACTAAACTTTACCTTACACAAATAATATACTTTAAGGATTGACTTAAGTGTGAACTGAATGTAATGTTTTCAGGCACTTTATTGCATGCTAATTGCAATAATATATACTGGATATACAGTATATGTATGTGTAATAAATCCAATTAGCTGAACTTTAGAGTGCTTTTTTGATCCACTTAAAGGGACAGGTCACCCAAAATTTTTAATTCTGTCATCATTTACTCACCCTCAAGTTGTTCCAAACCTGTATGAATTTCTTTCTTCTGCTGAACACAAAAGAAGATATTTTGAAGAATATGGGTAATCAAACAGTTGATGGACCCCATTGACTTCCATAGTATGAAAAATAAAATGCTTTGGAAGTTGATGATACCCATCAACTGTTTGGTTACTGACGTTCTTCAAAATATCTTCTTTTGTGTTCAGCAGAAGTAAGAGTTGGAGTTGCACTGGACTTGAAAAGGTCAGGAGGGTGTAGTTGCCCCACACCGTCTCTGCTGAAAGGCCCAAGCTGGGTTGTTTAATAGAAAGTCTGTTAGGGACTGTTAGGGAAAGCACAACCAGCCATGTTGCTACATTAGCAGCATTGCTACTTTTAGTTATCCACTCTTCACTTGTTACTATACTGGTTACATTATTTTGAACGTTATGCTACTGAATAATGTTGTTACTCAGTTAGCTACTCCCTTTTCACTCCCTTAATGTTTTTCAGCAGTGTAACAATAGCTCAGCTGTTTTCAAAATAATGTAGCCAGTCAAGTAACAAGCTAATTTTTCCTACAAGTAGGCTATTAGTGTAGCATTAAAAAAAGAAAATTCTGCATTGCTGTTTTTATTCAGAAGTTGAGCTGAGGTAATAATCAAACATGCTTTCCTTTTTCAAGTTGTGTTGGAAGTTCATGGAATCATTTGATTCAGCGAATTGGTTCATTCAGATGTCCAAGAATGTTTAAAGATGTAGCTTAGTTTTCAAAAATGTGTAGTTCTCAGTAGTCATCACTTAATAGTGTCCTTAAAAATATTGCCATTGTACACGTTCTTTTTTATAGAAAAATAAATATTTGCTCTGATTATCATTGCCTTTTGAAGATTCAGCACTTTTTTTGTTATTGTATTTAGTGTTAAATCAAGTTTATATTTATACATTTATAGACCTTTTTTTCAGGGTAGCGCCGTATATAATTTTTGCCAATTGTTCGACTAATGAAACATCTTTCCAAAAAAGCTCTCAGTAGACAAAAACTGTATTGAAAGTTGAGAGACACATGTGATCTAGGACCTTTATATATAGCATTATAGCAAATGCTATAGAGCATTGCTAGGATCACAGCCTCATTTCAGAAGATCCGGAGCCATCTGTGTAGAGCCACTTAATGGGCACCTTTAGCGGCAGCCGGTTATTGGGAATTCCCAATTCTCTTCCGTCCTTTTGATATTTAGCTAACCGGCAGCAGATTATGGGTTTTGTTTACTTTGATAAAAGAGCATTTGCTTTCTTCATTAACCCTGTTGCCCCTTGGCAGATCACTCAATTCATCATACCTGTACTGTCTAAATGCTTCGTTGTCCTACATTGAATCGAATGCTAACGCGTGCTTGTCTCTGTGCTCTGCAGGTTTTAGTCTATGATTGCGTGAGAGCTGCGAGAGCAGAGCGGTGATCGAGGGGGAGCAGTGCCAACCTGGAACATGGTGCCTAATATTTGCATGTCCGTGCCCCTCCTGCCCGTTGGGCTTCCTCTACTGCTACTGCTGAGCTGCGTGCAATTCTCCTCTCAGGCGGACAGTAAGTACAACACTCCAGCTGACTAGTCATTTTTTTTCCTGTGCCTTTTCCTGTACCTTGTGAAATTGGAAGTGCGTCGCATTGTGGAATTGTTTGCAGGCATGAGTGAACACACTAATACTTCACACGCTTGGCACGAAATGAACCCTAAATTCAAAGAAAACATTCGCCGCTACCCACTGGTCTGTTCACCTGAACTTTCCTTAGATACGCTCAGATGAGCGATGCATTTCTATGTAGCCGTGGATCAGAAGGCAGTTCTCATGAGCCACTCTGCTTCATTGTCCTTGTGAATGAGTGTGCGGATCACTGAGATGCACCGTGAGTGACATGGCAATGTTGCGGGAGCCACGGGTCGAGCTGAGGCCAAGGCTCAGTTCTGGCATGGGTCAGAGAGCCATTTAATTCACCATGTGACCCATCTGCACCGCTGTCACAAGGCTGCTGTAATTCCATTAGGCCTCTCTCTCTCTCTCTCTCTCTCTCTCTCTCGCACTGGCTCACTTGCTGTCTTTCTTTTTCACTTGCTGCGTTTAACCTTTAAATCTTTCAGTTGTTCAGAGGCATGGCTTGTATAAGAGTAACCTTGAAGCTTCTTCTCTTGACTCCTTTTGCCACTCTCAAAGTCGCTAAGCCTTTGTGATTCAAAATCTTGCTTTTTCATCTCTGATGTAAAGGAACTGTAACTATATTTCAAGAAAATTGAATAATCCCTTTAGTATTTCTAGTATTTAGAATCCAAAACATGTCATCAAATCAGTTTTTCTTTTCCAAATTCAAATTTCCGACTTTTTTGCATGTTTGCACTTTATGCCTAAGAAAAAAAGGTTGTGTCCATAATCATTTCTCAAAATATGATATAAATGTCAACGTAACTTCCCGATAGTTAAATTAAAGTTTTAAACGGTTAGTTCAAAAATGAAAATTCTGTCATTACTTGCCATTCACAGAACCAATGAGGTTTGTTCTTGCAAACACACAGGTACGGTTGAGCTTCTGTTTATGTTTGCTGATCAATGTTTAAATGTGAATAAAAGCCTAAATTCATCATCTGTTCATCATATAAGCTTAACTGTCAATAGAGAGTACAGAACTGGCTCATGGGTGAACTAAGGTGCAGTAACATTTACTTTTTAACTGTGAAATTACGCAAGCAAAATGCAGTCATGTCAATAGGAATCAGAAAATTCAATTGAATTTTGTTGCATCTACCAATATAAAGCTGCTTGTTTTGGAAGAGTCCTCTGAGTAAGAGGTGCTTTGTGCTCCTATTGACAATGGACAATGAATCTACTTTGCCTGCGCAATTTTGCTGATGTATCACTAATATGACTGCGCCTTTATCCTCCTTTTTCCCCCTCCTTGATTTTCTTGTTTTACACTAAAATACAGTGAACATTGGTCAATATTACTGTTTTTTAATTATTATTAATTATCAGTATCAGTATCGGCAGATATTAGATATTTAATTGTTCATGCCCATTTGGCCTATTTTTATATTTAGATGACCTTTTCCGTCATCTAACGATCACTTAAAGTTAATCTTTAAGAACTGATAGTTTAATAAAACCATTAAATGTAATCTTTAGCCTCAAAATGTATTATTATACTGTACATCATAATGTTGTGATGCCTAAATTTACTGGTAGCATTTAAACATTTTTATTTTATAGTGTTTTATTTTAAATTTATTTAGACAAGAATAGTGTAGACAAGAATAGTTAATAACGACCATTTATCAGTTTTCGCCAATAACATGAACATAATTATTGGTTTTCATTTATTATAACAGCATCTCTGTGAAAGACATCACCTTACAGAATTAAAATAGGTTATGAATACTGTTTCATGTTGACTTCATGCCACCTGGATGAAGACCGTCGCCACATTGTGAATAAACATTACAGCATTTTGTTCATTGCTGTCATGGGCTTCATGTCTTTCGTTCAGTTTTCTGCATGTTTGTGTCTAGCACATTAACACAGCACCCTCATTAGTGTCATCACATGCTGTAGGGGCTGTTGACAGTTTGAGAACAGGTCTCCAGGTTTCAGACACTAAAATCCTAGTGTGATACTGCTCTACGGTGACATTATTTTGGTATAAATACTTTTTGAAGATGGTTCAAACAAATAAAACTCTATAAATAGAGGGAAGGTTAAATATTGACTACCACAAATGGTCTTTTTTTGTTGTTGTCTGTAATCAGAGAGGGTTGAGTTACTAAACATGAAAGAACTGGTTTTGCAACGCTCTGAATTATAGGGCAGTGGAGCCAGAACTACAGGGTGGGGCGTCCTGAACGTTGATCACCATGGTAACAGATCCTACCTAAATCAGACGGATGAAAAATGAAGGCACTTTCTTATTCTGAGTGCTCAAAGAAGTCAAGATTACTCAGATTGCACAGTAGCTACTGCGAGGAGACTGAGGGCTGTTCCTCGAGCCTTGTTTTGGTGTTTATGTCTCATTTGTGCGATTTTTAAAGCCACCCAAATTGCTTGATTGGGGTCTTCTTCGTAAGTGCTTCCTCCAGACTAGTATCTAGGGTTTACATAACAGTCTTCTCAGTCATTTTGTCCGTTAAGAAGTGTTTTTTCCTCTCAGCTGAAAGAAGTAAACTAATTAGTGACTGTCTAAATGATAAATAGGAGATCCTAAATTTAGTCAAAATATAAGAAATTTAAAGTGACATTCATTCATCCATCCCTCTATCTCTTTCTCTGTTTGCCTGTCCGTCCATCCGTCTGTCAGTTTTTTTAATGCCACTGCAAAAAAAAAAATGATTTTTTTGTGTGTTGTTGGAAAAATAGCTTCAAGCTTGTTGTTACTTGAAAAGCTACTCTGTTTTAAAATGTCAAACTTACCTCCATGCTATTAACAATTTAGTTCAGCTAGTAGCATCACTACTGTTAACTAAAAAAAAGTTACTCGCCAACACTTTTAGTGTTGTGTAGTGTATTTCTAAATCTACAAGCCTTTATTAAGCATTTCTAAAGAATGCTGCTGAAAATGTCCCAGTATAAGCCATAGTTTCTTCAGTCTTTTTGCTTTTAGCTGATTTAACTGTATTTCACAAACTGCTCTTTTTTCATTTTCCAGTTGCAGTGGATTTTTTCTGTTGCTATTTGTCTCTATATGTTGCAAGAGGTGGTTTATATTGATCCTTTTTTCTATCCCATCACTCCCAGCTCTCTAATGGCAAGAAGGTTTGAGACAATTTAATGCTTTGAGCAATAAATGAAGGTGCCTTAAAAATGCCATCTGAAAGTTAAAGTGAAAGCTTTCATTTTTCTCCCACTTGAGCTAATTCTTCGGTACAAAATAAAATCCTGTTGGTGCTTAAATGACAACCCACACATATGGCCTACTGTTAACGGAAAAACGCTTGCAAATGAGAACGCTTTACATTTTATCTTGAAGCGCTATGTAGAAAACCACCTCTATAAATCAATTAAGCAAGCTTTTGTTTTCCCGGCGGGCTAGGCAGGGCTGACTGGGTGGTCGGTGGCAAATTGGATTGTGTTTTCAAGTGTCCATATGGTCACTGAGTGAAATTGACAGGAATAGAAATTGATTCTTTTTAATTAAAAGTAACCGTATCCTCAGTCGAGTGGCACTTGCAAGGTAATTTTGTTAGTTCCCAGCTGTGGTCCTTCAATGACAGACACCAGAGAAGAGATGGTGAAACGGAGAAATGGAGAGAGCAGAAGGTTTGCGTAAGGCAGAACGGCAATATCACAGCGATGAATTAAAGGACTGGTCAGCGGGGGTTAATGATGTGAGATTAATAGCTTAATTACAATGGTCGATCGTAGGGCCAGAGGCAGATCCCCAAACTCTCAGCTGTGGCCAGCGCTGTCATCTGATGACAAGATCATCCAGTGTCCTTGACCAAAGGACAACCATAAAAGCTATTTGAACCATCATATGTATGAGTGTGTCATCCTCCCATGCCACTTACACCTTATAATATCGCTGCTGTGATCATCAAGACAAGATTAAAACCGGCAGGACCAGCATGCATCACATGATCACAGATGTCATGTAGTGTGGTCCAAAAGGTTCCAAATCTAATTTAAACCTGTAAATAAGCAAATTTAGGAATTATATATATATATAGTAGATGCTTTTTTCCCCCAAACTTACAATAGAGGAACAAAAACAATTGGTTGATTTTTTTTTTCATCTTTTTTTTCATCTAATGTTCCCTTAAAATTAATATTTAAAAATGTATTTAATAACACAGTTAAATGTTATCTTTAGTAAATCTCAAAATGAATATCCATTTTTCATACTGTAGTTTACAATGCCTATATTCCCTTTTCGTTTTTAATGTGTAATAATTATACAGAAATGAATGTCTCTGTCGATTAGACTTAGAATATCAGTGCATTTTTATTATGTTCACTAGTGGTTTCAGACTGTATGTCCTTCCAATTATAACAATCATGATTTTTCATGTGGTCTTTAGGCTCACTGTCATATCAAATCTATATTATGTGGTAAGAAAACATGCACAGTGAGTGCACTCTGCATTGTGAAGTTGCTGTATTGTCAAGAATCTTCTCTAAGAGCCTCTGTACAGCATCTGAGAAGGGTTGTGGGGGCATTTCGGCTTGTTAATATCCATAAAGCGTTTTTATGTAATCACAGACATGAGAAGCTAATCACATTAGTACAGACTTGCGTCTGAGAGCTTATGACATTTTTGTTGTGGGGAATTCACGTCCCCTGCTTCTCATCAGCATTAAAGCTGGCTTCTCCTCATCGTTCACTGACTCCCATCATAACCTTTTTCCCCTCCCCTTTGTGCTGACCCCATAATTGTCAATGACTAATGTTCTTTGTTCTTGTACAATGTGACCCACACACTTGGCTTGTTCGGGCCTCCAGGATTGGGCAGGCTGGCAATATGAACCACATTTTATGTGTTGATCTTCTTCTGCCTTTCGTGAGTTGCTCTTCTAAACAGCTCTCGAAAATTCTTGCAGAAATATGCACCACATGTTCAATTCATGGTGCCTGGAGTAGAATATTTCAAATCTCCCCTGAGAACCTTTTTTTTATTGTTGGAGAAGGCTATTTCACAAAACTTGAAGAGCATTTATATTAGATTACCTGTTTGGGAAACCTTGGCCAGACTGTTTCCAGGTTAGATGATAGTCTTACTGCCCGTATTTGGTATTGCCTACAAACTACAGGCTATATGAGATTTGAAAGGTTAAAGGGATAGTTTACCCAAATATACATTTTCTGTCTTTATGTACCCATCCTTAGTGTTGTCAAAAGTGTCAATATTTCTATACATATTGATACTTACTGAAATATCAAAAACAGTTCCAATAGTCCTTCCTTCAAAAGCTGCCTCTCAAACAGCTTGCGAGTACCAAATTGAGTTGTTTTCCGTGGCTTATTTTGCGCAAATGGTCAAATACACGCTCTTGGTGAATGTAAATAGTTGAGAAAGAAAATGCTTGATGTGTAACAGGATATTGGATCTGTGCATACACTTTTAAAGTGACAGCAGCCTAATATTCCTGCTGGTGTCTGTCAGGTTAATCAAAGAACAAAAGACAGAGAAAATCACTCTCTGTTCTTGACTAACTTTTGTAACTTTAATTGTAAGCATTAATCTGTATTTAATTTATTCAATGAAGACTATCCAGTGTTTATTTCTGTAGTATTTCTTAACTGAACTCTCTAATACTACATTTAGACCCCCCTGAAAAACTCAAACCCATGTTTATTTAATTAGTTTTTTTATTCTATTGTATTTATTTGTTCTATCGTTTGCAATTTGTATGTTCTTATTTTATTACTGACTGTTTACTTTTTTAAATTTAGTTCAAAGTATAAAGTAAAGCCTCCTTTTACTCATATAAATTCATATAAAATTGGAACAACATAAGGGTGAGTAAATGATGACTAGCCTATTCCTTTTAATGAAACGAATCCAATATATTCGTAAGATATTTGTACAGTAGTTGAATGGTATACATTTATTATAGTAATATTAAAGGAGTCATAACCTAGTATTACCTTGGATACCCACGCTCTATTATAGTCTTTCAGGCCCTTCTAAAAAAGAAAAGTGGAAAAAAAATAAACACAGAGCTCCTCTGACCCTTATTTCTGAAGGCATTATTGTCTCGCGAGATCTGATGCGATATTTTGGCTGTCGTGGACGGTCATTTTAATAATGCAAATGAGGGGCGCGTTGATTGGTGGCAGGAAGGAGGGGGGTTGACACCGCAGGTAACTTCAGCATACCATTCCAAAATGACATCATGGCGCAAGTTGTGAATGAACCCGACCTGGCCGCGACCTACGGAATTCAACCGTATATGCACGAGCCAGACTCTGAACCTGAGCTGGAAAGGGAAGATGTAGAGTCGATGGAAGGACGTCTACATCAAGATGTCTCTGAATGGTAAAGACAATCATTTTGACTGAGACATACATTATACCTTTTATTTAATGTAGATTACATTAACGGAGATGTAGTCTACTTTTTTTTTATCAGCTTACAGTGGTTATTGAGATCAACGTTTGCTATCATGTGGTGTTTTTGCCTTGTTTCACGTTGTGGTTTTTTAGACATTCAAATTTGTGAACGATTCCGGC
This sequence comes from Leuciscus leuciscus, assembly GCF_965113295.1. Taxonomy (NCBI): domain Eukaryota; kingdom Metazoa; phylum Chordata; class Actinopteri; order Cypriniformes; family Leuciscidae; genus Leuciscus; species Leuciscus leuciscus. Next base: position 21,208,389 of record NC_138730.1, on the reverse strand, counting down.
GTAAAATGATTAGCACAGACACCTAACGTTAAGCCAGTGGGAAGGGTTGTAGGAACCGCGTCATTAAAAATGAATTTAATCCACTGGTCCCTGACAGCTTGGTCCGTTCTTGGGAGAGAAAACACATTTAAGTTACATGTTGATTCTGGCAGTCAACAACAGAGCAACTCACGTGTGCACTACGTTTCTGCATCTTTCGCGACTGAATATGAGGGGGAGAGGGGCAGGGCGGGCTTCCTGCAGCATAGGTCTGCGGTGTCCATATATGGTATATCCTGCCCCGTCTTGACGTCAAGTCGGGGCAGAAATTAAAATCTCGTATTTGAGTGCGCGTGCACGTGGGCTAGTTTACGAACCCAGGGGTAAACAAACGCTTCACTTTTAAATATCGGCTTCCCGGCCAGTGTATAATCGTTAGGCAATCATAACATACATTGATTCTCGTGGAAAAGTGAAAATGACAGGTCATGACTCCTTTAAGTAAAGGACATGCTTTTGTTTCAAATTAGCATATCACACACCTGTATTTAGCCTCGTGGAGTGTTTTGTAGTTGTGGATCTGCTTCGGTGAATTCATTTTAATGAACACCCCAGTCAAGTCCAGGTCCATTTGTGTTCAGATCCCAAAAGGACTGTAATTAAATTTTCTCTTGACACATGGTGTGAAAGTTTAAATACTCCAGACTTGTAGAAAAGGGCAGAGGTAAAGATGTAAGAGCAGTGAATGGGGCCTTTATGTTGGGAAGCTGATTAGTTTGGTTATTTTGGGTGAGAGGGGCTTTGATTGTGATTGATGACGCAACCCATAACGGGTCCTCATTGATCCAGCATCTAGACACTGATCTCCTCTCCAATCCTACATCCCTGTCTCATGTCCATCCCCCAGGGGCACTTAAGCTTTTTCTGCCCACCCGCCAGTCAATGGCACAGGCTGTGCCAGTGTGATGGCTGCCCTTTACCTAACAGCTTTAACAGCGCCCGGCCTCCCTCCTCTCAGCTGTCCCTGAGCTGTTTATGCATGAAGATGAAAAAGACTTTCAAAAACTGTACATATGCACACTCATTTAATATAAAAGGATAGGACTGTGTCGGGTAAACACGTGGCACTTAAGTATGGAATATTCTTGGAATATTCAAAACTATGAATGCATGATATATTGGTTATTGGCCAGTATTAGTGACATTTTATTTTAGCAGCATTTTTACTTTAACAGGATTTTTACATTTATCTATCCTTTTTTAATCTAATGCTTAAAATGTATAATATTAAATACCTAATATAAACTTGTTCCATATAAGCTGTGAACGCTCTGCATACCCAAGCCATTTATGGACTCGCTGATTAGTATTAACACTAAATTACTATAAAGTCCTTTGTTTGAGGTGTACCATAAAGCTTACATGATAAAATGTTAGTAATACGTATGTAACTCAGTCATTTATTTATTTGCCAAATGACGGTAATTTTCTTCAAATCTGCCTCTCACTGATAGTTCCGGGTAAACTGATTCACAGCAGCTTTGCCGCTTACGCGCGCTGTTGTTATGTGTCGTCGTCACTGTCCCGCGTTCTCATTGGTTTGCTGGCCTATGGGGGATTTAATTTGCAGGTTAAGCTGTCCGTCGATCGCTCACCCAAGAGGAAAAATGTGCTGCTGCTGCCAGATCTCGATCAACGAAAATGATATTGTGTTTCACTAAGCAGCCAGACGAAAATATATATATATGATTCATTTTAAGCAGCTGCTTTACTTTTTTTTTTTTTAAATAAATTTTAAAGCAGCCAGATGTATGGCCACTGTACTAAATCAAGTTGGGGAAAAAAGTCAGAAATGAAAAAATTTTCTCCATAGGGACATTTATTTTTAACTAAAACTTATAAACTGTTAAAGACAGACCTAAGCAGACCTGTAACTATCCGAGGCTGTTAATCGTAGTCTATGCGTTTGTTAAATTAATAGAATTACAAAAATACGGCACATTTTGTGCGTGACTCAACTCGACAGTTTTTACGGGTGCTTGTGAATGCATCATCTACTTTCATTAAATGGTGAAATATAGGAAACTTTTTGCCATGTGTCACGAGATTAAGCAACTGAGAAGCTAACACTCTGTGTCTATATATGTTATGACTATAACACTTACTATAAAATGTAATATAATATATATAATTTAAGTATTTATTTATTTAGCTTTTTTTGTACCTGTAGTAACCATGTCGGAACCTTTTGGAAAACAGTTGAAAAAGGCATGAGATTTAAAGCTTGTTTGAAAAATTAAAGTAAACCTTAGGCAGAATTCTCATTACTCGCTTCCACTGTAGCTGAGGCTAGAATATTTCTCCTGCAACTCACCATCCACCACATGAGTCCTCTGAGGAAAACGCTGGGTTAACGCAGATTACGTGCAGGTCATAGCAAATAAAACAGCCAGATTTATGACCATTTATGTTTGTGTCATAATTACACCCTCTGGTAACGGCGTACCTGCAGTGCGCAGACTCCTGAGGCTTTCTAGAATGGTCTCAGGCGATCACTTTGGGTTAACCTTTCAAAATATTTCCAATCTGGTGATATTTCATGGCTCCTTAATCTTTCATAGTGCCTGGCTGCCCTAAGCGTTCAGAGTCACCCAGAACTTCCTATACCTTCTGTCTTATGGAGTACTCAGTCTAGTGCTGCCTGCAAACCAGCCGCGATGCTCACTTATCTGTATTCCCATGCAAACATTCCTCTTGTCCCTCTGCCAAAAGCGAGGCCCGGATGGCACCTGCCTTTTGTGCGAAAGCTTTCGGTGTGCTATGCTCATCATAACAATAGCCCAATGAGAAGCAAGCTGGAATGCACCAGCATCTAGCGCCAGTTTGTGTTTTAATATTGATGGCTCTGTCTAAACAGGAAGGTTTTCTCTGCGAGGCAGAATAACTCTATTGTTCTATCATGAGGGCCGAATAATGAGGTAGTAACGATATTTCCTCATGATTGCCCCGTCTCATCTTTGATCCAATATCATGTCGACAGTGGGAAAGAGAGATAATGATTCACGGCTTTGAAGACTCCAGGATGGGCACCGGTTTAAAGGCTGAAGTAATGCTAAACCGCCTGGTCATATGATACAGCTTACCTCTATTAACAGGAAGCTCTTTTTTCATCAACTTGTCAAGATACATGAGGGAACATTGAGCTAATGCTTTTAGTAAATGATTTTTTCCCTCAGTGGCTACATGTGTACCCTTCACCCAATCTGTGTAAGAACATTACTTAATCTTCATTTCTGTCAGTTCTGACTTACTTTTTTCTGTGGAACACAAAGGAAGATATTATGAATTAAGTGCTGATCACTCTTGGCTGTGCAATTGTAATGAATTGAGCCATAAAAAAGACACATAAGCATTATGAAAGTATCATAAAAGTAATCCGTATGAGTCTTCTAAAGTAATTTGATAACTTGCGATGAAAATACCTTTACAACCGAGACTCATTTTGAAAAAAACGTGCAACACTCCAAAAATGTACCCATACACTTCATTTTGCAGCTGAAATGAACACTAGTGGCAGTAAAACACCAACAACTTTAATTTTTTTTAATTAAAGTTTTGAGTTCAGGGGAAGATTAACGCACAATAATCCTTGCTCAATAATACGTTATGACCTCAAAACACTTTTACCATACTGCATGATTCATAAATGAATATATTTTGCTGTTTGCATCACACAATCAGCTCCATATGCATGGCTTTTATGATGTAGTAAACTTGCACTTGTGATTTGGAGTGAATGTGCATGAATCCGTGAGGAACGAGTTATGATAAAAGGGCTTGAAGACTTGAACAAGCAAGCTAAAATGGCATGGTTGCTTCAGAAAACACATTATCTCACGTTTGCTTTTTTAACTCTATAGTGTAGGTGGTACATTATTTTCAAAAACGATAGAGCATTAACCCTTTAGAGCAACTCACCAAACATTTTATTTCTGAAACAGTTGCAATCCGTACTACAACCAACATAATGAAACTTTCCCAGATTCACATTCATTTGCTTCAGATAAAATGCGATTTTAGCACGACTCACTGGATATTTCACTGTGAAAGTACAAGCAACAGCGTAATATAATATTGCAGAAATGTCACCACAAGCATGTTTTTTTCAATCAGCCTTTGAAAATGTAAGGTGTTATTCATTGAAATGCTTCTTCTCCAGTGAGTTGTTAACTACTGTGAGCAGATCATTGACACAGGATCAAGAATCATATCAGTCTGATTCATGAATGAATAAAAAAAGTATGATGTGTTCACATCATCACAACATTTGTTCATGAATTCTCAAGATTGTCTGTGAGTAACAGCTTAAATCTCTCACACCAAACTATTGTATAACTTCAGAGGACTTGAGTTGTGTGGACTACTTTTAGTGTACTTTTGTAGTGTTTTTTTAAAAGCTTGACAGTCTCAGGCCTCATTTACTTTCATTATATTTTAAAGAGTGTCCTTCACCATTTCTTTTTCACTGAAAAAGGTTTGGAACGACACAAGGGTGAGTAAACGGTGTGAGTAAACAGTTACTTGGCTGAACTGTCCCTTTAAGATAATTCTCCAGCAGTGTTTTAGGAGGAAATCCATTACTTTAATGCTCCTCACAGAGGGATATGCATAATTGTGCTCAGAATTTGTGTTCTGCACATTCTCCTAAATAATTTAATAACATTAGAAAGTGGCGCACTCAACAGCAGCCTAACACTGTATCACTTAGAGAAAGAATTCCCACTGGGAATTGTTCTTCCTTTGGTTTTTAGTGCCTTACTTATCCAATCGTTTGTTTGTTTCCATTCTTCGGCCCATTGAATTCTGCGTAGCTCTCAAGGCCTGGAAAAGCAGTGTTGATAAGTTGTCATTTCAAACAACTTTCACAGCCAATCGTCTCTTTTCCTGCAAGCATACCCGTTTGCCGCAGATGCCACTGCATTGGATTTGGCGAGGGAATCGTGCATGTCAATAAAGGAAACTGGAGATATTAAACCAATAGAGCAAAATGACTGGCTTGATGTAGAGTTAATTGAAAGCAAAATTCTGTAAAAGGTCTAAAACCCAGTTAATGGAGAAGTTTCACTAAAACCACCGCAGCTGATAGCATCGGACACATTTCCGCTCAGAGCACGAGTGAAAATGATAACTTGCTAATCTATTATTAATGAGAACGAATGGTTGGCTCCCTGCTTTGTGTATTGATCCTTGTACTCAATCCGGATCGGGTGTTTCTGCGGAGCGGGAATGCTGCTAATTGCTGGTGTCCATTTGTCATCTCCACTCTAAAGCCTTTTTTCTTAAAAGCTGTATAAATGCTTAAAACATTCCTACAAAATTCAGTCTCCTCCAGGGAAAGCCTTAAATGACCCATCTTGAAAATTGACGTAACCTCAGGACGCAAGCAAAACGTGTTTGCAAGTAAAAGTAAAGTTCTTTCATCTTGATCAGGAATCTGCTGCCCATTTGCTGTCCTCCCCTTACACTGGCCACATGCTGCTGTCTAAAGCATGACTCTAGTCTGTAGGAAATAAATGTCAACAGGTGTCCAAGGCCACCTGTTCTGGCGCCTGTGGATTTATTGAGTTGGTTAATGCAAAAGGACTGGGACGACAGGAGAGCCACCTGGGAGGTCAGGGCCCGGTCCCTCTCATCTCCTCCTATGACCTGTGTTCTCAACAGTCTCTTTGAGCATCAAGTAACCCTGAGCCCTGAACCTCTCCTCTGTCAATTCACAAACATGTTGAGGGCACAGCTGCACTACGTCGATCTGTTAGCTTTGAGACTTTTGAGAGCTCTACAAATGTTTCAAGAGCACCTTAGATAATGTCACTGGCCACTGGAAAGGTCCTCTTGATTACCAAATCAGAATGTACCATAAACACCACAATACATTTTTACAATTTTGTTCACAATAAAAAAAAAAATCACAATAAACTGTTTTAGACTGGACTAGGCTTTCTAGTCATAGGTTTTTCTTTCTCCCCAGGTCAGAAATAAATGTAGACATGTGGTTGTGTACTGAGATTTATGCTCTGAGGTTGCTATTAAATTTTCAACATCATTTAGTGATCCTATAATTATAAGTATTATAGAAATATACAAATAATTTGTATGCAAGTGTCTGATAACCAGTATGCAGAATCTAATTTAATTAGTTTTAGTTTCAGCTTTTTAACTTTGTGTAAATGTTAAATAATTATACAAACCAAATATCCAAAGGTTAGCGCTAAATATGTAGTTTAAGTGCTATTCTTAAAGATCAAAGTTGAAATTGTGAGGATATCAGAAAAAATTATCTGTCTCTCTAGACCCTTATTATCTGCCTTTCCTGTGGACCTTTGTGGTTCATTCATGCATCTCATGTGCTTAAACTCTCAGCAGTTTATATGTACTTTAATTTGAAACATGTGCCCAGGTGGCCTAATGCCCACTGATCCTCGCTCGTAAACAAAGGGAACCCCCCCCCCCCCCCCCCCCCCTCCACCACACACACACACACACACACGCGCTAATAGAAATGTCATGACCGATGTTAAAGGACTCTTGAATCTTTCCATCATGGGAAAATCTCAGAGTATCCGCTGTACGTCCGACTGACTGCACTGTATTCTTCCTTTTGATTCTAAACTGAACCCAAATGGCACTGAGAATTGGGTAAGAGAGAAACATAAACCACTTAATTGGGGAAATTGAAAGATGCAAAATAAGATACACCGGTGTTTTGAGAGATGAGATTTTTTTTTTCTTCTATGTATCATCTTTTTACTACTTTAATTAATTTTACTCTAATTCATTCCTTTTATAACTGTTTTAATTCCCCTTGCTTTTATTTTGCGCCTATATTCTATGCAAAGCACTTTGAATTGCCATAGTGTGAAATTTTTATTCCGTTATATGTAAAGCATTTTGAATAACTGTTTTAATATTCCTTGCTTTTATTTTGTAATTATTTTTATTCATTTCTATATAAAGCACTTTGAATTGCCATAGTGTATGAAATGTGCTATATAAATAAACTTGCCTTGCCTTGCCTTGAATGTCAAACTGACACTAATCTCATGCTTGAAATCACACGCAACCCCAAGTATCCATATTTTGGGAATTCCCAGCAAGTATACTGTAGAATCTTGTTGGGGTTTTACCCATTAAACTAGCAGTATCTAACCATGATGGCTGCAATGAGGAGGCCGTTAGCTCCCAAAACTTCCTTTCCACCCTCTTGTGTGGGTATAATGGAGATAAAAGTAGCCAGAAAGGCTTTTATAAGGGTATGCATTGCTCTGTGGTGCCAATCAAAACAGTCTCCAGAGGAACCGGCACGTAAATGTCATTTAAATGTCAGGCCAGCCAATACTCCTGTGGGTCATAGGGGTGCTGGTGTGGTACACATTGGCTTAGATTTTACAATGGATACACATACAGGTGCATACACACAAACAGCCTCACAGTTGTGGGCGTCTTCTTCTCTTATATAGCTCCGGTGGGGGTTATGTCCTAGAGCAAGGGCAACCCAAGCCACCTCCGGCACACTGTAGTGATGTCTGCTAGTCAGTACTTCACCACCCTACCCGTAGGTGCTATGTAATGTTAACTAGGTATTGATTTTGTTTTCTTCAGCACTCCCCTTCTGATCCCAAAGTATAAAGGAGGAAGGACACCATTGCGATGTCATCGTATTCCCCTGGCTTGTTCCCTCCAAGAAAATCATATGTACAACCGCATGTAGTCTCCACACCGCAGCAATTTATCTCTCCCTTGACTAAGAGAGGATTAGATTCCCACCGTGGACCGCCCGCTAGGACACCGTGATCTATACCAACATGTCCCGTGGTTCACTGGAGATGTTTCACTGTGATAATGGATTTTGCGTCCTCCTCCTAAACGAGATTATCAGAAATCATGGGGTTGTAAGGCGGGTGCCAGTAAGTCTGGGCTACCCCTTGAGAAAACAAAAGGCTCTCCTGAGAATTAACATTTTACCTCTCTTGCATATGTAACATATATATATATATAACATATGTAGAAATGTGGTGTGCCCCTTAAAGGTGTGCCCTCCCCCAGATCCTCCATTCAAACTACCTCCTGTAGTGTGTATGTAACTAAGTATTCTCTCTAAGTATCAAGAACCCATTTAATGACAAATTCTGATCCCACAGTTGTGAACCCCTCAATAGGGGACCAAAATCTAATTATAATGACAGACTCCACCATTTGGTAAGCATATTGAATTATCTGGGTTTATAAGGAAAATTGGCAAAAGGTTTGAGGAGTCTATAGGTAGACTTCCCACACGATCGCTATGTGTAGTTTTCGTGGCCAGGTAAATATTTCTACAATTCCTCGATTTCTGAATTGTTGTTATTCTATGAATTGGATTTTGAATTATTGTTCTATTACCTGGTCATTAAATTATAAACATTTGCTTTTATTCTGACTGATTCTGAAATTGATTTCCCAAGTAGATTAAACGGATTTGTATGTTACCGCAAGTCTGTGTCAGATTAGTCACAACTAATATTTGGCACTGATTCAAGTGTACTTGGTTTGCAAAGACAAGAAGTGAATTTCCATTTAGGGCAGCAAACGTGCTGTTGACCAACCTAAATCTGGGTGTATCTTACCTCTGTTTTAATGTTACTTTAGATAAGGGCTCTTACAGAGTCAACGCATCGATACGCATACGCGCCTGCAAGGCTACGCATCGCTACGCTTCGGCCGCCATTATGCGTCTATGCGTAGCAAAATGTGTCGCCCCAGTTTTTGATACGCGACGCACCGTTGCATGCAATACTATGCGTTGTTGGTGGGGGCGATACTGCAAGTTGCTTGCGTCCGACGTGTAGACTATGAAAGGGAGCACGTCGCTCACGTTGCTCGCGTTGACTGTCAGAGCCTTAAGTGTACGTGGGAAACCACGGCATGGCCGATCCAAAGTTATTATAAGAGAAGTAAAGTTGGTTGACTTATATCTGTAGTAGTGGCCATACCTCTGCATGAAGTAAACATTACCTTAAATTCAAGTGTATGCAATTCCATGGGGGCTATACCAAAGTATCCTTGATTGTGTAAGCGTGAATTCGACCATCTCAGGTATATACTGTAGCATTTACCTCTGTTTGGTGACCACCGTTTGGTGAGACCCGCTTTAAACAGAAGACATGAGGACCTCTGAGCAACATGGTTTCCTAATCTGAACGGGTAAAATATTTAAAAAGAATAATCAAACATTCGTTCACATTTAGTGATGCTCAGATATCATTAAAACCTTTTTCATTTATGGAGTCTTGTCTTCAAGAGTCTTGAATCTTGTTGTGTTGCGTAAAAGGAAAGACAGCGGGCTAAAGGTGGTTTTCAGGGTCTTGTTTGTGTATTTTATATTTAATGTAGGTGAAGTATTTACAGATGTGAATCCATGCTCTATTAGATTGAGTAAGGTTGGGTTTCTGATCTGAAGTCGTTAGTGAATGATGCTTAGGGAATTGAAAATGCAAGTAGTACGCCTAGTATAATATTTAATAATTCACCTTTCACCCGCATCACCCACTATTTCCGCAGAATGTTGCTCAGTAGCTGTGATTCTGCCAAATGTCTTTAAAAACAAGCCATTACATGTGTGAAATGACTCAGGCGATACATGTGGGGTTTTATCTTCACTACCTGGCTTGAGCAGTGGTGAAACTTGTCCCATTGTTGTAAATGCATGACAACAACGTAGGGTGTGTGAGCTGTTCTCCCAGAAAGCCATGAGCTGCAGCGTGCTCTGACTGGCCTCTTTAAAAAACAAAAAAAACAATGTTGTTTAGCTACTAGTTTTCGAAGCCATACCATTGTCAAGATTTCTCTTTTTGAATACAGAATGAAATGTTTTCATTCTTTCTGTCAGTGTGGGATTGTTTCTTAATTCTTGAGGCTATTTTTGGCTGTTGAATTACATTGACTGTGTTTATTTTGTGTTTTCTAGGACTGCCAGGTTAATACTTTAATTTTGTGTGATTATAAAAAGTAGCAACACATTCTGTCAGTTTAACACTTACCTTGCTTTATGATTGTATACAAATTATTGACAGTTAAATGTATGCAATTAATGTATATTTAACAGGGCTGTCAGTGTTTAAACTTCAGTGTGATTTTAATTATAAAAAAAATAAATAAATAATGTGACAAAATAGCCGCTTTTCCACTGTTGGGCCAGTGCGAGCCAGGGCTAACAACGTGCTGGCCGTCAATAATAATTCTTCATCAATAATTCTTCATCAAACTGGTATACTGTATCATGATCTCACATAAAAAGAGAGCACACATACTTATTCAGTCGCGCCTGCTTCCATTTATTTGTGATCACAGGAATACACAGACCAACTCCTTTATGGTTTTTATGACTTTTAGAAAAATATTGCTTAGTTCACATTTCTTTAGAAAGAATGAGCATTTTAAATGTCTTAAATGTTGAGATAACATGGGAAATGGTGTTGACCCTGCTCAGATAAACACCGCCTTTGACCATAACAACTCCTCAAGCCCTCTTTGAAAAACCCTGGCCGCTGGCCCGAAGGAGGCCCGATCAAGCCCAGAAGTGACGGTGGAAACGTGACTGGCCCTGACACGCACTAGCACACTCGCTTTTGGCCCGGCAGTGGAAACATGGCTAATGCGAACAGTTAGTTAATCTTTTATCATGTTCTTGGTTTTATAATTAATCGTACAAAATGAATGGGCTAAATTTACATCTCAAGATCTAGACGGAGTGCATCCGAACGCAGGGTTCTCGAGACGTTGAACTATTTTTGTCTGGACACAACGTCTTAATGCGCTGCTTATGACTGCCTCATTGACTTTTAAAAGTTTTTTAGCAAATGTTCGATTAAAGTTTAAAGTTTAAATAAGAATAAGTCAATAAGAAGCTGTCATACAGAGCATGGGACATTCTGAGAAGTATTAGGTAACTTGTGGGTGAAAGTCTCTCTCAGGCTCAGCTGCAGGTGTTAACTTAGTTCCAGTTTAAAGAATGCCCGTTCATAACTAGTTTAACAAAGTTGTGTGCAACCACAGTCCAGGAACTAATTTTTTTTTTCTTCTCCTTTTCACCTCACTTTTCAAGGCTTGCCAAATTTCATCAAATCTCCAGAGGACCAGACAGGGATTTCAGGAGGAGTGGCGTCCTTTGTGTGCCAAGCAGCGGGTGAGCCCAAGCCTCGGATCACATGGATGAAGAAAGGAAAGAAAGTTAGCTCCCAGCGCTTTGAGGTGACTAACTGTCTTTCCCTGCCTCTCCTTAGCATGTCAGTGTCTCTCCCATGCCACATCATCATGATGCCTTTCTTCTTTCCATCATCAGGAATTTGCGCAACACTCTTGTTTTTCTTCTTGCAATCTTATGCTGATATATTCTTTTGTGTTGCCCCCAGCCACCTCACACCCCTCTGTATTGTCCCTCTATTCCCTTCGCCCCATTTCCTGTTCTGTCTAGGTTAGGGTTTAAGCTGAGATCTGAATGTACCTCTTCATGGTTTGGGGTCAGTATGAAGGCCCTATATTTTTCAACAGGGAACAGGGCTGCTTAAAGAAAAATAGCTCAGCAAAAAATAAATAAACAAATAAATAAAATAAAAAATAAACCCACTAACCTTTCACCTATTTCAGAGCAATGTTTGTTTGTTTATTTATTTATTAAAAAACTTAAAAAACAAAACAAAAAAGTATTTGGACACTTTCAAAAAAATATTTGACCAATTTCAGAAAAAAAAAAATATTTGACCAGTTTCAGAAAAAGAAAAAAAATATTGTCAAATGTTATTTATTTACCCATTTCAGCGAAAAATAAATAAATATAGATAGATATAGATTTTTTTTTTATGAAATATTGTTGCACTTTATTTAAGATTTATTTATTTATTTATTTATTTATTTTAATATGTTTTTATTTATTTATTTTATAAATAAAAACTGTGACCCCAAAATACTTAAATTAAATAAATAAATACGTAATTATAATTTAAACATAATAAATAAATTTACAAACAAAACATGTTTTGTAAAATATTGTAAAAATAGTAGGGCTGTCAACGTTAACGCATGCAATTTATTTTTTTCAGTTTAACGCTTTACAAATATTTAAAGCAATTAACGCAGCATCCGTTTTTTCTGTCATACTTTGGTTACCATTACATTATATGATCACGCTCTAATTCATGCAAATGCTTTTAAACCTTTCAAGCGGGATAAGGCAAAAGAGAACACGCTGGCTGTGTCCTGACACACACACAACGCAGACTGCGCACCAGAATCGAGTTCTCTTTTGTGCTTGAACGAACAATAACACACACATTTATGCCAAAATGCCTGTTTTGTCGAGTATCCTCATAAGAGAAGTCTTAAATGAGTTAAATAAAGTCTTAAATGAATGTAAATATTTGTGAGAATGAGGTGCGTGTGAGATCCGAGTCTCTGTCAGCAGCTGCTGGTCTTAAAGTGACTAATTCTGTCTGTCAGTAAAGTTAATCAAAGAACAAAGGTAACAGAGAAAATTACTCACTGCTTTTGTAGCTTTAATAAGGATTAGTCTATATAATTAATTTATAATTTATGCAGTGCAGACTGTTTGATAACTTGATATTCAATTTCTGTATGTCCTACCTGTTAGACATGTAGGAAGGGCACAGGTAAATATGACATTTATTATGGATGTATGTGAGGATTATTTGAAGTTCACTTAAATTAAAAGTTGTTATATTTTTTGAAGCCTAATAAATTTAAAAAAAATGTATAGCTTTCAATTACACTGAAATGTTGAATGGCTATAATTAATTAATGTTTGAAATTGGGGGGAAATTTATTTTTATGAGACATCAGTAGCTGTATTGGTATCAGTGATACTGGCCTTCATTCATAAAAATATGCCATTAAACAAGTATTTAAAATATACTGTCTTTATGTTGTCTCAACATTAATTTGGAGATTAACTGTGACATTATTATATTATAAATGTATAAAAAAAAAAGTTAATGGTTTTAATTGTGATTAATCTAGTTAATTTTTAATCAATTGGCAGCACTACAACATATATTTAATCATATACAATATATATATAATTGTTTCTACCATGTCGCCTAGCCCTGCTCTTGATCTAAATGAGGCAATGCACACAAATCTGGGAGGAGAACACATTAGCCTAAATACACTAGAAGTATCATCTCTTAAGTATTCTTTAAGTGTCCTAGGCATTCCAGCCCCATACACACCATGCTGAATTCAGGTTTTCTGCACCAGGCTGTAACATATCATGTGTAAAAGTTCTAGGAGAATAACTCCAGACAGTTGTTGGCTGGAAGTTCAGAGGGAGGTGATTAAAGACCCACCGCTTTTTGAAGATATACGATATGTCTGAGGGTTTGTCGTAAATTTAAGACGAGAAGAGAGAAAAACATTTAACGTGTGTGTGTCTTTCTTTCTCAGGTGATTGAATTTGATGACGGTTCGGGCTCAGTTCTCCGCATACAGCCGCTGCGCACTCACAGGGACGAGGCCATCTATGAGTGCACAGCCACCAACAGCATGGGAGAAATCAACACCAGCGCCAAACTCACTGTGCTGGAAGGTGAGACGTCCCACTGGGCATTTGATGGCCCTGGGCCTTTATTGCATGAGTTTTTGCCTTCAACTGGACAAATAGTGGAGAAGTGACAGGAGAAGATGGGGTGGGATTGTGAAATGACCCTAGGTAGATTTGAACACTACCCACCAGGCCACGCTTAATCCACTAGCCATAACAAGTGATGGAAGTATTAATTTTATAAAAAAAAAAAGTTATCTATTCAAATTAAATATATAGTTACCATTAGTTAACGTTAGTTGATGTTTAACTAACATTAACTAACAACTGAGCAATGTATTTTTTACAGTATGTATTAATCTTTGTTAACGTTAGTAAATAAAAACGCAACTGTTCTTTGTCAGCCCAGGTCCTTTAAATAATATTAACAAATACAACGTTTGATTTTAATAATGAATTAGTAAATTAAGATTTTTAAATGCTTTAGAAGTATTTTTCATGTTAACTAATGTATTTAAATAATGTTAACGAATGGAACCTTATTGTGAAGTGTCACCAAGATGGTTTATAAAGATGGGTCATTGACGAATAAGGTTTTTAAAAGTGTAAAAATATATATATATATATATATATATATATATATATATATAATATTATATAAGATATAATATTATAATATAATATAAGTATTAGAATAAAACAAAGAATCAAATTAGCAATATAGCACAAATAAATACAACTGAACAAAGTTCAGAAATTGAAATCAAATGTAAGATAACTGCATAGTTTTCTTTCTTTTTTTAAATATAGATGAATCCTTATTAAAGTTACAAAAGTTCTTCAGTCGAGATCATTGAGTGATTTTCTTTTTCTTTTCTATGATTAACAGTAATGTTATGATGAATGCTCAGATGGCAGCAGGTTTATTAGGCTGCTGTCACTTTAAGACCTAATGCTCAGATACAATATACTGTTACACATGCGTTTTTATTTTCAACTGTTTACGTTCACTTCAGCCAACTGTAGACCAACTGTGTTTACGAGGATATTTTCACATCATTTTGTGTTCAGGCGCAAAAAGACGCAAAAGAGAACTCAATTTTGTATTTGTGCACTATGAGAGTCGGCTTTTTGTGCACACACTCTGGATGTGCCCAGCACTGAAAACAACGCATGTGTGCCAAATTGAGTTATCTTTTTCGTCGTCTTGCGCTTGAATGGTTTAAAACCACATTAAAATTGGCACACAGGAATCGATTCCTGGCCTTAAGTGTCCGATTCCAGAATTGGAATCGATTTTCGATTCCCAACCCGATTCACCTGCGAATTTTGGACAGGTGTTTTGTCTGTCATTAGAATGGCTGCATCTGAGGAAGTAAATGTATCTCATTATGTTTTCATCAACTTACAGGTTATAAAGTTTACTGTAGCTATGTGGCGCTCAGTTTTTCTGTCATTTTGGCTAAAAATCTCATGGTATTGAAGATGATGTGCTTTGCACAGGCTATTTAAAACAGCATTGGCTATGACTCAACGGCAAATGCTAGACTAAGACTCTTCTCAGCTGCTCAAATACATGAAATATTGGCCTTATATATAGTGTTTCTTGAGTAAAGAAAACGCTGTACTTATTCAAAGAACCAGTTCTTTTTTTACACTTGCATTGCAAACAAGCAGAGATGAGGTTTTACTTACAGGTTTAATGGAGTTACGAGGTTTAGACATAAGCTCTTTTTAATACTTTTCATTGGTTAGATATTTGCAAAACCCAGAGACCGACTAATGGTTTATGAAAAAATATATAAAATTGACGAAATGTGGAGATACTGTTTCTGCCTGACAGCGTCGATATAGTGTCTTGCGTCATTAGTAGTGTCTAAGTATAAGGTTGTTAACCCCCTTGACCCATTTCTCTATGCAAGCCATTGGATCTTGCCCCATGTTTAGCAATACTTTTATGTGCTGACAAATATGAGTAAAGCATAAGATTGGGAATATGAGAGCATGATGAAATGTCAACAATTCAAATACTATTAAAATGAATATCTTAAAATATCCCTCAGAATTCCTTGTAGTAATGGCTGACCCACCCCTGCACCATGTGTTTGGTATTACACACGTGCCCCCAGTGTAATCCCTTTTAATCGTATTTTTTGCCTCCGTGTATGAGCAGACAAGGGCCATTTAGTTGAAATTAGAAGCCTCGAATGAAGAAAACATCTGATGAATGTTAGAGTCCTGTGGCCCTGGTCAGAGAGGAAGAGTAAGAAAGAGGTGCCATATTGAAGGCAGGCCGTTTTGCTCTTTTAGCTGCTTTCCACAGTGAAGTGGGTAAGTTGGACGCCCACAGGATCCTGCAGGACAGAATGAACTCTATTTATAGCTCATTGTTCATAGCGAGCAATGCATCATTTGTGTCCTACAGCAATGCTGAAAGACCAGCACAAAGGAGAAGTTGAATGATAATGATGTTCTCTAATGACTTACTAAAGGATGTCCTCTGCGTACATTTGGAGGGTCTTGGGAATCTCTGCCAGAAATGCAGTCGACTCATCTTAAGCTCATAGAAATTATATTAGGCTGAAATATAACACGTTCATTTTTATCACTGTTTAACCAGGGCAGAACTGTGGTGCTTGTACTGCATTAAATACAAAAAGTAAAGTTTTTTTATTTATTTTTATTTTTATTAGGCAAAAGTACCATTCTAATTTTCTTGGAAATGTCCCATGTAAATAGCATGGTATATGAATATGATAATAATTCAGAACCATAATCTATTTCACATGCGGTCAGCCAGTCATTATCACAAAATAAATACTGGAAGGATTATCAGGACTCCCGATTTAAAGGGGTTTTGTTTTATGCATCTAATTAGAATAAAAAGGACATTAAATGTTAAAATTGAGAGAAAAAGAAGAAAACAAAGTGATACGAGAGAAAATAAGTGAGCACATCTATGTAGGAAAGCAGTTGTTGTGGAGTTCAGCAGTCATTATACAAAATATTTGACCACATATCGCATGATTGACTAACTAGTATGGTATTTCAGAGTGCCATGTAAAAAGCAGTTAAACATAAAGCAACCTTAAAGGGATACTCCACTTTAAAATGAAAATTCTGTCATCATATACTCACCCTCATGTTGTTTCAATCCTTTATGAATTTCTTTCTTCTGCTGAACAGAAAGGAAGATATTTAGAAGAATGTCAGTAACCAGACAGTTTCTGGTCTCATTGACTTCCATAGTATATTTTTTTCCTACTATGGAAGTCAATGGGACCAGAAACTGTCTGGTTACTGACATTCTTCTAAATATCTTCCTTTCTGTTCAGCAGAAGAAAGAAATTCATACAGGTTTGAAACAACATGAGGGTGAGTATATGATGACAGAATTTTCATTTTAAAGTGGTGTATCCCTTTAAAGCAATAGAGTGTTTTGTGCGTTGCTTCGCTTTGTGTTATTTTGTGTTTTGCTTTGCTTTATTTTTTGTGTGGTTTGTTTTGTGGTTTTTGTTTGTGGTTTGGCTTTGGTTTGGTTTTATTTGATTCGTTTTGGTCTGGTTTGGTTGAACGTTGCAGGGTGGCAGAAAATTAACTTTTTGCTCAATGCTCAAACAACCAGCAATTATGTGCTTAATAGAGTTAAACTTCTTGAGGTTGAGTGACCTATTTTACAGACTTTTGTTCATTTGCTAGAACTTGCTTAAGCCACATGAATCACTCCCACCTGAGTTTATATGGTCAAACACAGCTTAGGAATATGTGTCACTGCGTTTACCTGTCTAATTAGCCACTTGAATCATATTGCTAAATAATTATTGTGAACTTAACATAATTGATCCCAATTTAAACAGATGGCAGTTACAAAAGGATTTCTTCTGTGATTATGATTTGTTTGTTTGCTCTAGAAGCGTGAACATTCTTTTCCTCTGAGGGCCACTGATGCATCCTAACATGCCTTCAGGGCTCGCTCGTCGCCGTAGAATACACGACGAATCTGTGGAATACCAGCAGGTTTCATTTCAACTTCCAGGCTGCACTTCCACCAAGGTTGTGGGCGTTATTTGCTCACAGCTGTTGTCTGTTGAATAAAAATTTGCCATGCCTCTCTTGTAATCACATTGTGCGGATGCCAACATGGGCCTCTGTGTGAATTCATAATGACTTCGTCTAGCTGCACCCCATTTGTGCTCCTCGTTTCTCTATAGCAGAGAAATTTGACATTACTGACACTCATGGACTGCAGTGAAGACTGAATGCAGAGCAGTTCGTTACATGTGCCTTTTGCGTTGTTTGGTTTAATGATTTTCATTCCAAGCATCCGCTAAATCGCAATCAGAAGGTGTAATTCTGGGTGAATAAAGATCTTTTTCCTACCATCCCTCCGAATGGTAAAAAGAGTTCCTCTCTCATTTTTGGCTTATTAATTTCGTGCTCTTGTCTTGTGCCAGACTGACGTGATGTCGTGCATGCTTTCATGTATCACATAGTGAGGAATTGGAAAGACTCCCATCGTCCTCTGAACCCACAAGAATTCTTTTAAATGATGGATCAGTGGAATATTTCTGTACATTGAAGATGCGGTTTCCTCATTAGATATCCTTTTCAAGAGCTCTACTGGTACGCACTCCTGGAGTTCTTGTCTTTCTCATATTTAACAGTGTAATTAGTAAACATTACTCGTGCTGCCAGCGAATTAATATTGAATTAGCAATTTGGAGAGAACTTCTCCCAAACATGTTTGGGAATCGTAATGATTCTAGTGCTGATTCAGATTCCATTAACAATTCTTTTTGTAATTTCAAGGAAGAGCGAATGAACAATTATTGGAAAACAATTCAAATTGCATTCACTACCCTCAGCTACCTGTTTGCTCTCAGATTTCAGACTACAGAACTGTTTAGTTCTTATCAAATCAGATTATATTATACGATTCTTTGGAAAAAAACAGGTTATTACTTGTTCACATGTATTGCATCCAACAGCTTTGCTGTCTTTATCTCTCCTAAATCTTTATACATTTAGCAGTTCACTGTTTGTGAAACATGTCATGTGTTGCGCATATGTGGGAGGGGTATAAAGGAGT
Organism: Leuciscus leuciscus; assembly: GCF_965113295.1. NCBI lineage: Eukaryota > Metazoa > Chordata > Actinopteri > Cypriniformes > Leuciscidae > Leuciscus > Leuciscus leuciscus. The sequence goes on along the minus strand of NC_138730.1, from coordinate 21,189,730 downwards.
TTTTCCAGTGCAAAATATTCATGAGAAAAAATGAATCACACTCTTGAAAGTTGATTCACTGCAGAGAGAAAATAAAATACATGCTGATTGTTTTAGGAGGCTCTGGTTTTATTCCAATGTTTGCAGATTCTAGAATTTTCAAAAGAACCAAATGTCATGACTATCACTTGTTTCTGGTATTTATTTATTTGTATTTTTAAGAAGCCTGCTCTGGTAAACATTGGGTCCATTGCCTCACAATACAAGATATAAATGTTTTTTCCAGTTAGTCAAGTACAGGCAAAGACCACTTTGGATCAGAACCGTCCTGATTTACTGACACCATTTGACATCGACTGCCCCACATCACAGTGTGTTTGACAGTTGAATGACAGTTCAGGTCTTTTCCCTGAACGAAAACTTTTCAGTTTACCTGGAAGGGCATCATTTGCTTATGCACATCATACATACACACACCAGGGAATCGCTCTCACGCAACACACACAGACCCCCTCTGCTCTACAGGTGTGGTCTCCAACTGCTTCCCTGGCTTCAGTCAACGGTCCGTGTCACAAGTTTAATTTCTCCCACCATCTGCTGGCTTGAAGCCCAGCGCTGTAGATCATGAGCGTTTGACAGGTACAAACTGCGTCTGTCGAGCGCGGCCTCTCCCAAGGACTCGTGCAATATGGCTGGGTGGATTCACTCACCTGGAGTCTGTATAGGCATCCCTGCTGCATTATCGAGGGCTTTGCGGCTTAATTTAAATTACTGGATTTTGAATAAAGACTAGTTTGAGTTGCAGCTTTAACCTGCGGCTTGATGCACAATCCACATTAAAGGCTGTTTTCCCTAATTATGACTAACATCAGTAATTAATCCTGACAGAACATGTTTGTAGCTGCCAGATCTGATTGGACTCACTAGCGATTCACTACAGCAGAAGTGTTTAAGACCGTTGTCCATATAGTGAGCTCTTCCAGTCCAGTTTAGTTTGGAGGAAGTGAACTCAGACGTGTGACAGAAGCTGTGTCCGAAACCGCTCCCTATCCACTATATAGTGCAATATATCGGGTGTCGGCCATTTTGTAGTGCTGTCCGAATTCTGAGTGAACGACATCATTCCCTACATTCGTTGACTACTTTATACCCACAATCCTCTCTGAATTCGAGTGTACATTCGATGTACACTTGCTGAAGCACTATTTCCCAAAAGCCAATGCAGAGAGTGCACGTGAAAGTGCAGGAGCAAGTGAGTTTAAACCAGATAACTTTGCAGCTTTTTTTGTATTAATCATTACTTGAATAAAACATTAAAATATAGAGACAATATTATATAGATGCATATTAAAAATAAATGAAATTATATTAATAAGGTTCATTATATAGGTATATTATTATTATTATTATTTAAATATATTATTTTGGCATTAACTCAATTTAAGTGTTTTACTAACGTCCAGGTGTTAAAATAATTTTTGTCATTTTTGGTAACTCATTAAACTGTAAGGAAGAGATGATAATTTGGTGGATGATTTAAAAATATTAGTTAATCATCTGTAGGTAGCGTTTTCATTCAAATGTAATCATAACAGTCGCCTGAGGGCACTCAACGACCACGTCATCTTTGAGCTTGAGTTTCTAACAATTTCTAACTGATTATGCACATATTAAGCATGATAAATCAATTATACAATCGATGAAACTATTCATCCGCTGGAGTTATGCTGTATACAATTACAAAATAAAGTCATTATGATTGTTATTGTTATTAATATTATTTTATAAAGTTAGTAACAAGATAAAAGCACATACGTCAGCGTCCGAATTCACTCACTTCATTTTATTCACTCCTTGCAGATATAGTGCACTCACATGGCATACATTATATAGGGATTATTGAATGAGTGAGCAGTTTCGGACACAGCTACAGGCTTTAAAGCTCTAGTGTTGCTGTTGAGTGGCCATTCTCTGACTGATGTTGCTCTAGTAATTGTGAATAAGCAGCCCTGTGGCTCTGACAGCCATGCTCACTAAGCCGCGTAATTGGAGCAGTTCACACTTTGAGTCGTCGTATGTCCGACAGCCTGGTCAATGTAGCTTCAGGGTGAAATGATCATAGGCTTTCAGTTTCAAAGGCAAAATAAGTAGAATAATGTAGTCCGGTGAACAGGTGAGGTGAAAGTGAGAGTAGAAATATGTGAAATTCTCTGATTAGGCAATAAAATATAAGAGGCTGTGTTGTATAGTGAACAAACACAGCTAGGGTTTGCAGGCCCTTTTCGGCGTGTCTGTCGCAGAAACTTTCATTTAAAGCAATTTACTGCCTAATCATTTTTATTTTTATTTTTTATTAGGTAAATTCACTAAATGTCATCTTTCTGCAAAAAGATAGTGCCACTACCGGTATTTGTACGTTGAGCCGCAGCTCATTGGCCGCTGAAGAAACAGCAACCAATCAGCTGCGCTACTGTATGACGATGCGATCGTTACCAAATTGAGTCAAGGACTAATCAGCCTGCGCCATCTACAGTTTCCTTTTACTGGTATCTTGGAACATTTGCAAATGAACCAAAAATATTCAAATTTAATCTTTTACTTAAGCAAAATGTATTCAAGGATGCAACTGGGGTGGAAAAACAAACAAAAATGCAAACAGTATGGGACATTCAAAGGCTTTGATGTACGTTCAAATTCTGTGGTTATCTGCAACGTTTCGGGTCGTGAGATTGTTGGTCTGTCAAAAGTTTGGTAGGCGTGGCAGTTATACAGTCCGTTTTATCTTTAGTTTGATTAGCTCAGTGTCAGAGCCTGAAGAGAAGATGCGCTAATAGAGAGGTTTGTGTGTTTGATCTGTGTTGTTCTGTCAGCAAACTGAATGATTAAGTAAAGGCTGTCACATGAACAGAGCCAAGGGGGCTTCATTTTCATGTTACACTGTTCTCAGTAACTTTCAACTTTCAGCCATACTAAAAAAAACATACTCTTTGGGAAGTGGTTCAACTAAACAGGTGTTTGAATGTGTCAGCGTTGCTTTGTTAGGGGATCAGGTATTTTCATTTTTTAAAGAGGATATTTTAGATTTATTTATTTTCTAAATGTTTATAGTTTGTTTATTATTCATAATTTTTTATTTATTATAATTATATGCTTTTTATTTTATTACTTTATTTGCAATTATATTGATTAATTACTTGACCAGGATCTTGGTTCCGTTCTAGCTCTCTACATCTAAATAAGGTGCTCTATAACAGATAGCAGATCGTGTGATTTCCTCACGGCTGTCATGGCTCAAGGTGACTCGGGCCGTTGCGCTTGAGTGGAGTGAGCAGATCACCCTTCGGTTGTGGTAATGGGTCACACATGTGCTGCTGTTATGTACAAACCAGTGTGCTGTAGCATAAATAACAGCTACGTGTCTGTGGCAGAGCTGTAGATCATACCGAGACACAAGAAACTGGAGGACACACAGGAAGGAGGGCGAGACGGAGAGAGGAAAAACCAGAAAGACAGACTCGTGCGGATAGAGGAGGGAGAGAGCGACCAACGTCGCACCTGGCCAACATTGATTAAGTGACTGTTGGAAGGAAGTCAGCCTGAATATTCTGGCCAGCAAGAAAAAGTGTATTATTTCAAAGGTCATGGCATGCATTATACCTCTTTCCTCGCCACTGACTTAGATAAACAGCACACTGCTGAAATATTGCAGACGGGACTCCGACACTCCTAGGGTGCGGTTCACCTTTACACATGCTGCTTTGTTATTTACTACATGTGTCTGTGAAGTTGCAGATCTGCACGGCCAATTATACCATTTAAAGGTGAGAATGTACCGTGCAACTATTGATTTTACTTGGTCTGTTTTCTACCTTTATTTTGATCCTTAAGAATTCCTAGCAGTGTTCATAATTAAAATGAACCAGGAGATCTGACCTTCTTGAAATCCATCTCAACTACAAAATCGCTGTACACTGAAACTCTGTTCTAAAAACAACTGCCTGTCTAGACATTCATATAAGCACATTCCCAAGGCCAAAGCTGCTCCACAAGTTAGGCAGCGTAAGTCAGTCCCATAATGCTTTGTGATGAGCTCTTTCAAGTAAAGTATTCTTAATTAGATGCATTATATAGCCTGCAGTACATTATAAATCTAGTTCGGTCATGAAACTCTAGAGGGCGCAGGCTGATGGCTGTTTGGGCTCTACTGATCCTACAGACAATGAGATTGCTTGCGTGTAGGCTAGTCCTGTGGCTTTTTATCAGAGTTCCTCTGAAACCCTCCACCTCCCCCAGCTCCACCTGCATAGATCTCCTATGGGATTTATGAATGTCTATTTATGCAGCAGCAGCAATATTCAACAGCAGCAGCAGTGTAGCAGATCTAGTCCACCAAGACCAAATACATTATCATTGTCATGCTAAATAACTAAAACTAGCTAAATAGCTCAAACTATTTTCAGAGGGATGTTTTGGAAAGTCTCTTATGCTTGCCAATGCTGCATTTATTTGATCAAAAATACAGTGAAAACAGTAATATTGTGAAATATAACAATTTACAATAGCTGTTTACTACTGTTTCTGTTAAATATATAAAAAAAAAATAAAAAAAATAAAAAAAATGTGACCGCAAAGCTGAATTTACAGCATCATTACTCCAGTCTTCAGTGTCACATGATTCTTCCGAAATCATTCTAATGTGCTCATTTGATACTTAAGAAATATTTATTTTTATTATTTTGCCGCTTATTTATATTAGATTTTTTTGGAAACCATGATGCCTTTTTTTCCAGAATTCTTCGATACATAGATACATAGCATTTATTTAAAATTGAAATCTTTAGAAATGTACATTGTGTACTTTATCTCACATGCGATACATATGTAACATATCTTTTTGCTCTTTTCTAAACGGCTTAATGTTTTGCCTTTCTGGCTTCATCTTAAAAGCACTGTCTTGTCTCCAAAAATGCAACTATAATAGCATGTAAAAGTTATCTCCTACATCAGCCTGCAGGCAAAGCAGCGTTCTGTGCTGTCTGATATCTAGGCTGTCACTGATATCACCTAACACTGATGTCATCTTTCATGAATGAATGGTGTTTTGTTCGGATACAGTGCCTGCCGTCTCTCATTCGTAATTGCTTTGATTCTCTAGAATGTATGTTCTCCGCAAGTATTGAGAGGCTACATTGAGAGTATGATCTAATTTGAAGGTAAATGTGTAATTTTTTTATGTTGAAGTACACTGATAAAAATGATTCTGTGGTGAAGTAAATACTACAGAAAAAAACGAATTTAATTTCTGTTTAAAAAAAAGTTAGTTCAGGCAAAAAAACAAGTAAATTCTATATTAGTACTCAATTCAAGCTTGTAGAAATTAAAGCATAAATATCAACGTTATAAAATGAAGTAAACCTATCCAGATTTTCTGATACTGGTGTTCCCATCATGCACTGGGGTTTAATAATTAATAATAACTTTTTTTCAGCTGTACTTGCACTGTTTTATCATTGATTTTGTTGTTAGGTTTAGTAACTTGCCATTTTGTCACATTTGAAGTTCAGTTTCTACTCAAAATGACACATTCATACTCAAAAATGATCCATCGAATGTTACCATCATTGTGTATTGTGTACCAAGTATTGATGTGTCTGCACACTATCTATTGTATTATGAACTTAGATGTTTCTAAGTAAGGCATTAACTTTAAAAGCGTGGTTCAATTTAGCGTTATATCTTTTGAGTAAAATGTATTGCGAAGGAAACTTCAACTAAGTAGAGATTACTCAACCTTTTACTGGCCAAGTTAAAGTTACTTATTTTCTTTGTTAATTTTACTTAAAGTGCCCCTATTATGCTATTTTAAAGTTTCCTAATGTTGTTTTGGAGTCTCCTACAACAGGTTTACATGCATCAAAGGTAAAAAAAACTGTTTCATTTTTTCATAATATACGTTTGCACATCACCATATTTTCAGTGATTCTCAAATGACTCGTCAGATGAATCAATCTCTCTAAATCCCACCTTTCCGCATGCTGCTCTGCTCTGATTGGCCAGACAGCTCAGTCTGTTGTGATTGGTCTACCGCGTGCAGCGCGTGTAAAAAAAAAAACGTCCATTGCCATAACAACGTCAGCTCTGCTTGTCCTGAGGCTTCCTACACTGTAAACTAAACACAGTAACGAACAATGACGTCGATACCATATCAATCTGATAGCGAGTCCGATGATGAAACACTGGATGAACTAGGCTAGTTATTTTACCCGAACCTCCATCACAAGGACAATTCGAGCAGAACGTTTCTCAGTGATTCACTACTCAGTTTGAGGTACATTATGAGATGTTGCAACTGTAATTCCTCTCAATCAGCATTAACAAGTGCATGTCCATCAAACAAACCGATTATTTTACTTGTACTTATTTATTTACCTATTATTTTTCTTATTTATTGCGGTGAACGTGGAAACTGTATCAATAACAGTGCATACATTAGCCGAGCTCTAGCATGAATGACTGATGTAACATAAACGTTGGTAAAACAAATCTTGTAGTGAGAACGACAGACAATCTGCATTAATAGACACAGTTTTAGGTAATAGTGGACCACAACTGATCAGCAGAATAATTTTTGTAAGACAGTAATAATGTGAGTTACATTTACATTTTATGCATTTGGCAGACGCTTTTATCCAAAGGGACTTACATTGCATTTCAAGGTACACATTTACATTCTTATCAGATCTTGATTCTTATCAGAACCCATGACCTTGGCGTTGCAAGCGCCAGTGCTCTACTGTTTGAGCTACAGGAAAGCTTAACCGACTAACTGAGTTAACTAACTGAGTTAACCAGTTAGCAGGAGACCTACACCATATAAAACTCAAAACCTTGTATTTTGAACACCATCTTTCAAGAGCAAGCAGTTTGTGAATCCTACTCTGAACTCTGAGATTTGAGAAGCAGTCGTCAGTGAAATAAAGGGAACACAGCAAACGTTTAGGATTATACTGCTGTGATATCATGGTAAAGATTAATTTTAACCACTGATTCTTCACATGCTCGTTCCTGGGAAGTGAAAAAAACAACTGACTTTACCTTAACATTGTAGAGCACAGCTTCTTCTCAACATGATGCTATCCAGTATCCACAGGAATCAGCTGCCGGTTTGTGGGGGTTCAAGCTTTTCCAGGAGTCTGTGCGTGCAATAAGTGGGTGGCAATATGCTAATGTTTCGTCTTGACGTCTTCGTCTTATGACTCGTTTGAAAAACGATTCATTTCGGTGACTCAGAGTCGACTCTTACATTTATACAGATTTAAAACTTTGCAGGATGTTTTAAAAATCCATAATAGAGGCACTTTTAACTTAGTTAAGTAGAGTTTACTTAATTCCATATGCATGCAAAAACTTGCGAAAGAAAAATTAAGTAAATTTTACTTTTTTTTTTTCAGTGTACTTTTTTTTCCAGTTTAATATGCAGAGACAACTACAATACAAGTAAGCTATTTCTAGATTGATTTGCTAAGCATTGTGCTTGCATTCGTAACGAACAACACATCTGTCTAATTTGTTGAATATATGTATTCAGTGTTGAGCCAATGAAGCAGATTTTTTGGCAAGCTGGATAATGTAAAAACCTGTTTTCTCCAGAGGATGACAACCCTGGACATGAAATGATCTCTGGAAATTAAAAGATGTTGTAAAATGGATGGTGTTCTGTTGTCATATATCACTACAGAAACCCTTCTGCTCCCTCCATCAAAAGAGATGTCCCCTTTAATTGTCGTCATCCATCACTCTCATACACACCTTTCTGGAAATTACAAGGACATTTGTTTCCCAAGAACTGCTATTAGTTTAGAAGTTCCCTTACTTGAGAGAAATTCAGTGTGAGGGATATGCTGTCCAAAATGTGTTTGTGGAACTTTGTTCTTCTATAACAGTTGAGACCTCCACATGCTTAAAGGAATATTTCAGTCAAAAATGTCTTTCTTTTACACTGGCTCCAAAAGTGGGTTTTCGCAGCGATACCATTTTGGGTTCCCCAAGAAACCTTTCATGGAACAGTTCTTCAAAGAACCATTTTTTTTTTTATAGTGTGAAGAAATATTTAATAATCCGAAGAACCCCTTTCCACTATAAAGAACCTTTTGTGCAATGGAAAGGTTCCATGGATGTTTAAGATTCTTCGTGGAACCATAGATAAAAAAATGTTTTTTTTTTTTTATATACTTTTTTAGAGTGTGTACCGTTCTTCCTTCTGTGGAACACAACCACAAAAAATTATTTTGAAGAAAGTTGGTGCTTCAAAAAGGTTGCCAACGTACCAATGAAGTCTACATTTACTTTGTGTAACAAACACAAGTTCTCCATATGGCCTGTGTGAAACTGAGAGAAATGGTAATATTCAATTTATAAACTAATTGTTCTTCAAATCGTATCTTGATTTCACTCTGTTTCTCACCTAAATCTATCATATTATTTCAAAAGATGTGGCATTTAGGGTGAACTGTCCCTTTAAACACATACAGTTAGCATATAGCATGGACATTACACCAGACTCATGAGATTGGATCTAAACATGCGTGATCAGTCTCTGACGAACGGCTTGTTCTCGGTGTGAGTGCCCCACGGTGCTTCATCACTATTTGAGCATCCTCTTCTGTGGCGACGTGTTTGTGCAGGGTGAGAATAACTCTGGCTGACGTGGACGTGGAGAGCACTCGGGCTGTTTCACAGTGGGGTCTGAGGACAGAGACTTGTCTCTTCAGCGGGGTTCTGATTAGACCCATCACCCCACATGCCATGCTCTATTCTCACTGGTAATTGGAGCTGGCAGGAGGTTGGCATGTACCCCTACTGTCCTCCTTTTCCCTCTTTATCCTCCCACGGTGACCCCCCCTACACTACTCCTCATGTCGGATCGACTGTAATGTGTATTATGTCCCTCTCTGCTCTGACCCAGCATTAAGGACATGCAGCCTATGCATATCTAAACCATGTTTACGGCAGCGCTTGTTGTTCACATTAGATGAGTTCACCGTTCCATTTCTCTGCCTTCAGGACATTTTGTTCTACTTACTCCCGACCACCTGAAAAGCCATTGTTATTTCTCTTGGCAGCATCGCTGCTTTGTTTTCGTAATGATACAGAGTTAGTTCTCTCCCATTGTTCGCCAACAGTTTCATTCGTTGGTTTTCTTCAGCACTCAAGTTTTGTAAATATCAGACTTTCAAGCCTCGATCTGTTCTTCTGTTATCTGATCGCTCACAGCATTGAATATAAGTCTCAGTGAGCGTAATTTACTGCTTCTCAAAAAACAATGTTCCTTTTCTTTCCACAAAACTGATTACAGATGGGTTTGTGGTGTGCTACTCTGTTAGCTCCCTTTTTGTGGTCACATGCATCGATAAAGCTTGGCTGCTTCTGGCCTGGTTCCACAACCGAGGAGAAAATACAATAGATTGCCATCTGCAAGGGCCTGCACGGTCTTATCGCTCTGGTAAGGTCTCATTAAATACCCGCTCTGGGTTTGTGGATGGCAACAGTAGATTTCCCATTCAGGAAGGAGATTTGATTGGGTTCTATCACAGGTACTATTGTTACAATGGCACTTGTTTATGGAGGCCGTCACAAGGAATTAACTATTAGCTTTAAAAGAGTTGGAAGGACCTACATCAGTTTATGTGCGCCAGTGATTATTTGTATGTTATGGCAGAGAACCAATTAATAATAAAATTATATACAGTTTTGTCTACAATTAAAAATAAAACACTAAAATCAGTCATTTTAAATGTTACAATTGAACTTGGGCATCACTACATTATAATGTGTATAGTGTGAAAGATGGATATTAATTTGGGGATTTGTTAATAACTGTGTTATTAAATTGTTAATGTTTATACAAATTAAATGAGTGTAACATGATAAAGGTCATCTAAATGTAAAAATAGGGGAGTATATGAGCAATTTATTTTTGAAAGAAGTCTCTTATGCTCACCATAGCTGCATTTATTTGATCAAAAATACTGTAAAAACAGTTATAATATGAAATATTACTACAGTTTAAAATAACTTTTCTGTTTGAATATATTTGGATTTGGTGATGAAACATTTCTTATTATTATCAGTGTTGACAACAGTTAAAAATATTTTTGTATATTATATTTTTGTGGAAACTGATCTTTTTTTCTTTTCTTTTTTTTTTAATCTACAGTAGTTTTTTGTGTTTGTGTGCTACATAGGGTTAAATGCATTGGAAAACGCAGTCGAGTTGTTTAAAAGTTAACCAAAAAATAGCAATCTAATGTGAATAAACCCTTCATGAACAAAGAACAATAGAGCCGCACCCAGTGTTTAAGTATGACATGATGCTTGAAGGTTAGACGTGGTTTTGGTAGTCATGAATCTGTAAATCTTAGTCAAGCTACTATCTTTGAAATGCCATTAGGCTTAACTGCATTTTTAAAGTAACGTGATACAAATAAGGTGCTGACGTTGCGTAAAAACTTGAGCCTGTACTCTTTGTCTGTAATTGTCAGGAATTTTGCTTCTCGTATACCATGACCTCAGTCAGTTGCGTAACCTCTCAGACAAAGGTGAAATAAAACTCTGCAACACAAGCAGAGAATCTCAGCACATGACATCACTGTCATTAAAGTTCACTTTCTCTCTATTGACTATTAGCTGGAACATTTCTTCAGAGCTGTTCCTCCTACTTCCTCCTCATTCCATCCACTCTCAAGTTTCCCTCTGCTCTTTACAGGATGGCATCCCAATTACCCACCAAATGTATCACCCCATCGGAGCCAAGCACCTTGTCATAACTGCTTCGGGGAAACAATGAAACTAGCGTTGGCAGGCTTTTTAAATTCAAACCGCCATCTGCTGTGGCGCCCACGTCTATGATGCGGCACAGACTCGGGACAGAGCGGGACATTTTGCAGACTTTTTTCCCTCTTACCTATTCATCTCAGTAATGGAGTCCTTGCTCGACTCAATACAAGCACACAAGACTTGTATTAAACGCACATTTCTGAGCTTCTTCTGTTTTTTAAATCATCATGCATAGTAAAGAGGTGTAAATGATAAAAGTGCTTTCAAGTACGGAGATTGGAGCTTTTATTTAGGAAATGCAAAAGGGTAACCATCTGTTTTGTTTTTTCTCTTCTGTGTTTTCTTTTGTGGAATAAATCCATATTTTTCTCCATTGTTTTTACCTTCACATACCTTTTACTTTTTTTTTCAAACTCCCTATACTTGTAAGGAAGTATGTGTCATCATTATAAACTTTACTAAGAAGCAAAATATTAAGAAGTCTATTTAAAGGTGCAGTCAGCCATTTTTCCTCATTAAAAAGTTATGTGTAGTGATGAGTAGTTAAAAAGTAGTACAATATATGTAAGATAAAGTCTCCAGACGCATTGGTAGCCTAAAAAAAAGCTGTTTTCTTTTACAAGGCACGGGCCTCCATATAGTGGTTGCCATGTTGTGGTCACATGAACCATCTGAATACTCATTTATCTCAGTAACCTTCCTGTTATCGGACTCTTTCGAACATTAAATAATTTAATCATGACGGAAAGCTTATTTCTGCAGTGCAATATAATGCATGATTCTTCATCCACACCACTAGGTGTCAGTATAATTCTAAGACGACTTTCACAAAAAAAAAGAAAATTACTGAGTGCACTTTTAACGAGTATTCGGTTGTTAAGTCGTGACGTAACCACTCTCCGATAATACTCTTTCCGGGTCCAAAGTCCAGGTCCTCTCTACCTACCTACCGCTTTCGCTAGTGTTTTGGTTATTATTGAGTGTTTTTACAATGCCGCAGTGCTGTGTCCCGTGTCCCGAGCTAACTCACTTCAACCTCGTAAATCTTCTTTTTCATTGATGCCTGGACTCTACCCTTAATTATGCCACCTGAGTGATGAGCTACACTAACCACTCTGTTGGTGTTAAAGGAATTTAAACCCTTTTCGACCGCCAAGGGTGCCTCACTAAGAAGGACGTGATCGTAAATAAATGTACAGGTTCCACCATTGTTATTTCTGGACGAGAGGAGCGCTTGGACCCGGAAAAGGCTAAACGTCACGCGTGACGTCAGACTTAACAATCGGATATGTGAACATATAGTGCAAGTATGTCACTTATTTTGCTCTCAAACACTTTCTTTCTTCACTTTGTCACCTGAAACACCAGGAGAGATTGTATTTTTCTAATTTTTTATTTTTTTATTTTTGCACACCTGATAGGGGAACCTGAAAAGCACATCTTCACACTCCACTGAGGAAACAGCCCAGTTGGTTTTCTCTTAGAAGTTCTTGTGCGCTGTTACCTTGTTTGCATGCTGACTATATGACTCTTTGTAGGTACTATTTGTGTTTTCCTTCTCAAGAAAATGTATTCAATTGTTTATTCAGAAGCCGCTCAGATAAAAGGACCGGCATGGTGATACAGCCCACACTCGTACAGGTAGTTGACCTCTCTCAATCACGCCTAGGCAAAAATGTACACTTCGATATATAACAGTTTCTGAAGGTCAGACTTAGGGGGAAAAAATCGGGCTGTTTTTGCTTCTTAATGAGGCATAACTTGAGCAGCCTCATATTCCAAGTTACCTTGTACTGAAAAGTTCCCTCCAGTTGAGATTCCACGCAACATTTTCCGCTTTCTAAATTATTCCCTTTTTTGATGTTTTCACAAGGGGATTAGTGATTTTTGAAATAACCCTTTTGAGGTGTTTGCTCACTGTGGATATGGGTCTGATTTACATTGTCCTAAAGTCATAGTCTTGTGTGAGAGCTTTTCAATTCAGCTTCCTTGAGAAGCATTGCTTGATGCTCAATGATTTAATGTTGAACTAACTGGAATAAGAAGAAAAGATCCATCGCAGTTGACTTTGGTGCTCTGTAGACCTTAGAGCAGTGGTGCCCAATCTAGTTCATGGAGATCTACAGTACCTGCCAGTTCAGATCCAACCCTGATCCTTAATTAGCTGGTTCTGTTGTGTTTGATCAGGGTTGGAGCTGAACTTTTCAGGAAGGTAGATCTCCAGGAACAGGATTGTGCTCCCCTGCCTTACAATGTTTGTCACATGCAGAGGATTGTCTCAAACTGAATAATTCAGCCTTGCCTTTTGGCTTACCCTGGCATCAAAGAGAGTGCGGTGTTGCAGTAATGTTGTTGCTATTGCAAGTGTGAATATTATGCATGATGGGCTTTCATCCAAACATTTGTGTGAATGTTTGAGAAGAGAAAAAAGAAAAAGAAAAAAGAAAGTAATTTTAAACCGTGCCACAGCCATAGCATTGCTTATGTTTTCATGTGCTTGGAAGCCGCATGTTTACAGCCTTGCCCACTTGCTTATCTGGTTTCTGATATAATTAGTGTTCATTTTCATATTATTCATATGATTTGTGTTAATTATGCAAATGTTTGATACTTAGAGATATCTGCTCTGTTACTCCCTTGTGTAGAAATAGTGAAAGGCGTCTCTGCCTGTATCTGAGTGGAAAGGGTGTTTTCCAAACCATTGAAGGACAAAGCATTATTTGCTAACTAGATTTGCATTTCCAGAAGAAAACAGCAGTGTTTGCAAGACAGCAAATGAAACGTGTTTGGTTTAAATTTTAGGTAAGCAGTTTTAGACTGCAGTTGTCACTTGTTTTGTTTTCTTTCTGTGGCACATATCAACTTCGTCAGTATCAACACGTCAGTATCAATAAGTCACCATTTTTGCAGTGTAGAGGCGGCTGAAGATGGTTCAAATGTTATAAGAACAAAGAGAGCAATCACAATTCATTATTCAAATGAATGAAAGAAGGAAGACCAGTGACAATTGAGAATGCAAGTGTTTTGATGATGTAATTGCTGTTGTTTACATTTTGAATTGTGAACATTATAAAAATGGAAGTCACTGGGGAAATGTTCAAACTTTGATCTTGTCCTAAAGTAACCTATAAAAGTAATTTATCTATAGAGCACATTTAACAACAGAAGTCTGAAGTTGTTAGAAAAAGATAATAAATGATGACAGCAATAATAATACTAATAATTAGTTACGGTCAATTTGAAATTTGAATAACAGTAATGATAAACTAATAATGAATGTTTGTTTTTTGTTGATGAATAATGAAGATAAAGAATATCATCTTCAGGTCTTCATGCTGGATTTAAAAATAGCAATGATATTGCAGAAAAGTGGGGAAAGTATTAGGAATATCAATATAGTGCTGGCTTGCTAGTAGTTTACCTAGTGTATTGATCCTTTTTAATGTTTGGATTTATTTGTAGCTGAATTTGCATTTTCTTTTCTCATTGTTTTTGCTCTGCCTCTTCTCAAACTATTGTAAAGATTTAGATTAAAACATAAGCTTGCAGCTTAAAACTTAAAGCTTGGAGTCCATATGGTGTTACATGTTAGAATAACGGTACACAAACGTCCTGTGGATTAGTCTTGCCATGCTTTGATCTTATTAATGCAAAGGAAGGCTTTTTCTGGGAAGTGAATTGATTCAGTGCACTAATGAGACTAGTCCTGGATTTGCTTTAGCAGGACAATTACGTTTGGCTCACATCTCTAACCCTTGATTTATAGCAATCAGAGATCTTTGAGATCATTATCCTTATTTTGGTAAATCATTAGATTTTTGACTCCTGACTTGACCTGTTTTTCTTTTTCTTGCTGCAGAAAACCAGATTCCTCATGGCTTTCCTACCATAGACATGGGCCCTCAGCTAAAAGTGGTGGAGCGAACAAGAACAACCACGATGCTCTGTGCCGCCAGTGGGAACCCTGACCCGGAGATCACTTGGTTCAAGGACTTCCTACCTGTAGACATCAACAGCAACGGGCGAATTAAACAGCTTCGTTCAGGTAGGGATGGCACACTTCTTCAGTCCTACAATCACAGGAGGTGGAACTAATATACTAAATGTATAATATAGACACCCTATCGACACAGCTCTGTTTCTTTCAGTTTAATTAATGCATATGCAATATTGCCACCTAATTAAAACTAGAACGCTTTTTTTTTGGGTGCAAAGTCAGGCCTTTGGTCTGCCAATTTGTGTTTGCTTACCATTGAAGGAGAAATGTATTGATGTGGCCATGACATCAAATGGGTTTTAAGCCACATGCAAATGGTCTGGGTAATTGTAGGCACCCCTTAAGGGAATATGAGAGCGGCCCGGAGAGGATCAGCTGCTCTATTTACATTGTAGACCTTCCTAATGGATAGACGGCTCAGGTCTGACCTAGGATCAGACGGATGAACAGGACTTTGCCCAGGCTGGATTAATAGCTCCTGACTGACTCAGAGTTTATCCTTCTCCACTAAATCCACCTCATTTAGAGGGCAAGTCACAGCGGAGCTTGTTCTCTAGTTTCTAGCATCAGCGTCTAAGTACACAGCTTACAAATACACAGTTGAAAGTTTGAATCCTGAATCCTTGAATCTTGAAAAAAGTCAAATGAACAAAATGTACCATTCCACCAAAGATCCAAACATTGCTTCCTCAAAGATCTTATCTCTTGACGGCATGAGGCGCAAAACTTTATGGCCCTTTAGAACATTCTTAACATAAAATTATGACAATAAAGCTAGCCTTATCTGGCTTATCTGCACGTTTTACTCCTCAGGAGAATGTTGAATGACATGTTTGCTGTTTTACTTATAGATAAGTGATTTCTGATAGACACTGGTAATGACGAAGTAACCTTACCTTGTGATTTGACTGATAGTTTAAGTCGACATGAAATCAAAATGAACTCTTTCTTAGGTGAATGATTTATAGCTTTTCATCTGGCTGCACAAGCAATTGATTTAACCAGTGTTAACCAATAGTAAAGTCCCTTTCAAGGAAAATTAGTTCACTTGGTCGGCCATATTTGCTACACTTCAAGAAAGATATTTCTGGCATGCAAAACCAACTCTTTTCAGCTTGAAAACAGCTTGCCAAACTCACATCGCTTGGTTGCCAAACTGCTTGCCTTTAAAACTGCATGCCAAAGTCACATTTAAATAAAACATATCAAATCAGCAGCAAATTTTGACATTGTAGTTATGTTGTTTCTTATGCTCAAATAGCATTATAAAACATATATCTCAGGTTTCAATGGGAACCGTAGCGTCTAACAGTAATGTGCTGTGACACCATGACATTTCCAACTGACGTTTGGGTCTTTTATTTATAAGGTGGGACTTCCATTATTAGATCCAACTGTGTTGAAGTTTTTCCCATTCATAGCAGTACAACACTGCACACCATGTATTTATGTATTGTTTTAGGCTGCTGTTGAAAAAAGCATGACTTTGGCTTTTCGAAAAGCTAATGCTAATAAAAATGCTAATGGTGCGCGCAAGTTATTAAATAACAAGTAATTAAATGCCGTTTATCATTTATCGAATGACATTTCATGTTGACTTAAATTCACGTGTACAGAATTGTTGCTAGCTGTTTCTGCTATTCTCACACCAAACTTGTCGCCTTAACCTGCCATGGTCCTGTGATTTTCTGAACAATGCTGTGAACAAAAAATAACAAAAACATAAGTAGACATTGATTGTTTCCCTAAGCTCTGCAAATTGTCCTTAAAGCATCAGGTTTGGCAGGCACCTAAATTATCTCAGAATTCTACCACAAAGAAAAATATTCCCTTGGATATTTTTCTTTTTTCTTTTTTTTGAGCTAATTCTGTTGCACCAGACAGCCAACATTCAACTAATCCTCGGAGAGCAGTAGTCTGGCTCAACTTGATTCCTTTCTGTTTAATTAAGCTTACTTTCATTTGATTCCCTCCCTTTTGTTTTCCTTATCTCTCTTTGTCTATCTCTCTCGTCTACTAACACTTCTCTTCAATCTTGTTTGCATTCAATTTACTTCACCTAGGGGGTTCGCCGATACGAGGTAAGACAGCTGGAATGTGTCTCACGAAACGTCTCCTCCATTACCGTCTCATCACCACCACTGTCATTTCCTGCTTGTTCAGTACATATTCAACCTTTGTCCCAGCATTCAACCTGTCTGTGTTCTGATGTCTATATCTAACCAATTTAACAGAAATAGACTACTGTTCAAAAGTTTCGGATCAGTGAGAATTTTTTGTATTTGAAAGAAATTTATAATTGTATTCACCAAGGATGCATTCAATTGATCAAAAGTGACAGTAAGGCCATTTGTAATGTTACAGAGGATTTCTATTTCCATTTCATATGAATTTTTACAATTCATCAAAGAATCCTTGAAAAAAATTATCAAGGTTTCCACAAAAAATATTCTGCAAAACTGGTAACATTTTCATTAAAAAGAAATGATTATTGAGCAGCAAATCAGCATATTAGAATCAATGATTTCTGAAGGATCACGTGAAGACAGTAAAAAACATAGACATAGAAAACGGTTATTTTAAATTGTAATATTTCAAAATACTGTATGAATGTTTTCTATTGTATTTTTGATCAAATAAATGCAGCCTTCTCTCAAAGACATCTTACTGACCCCCAATTTTTGAACAGTAGTGTATTTATTACTAAAAAGTGTGCATTATTTTGGAGGCGGTTCACTTACTTATATTATAGGAATAATTCATGAAAATTCTGTGATCATGTTCAAACCCTCATGTCACTCCAAACCAGTGGAACATAAAATTTGAGATTTTGAAGAATGTCTTGGTCGCCATTTTACATGCAGTAAAAATGAATGGGGATAGGAACTTTCGAGATTCATTGTTTACTGCATAGAAGTTCATTCTTCAAAATATCTTCTTTTCTGTTCCACAGAATTATGTTCCAAATTCATACAGGTTTGGAATGACACGAGGGTAAGTAAATTATGACAGAGTTTTCATTTTTAGATGAACTATACTTTGGATGAGGGGACGATATTGGACTCTTGCTAGTTATTGTGTCGTGCGTTTGTTGTGAATATTTTGAGGCCAGAGTCTTATTAAAGTTATGCTACGAGTTTGGTTTTAAGACTGAAGGCCGTCTTTAGAATCTCCAGAGTGTCTCTCTCACATTCCAGTTGGGCTGTAATGAAATTGAAATGATTGAATTTGCATACTACTTATGCTAAAATGAGTATGTATGGGAAATGAGGGCACGGCCCTGATTGTTAAGATGGAGCATTCGATCAATCACACAGTCGCTCTCAGTTCTGAATGAAACATGAATTTCAGAAACACACTTGCTAGAGGCGAGTACTTGACAAATCCGCCATTACCCTACTTCACTCGGGTAGCAATATCAGTGGTCTTAGGACCCCTGGAGTTTGACTGTAAAAAGAAGTCGAAAAGAAGAGGAAAAGTGTACGGCGCATAACAAAGGTCTGTTTGTTACCCAGCTCACCTCAGGTTTTGAATCAGGAAGTACGTCTGGCTCGCTTGGGGAGAAATAAGCTGACACTGCCTTATGTTTCCCGAGTGGTTGCTGATTTTTACTGGCTGAAATCTGTGTTCGTGGGCCTGATATTTAATTGATCTGCCTCGCAACAACGGGTCTTTGTGTTCAATTCATCTCAATCAGCTCATTGTTTTGTATCTCCTCGATAAGGGACATGTATCCTCTTCATTACAATTCCATGTCCTCATCAAGACACACAGTTTGTCCCGCAGTGTATTCATTTGTTTCAAAAATGCATGTCTCCGTGTGGCATACTTCATCTCTGTTTGAAATAAAGGGATAGTTTTCCCAGAAATGAAAAAACTGTCATCATTTAGGTTGAGAAAATGACAGAATTTTTATTTTGGGGTGAACTATCCATTTAACATACTGTATCATGTCATACCGAACACTTTGAATGCATTGATGGTTAAAAAAGATTATAATTGTTTTGTGTCTGTAACTGTCAAAGTTGTTAAAGGCATGCTTTAAAATAAGAATTTAAAAAAAAAATTAAATTCACATAATTGCGAATGAAAGTTTGATTTTCACATTCCTCTTTTGATTTAGATGGGATTTTGTATTATTTTTCTTTATTGTGGTCCCTTTACTTTACAATATGGCACCATCAATCAGATGTGTTGTCAGGACTGAGGGGTGATGGCAATCAGTGCTGAGCAATCTCCGAATTGATTAGTAATTTGCTGCTTGTCAGTGTAGGAAACACCACCAATCCGTTTCCCTTGAACTTGGAGATTGGGCAAGGTTAGTGGTGCATGTTATTTCTTCCCTGCAGCACTGGGATGCTGGGAAGTAGTCAGGGGTAAACAGCAGGTGATAACCTATGCTATGGTGGTACACCACTGCCAGAGTTAAATATGTGTGCTTTTTCTAGATTAAGAGCCTGGCAGAGTCTTGTCGAAGCAAACACCGTATCTGTGGTTAGGACACCTGGATTGATTTTTTGTTTGATGTTCCTGCCCATGTCAAAATAGATATAAAGTATCTGCCACACTAAATGTTGTTTCACATTATTGAGAGATTTGCCTTTTTTTGTGTGTTCTGAAGTGATATCTTCAATGAATAAATGCACTGCTGGTCAAAAGTTTGGAATGGAATTTAAATGTTTTTGTTGAGTCTCTTTTGTTCACCAAAGCTGCATTATTTCATTATAAATACAGTAAAAACAGTAATATTTTGAATATATTTTTACAATATAAAATAACTGTTTTCTATTTTAATATATTTTCAAATGTAATGTTTCTCTGTCATGGCAAAGTTACATTTTTATAAATTGTATTGGATTTTTATAGAATTTCTATTAAAGGTTTTCAATGTTGAAAACATTTTGCTGTTTTTTTTTTTTTTTTTTTTAAGGATTCTTTTATTAGAAAAGTCCATAAGAACAGCATTATTTGAAATAGAAATGTTTACATTATAATGTAACGTAACATTATGAATGTCTTTACTGACACGTTTGATCAATTTAATGCATCCTTGCTGAATAAAAGTATTCATTTCCTTTTTTTTAATGATGGTATATCACAGTTTCCACAAAAATATTACACAACTGAACTGTTCAACATTAATAAGAAATGTTTCTTGAGTAGTAAATCAGTCAGTATGATTGATTTCTGAATGATCACGCGACACTGAAGACTGGAGTAATGATGCTGAAAATTCAGCTTTGCATCACAAATAAATAAAAAAAGTTATTTTAAATAGTAGTAATATTTCACAATATTACTGTTTTTACTGTATTTTTGATCAAATAAATGCAGCCTTGGTGAGCATAAGCCTTGGTTTATTTCAAAAACATTCAAATAAATCTTAATTATTCCAACGTTTTGACCAGCAGTGTATGTGTTAAAAGACTAATTAAATATTGTCCTCATGTAACCTTATGAAGCCCAGTTTTTATCTATAGTGACCAGACAGGCTGCGTAGTTTTGTGTGCTATTGATGTTTTATTCTGGTATAAATATGCCACAGCAGTAATAAAGTCATGTGCTGTAGTGTAATTGGCTCCGAGTCAATGACATTAATATCCCGAAAGCTTTTCCTAATGACAGTGAAAGGCAAATATGTTAAGCTGTAGACTCCTTCAACCTGCAAAATCAGCTTTATGCATGTCTTAGGCAGCATTCTCGGCCAATAAACTATATACACAGCGGAACAGGTCTGACATTTAAACAGGGAGTGTTTACTGATTGTTTGCAGTGAAAGTTTGTGGTTTGTTGGGGAAAGTTGCGTCAGGGGATTCATAATCGTGTTCGTAAATCAAAGAGGTGACTTTTACCCTTGTTTTTTTTCTCTTTTTCTTCAGGAGCACTGCAGATTGAAAACAGCGAGGAATCAGACCAGGGCAAGTACGAATGTGTAGCTATGAACAGCGCCGGGACGCGCTACTCTGCCCCCGCCAATCTCTACGTGCGAGGTAAGAGACACGCTCCAGGTGCCGCCCCTATCAAAACAACTTCCTCAACAATGCTTCGCACCTTTGTTTAGACCATGTTGCAATTTTGTTTTGACTTCCCCATGTGTTGAACTTTGCCTGGCATTTCAGAGCCAAGATAAACTAAAGTTTGTTGAACAAAATTGTGCAGAGAAAAAACAAACATTCCCTACTCTGTTTTGATTTCATAGCAACTGAAGCACAGGTAAACATGCATATTTCTTAAAGTATTTGTTATGAGGGCGAAAAGACAAAAAGGGTTAACCGAAGGTTAGTGCCACGGAAGACACCTGCAGTATTAATATGTGGATTTAAAGGTATAATGGTGTGGAGGCATTGTCTGTGAAACAGAACTCTGGGAGTGCTGTTGTTATGAGTGTCAACCCCTTCAGCTCTTTCCATGCAGGTAATAACAGGGAGCTTATGGCTGGCTGCCAGTATGGCCTCCAGCTAGTGACGTTACGGTGCCACCCAGTAATTGTCACGCAAGAAGTGAAGACTAAGCCTTCTCATGCTTCCTGTCAAACAAACGGCCAAAAATGTTATATACAATGGGATTAAACTGCAGACGTCATCGTACGACTCAATCACACGAGGTTGCCATGAGTGGCGTCTAAACACATTGAGTATAAAGGGGTTAAATTGTATTTTGCATTAAAAAGAAAGCCTGTTTGTAGGAACATTATGGGTATGTTTACATGACATCGATGTCCTAAAAAGGGAAACGTTTTTCCTTCCCATTTTCAGCATAAAGATGACAACGTGGTCAAAACGATCCCTGTTCACACGGATCCACGGAAACTATTAAAAGCGCTGTATTTATGTATGTCAGGGCTGCAGTTGCAATGTCATTTTGTACAGAAACACTACTCGCCTTTAGACTGAACACGTAATACGCATGCACATGACATCATCGTTTTCACAAATTCGCGTTTTTGTAGTTTACACAGAGACGGTACAGTTTTAAAAAACGTGCACTTTGAAACCCATTTTCAAAAGTTTGCGTTTTCAGGCCCCCGAAACGCCACTGTCGTGCAAATAAATGGCCAAAACGCATAAAAAGTTTTCCGTTTTTAGTTGAAAACAGTGTCATGTAAAAGATGTTTTGCATTTTGAGATTATTTTTATGATAATTAAACACGTTAAAAATAAATAAAAAATCATTACATAAGAATCTAATAGCTGAGAATAATGCGGTCATTTTTACTTTATTTATAATCAGCCTAAATTTAATGCAGTTCTGAAAATGTTATGTGAATTATAAATTATTAAGCAATATTTGGTCTTTTGTGATGTTTTCAATTATTTATTAAATATTTACTTACATTTTTTTTTGTTAAAATTAAATATTGTCTTTTTATTATTTATTAAATTCTCTAATACATTGCATTTAAATTACAGTATATATTGTCTTTTTATTGATGAAATAGCCTACTGCTTATAAATGCTATTATTTATAGTATATTAATAAATAATGCTACTAATTATAGTTTATCACCCCCCATCATTTATAGTATATTGCTATTACTATTCCTAATAAGCTTAATTTTCTTTATACAAAATGTAATTTTCTTGCTATTTTCTTTTGATTTTGGGGTGAAAGAAGAGCCACACTTGTTCTTGACAGTTTTTTGAAAAATCCCCCATGGAGTTAAATGAATATTTATAATTTGTTAATCAGTCTGCTTGACCTCACATTTCACTACAAAGCAACATAACGTGCACAGCCAAAATAATAATAACAAAAACAGGAACTTCTGTAGCTATACCAACAACTAACTTCCTCAGAGTTGACAGGTGCATAATGGGTCGCCTTTATCCATCTGTCCATCACAGACTGGGTGTGGGTGCTTGTTTTTCAAAGCGTCTCTGCAAAACGGCTAATCATACTTTTCTCTTCAAGGGCGTTCAGCACAGTATCCTGCTCCCATTCCTCAGCCGCCCGTCCTCGCTCATTTATCTGCTCACGCTAGATGAGTTGGGTGTCTAAGACTGCCAGCCTGTCAGTGGATCAATGTATTCAATAGCTGCTTCCCCTTTTCCTGGTCCTCAGCACTTTTCTGGGAGCTGTCTGAATGCTCTATGACTGTCTCTCTCTCTCTCTCTCATTCTCTCGCTCTGTCCATCTGTCTGACAGAAGACTATATAACCTGGGAGAATCACAGTCATGTATACTGGCTGTATATGTGAATGCTCATTTGTCAGCCACTTATTCCATAGTGAAAAGTTGTCAACCACTGTCTGCTCTCTTTCCTCTGCTCCTGAAACTGACAACAAATCAAATAGAGTGAAGTGATCACACACACTTCATAACCGCCTATCTGTTTATTATATCTTGTGTGAATGGGTCCACTTACCTTTGTTCAATATTTAAGGAAGGTACATTTTAATATCGCTAATGCACATCATTGTATTGTATAGTGTTACCTTGGCATTCTTAACAAGCCTTTAACTGACATCATCATCTTTCATGTGTCAAGTTTGTGGAACATTATGACCTAAGGCTCTTTTAGATGATCTCAGTGGCCTTGTCTGCCTCACTGGAGATATGGTTATGTATGCTCACATGCATACAGAGACAGCTGTCAGAAAATGTTCAATCATTCTGAATTGTCTGTGTAGTATGGCAGTAAAGTTACTCCTCCAACATATGTTAGGAAAATTTTAATAATATGTCTGTCATCCTGTGCTGTTCTTTTGGAAGTCTGTTAAAAACAAGCAAAAAAAGTTGAAAAAAATTCTAAGTTTACTATTACTTAATATCTTAATATTATCTATAGAAAAGGCTTTATATTTCACAGTGACATTTTATAATAATATTTCTATTTTAAACTTTATCTCACAATTAAACTGGTCCCCATGCATTATTTGTTCCATATAGAAAAGATTTTAAAAGTTTGGTGTCAGTAAGATTTTACTCAGTAAGAGTAACCATGCTCAAGATGCTTACCATGGCTACATTTATTTTATACAGTAAAAACAGTAATATTGTGAAATATGATTCCAATTTTAAAGACCTGTTTTCTATTTTAATATATATTTAAATGTAATTTATTCTTGGTATTCTTATTAGTATTGAATTTTCAGCAGCCAATCTTTAGTCACATGATCCTTGAGAAATAATTCTAATTTGATTTGAAGAAACATTTCTTGGCTTATTTGAAATATATATTTTTTTAACTTTATCAATGTCTTAACTGTCACTTTTGGTCAATTTAATGAATACTATTAATTTTAGTTAAAAACAAAACAAACAAAAAACTGACCCCAGCTTTTAAATGGTAGTGTATTAAAATTGAGTAACGTTGAGTAATTAAGCCATGTTCACACAGCAGCAAAATACAATTGTCAGTTTTATTTTAGAGTGTTAAATATAGTTACACGCAAAGTTATAAACTAGATGGACAACCGCTTTCTATAACCAAACTTAGTCCCTTAAATTATTGTCTACCATTAACCTTTATCAATGTGATTGTGTTCCCTGTAGACATCATACATGGATAATATGATAAATTGCTTACATTTATGTGTAAGCAAATGTATTGCTTAAACAGGCCTGTATTTACCTTTAACATTTAACAACCTACAGTATGAGATATGGTGGAGTATATACAAATCTAACTCAAGTGTGTGTCTCTGTCTTTATTCAGTTTTCCATTGCATTTTCTAACCACCATGAAATTATACAAATGTTTTTCCATGTTCTCTTGTCTCACATTTGTCTCTGTCTTTCAATTTCATCTCCTTCATATCACCTGGTCAAACTCTCACCTCATCACTTAGACCCTCGAGGAGGTTGGTTCTTTTCAATCTTAACCGCTTCTTGCAGACCTCAATCTGGATCCCTCTTTAATCAGAGACCCTTGTTATCAATCCCACTCCCTCTGCTATGCTGCCCTGCTATAAAACCTGTGTTATCAGGCTGAATGTGTTGTGTCAGATGACTTGCATGAGCCTGGAATAAAAGGGATAGCAGTTCATTGTTAATTAGTCCAAACTAGTTTTAATTTGTTAAACATCCCCGTTAAATTTGACAAACAATCACCTGTAATTATATTTTTAATTATTTAATTTATCTTTTTTTGTCAGGTTTGAGTGTCCATTTTATCCCACAATGCATGTATGGTTTGACTCATGATAAAGGCTCCTGTAACCAACCTGTTCCCTGTTTCCTGAAACATTATAATATAAATATCATCAGTGTTTATTTTGATAGTAATACACTTCTGTTGTATTACCCACACCAAATTTCCATTCTTATCCTTCAAATCATCGTCACCGTATGTCCATCTCCACAGTTAGTGTCAGACTTCCAGGGAAATCAATAAAGTGAATATTTGTATTTCTTAGACATGCTACTGCCACTGTAATTTCTTTGCAACAGTGGACTTGGAGTACTTTGAATTTTACATAGCCTAATTCAAAGAAAAAATGCTCAAGAGTCTATCGTTTTTCCTTTACAATGCAAACATAATGAGGAGAATAACAAGCTTGGTCGCAGTGTCTATCTGAAAATAAAATGAGAGAAACGAAGTCGAGAATCCAATTTCAGGAAGACCTGTGCAAAAACCAATTATTGCCTATGCCATTTCTCCATAGACAGACATGAGGCAGCGGGTCATTAACACAAATTGGAAGAGTCTGTTTAATGTGCTGTGGTTTTATACTCCTATTTTGAGAGAATAGGAGAGAAAAGTCTCTCCAGTTTGTGCTGCTTGTAAATAGTTCAGCATTAGTATCTACCACCATCTTTGATTCTGAGCACTACATTATAGAGAGTGAAATGCATTACTAGTATTTGCATGGATAAAAGAATATCCTTTAAAAATGTTGATGTTTTTCTCATGCTGATCCTTGTGGATTAGTTCCTCATACACCAAGAGCCTCACGCATTCGAGTCCGTTTAGGTCAAGACTGGTTTGAATTCCGTTCAGCCCCCACACTGATAGTTCACTTCTCTCCTCCCCATCTCTGCACAGTGTCAGCAGGCTCCTTTTCGTCTCCATGGGAACCTCTTTTAATGTCAGGTTTATCTGCATATCAGAGGCTCACAAAGAGAGGGCCCTGCGAACAATACATCTCCCACAAGGTCTCAGACAGGTTCCCGAATCCAGGCAGGACTGAGCAACAACAGAGCAGGGTCTCAGTGCCACCAGGCGATAAACTGACAGTGAAAACTCTACATCCTGCAATTCCTCAGCGAGGATGATTTTTTTTTTCTTCAAATCCACAATTTAATAAAGCTCCCCTTTGGCATGAATTTTAATGTCTCACTCTATAAGAAATACCATTACGATGCCTTCTTCACCTTTCCTCCGGCATGTATTGGTTTATCGCCCCTTTCTGCACATATGTGTGAGCCATAGTATTGACTTCCAGCCTCCAGTTGTTAAGCTTCAGGCTTTAACAAATGGAAAAAGTGGCAGCCCGGCCTTTGAAGGGAATTTGTTTGACCTGTCAGCTCGACTTCATGTTAGTTTGTTCATGTTAGTGATATAGTCCTAGTATTTACACTAGAGATGTAGTAATCACAATAGATTTCCCCGTGTATGGTTTTTGTATTAAAAGTTGACATAAAAGTACTACAATATCACACATGCTGAATCACACAACACATTTTCTTCTTCGTTCCGGTAGTACGACGAGTGCCTCCTCGTTTCTCCATCCCACCCACCAATCACGAGGTTATGCCAGGGGGCAGTGTCAACCTCACCTGTGTGGCAGTAGGTGCCCCAATGCCCTACGTCAAATGGATGGCTGGTGATGTGGAGCTCACCAAGGATGAGGAGATGCCCGTGGGGCGCAATGTCCTGGAGCTCAACAACATCCGTCAGTCGACCAACTACACATGCGTAGCTATCTCATCCCTCGGTATGATTGAGGCAACCGCACAAGTTTCTGTCAAAGGTAAGATCCTCAAATGACTGCTCTATCCACTTGTGAGCTACACAAAAATAGTGATTCTTTTGAAGGAATCTTTTGCAGTAATAGCCTAGGTATGCTTCATTTTCCATGTTCTGCTCCTTCTTGCATCTTGTTGAGTGTGCAAGCCATTAAAAGTACACTTAATTGATGTGAGCCAGTACATCAGCGGACTGTGCTGATGACGAAAATTACGTCAATTGGACTGTTTCCAAGACATGGGAAGTGTACTTTCGGCTTTAGAACAAGAATGTGTATTACTAACATAAATATGATCCATTTAGTAGATTTGCTTAGGTTTAAAGATTATATAGACTCTGTTATTTTACCCAAGACCCTGAATAGGTTGTCAGAGAACAGAAAAAGTTATTTTCTATCTGCAACCCCAAGGTTCTGACCAGCTGTTTGGTACGCCTGGCAAATGCACACAAAGAAAAAACATGGACACTTGTTCTCTGTTGACTGAGCTTTAGGGACTTCCCGCGTTTTTTTACTGTGGGCTCTGAGAAAATGAAAGGCTTTAGATTATTCTGAGCATGTGTTTACCCAGACCAGATGTCTGGAGCTGTATCAGTGTGGCTGGTCCCACCAGACAACGCCGAGCCCTGCCAGACTTCGTTCCTCGTCATCGTGGCTGCCTCTATTGATTGCACTTTGCACTTCACCAATCAATATGGACTTGGAGAATGTCACCGACATTTATCTGGAGTCCAGCCACAAATCTTAAAGACACAATGATGAGGCGGCACGGTCTGCCTTTCTGTGAATAACCAGAATGCAGGCCTTTCTTCTTTCTCTTGCTGTCTTACATTGCACTTCTTTCTCTATTTTAGGAGTGTACCGTGTAGGCAGCTTAGCCTACATAAACTGTCATCCATTTAATTTCCTTTCTTATTGTCTACTCCTCAGCTCTCCCAAAGCCTCCTACATCTCTCATTGTGACGGAAACCACAGCTACGAGCGTTACCCTGACATGGGACTCTGGAAACCCTGAACCTGTGTCTTACTACATTATCCAGTACCGGGCCAAGACCTCAGACACCAACTTCCAAGAAGTGGACGGTGTTGCCACCACGCGTTACAGCATTGGTGGTCTCAGCCCTTATTCCGAGTATGAGTTCCGCGTGATGGCTGTCAACAACATCGGCCGTGGGCCACCCAGTGACCCGGTTGAGACGCGAACGGGTGAGCAGGCGCCTTCCTCCCCACCTCTGCACGTCCAGGCACGTATGCTGAGTGCCAGCACCATGTTGGTGCAGTGGGAACCGCCGGAGGAACCTAATGGTCAGATTAGAGGCTATCGAATCTACTACACATCTGACCTGGACGCTCCTCTCAGTGCCTGGCAGAAACACAACACGGACGACAGCCGTCTCACCACAATCTCGAGCCTGACCACCGACATTACCTATAGCCTGCGTGTCCTGGGCTTCACATCTGTAGGGGATGGGCCCCCATCTGATGTGTTGCAGGTCAAGACACAGCAAGGAGGTGAATTTTTTGGAATAGTGAATAATACATCAGTATTTATACATAGGGCTAGGTAAAAATCAATCATGATGTCACATGCAGTAACATATTGTATGAACAGTGTAGCGGTCCGATTCATGAACTCCATGAAATGACTCCCATTCCGATTCATGAACAACACATGACTCCGATTCATGAACTCCATTAAGTGACTCTCATGAACCAGTTATTTTTAGTTAATAAAAACATACAGTATGACCGGTATAGGCTGATTCACAAACAAATGACTCTCACCAACCGGTTCTTTTTAATGAATCCAGTCATACAGAACCAGTGTAGTCCGATTCATGAACAAATTACTCATTTGAACCATGTGTTTTTAATGGATAATTCAAAAAGATTCTGTTACCATTTGAATCTGTCTGAGGAATTCTTCTAATAAACTCACTGATTCCTTCAGAGTGGTTGCTGAATCAGCATCAAGTTATCATTACTTCTGGTTATGGAATATGTTGATATATTACGTAATGGATGGATTGGGCCCTGTTGTTAATATTTTCAGAATATATCGAACTTGAAGGTTCATTGTTTAATTTACAAAAATAGCAAAAAAATTCTTTTACCAGCAATATTGTCATTGTTACTTGAATGCACCCAAATGAATCAGAATCAAAACAAAATCATAATTGAATTAAATTGGAGTCTAATTGAATCAGGAAATGTGCATCAATACCCAGCCCTACTTTGCATGTTTTATTTCATGTCAGTACCTTAAAAATACTTGTGAATCTGTTGTCGCTAACATGTCTGTGTCTGTCTGATTTCAAGTTCCTGCTCAGCCATCCAGCTTTGAGGCTGAGGCGGAGCTGGATACGCGGATCCAGTTAACTTGGCTGTGGCCGGTCCAGGACCCCATTATTAAATATGAGCTGCTATATTGGGAGGATGACTCGGATAACAAGGTATCATGTCAGTGCTTGTTCCTTCCCGATTCATTCAGAATTACAAGCAGACCTGATATTGGTAGTCTACAGCTGTTGCTGTGGGCCAAGGATACAAATGAAAGATAGCCAAAATTGACATTTCACAAAATGACTGCAGGCAAAAGTCTGCAGTCAGTTGATAGAATTAGATTGTGCTTTTGGCTTCAAAAACAGAATGTACTTTTCAATGCTCAGCACTTGACAGTGCTTCTAACTGATGCCAGAATGGGCCGTTTGGATCTGTTTTCTTGATGTCGGTTCATCAACATTGAGATCAGATGTCTTATGCACACTCTCATCATGATAGCCATCAGTGTGTTTTCAGAAAGGAAAAAGGAAAAGTCCAGAAAGTGTGTTTCCATGTTTTTAGTGAACAACAATTTTGTCCCCCATAATCTTAAAATGTTGAATAAACAATGAGAAAAAAATATATGTAGATTTATTAATTTAGCTGATACTTACAAATGAGGATAAAATATGTGCCTACAATATTAGCTGTTATGCTAAAAACACAAAAAACATTGACAACTGCATGTGCTCTGTCAGTTTCCATTTTTTTGTTGAACAATGTAAATTCACACTTTATGAAAACAGACCGAAATGAAAACCTTTATTCACTTAAAATCTCTCTCTTCCTGTGATTGAATCTGATACACACACACACACACAACACGCATAGGTGGACTTCAGTGGGCGTGCTTATCACCATACAAGGAGAAGAGGACAGAGTTCTTATCATTAGTGCGGTAGATTAAATGTTTGAAAGTGAATTGGATTTGATGACTAAGTCTTCCTCGCCCACCTCACAATACATCCCACTGCCCCAGAACTAATGTGTTAGTCACAATGAAACAGAAGTAGCGAAAGATCTTTCATATTATGACGTACATATTAGTTTAACAGATTATTGAAAAGGAAAAAAAACTATGTTCTTAGTCATCGTTTGTTGATTGGAAAAGCTATAGGTTACTTTTTTTTCTTAATTTGAACAGTAAAGAAGATTTTTAGCTGAAACTGTAGTCCTTGGTGATTTATAAAATGCAAGTCAATTGCTACCGTCAGTTTAAGAGTCGAAAGAAGACATATACAGACAAAACAAAATAAATATCCGTGGCTCCTGGTGATACATTGAGGTCTTATGAAGCGAAACAATCGATCTGTGCAAGAAACTGAACGTTATTTTTACAACATTATTACCTGTAATCCACAGCCTCGGCAAACTTACTTGTGCTTATCCTAGATGCTATGTAAAAAAGATGCAGGACCACTTGCCACAGGTAATAATTTTGTAAATAATGTTCAGTTTCTTGCACAGACCGATCTGTTTTTGGTGAACTATCCCTTTAAGATGATTAAAAGATTGGAGAAGATTGGAACATTTTAGAGTTATACTTGAATTCAAAATTACAAGGTAAAAAAATTATAATAATAACATGCATGGATGAATTGTTCGCAATAACTTGCATTTAGAAACCAGAAAACAGACATTTTATTCCAACTTTAAAATAAACCTGTGGAGTGTGGATAGGACACATAGATTGAAAGTATTTTTGATGTTTCCTCTTCAGATCCACGTCACCTTCGATCCTGCCGGCTCATACGCTGTTGAAGGTTTGAAGCCGGACACTGTGTATAAATTCTCCCTGGCGGCCCGCTCTGAAATGGGGCTTGGGGTCTACACTCAGCCTATCGAAGCCAAGACCGCCCAGTCCAGTGAGTACCCTATTTTATTGTCTTTATCACAACAACTAACCTAAACTTGTCCCTATGGGCAATCCAGAGGTTCTCTTTCCCCCTCCTTTCTCAAGCCTTTGTCTACAGTCTCCAGAATTAATTATCTTACACCTGTAAGCCAGGGAATACCTTTATTCATTGACAAGGGCGAAAGGTACGTTTGGTGTCTGCTTGTGCCTTTGTCATCATTATTTTGGCTTATAGGCTATTAATGTGATTTGTTATTGCTGCAATGTTAAAAGCCAGAGCAGTGAAGCCTGCTTGAGAAAAGGAGATGAAACGCTGCATTTGTGCTAAATTTAACACTGACTCTCACCTCTGCTCGTGTATAACCCAACCTTTCTCACTTGCACCCACATATCAAAAGACAATGTTCAGAGAGTATATACTACAAGATTTACATTCATATCAGAGTACTCCCTTTCCCCTTGAGTCCCTCACAGCCTCGTGTTCTTCTCGAGACCTGTCTATCACCTCCTCCAGGACTCAAAAGCCCCTTTGATCTCTTGAGGTTTTTTTTGTCAGGACCCCCGGAAAAAAATATTTAAAAACGTACAATCTGTCAACGTGTTCAGCTACGGCTGCAGTATTTTTGTCACCTTCTGCAGCATCATGCGTTTGTAGTGGCTCTCCCACTGTTGTCAGATTAAGGACCGCCTGATGTGAGATGCCTCACGCTCAATCCCATCGTGGGCGCCAAGAACGGTGTGACATCACCAAACTTCCTCTCCTGTTCTCTGCTCTGGTTGTTAACAAAGGAATGCAAGCATGTTAAAATATCCCAGCGTTCTTCCTCTCAGCCATCTCTCCTTTCTTCCTTAGTTACTTATTGTTTTGTTTTGTTTTTTATCATGCAGTTATGTTTATCATATGCTGTAGAGATGCATGAACGGATGCCCTTTAGCTTTTTTTGATCATTGTAAATTGTTGTTGTGCTGTTGTAGTGATTTTTTTTTTTATGCCTCTGGACTGTGTTGTGTTGAACAAGAACCTTTAATTTGGTAGCTCACCTGATCTCTGTTCGTCACAGACTTAATTAAATATGCCGTGCTGGTGCTGCGCTTATCTCAGACACTCAGAAGTGGCACAGAGCCTGCCAAAAGATGCTAACAGCATGGTCGAGTACGCTCTCGGACACGTCAGCTGCCACACTCTCTGACACTTGGATCTCTGACAAACGAGGGGCTGTTGTCTCCCAGCCAATAGGCTGACTGAGAATGTGTGAATGCCTGTTAAAACACAAACCGATGGCCTTTCCCCTGCCTGTCAACACCAAACAGAGTAGTAGTAAACGGCTGCGACTTACTGATCACTAAGACCAGAGTGAGAAATGACACGCCACCAGCCAAAATAGTGTATTTTTCACAATTGCAGGTCAGTTTTGCATTGTATTCTAACAACAGCACACTCTTGCTGGTGAGGCGCATTTGATTGGCTGTTATACACACTACCATTCAAAAGTTTGGGGTCTGTAAGATTTTTTAAATGTTAAAAAGTTTTTAAAAAGTATCTTATGTTCACATATTTATCTGATCAATAATACAGTAAAAAGAGTAATATTTTGAAATTTGTGTGTTTAAAATAACTGTTTTCTATTTGAATATATTTAAATTAAAATTTGTAATTTGTTCTTATGATGGCAAAGCTGAATTTTCAGCATCATTACTCCAGTCTTCAGTGTCACATGATCCTTCAGAAATCATTCTAATATGCAGAGTTTTTTGTTATTACCAATGTTAAAAACAGTCCAGTATTTTTTGGAAACTGTGATGCATTGAATTTTACTTCAGAATTATTTGATGAAAATTAATTTAATGCATCCTTTCTGAATAAAAGTATTAATTTCTTTTTAAAAAATCTTTCTGACCCCAAACTTTAAATTGTATCCATGTATATACTGCATATGTTGTTAAAATTACATTTCATATTATGGTTCACATTCTCCTATTAATTTTAATTATTTAATTATATTAATTTTTAGTATTTTCAAAAACACATTGGACAGAAAATCCAGTAATCAACCTTAGACCATACACAAACTACAAAAGCTAAAAATAATAATAACATTAAATGTTATCAGGAATTAATGTTTCCATATATCTTTTTTTTTCTATAAAATAAAATTGTGAGTGGCTAGTAAAATTTGGCATTCACCAGCCAGTCGGTGATGGGCAAAAAAAGTTAATATCCCACCGCTTTGATGTAGCATCATTTGCAGATTTTCCCTCATGAAATCAAAGCAAAGTGAAAAAAAAAGAATACATGAATCTGATTTAACCAAGCTTGACCTCAATTTTAAAACCAAAATGGCTTTGAAAACACAAAATCAGTAAATAGTTCTAATTTGATATTAGACAAAAATATGAAACACAGACGTTCTCAATTCTTGTCCCAACCTCTCAGTCCAGAAGCGAGCTTGTTTTGAGTTGTTTAATTTTTGCTTGATGCCCTCCCCGTTGCCTTGCCCCCTCCCGCAGCCCCCTCTGCCCCCCCTCAAGACGTGCACCTGCTCAGCCTGAGCTCCACCAGCATCAAGGTGAGTTGGGTGGCGCCGCCGGCCGCTAGTCGCCACGGCGCTATTGTGCGCTACACAGTCAGCTACCAGGCGGTGAACAATGAAGACTCGGAGCGCCACGAGGTGAAGGACATCGGAGCGGATGCTTCCAGCTATGTGCTGGATGGGCTGGAGAAGTGGACGGAGTATCAGGTGTGGGTGAGAGCGCACACCGATGTGGGCCCCGGCCCAGAGAGCACAGCTGTGCGTATACGTACCAATGAGGACGGTAGGTCTGAAGTCTCCTATGTGGACAACTACTAATGCTGGGCTATTGCTGGCTGCTACCTATCTGTTCTCTTTTTGTCTGACGAATTACTTCTTTTAAGCATGGCTAACAATTATTCCTATTCAGGGTTATGAACAATATCATCTGTGACATTTGCTATAGATTCCATAGTATGCTTGTGACTTTCTTGTTTGTCAAACTTTTCTAATTAAAATGTTGTGGTATGGACAGAGTCAGATTCTCTAAATAATGCCTAACCTTGAACAAACCTAGACATGAAAGCTTGGTCTTCTCCTTAAAAGTAGTGACTGGAGCATTTTGTTTTAATTATAATTGGAACAACTTAATAAGTGAGGAGGGAGCAATATCACAGAGACATCCTCTTAAAGCACCATAAAATCAGGGGGCCACTACCCATGGTTCATAGCTCAGAGTTATCTTATCATTGAAGCATGGTCTAATTGTCCTACACTTTAATCAAACAACTGACACAGCTTTCCAGGAAGTCCAGCTGTTAGCTAACCACGTTGCCTAGACCAGGGGTTTTCAAACTGGGTTTCAGGGACCCCAGAGCCGCTGCAAAGAAGTCCGAGGAAAATTTGAGAGGAAAAATAATTACTAAATGAAATACAAAAGTGACCGTAGAGACATTTATTATTTTACAATGGATTTCTATTCTAAATAAAGGCTGTTCTTTTGAACTTTCTGTTCTGTTCTGTTTAATTCACGGTCACGGATTTCACAAAAATGTTAAGCAGCACAACTGTTTTCAACTTTGATAATAATAACATTAAATGTTTCTTGAGCAGCAAATCAGCATATTAGACTGATTTCTGAAGGATCATGTGACATTTAAGACTGCAGTAATGATGCTCAAAATTTAGCTTTGCCATTATAGCAGTAAATGATATTTTAAAAAGTATTCAAGTAAAAAAAAATATTTTAAATTGCAATAATATTTCACGTTATAATTGTTTTTACTGTTTCTGATCAAATAAATGCAGCTTTGTTGAGCATAAAGACACTCAACAAAACCTTTTTTTTTTTTACTTGCCGAACACAACCTTTTGAATGGTGTATATTTTTATATATTTTAACATAAAAATATTATTTTAATAATTTGTTTTGGCTTTAGTTCAATTATAAAATGAAAGCCAGTAATTTAAATAACAGTTTGTTTTGTATATGCTATCATATCGTGCTTATTATTTTTCTCCTTGGCCTCAAAAAATTAAAAATCCCTGTCCTAGACATGGCATGCAGTCACAGACATCAGCCCTCAAAGCAGTTACTCACTCTTACTCACAGTCTGTCCTTCCTCTGTTGTGCTACAGAAAGTTTTACATGTACTTTATGATTGCACAAGGTACAGGCTATTACACGTGTGACCTCAGGCGATCCCTGAGTGCCTCTGATAAAGTTTTTAGAAGTGTAGGCTAAAGAGAAAAGCTCATTAAACGTATGAGAGCAGTATAAGACCGGATGTGCTCATTGCATGGTCCTTTACAAGAAAACATGCACTTTGTCTCTAAAGTTGCGTTTACACTGGCACAAAAAAATTCGATTTTTAACTCGCATCTGACATGTTGCACATGTATAAACACAAGATACACATTTTTTCATATCCGTTCTGAGCCACTAAATGTGGTTTTAAATCAGATGTATATCTGGACATCTGACCTACGTCTTAACGCTTATATCCGATTCCCCTTGGAATTCCAAGCCACCACAAGGCAAGGATGATGTGTTTTGCCCACAAAGATAGCTTCTTAATGTCATTTCATGAAGCACTAGCAACTTAATCATTCATTCAAATAAATTAAATATTACCATGCTACTACAACGAAAATTATTGTTATTTTCATCAATATCTCTTGTTATCTTTTTCCCTTTTTCTCACTTCTCATTCTCCATTCCTCTCATTCTCCTCCCCTCCTATCTTAGACCACCTTCTGCTCCATAGTCACATCCTTATATATTGGTCCTGGGATCACCCTTAGAAATAATGTCATGCTTTTCCCTAATCTGGTCGTCGTGAATTAATTCATGTCAAGCATATCACCTGAGCAGCATTTCAGCACATCCTCATCAGATAATTAATTGTCCTTCATCACCTCCTGCTAATCTTTTAGCAGTTCTTATTTTTATCAGATTTTTTACACTTTCTTCTGAATCCTTGAATTGTTGAGAATAATCTTCTCACTGAAGCCACATTAGCTTTTTTACCGATATGATAAATGTTCCTTGACTGACAAATATTTTAATACCTCTCCTTACCCAAACCGCAACTCATTAGCACTTATTAGAGTGCTTCAGCTCAAACACAATCCTAAAAGTTTAAATGTAACTGTCCCCCTTTAGTGCCAGGAGCCCCACCACGGAAAGTCGAAGTGGAGGCTGTGAACTCCACAGCTATTCGTGTGACATGGAAGCCACCACTCTCTGGGAAGCAGCACGGCCAGATCCGGGGATACCAGGTCATATACTCCCGCCTGGAGAACGGGGAGCCACGCGGACAGCCTAATATAATGGACGTTGCTCTGCCAGAAGCACAGGTACTACCTGCTAATTACTTATTGACATACTTCACTGTTTGTACTGTGTGCTGGATGCCATTGTTAGGGCTAGGTTGGGATCTGCTCCAAACCTTAGTGATCCTATCCTAAATCGGAACTCTTAAGTGACTTATTTGAAAAGCTTTACTTGGAGACTCAACTAAACCTCTCAATTGATTAGAATTAAGTTTGGTGTTAGTATGCTGCTAAGCTATTGATCTGACACAGTAAGCATGCACAATTTTTTTTATTATTAAAATATTGTTTATTATGACCTTTCTTTCAGTTAATGTCTATCATTTGAAAAATATATATAAATATATTAAATGATTTATAAAAAAAACAAAAAAAACGCAATTTTAGTTTTAGTATTTTAAGTATTTTAGTAGTTAGTTTAATACCAAGTTTGTTTGTTTTTAGTTACCGAAAATGATTTTTTTGTAGTTTTTGTTGTTTTTTTGGCTACATAATTGTCTTGAACAGCCTCTGGGTTGGTTAGTGTGTCTTAAATGCCCTTAAAAAATGCTGTCTAGGTAGGCAACTCAGTAGGGTTTGGAACAGAATCTTTGTCTTCAGTGTTTTCAGGATACATGTCTACACATCTAATTCCACATGAAAACTTTTTTGAGCCTTGAGTGTTATGTAAATTGATGTTAAATATTTCACAGATCCACACTATTGGTGGCCTTTCAAGAATTCAGCTTTAATACATATGCACTGCCTTGTTACTCTGCATTATTTTTTTTGTTGTTTCACTCATGGTGCATTAATATAAGGAGATTTAAAACTGCCTGAAGAAACGTGGGTGCGCTGAGATGGAAGAAAGATAGTAATCCTTAGGAGGGATTTAGAAATCCACGAATATCTTTAAGTAGACACTTTTTCGAGGATATAGAGATTCAGACTGGGGGCATTTAAATGCTTCTGCTCTTGAATTGTAGGCTGAGAATTAACTTGCGTAGTCGTGTGTTTTTCTGCACTTTCCCTGCCCCCAAACAAGAGATTCTCATTTACCTGTGTAAGCATTCCCCCTTACCGAGCTAGTGGGATAAAGACTGTAACAAAAGATGTCTATAGACCACTGCGGGCTTTAACGGTTTTTAGTAAATGGGCAGGTGACAGAGGTTTTTCTGGTGAATTGAAAAGATTATTTCTCATTTGCATAAGTACATACCCAAGTGAAGAAATGCATGAGAAACGCCAATGTATCACCTCGCACATTAGCGCTCAATCCACCTCCTAGAACTGGCAAGTTGTCTGTGCTGCCGTTAATTAATTCCAGCCTATAGTATTAGGGATTCACAATATATTGGTACTATATTGGTTATTGCCTAATATTGTTATATATATTATTAATTGTGTATGCTAATTTCTGCTATATTTTTTATTAAAAAAATGTATTTTCATTATTTATAATTATCTTTATTGTCATGTAACACTTGAACATCTTTAAAAACACTAATTTAATTGAGAAATGTTATATGCATTTTATATTTTACATTAATTTAATTGGGGAAAAAATGTACTCATTAAAATTGAATAACAGTTCAGCAAATCTCACAATGATTATTCATTTTCACATTGTACATTATAATGTTGTCGTGCCTAAATTCACTTCTCAGTATTTAAAACTGATTAGGCTTTTTATTATTATTATTCATTTAGACAAAGTAGTACAGAATTTTAATATTGCCATTTTTCAGTTATAGACCATAATATCCTAATATCCCAGAATTGTAATATCAGTGCATTTTTAAATGATAGGCTATATTCTATAAAATCCCTCGCTCAGAGCTTGTAGTTGTCTTTGTGACCTTCGCCTCTCTGGTTTGTGGTGCTGTTGTTGTTTTGTCTGTTCAGAATCTCTATTCCATAACACCTCAACAAGTCATAACTTGTAAACTTTGTTTAATGTCACAAGGTCAGCTGTTCTAAATATTTTTGACAGCTTACAAGACACATTTGTTGTGAATTTTTTCTGTTTTTTGTAATATCTAGTTTCTATCAGTGACAAAAAACAACAGATAGGTTTTGTTTACAGTGTCTGTCAGATGAACTGCTGTTGACCTCTTTGCTCTCACAACACAAAGACACCTGCGCTTGTGTCTCCCTCTTTGGCAAACAATCCACCATAACATCTGAAGCATTGAGTCATTTACTGCGAACTGTGATGGTTTGTCCCAGGACGTGACTCATTCGCCTTCATTTTTACAGAAAGAAAAAAACATTAAAACATTTGCAACACTTGCTGAGACTCATTTGTAAATATCAGATTTCTCAGACACAAAGATCCATACAAGCCTGTTTACTTTCACCTTGTGTCTCTTTTTTCTCTCAGACATTGAAGATGTATCATACGACTCCGGTTACGTTTATGTCTACATCTTTCTTCATTCTTTGACTCTTACTCAGCAAAAAATAGAATGTGCTATTGCTTTGCTCTCTGGGATGTAACTGGCCAAGGAGAACGAGTGAAGAAGGGAGAAAACATGTCGGAGAAGTGATGAAAATCCATTGTGTATTGTGTAACACTAATGGTGTGGCAGGGTGGTTGCCGAGTTGTTTTGATAAATGGCTTGTAGTGCGTTTTTGTCTTGACAAAAAGACCTGGATTTCTCAAGACATCCATTTTTGTTCTTCTGGGGGTTGCCAATTTTTAATATGTGCTGTTTCTCTACCACCTTCAGAGACTGTCTGACTCTAAGAGCATGGGCTTCTGCATGGATGGGCTCCTAAAACATCTCAGAGGAGAGCAAGAACATGTGTAAAGTTTTTCATTTGCTCTTAGTGTGCATTACTGAACCAATCCAAACCATAATGGCCAAGCCACCAATTAACAATAACACTTGTGAGTAACAAAATGACTAGCTACCTACACAACACCCACTCTCATTTGTTATGTCATAACATTGTAGTTGCAGATTTTTTTATTGAATGATTTTATCTAATACATCAAAATGAAACGAAATATACTTATTTTACTTTATAATGTGATATTTTTATGGAACTGGACTGAAGCATAACTGCAATTTTTGAGGATACTTTTTGATAGTCAAGTTCATGGTTAAGCATCTCCAGTATCCCAACAGTTACACTTTTCTTTTTTTTAATCATCCTTATTTGTAATTTTTGCCATTATTTATAATGCATAAATTATAGCCATTAACTATAACTTATAAAGTCATAATGAAACAGAAGTTATTTCAATATTACAGCAGAGTAAAAAGGATTATTGAAAAGAAAAAGGATCTGAATGCGAGCTTCCAGTCAAGAAACGGGCACAGTTTAAGCCGACTAAATGATTGGGGAAGTCTGCCATACGTCACCAGAGAGTCTCGTTTCATAAAGATCAAGTTGTGACATTTTTATGAAAAATTACAATGCCGAAAAAGAAATGTATACTTGTATGAAATGTTTTCAGTAAGATGCATTTAGAAAACACATAGTAAATTTCCATTTCACACTGACTATAACAATTGTTAAGGTTTAATAAAGGCTGTATTACCTACACAATTAGCCTAAAAATGCTTTAGTAGCTTTTTGGCTGTTGGTTAGCATTTACAAATACCCCACCTAAGTTATTACATTTTGATTAAAGATTATGCTCTGATGTACTATGCACAAGTAGTTGTGTAACGTAAATTGAAAACTTGAAAGTAAGTACTTTGAAAGTAAGCAATTTCAAGTTCATATCAAGACAGTGTCACAATCTGATCCCAATATTTGTCTCACTCAGAGCAACTTGAGAAGCCTCTCTCTCATCTGTCTCCCCGGCCTCAGCTGAAAAGCCGGGAAACCAGTGAGCACTTGTTTGTCCGTGGGTGGGTTAAATGCATTTTCTTTTCAAAGAAGGCCAGACTAGAAACCCACACACTACCCTCAGTCTAAATTTAACTGAGAGATTGAGTTAATTGATCCATTCCAGTGTGCCACGAGAGCGGAGCAAGTGGCCGTTAGAGAGGCCTGTCAACCTTTCCATGAAGAATCTCCGACAAATCTGCACGAGAGCCCCTACAATTACAACTGTCACTCTTCTGCGCTGTATGGTTAGGATCCTGTTGCATCAGTTGTGGATGTTAGATAGAAGAGGGAATTAGGAAATGACAGATATAGCGAGAGATCGGAGCTGTGGGTGGTGCAGCTTTTAGAGAACGAGGACCTGAGCTGGTAGCCAAAACAGAGGGTTTGAGCCCAATAAAGTGGGATTTATAAACTACCACCATCTTGTCATTGGGTCTTGGGTGTCCCAAGACAAGAGTGACCTGCTCCTTGGGGGCCAACGTCCGGCAGAGTTTAGCTCCAACTTGCCTGGAAGTTTCTAGTATGCCTGAATACCTTAATTAGTTAGTTCAGGTGTTTTTAATTGGGGTTGTGGGTTGGTAGGAGGTGGTGCAATTGTCATGTGAGTTTCATTGACATTGGTAGTTGCCACATCCCATCACTTGTACATTTGCATAAAGTACATTTGCATTAACCGCTGTGATGCCAACGGTTGTCGCTTATGTCGTCTCAAATCAACTCGCTTTGAAAGTGAATGACTTCCGATCACTTTGTATCTGCAAATTGCTGTCACGTGAAATACTCTATAAGACTCTGCGAGCATCTGCTTTATGAGTAAAGTGAATGTTACAGCACCAATTCTGAAAAAAATCACTCTTTCCTCAGTGGTCAGATGAAGGAGAGAGAGGAGAGCCCTTTATTTCCCATGATTAATATCAGCACCATCTTCGCCTTTCATCTCAACAGGCTCTATCTGACAAACGCAGACATCCATTACTATTTTAATATCCCGTCTGAAAATTGCCGTATTTGGCTCCAGCTGAAGATCCCTATCAGTTCTGACCTGTTTTTTCTGCTCTCTGAAGCATTTTAATAAACTAGGCTAATTTATTCATCTAGCATTCAAAGAGAATGATTCAGAGGAGATCATTTTGGGAAAGCAAAGGCCTGTATGCTTAACAGAGGCTAAAGTGCCACGTGGAAAACAACAACCCATTAAGAAAGCAGATAAGCGGAAAAAATGTCTCATTAACTTGAGCTTAAAGAGGTTTGTTTGTGTTTAAGTGTACGTTTCTTGTGTCGGTGCTGAGGTGGGATGTTGTTGTTCGAATATAGAGCAGACCGAAGGAACTGTGGTGGCTTTTCCGTCCCCTTTTAGATGCCGGTGTGTAAGTGCTAAGTGCACGTTGGTACTGTATCTACGCTGCAGCACTATGCACGATTAATTGGACAGTTTAAATCAGCGGTTTAGAAGGAGTCCATTGAGGCGGAAGTGAATGCAGTGAAACGTCGATGACTAAATGATTGAAGTACAACTCTTATGTGCAGATCTGAAGGGTTAGAAGCGCTCTCCGGCCCATTATATCTGATCAATGTTTCAGCCTCCACACTTTCTACTCAACTTATCAGCATGACTTCAGCTCCTCGCTGAGAAAGGTAATGACGGGCGGTCAGGCCTCCAGGCAGTCGTGCCCTGGGTAAAGTCATTGTTACTGGACTTTTAGGAAGGCATGCCCTGGGCAAAGCCAGTGGATTCTCGTGTGCTGTCAGGTGCTTTTAAAATCGTCCATGAGACTCCCACCTCTGAGCAGCCGGCGGGCTAACAAGACGCCACATATGCCAGACGCTACCCTATAGGATTGGCCGTGTGAGGTCTGTGTGTGGGAAGCGGTGTGTTAGGGAAACAGACTGAAATATTGGCCTCTATCTAGTGTGCTAATGGTACTGTTATGCAATATATACACAGATCTAGATCAGCTCCATCATGAGAAGCAATCGTACGATATGGATGAATGTTTGCAGACTGATCTAATGTAGAAAATTACAGTGTGGGGGTCTGCACACTGATACTGTGACGTGCTTCACTGCACTTTGCAGATTCTCGGCTAGAAAGGAGCAATTTCTTTTTTCTTCCCGAAGAAGAATATCAACTCCGGTTGAGTTGCCTCCATGCTGGCTTCTCGGTCCAGGGAAGATTTGATGCATGTGTGTGCGCCTTTTGTTGAGGGTTCAGTAAGAGAAAAGCAACGGTTGTGGCTGCTCACTGTCAGTAAAGTTTGATGTCACCTAGCACAGCTGGCAGTGAGATGGAGGTAATGGGATTTCATGCTGAACACCACCAGAAGACTCGCACCAAGAAATAGGCTTTTAATCTGTATGGGATTCACTTACAGTCAAAGATAAAAAGTTCTTTAAAATAAAAACTTTTTAGAAATGTTCATTTTCTTGTCTCTCTTGGGGAAAATGTGAGGAATTTACTCTAATCAATATTCGTCCGAATACATCAATGCTGTGGTACCGGTATCTGCCAGCAGGGGCCAAAACGTGTGTAAATGTAAAATGTGGCTTTTTTGTGCAACACAAATGTGTCGGTGAGATAAAATTAGTGATGTACAACATAACAATTTTGGCAGGAACCGATAAGATGAAGATTACTTTCAAGTTATGACTGATAACTGGCAGATTTAAAATTGTAATTAGTTTTTCCAAATAAAATAAAAAACAAATGTTTTAAGTAAGAATAGAGGATTTCAGCTGCACAATTAAATGTATAATATCAACTGATACTGATAAATTAAATCATCTAATCCGAAAACTGATATAGTACCAATATTTTGTGCATCCTTAGATAAAATTAACACAATTGCTTAAATTATACGTTACATGTAGTAACAAGGCAGTGTATCTGTGATAAATGTTTTGGATTGTACAGTATTTCTGTATGTCATTTGGATTTCAGTTTCCAGGTTTATAATGAATGCAGCACAGGTAAGTGTCTCTGAATTGCAATATTTGCAACCATGCTGAGACTAAAACGTTCTTGCACCAGGTGTAAGTGGTGCAACAGTTGTCATTTCTTTCTCCCACAGAGCGACGGAAATGAAGCACCTTGCCTTTGTTAGCAGTATACCACTGCTCCTTTTACCTGACATTATTCAGCACTGTGTCGAATGTGAAATATTGTCATCTCTCCTCCTCCACCCTTCTCCTCTATCTCTGTAGCATGTCACTGTTAACGCTATGTGTTCATCTGTAGATGAGAGAAAAAAAAGGTAGCGATGCTTTTTTTTTCTCCCCAGTAGTGCCATCTCTGATTCATTTTTCCCCTCTCATCTGTCCTGTGTTTTCCATCAGTGGAAAATTGAAGAGTCCACGGAATATGTGAGTAACTCAAGTGTGAGCGGGTGGTTTGTGGCATTGGGCCTGCGGGGATGTTCTGCGTTTGTGTGTTCATCTTTCGCTTTTTCCTCTATCGCTTGGCTTTTCTTCATTTAAAACTAACATTTCTCCTTGTAAGGAGGGATTAACAGTTTGATTGAACTCCTCCTGTGTGCTTGATATGAATTTGGACCAATCAGATTGTAGAAAAGGGGGGAAATGGGGGAATATACACCATTTAGCAT
Source organism: Leuciscus leuciscus (assembly GCF_965113295.1). Lineage (NCBI taxonomy): Eukaryota > Metazoa > Chordata > Actinopteri > Cypriniformes > Leuciscidae > Leuciscus > Leuciscus leuciscus. Next base: position 21,146,060 of record NC_138730.1, on the reverse strand, counting down.
CTTTTGAGCACTATTTCTAACTCTGTACTTATTCACTCGTGCACACACACACACACACACACACACACACACACACAGAAAAAAACTGAATAAATTGCAGCATTTTCAGCATTATACTGCAGGTCTCCCACTAATGCACTGTATTTACTAATGGTAATGATGCCGCATGCTCTAAAGGTCTGGCCCCTGAGAGCACATTTCACTGACAGTGTAATGACTGCACTAATGACTTCTAGCATAGCAAGTAAACGTTATTCACTCACACGCACACACACACACACATGCGTGCAAATATGGAAGGGACCATCACTATTAGAGCACTAGTTTAACATTTCCTGAATAATAAACACTCACTCGTTGCGATGACAAATACTGTACGTGTGCAGACAAAGACACTTGAATAGAGAGATAGAAGAGACGGTTTACGGAAACTGAGACGTACTGATTTAAGTAGTTGTATGAATGAAAGCTTTGTCTGCTGTTCTTGACTTGTGGTTGTTATAATCACAAGATCATTTTTCTGGCATAAAAAAACCCAAAAACATCTAACTTTAGTAATGTGTCTAAATGTCGGCTCTTTACTATCGGGGGGCGCGGCGCTGAATGAGGTTACCTGCTTTCAGCAGAAGGACTGGTTCAGGGTTATGTGTGCTGTGAGTGTTGAAAACCAGTGAAGCCTGGCTGGAGAGGGAAAGCTGTAGATAACAGTCAGCTTTCAACACTACAGCTCTTTGTTGAATGTAGGTGTGTGTTGTCCGTGAACATGCCTTTGTGTGTGTGTGTGTTTCGTTGTTCCAGAGTTTCCTCAAAAGATTCTTATAGTTGCGTGACAGCCCACTACAGTTCAGGGCCTGGCTTGCGTTATGCTGGTAAATCCTCTTACTGCCTAGATTTGGAGCATTAAAAAAGAGCCGAAGAATTGGGCGCACTTCAGTTACCAGTGTCGTTTTCCTCCCAGTGAAGCCTGACCCCATTTCTCAGTCCGCCCATCTCTGTGCCAGCAGACTGGCTGCCGTCTCTCTGGAGCCCTGCTGTTAGCGACCGCACCTGCTCCGCTGCCACTGCGTGCTGCCACCTGCCTGGAAAACATTCAGCAGGAGCCAATCGCTTGCTCCCGCCAAATTGCTTTCCTTTCCCTCTCCTATGATTCAGGGCTGTCTGGCAGCCTGTCAGCGAACTGGATTTCTGGAATCTGGGATTCATACGTTAATACAAGGATTCACACCTGACCTGGTGACCTCGAGCAGTCACAGTTAGGTGTGTGTGTATTTTGGTTGGCCACCAAATTTTTTGTATCTCCAACGTTGGCTGTGGTTATGCGCTAACATGCCCTTGAAAAATTGACCATGGTAAAAAAAGAATATGTTTAAAAGTTTTTTTAAATGAATAATTTATTCTTAATAACACCAACATGTGAGATCAAGTAAACGCCACAAATCAATCGTCACACATAGATTTTGTTCTGCTTTTAAACACCATTCGCAAACTTGAGACTTAGGGCCCTATCATACACCCGGCGCAATGCAGGGCCAGGCTTGACGCGAGTGTTTTTTGCTAGTTTCAGCCTGATGCAGTTATCATTTTCATGACCTGCGCCACGTTGTTTTAATAGCTAATGCATTGTGTGTTCTGGCGCATTGTTGGCGCGTTGCTATTTTGAGGCAACTGAAATAGACTGCACCATTGACCAACTGAAACCTGGTCTGAAAGTCAATGGCGCAGTGTTTTTTTTTGTTTTTTGTAGAGCGCGTTAGTAATGTGCGCCTATAGGCGGGTCCACAACACGCGTACACTCTGCTTATTAAACACACATGGATGCGCAGCAGCACACAAAACTGCCAAATAATAAAAATAAAAGGATTACAATGTAAAAGAGTATTATTGTGTAGATAAAGATATGGTGGAATCCGGCTTGTCCTGTAGATGGTCTGCTCGCGTGGTTTAACCTTGCACACGAGAAGATCCGTTTGTGCTCTGGAGACGCGTTCGGTCTTTCCACTATCAAATTCCGTCATGTAAATAGCGAATCCGCCATGGCCCGACTGAGTGCAACTGGCATTTTAAGGGAATGGGAGATGAGACTCTGATTGGTTTATTGCACGTAAATCCCAAAACACACCCATTACTCATTAAGAGCTTAGATCGTTAAAATAGGACCCTTAGTGTCACACCCATATCAAAAAAAAAAAAAACACCCAACATCTGTTTTAAGAAACCACTCATAAATCTTCATTTAAGCCATTTTTAGATCCTCTCTTTTCATCAAAGGTGAGAAACTCTATTAATTTCTTTCACCTCAAGCTCTATTCAGAGGTACCACCAACACATAATGGAACCGTGCTGCTCTTCTCACAGATGACATTGATTATTGCTTGACAGCACAGAGACTCGCTGGTGTCAGCGTGTGACATCTGTGCACCTCTGTGTTATTTATTCTAGCAATCAGCCATTTTGAAGGTTGGCGTCAGCTGCTAGCTCACTAATGTAGTGTGACTGTGTGCTCAATGTATAGAGAAGAAACACACCTATTAAGATGGCTTTCCATTAATCGCGATATGATTGGAAATGATTGGTTTGTGCGATTAATCCCACCTCTTTTTGTGAAAAAGAACAGCTCAGCATCAGTTTACAAATAAAATATATTGTATAAATTGTTACTGCCTTCAGTTATTATTTTGGAATAACTAAAAATGCTTAAATAAACTAACTTGATGATATTTGGTTTTAATAAATAACAACATTAATTACATAGTCAATGTAAAAATACAAAAGAGAATTGTGTTTGGTTTCTCTCTTTTTTCCCTTTTTTTTTCTTTTTGATGTAGTTGAACCAGGAAAATGTGAGAACATTAAGTGTAACTGGGACATGAATTTACATTTGATTTATTAACACACAAAAAAAGAAGTAAAAAAAAAAACTGTGAGGACTTTGCCTCCTCATTTCAGAACACCACTGCATGCCAATGTTTCCTCCTTAGTTAAACTTCTGTTCTCTATGAGTGCGAGCTGTTCCCTTTGCTCGAAAAATTGATAAAAGAGCACTATTTATGAAGGAGAAAATGAGAGGCGAAAATGCAATTGCTTCGCCTATAAAAAGTAATTTTGTGTGATTAAAGTAATGAATAAACGCTCAAACTTAAAAAGGTCATTTAAATTTATCCAGTCATTTACATTTTATCCCGTGTTCCCCTTCTTTAGGGCTTCTGTGGGAGAGGAAACCAAACCAATCCTCCGTTTAAAAAAAGAAAAATTGTGAAACAGTGGGCACTTACTGGTATAAGTATTAATATAATTAAAATCTTAATTAAAGAAGAAACTCAGCCAAGTCTTGCTAAAAACGCTAATGAGAAGCTTTTAAATGCCGTTTGTAATATAGGAGTCTGGTATTTTGTGTGTGTGTATGGTGGATGAACATATGCTGTGTCATGACCTTGGTTTATTTCTGTGTGAGAGAGGATTTTCAGCACATCATTTGCAGGTAACCCTGCAAGTACACTAAGAAGAGATTACCTGAGTTACTGTAGGCTTTACAGACATTATTCCTCATTAAATGTTTCTTCAGTAAAATTAGTTTTCTATTCATAAAGCTAATTCATGTTGAAAGGAGGACGAATAGCAGCACAATAGCAGCGCATTAATGACGCACAGTTTAGGAGTTTGAAAACCGCTTCAAGTATTTGAAAACTGTTATTGTCGCCGTGTAAATTACAAAAACGTGCATTTGTCTAAACGGTAACATCATACACATGCACATTACGTGTTCAGTCTACAGGCGCGTAGTGTTTCTTTACAAAGTTACATCGCCAAATACTGGCCTGGCAGCAGATTACAGCGTTTTTAACGGCGAGTGAAAATATTGTTTTAACCCTAATCAAGACACTGTTGTTGTGTGCATGTGTTCCTGCAGTTGCTTGCGTGTGCTGTGTTTGACGTTCTCTGTTTCTTCCTTTGGTTTGTGAGTTTGTTCAAGTGCTCACACAGGTTGATGTCAACCAGATGTGTCAGTGTTCCAGTTGTGTACACCAGTTAGGCTAATTTGTGAACTAATTTGACTTTTTAGGAGGATCCTTGAAACCCTATTTTAAAAAATAGGGTGGGGAAATCATTCAAATATCTGCCAAATTGCAGATAGTTGAAAAAAAAATGATTTGCTAAGTGTCCTCGTAAAAACTTTTTGTCACTGGTGTAAAGCAAGAAGACTGACACCCATGGTTGAGTTGCTTTGGTTCTTCTTTTTGTGGCTTGGAAGAGCTTCTCATAGAAAAAGCTTTTCAAAGCCTTTTGGAGTTATTGTTTGTATGTGCAATATGAAATTAAAGATGTGTCCGATGGTTTTAAAAGGGAGGTTGTAAATGGTTAAGCATTGGGGTGTGTGTGGTTTATTGGAGGGTTTATGATCAGTGTCTGCCAGTGGGGATGGCATGAGGGCGTCTCTAGATAAAGCTGTCTTTGCATCTAAGGCATCATGCTGTTTCCGTTTAACAGGAGGCTGTGATCACTGGACTTTTCTCCGAGACCTCTTACTCTGTTACCGTGGCAGCGTACACAACCAAGGGCGATGGGGCGCGCAGTAAAGCCAAAGTCATCACCACCACCGGCGCAGGTAGAAACTCACACTCAAAATTCACCCTGATTACTTTCCTAATGCATGCTTCTGGTCTTATTCTGCATGATTCATTGGTGCACATTCTTCCAAAAAAGAAAAAAATCTAAATATAATAGCTTATTTTCTTCTCTACGGATGTCACCAGCTGCTATATTCCACTGACTGAATGTCCTCTTATATTTCGGAGTAAATCGCATTACAGGTTTCATATTGACTTTAAATCCTGAATGTGTCTGTGGAGGTTTTCCGTGACAATTCATTGTAGAATGTAGAATTTAATCAAAAGCAGCTTTTGCAAGACATTTCTTAAGGATTTAAATAGATTGAAAAAGCTTTGTTTTACTATTATTATTAAATATTAAAAAATATTATAGAATTGTGGTGAATATGAAAAGGCATTTAGAACTCATTTTAGTTATATAAATTTGGGGTTGATAAGAATTTTGAAAGAAGTCTCTTCTGCTCACCAAGGCTGCAAAAATACAGTAAAAACAGTAATATTGTGTACAGTACAATTTAAAATAACTGTTTTGTATTGTAATATATTTTAAAATGCTATTTATTCCTGTGATGACACAGCTGAATTTTCAGCATCTTTACTCCAGTCTTCAGTGTCACATGATCCTTCAGAAATCATTGATGAAACATTTATTATTATTATGGATGTTGAAAATAGTTGTGCTGCCTAATATTTTAGTGGATAACCGTGATAGAGAATTCTTTGATTTTCTTTATTTTTATTTTAAATGTTATTTTGTAACATTATAAATGTCTTTAATGTCGTTTTTGATCAATTTAATGCATCTTTCCTGTATAAAATGTATTTATTTAAAAAAAAAAAATCTTACTGACCTCAGACATTTAAATGGTAGTATATTTATATTTAAGTTAATTTAAAGACTACTTGCCAAATACAAGTAGTCTGTTATGCCAGAATAAGAGGAGTGTTTTGGACATTTAAAAAGTTCAGAAGGATATTGTCTGTAATCTAAAAATGTCCCTGCACAATAACCCTCTCTTCAAGCGTGCTTAACATATTCTCTCTCTACCCCCCTCAGTGCCTGGTAAACCCACCATGATCATCAGCACCACCGTCGGCAACACGGCTCTCATCCAGTGGCAGCCTCCTAAGGACATGGTGGGCGAGCTGATCGGCTACCGACTGCGGTACAAGCATCTGGAGGAAGAGAACTATGAAGTCCGTGAGTTCGCACGCACCGACGACCACCACACCGCCACAGACCTGCACAAGGGCGCCACCTACAGCTTCCACCTGAGCGCCAGGAACCGGGCAGGAGCCGGAGAGGAGTACGTAAAAGAGATCAGCACTCCGGAGGACGTGCCCAGCGGGTTTCCCCAAAACCTGCGCGTCGTGGGCTTGACCACCTCCACCACCCGCCTGTCCTGGGAACCGCCCATCCTGTCTGAGCGCAACGGCCGGATCACTCAATATTTAGTGGTGTACCGCGACATCAACAGCAAACAGAACAGCACCAACCGCACCACCGAAACCCAGATGACCATCCAGGGGCTTCGGCCAGACACCACCTATGATATTCGTGTGCAAGCCTTCACCAGCAAGGGAGGGGGTCCCATAAGCCCCAGTATCCAGAGCAGGACCATGTCTACATCACCTGGTTGGTGTTTACACTCCATGGCTTACGTTGAATCGCTTAAACAGATACAGAAATCCTTTTATCCCTCTGTGCAATTTATCACTGTCAGGCCTCAGATAATTACAATGCACCGTAACATAATTATAATACACCCTATACAGTATATTTAATGACACTGGTGCACATGATACCACACACACCTATTCATGTTCCAAGAAAGATTGTGTCCAGAAAACAACACCTGACCATGTTCGTTTCTGTCTTAACACATTTGAACTCGAGACGAAATCTTTGTCCACTGGTCACAGAGAAATCAGAAGATAACCAACGAATTATTTTTGCCGCAATAACACACGCTTGAAACAACACAGCCATTTTGTCATGCTAAGACCATGATAAATGTGCAGTGTTATGAAAAAATGATATTATCTTCACATTGGGTGGTCTGTTTTAAGGCGAGTGGAGAAATCCTCCTTTTGTATTTTCAGTTCAAGTTGAACTGAAAGCTGTCTTATGTTTAGCAGAATCATTGTTATTGTTATTGAATAATTACATTAACTATGTAATTATTGCTAAAAGTATTAAAAATTGTTTTCGTTATTGGAAGTATAAAGCTTAAAATAAAATATAAATATTAGATCAAAAAAATATATTTAAAAACGTAAACAAAAATGAGAAATTGAAATAAGATAGAAATGTCGCTGCAATAAGTTGAAATTGAAATACTAAAATGACTAAAACTGAGATAAAATTAGTTAAAGCTCTATGGAAATATAAATAAAAAAACTAATAAAATTTACAACCGCACATAAAATTATTAAAACTTGACCTAAAACTTAAAAGAAAGCTTACAATATAAAAACAAAAGCCAATTCAAAATATGAATAAATACTATAATAGTCTTTAAATAACACTGAGCAGAATAGCATCTCAGTTATTAGGAGTTTAAGTTTCCTGTAGCTGGGGAAAGTATAGCTAGAGTCACAAATTCTTTGTATTGTTCTCAACAAATATGCTGATTTTATAGTTTACAGAAAAGCTTTTACTGGAAATATTCAGACAGGGGCTTTATTTGTTTATGTACTAAAAAATGGATTCACAATAATGTAAGTACTTTTATTGCAGTGTCAGTAATTTCACACAAGAGATTAGTAAACAGTCCTCTTTAGCCCATTTCAGAAGCTCTGTTTTGTTTTAAATGTTACCTTATACATAATGCATTGCAAACCCTGAGCTTTGAATAATGTTTACAAAATCCCTGTTTTCTCCCCAATAGCATTTGCCACAAGTTTTGGTGTCAAAGCTGTGATGAAAACCTCTGTCCTTCTCACCTGGGAAGTACCAGAAAATTATAAATCCCAAGTGCCTTTTAAGGTAAGACCCCATTGACGTGCATTAACAAAAGTTCCTCATATTAAAAGATATAATTCACAATTATTTATATTTATGCCTGTTTTTATAGTCTAGCCACTTGGGAGTCTACTGTATAATGGTCTAATTCTTGTACAGAACGGTTACGCTGCAACAGATGTAAATGTAATTTTACCTATTAGATTTAAGTGCTCATTCTGTAAATTCGCATGTGGTTTTGTAAAATTGCAAGTCACGCTGTTGGTCAGTAAGCTGAAATGCTTTGGAAAGTCTGTCAGAACGGTCTCTGGCCTACAGTGGACTTGACAGTTGTCTGTGTGGCGTCTCTGCATGCCAGCCACTGGTATAAAACCATAACAGTAATATCCTGATGGGCCAAGCCCAGAAAACAGCACACTGTTTCCAAAGCTAGAAGTGACTGCATGGGGATAAAGTCTGTTTATGCAATCAAGTTCTTTGTTTAAATGAAACTGAATGAAAAATTAGATTTAGTGAGCCGTGCAACTGAGTGAAATTGAACCTCTCCCTCCTGTAGATCCTCTATAACCAGCAGAGTGTGGAAGTCCAAGGCAACCTCAAGAGGAAGCTGATCACGCGACTGCAGCCAGACACGGATTACTCCTTTGTGCTGATGAGCAGAGGGAACAGTGCTGGTGGTCTGCAGCAACAGGTTTCCATTCGAACTGCACCCGACCTGTTCAAAAGTAAACCTGTCCTGTACACAGCAGAACAGACCAATAATGGAAAACTCAGCATCAACCTGCCCAAAGTGCCCACCACAGCTCCTGTCAGGTTAGTACTCTAGTAATCAAACAATCAAACAAAATCGGATGTCCTTTCAGTGGTGGAGAAAATAAGATGAAAAATATATGAATGATTTGAACAAAAATTTTATAAATAAAATGTATATATATATATTTCTTCTATCAGCCGAACACAATCAAAGTTAAATTAAATAATAGCTCTGGCTCATCTCACCTTTTTTAATGGCATTGAATAGTGTCCGAGTTTTTGAAGTTCCAGAAGGAGTTCCAGTGGAATTTTTGTAAGAAAAATGTCCATATTTAAAAGTTTATAAATTATAATCGCTGGCTTCCGGCAACGGTCGTACGCGCGTTCACAAGAGAGCCGAGTTCTGGCGGAAGGGTGACCTCTGACCCGACGTAGGACGTAGCTCCTCTTCTCTTATATCGGAATTCTCCAACATTTTTCTTCTAATTCGTGACCTGCGTTTTGTTTTGCTCCATCCTCTGCGCTTCCTCGTTCATCAATTCTCACCTAAGCTTATTACGACATATGTCGGGGTCAGAGGTCATAACAAAGCTGGGAAGAGCCAGGATATTATTTAATATAACTTCGATTTTGTTTGGCTGATAGAAGAAAGTCATATACACCTATGAGGGCTTGAGAGTAAATTCTGGGATAATTTTCATTTTTTAGGTGAACTATCCCTTTAATAAAGCATGCATATATATATAAAATGTCATACGTATAAGTGTGCAATTGAGGTCAAACATGTGATGTCTTTATTTACTGATGTATAAATCAGAAATACATAGCTTACAGAAGGTTTTGAATACTGTATGTATATAAAGAATTTTCAAATCAGTTTTTTAAAAGTTGATTTTATATAGTACTCGTCTTATTGCTGTGCATGTAAATGTACTCCTTCCCCTCTTATTTAAATCTCATCAGTACGGATATGCCTCCAGCCTCATTCAGGTCAATGACGCCATGCTTTCCGTTCTGCAGTGTAGCTCACACACCATTACCATGCAATTATTCCCTCCCCAACTGCACGCTCAGACTGAATCTCCCCAGCTCAGCAAACAGCCTTCCTGCCAACGCTGCAGATTCCAGCTGCTTTTCAACCCAAAGCAACGTCATCCTACTGTATTCAGCTTTACATTTGACCTTCTCCTGAAAAGAGACAGCTTTTTTTTCTTCAAACTACCAGAAGGTCCTTGTCAGACTCAAGTGACATTGGCATGTTTCCGCTTCATTCTCATCTGAGCTGTGTGCTGAAGGATAAGTCATGATGGAACGCGTAGAAATCAATAGTGGAGAATGTGCCGACAGATAGGCTGTTTTCTCTCTTAGCTGAGAGGAAGATATATCTGAAAGTCTTGGTTTGAGAACACTTAGAGTGCAGCCTGTCATGATGGAGGATATGAGCACATCCTGCTCGTAGAAAGCAGACACGCTGCTCTGTTTCTGATGTTCTTGCCACAGAGAGCCCATCATTACGGCTGAGTGCTGGGTGGAGGCCCTTAAATGTGTCATCATAATTTATGAATGAGAAAGGCCTCTAATGTTTATACGTCATTTTCAACACTTAATTTTTCATGAATGAGGAGGTAATGGAAGAAAAGTGGATTGTTTTTGTCCTCTGAGAGGAACATGTTGTTTCGGAGTCAAGCTTTTCCACAGCCAATTATGTTCCCTGAAAAGAAATTAAACTAAATTGCTACTGAACCGCAAAACCGGGAGATTTTTTCTTCTTCTCTGGCTTCTTTGGCCGTTGACAAAGTCAGAGCTGGTGCAGTGTGGTAAAAAAAAAAAAAAAAAAAACCTGTACCTTGTTGCCAATCCCTGGAGGAGAACAGGCCTGTGCTCCGGAGTGCCTTTTTTGATTGGTAAAAAGATTACCAGAGTGTTGAGGATGAGAAAGTCTTGGAGAAGATTGGCATTTGGAGTAGAGCTGATTGATGTGGGATTTCGTGTCAGACACAGCTCTTCGTTCTCCGGGAAATCCCGGAGCTCTGAAGCACAGAAAGAGTTTTTCTTGGAGCTGATTTTGCCTCTCATATCAGAGACCGGCCAAAATTAAAGCCTCGGCTCCAGTCTTATTATGAGCAGCCGTGTGCCACTCGCCCCAAAATTATGCCCGTTCGTGAGCGCTTCATTCCCTCATACTCTAAAAGACGGAGCTGATGATTAAAAACCAGTAGTGTTGAGATGATTAACTGAAGTTATTACTCAGAAAGCAAGTCATCAGTTTTTCTACGCATTCACACACCTGGAATGGGTCGCTTCTAATTCCCACCAGCTCAAATCTAAGAGCTTTTCTGATATAAATGGTGACGCTTGTTCAAGCTGCTGTAGTGCACTTGAGAGTAGTAAAGGTGTACATGCTAACAGTGTTGTTTTCTGCATAGGTGTTACTACATTGTGGTCGTGCCCGGGTCTCCTACATCATCTCGTAAGTGGATTAATCCTGATGAGATGGAGCTGGATGAGGTGAGTTATTACTGTTTTGTTGTTTTTAACTGTATTCATGAGTCATGAGAAACCTGGACATATCAGGGAATTTTAAAAATGTGATTTCTTGAAATCAACATCATGTGTTTTGAAAATTAATACAATATTTTACAACATTTTAAAACATATATTTTATACACTACTATTTAAGTTTTTTTAATCAAATAATTTTATTAATTTTATTTGCATTTTATTGACAGCAGCAAACTTTAGTTTCTCTTCAGGTTTGTATGTCTTTCTGTAGTCTAATAAAAATTAATCAAATAAATAAGTAAATACTTTTCCAGATATTCTTTATACACATTTATGATATCAAATTTGCGACATTGGCTTTGTCACTTCCAGTAGACAGCAGTACAATGCGGTGAAAAGACAAGAAAATATGACAAGGCATATCTCGCCCTCGGATTCACCAGTACAACTGTGTGTAATGAAGAGAGACCACAGTTTGTTGTGTGGCCCAAAGCCTTTGCCTTTAAACCCAAACAAGTTAAGTAGCACTTAGTAGCCCCTTTCACACATACAGTCTTTACTGGTAACTAAATTACCAGTAATCATAGAGTTATTATGGAGATGACGTGATTACTCAGCGCTGTTTACAGTAAGCTTTTTAATAGTTTTTCTATTTAAATATGCGCAAGATGATCATCTTTAACTACGTCTCGCAGCTTTTTCAACGTGTCGCGCTCGAGACCCAGACTTCTTTTCCATTCATCCAATCCATGAAACCAACTCGGAAGTGACTTAAACTGCAAATTCATCGACTGACCGCTAGAGACAGGCTGCAAAAGAGAGTCAATCCCATATACCCCCCATGTTAATATGCCTAACTTTACAGCATAAAAATGTTTTTTATAGCCTGGTGCAAAAAGTGTTTTTGGTCTATATAGCTAATTTTGTCCTTCATGACAACTGGAAGGGGGGTGTATTTTTTTATAACTCATCCGTTTAAATTATATTAAGCCTTAAAGTTCTGCATAATTAAGGGTGTGGCTACTTGAGTGACAGGTAGATTGCCGCTGCTGTCACTACAAGCTGTTTGTCAGGTGTCTGTCAGCCGTCACGTCACCTCAGCTAATCCCTTTTTTTGCCCATTTTCGTTTATGCGGGAGTGATGTGCTTACCAAGATGGCGACAGCAGCTCCGCCCACTTTGGGCTTCAAAAATGCTCTTCAGAAACCTACGGGTGACAAAATGAAACCTGTTGAAGTTGAGGAGTTGGAGTACTGTATTTATTACAATATTTTAAATAAATCCTATCGAATTTTGCAATCAAGGTCATGTTTGAGAGTGTCTTAATGTGGGCGGGGCGCATGTATATTCATCAAAGAATCCTGAAACAAAATAGTTTCCTCAAAATATGAAGCAGCACAACTGTTTTCAACATTAATAATAATCAGAAATGTTTCTTGAGCAGCAAATCAGCATATTTCTGATGGATCATGTGACACTGAAGACTGGAGTAATGATGCTGAAAATTCAGCTTTGCCGTCACAGGAATACATTTTTAAAACATTCAAATTGAAAAAAGTGTTCTAAATATTATTGCTTACTGTGTTTTTAATCAATGAATGCAGCCTTGGTGACCTTAAGAATCTTTCAAAAACATTAAAAAACAATCTTACATCACAAACACAAAGAGAAGCCCATTGAAGTTGAATGCTTTTACATTCACCGGCAATTCAAATAAAAGCATTGACCAACTTAGCATTAGTTTCCCACACAACACTGAGGGCCTGTGGCTTGTATGTACTAATTCATCTGTCTCTGATCTCTTCCTCAGCTCCTGGAGTCTACTGAGGGAGCTCTGCTCAGGAGACGGCGTCACTCGGACACCGCAAGGCCATACATCGCCGCAAAGCTGCTCTCTCTACCAGACAGCTTCACCTTGGGCGACGAGAAGACGTACTCCGGCTTCTACAATCGGCCCCTTTCCAATAGCCAAAACTACCAGTGCTTTGTCATGGCCGAACTCAAGGACCAATACCCTGTTACTGCAAATGAGAAGCAGGTATTACAGTTTGTAATAATATTTTTTGAACTACATGGGGGACCCCACATGTACGTTTGTATGTTTGTCGTCTTTTATCTTCGTCTTCAGCTTTTCCGAAAATTTCAGTGCGAGTTGCAGATACACAAGCAGTTATTTTGTGAGTCTTGCCAAAGCTTTGTCCTAATAAGCAGCAAAGCTCAATAAGCTTTGTTTGTCGAACAAGCATTAACTTAAACGCCTCGCCGGTTCCCTTCAGCCCCTCTCACATTTTTCCATCTGCTTCTCAAACAAATCAAAGAATCGAAAGTAATCATCGCTGAAACTTATAGCCCAGACCACCAGAGGACCAGTTGGATAAATATTCATAATTTCCTCACATGATAGCGTCAGCAGTGTTTGGCACTTTGAGCTCCTCCATCTCGGCTCTGTGGAGAGAGCAGCAGAATGGATTTGCGTGGCAGGGCTTTGGGAGCACGGAGGCTTGTCCTGATTCCCTTGAAGCTGACTCTTAAGTATTCCTAAAGCTTAGGCATTAATCTGTCCGCCATGCTTTATGAGAAGAGGGGGACAACTTCCTCACTCAGCACTTCAAAGGCCCTGCTGCCCCTCCTTTTCTTAAACGTCAACCTTTCCGTCCTGACTCGTTCACTCGGACTTCCACGTTCACTTCGGAGACGTCCCTGATCTGCAGAGACTGTAGCTGGACACCTCTTTAATAAAGATTAAACAAGCCCACGGATGGTTTGAGAATGTTTAGATTGGTGTGTGTAAGGTTCAAAAGAACAAGACTAACCATTTGTCGGTGGCTAGAGAATGGTATCTCAGAGAATGCTCAACATTTAACACTGCTGCGCCCTTCGGATCCGGCGCTCCAGTAGCTCTCCTGCTGCGGAGCTGTCATGAGAAATGAATGAACAGCTCTGAAATGAGCTGAGCTCCAGCAAAGGGGCCTTTAGAACACATGAAGCCTAGTGCTCAGCACAGAAGCACAATCCCATTGAAAAGCTGCAAAGAAACAGTGTGGGAATGGGATTGAAACTATAGACTAGGACTGGGTAAAAATAAAGATTTTCCAGTAAATCATGAAATTCACTAAATGAAAAGCTTCCAAATGCAATTCAATAATAATAATATGTGTAATATAACTTTAATGTTAAATTAATAAATCAACAAAATTAAATGCATTAAATAATTATATTAAATAAATAAATAAAAGAACTATAGGACTGGGCTTGAAAATACAGACTAGGATATGGATAAAATCATTTTTCAATTAATCACGAAATTTACTAAATAAAATGTGACCAGGTGCTATATAATAATTATAGTAATAATAATTTAACAATATCAAATAAATGTTAAATTATTAAATACATGAATTATATTTAAAAAAATAAATATTTACATTAGAAATTATATACTATTAAAAACAAATATATATTTTAAAAATGAATACTTATATTTTTACTTATTTAATACTTTTGTAATGCTTAATAATACAGTAGTATTTCAACAACCCTCAACCTTTAGCATTTGAAACTAAACACTAAACTAACTTTGTAATGTATTTTCATTCATTCATTGAGCATGAAAGTCGATAACAGTTTTCAATATGCTCTAAATTTAGTGAAATGTTTGTCATCTCCTCTTCTGAAAGAATGAAATCAATACCTTTTTAATCAAATTTACTTTTTAATTCACTTCAGTTTCATAAATGGATTTATTTCATGATATTACTACATTAGCATTTTTTGTTAGTAATTATAAGTAGAGACACAGCCGTACTAAAGACATCCATGATCATCTCGGTTCATCTTGAGGACCAGTAAACCACGATGTCTCCATGTCCATGGAGAAAACAGAATGTCTTTGTGTACAAGCATCACCTAAGGCACATAAACAAGCCCAGAGGAGTGTGAAATCGGATGATAGATGGAGTGTGTAAACAGAATCTGGTTAAGCAAGTGCGGAGAAGCAAGCTTAAGATGTTATGTTAAACGAGAGCGAGAGACAGCGAGAGACAGGTTTGAAAGGAAGAGAGCCGTTCCAGTGGTCCAGAAGAAAAAGAGCGCTAGAGAGCAATGAGCTTTTAAAGAAAGAAGCGCAAGAAAAAAAGCTAAACTGAGAGAGAGAAAGAGCGTCAGCTGGCTGGTAAAGTTTGGAAGGAGGGCCTGTGGCGGCCGAGCTGTTTCAGCCAGATAAAGTGTTTACATTAGCAGAATGCCCGCACTGAGACCCCAGCGCTGAGATGATGTCGTTAACCGCTCCTCTTCTGCCTGAGGACGCGAGCACATCCTTATCCGCTCAATGGATTTTGCGTTAGTTAGTATTCAGCTTTCTTGTGTGTTTTTTTTTTGTTGTTTTTTTTTTCCTTGGGAAATGCTAAACACATTAGTGACGTTAACTGCCTTTAACACATCGTACTCAAATTGTGTTAAAGTGCCGGAGGAAGCAGAGCGCTGTCGTTTCATTCACCTCCACAGCGTCAGAAAACGCATTGCTTGATGGATGATTCTCACAAAGAAATGTCTGGCTCATATTTTATTATACGAAAAAGAGGCCTATTTTTAGGACTATTAAGATTGGCATTTATGTTCAAATTCTCATTACTGTAATGTGAAAAGTGTCATTCTCATTAATGTAGTCCAGTAATGTGGCTAATTGTACATTTAACATTTTATATTTCATCATTCTGCAGAAGCTTTTATCCAAAGGGACTTGCAAATGAGGAAAATCACTAGCAATTGATCATTATGGAACCAACAATATTCACAGTCCTGCAATGCAGAGCTTTGAGATAAAACCAGAATACAGAAGCTAGTGCAAAAGTTTATATCACAGAATCCTTGTTTCTAGTTTATATAGAAAGTGCCTTTGCTTTCTGTGATTTATTTTATTTTATTTTTTATTCAGATTTATTTTTTTATTTAGTTTATTATTATTTATTTATTTTTGGGACTGAATATGACCTAGACATTTATGAAGCATTTTAGTGAGATTTGCCCTGATAGGGTGAAAGTGATCATTTTTACCATGGTAAACCATCAGTGTGTAATTGGCAGGGTTTTTTTTGTCTCTGTATTTGCATTGTTTCTCTGTTTAGCCCCGCCCACAGAGAACTTTCATTGGTCCAAAATCCTGCGCCACATGACTGTATACAATAGGTGGTATTTTTTAGATGGGTTGGGCAAACCAGTGGACAAACATGTTAACCTGGTATATCAAAACGGTTAAAGCAACTTTTAAACTGGAAGAAACTGGTTCCAACAAATAGCTTGAGCTTAAAGGCCCTGATATACTCACGGCAAAGTTCTTTTTGGTTCTTCGCTTCGGGGTAAAAAGAAGTTTGAAATAAGTGAGCAGCGGTTTACTGTTAGCGAACATATTGACGCTATCCACTCTGCTGAGAGTGCTGTTTAGATGAATATGTTAATATGTGCTGTGCACTTTCCTTTCAATAACAAAATAAACACAAGAAAAAAGACAGCGGTGAGAAAACGGTAGTTAAGAAAGCATCTGATCCTAGCGATGTGGATGTTCGCATGAGCTCTGCAATTCAGCACTCCAGTAAAGTCATGTCACTTCATACAATAGATTGTTTAAAGGTCCCATGACATGCTAGTTTTTGTAGGCTTTAATATAGGCCTTAGTGGTCCCTAGTACTGTATCTGAAATCTCTTTCCAAAAATTCAGCCTCGGTGCAGAATTATAGCCACTTCAAGCCAGTCCCAGAATGAGCTTCCTTCAGACGGGCCGTTTCGGTGTCTGTAGCCTTAAATGATAATGAGGAGGAGAAAGGCGGCGCAAGGTGGAGGGTGGGTGTGGCCTTGACCATCTTGCGCAACGGTAACGTGGCGTGCATGTTTACGTTGGATATAGCAATGGCACGAAGACACGCAGTCTTTCAAGCATTTCAGTTTGACCCAGAATCTGATCCAGATGGAGAAGAAGTTGCAACTCAGCGGCTCCAGCAGGACGTTTCCGAATGGTTAGTTAAAAAAATTATGTCTGGATACGGTTCTTTATTCGGATGGTTTACAGTTATTATCATGTAGCTAACGCGAACCTACTGTTGCCTTTTCATGAGAGATCTGTAACGTCTGTATCTTATTACAATTACATCAAGCTCTGCGATCTTGAAATGCGGATATCGCGCGCGCCATATAACCAACAGGAAAACGGTTATCCAAATAACAAAGACGTGTACAACACTCGCGTTACAGTGTGTGTATTCACACACATTAACTGCATAGCTAATGTGACAGCCACATTCTATGTGTAACAATCTAGGTAATGTTAACCATAAACGGTAAAGCAACACACTTATATATAATTAGTTGACTTACTTGTCCGAGGTGTGTAGCTGAGCCAAAGAGAGTGATCCAGACTTTAGTTTCAGACGTTCAGCAAGCCCAGCTCTGTATTGACCCTTCGGTGTTCATTTGTACATCCAATTATTGAGCAATTGTTATGCTTCGCTCGCTCAAAAGCCATGATATCTCTCGTGGACAAACTAAAATCGCGCGCGCGCATTTTCTCATGGGCGGAAAATATATTCTCTGGGCGGGCAAAGCAGAGACAGGGGAGGTAACATTTCCTCCTTATGACGTCATAAGGAGGAGATTCAAGATCAGCGTGTTTGAGCCTCCATTTTCTCAAAGGCAGAGAAAGATAGCAAAAGCTCGATTTACAACGATTGAAATTTCTAGAAACTTGGGGACCATATACAGGCTAGGGGAACTCATATTAATGTTAAAAAACCTCAGAAAGTGAAAATTTCATGTCATGGGACCTTTAAAAGCAAGCAGCTTTTTCTTTTTTTTCTTTTTTTTTGTGTGTCTCTTTCAATTAGATTTACAACTTCAATTAGACGTCACACCAGTTCATTGCTTGAAGCATATCGGGGCTTTAATCCAATAAGCCAATGTTTTTTCCAGGTCTTTGCTAAAGAAAAGTTACAATTATGCAGTGAAATGTGTATTTCTAGTACATTGCACTCACATAACCGCCTGCGCTCACATAAAGCATCACGTTAACAGTGAGATTGTCATATGAGCAGTGCGATAACACAACGACTTTATGACTCTCCTCCAGCTAATATCCCGCTTATCTCTTCAATTAATATCTGTGCGCTCTTAAATGAGTCAAGCTGAGCTGAGGAAGTGATCCGGATTATGGTGCCCTGCTCTGTGTGACAGGATGAAGCGGAAGGAAGAGAGATAGAGAAAGAGAGGAAGGCGACTGGGGTTTTGGCCTTCAGGGAAATGGTGTCCATGTGGATGGCCTCTCCCAACACAGAAGAAGAGAGTGAAAGTGGCAGGCCCATCTTTCCTCACCTTCATTTCTTTCGTTCATTCTCTTCATGTTTTTTTCCCCAATTGTTTCTTGGCGGTTTGTGAGGCAAAATCCGAGCCTGTCCCATGGCGCGTGCATGGAAGAGGGCACAGCAGGGAGATGTCTCATTTATGTCCCCTCACACTGGCTCTTTTTTCTTCCTGTCACTCCCTCCCTCCCTCCAGCAAGCTCACTATCACCATGGTTTGAGCACTAATGAAGAGGATATGATTCCTCTCCTCAGCTTCCATTTATCAAAGCCACAGAGAGAGAGAGGGAGAGGGGGAGAATGGGGGGGGAGGGGGAGAATGGGGGGGGGGGGGGGGGCACAGGTCCTCTCTCCATGTTCTTCTCACACAAATTCCTCTTTTCTTGTGCGTATCTTCCTCTACATGTTCACATGTACTCAGAGGTGTGACTTATGCTAATCAAAGGTGAATGTGTGTATGGCAGGGGTTAAGAGGATTCTTGTTAAGGGAATCTGGTCTGACATGGAGACAGATGTGAAGATGTGCTTATGCATGTGCAGGGCCTATTGTAGGTTATTTTAGTTTCCTTTTTTTATTTTAATTAGTGCTGTCAGTGTCAACACGTTAACACATGCGTTTCATTTTCTCAGTTTAACTGGTTAAAAATATTTAATGCAATTAACGCTCCATCCGCTTTTTTTCCGTCATCCTTTGGCTAGCGTTACAATATACGATCACGCTCTTATTCATGCAAATGCTTTTAAACCATTCAAGCGCGATAAGACACGAAAGAGAAATCTGTGAATCTCCTGTCACACAGTGACACACACTACTCGTGCGCACAGAAAGCCTTTTCAGACAGCGCTTGAACGGACAAAAACACAAATTATGCAAAGTCTTAAATGAACGTAAAGAGTGCGGCATGTCTTAAAGTGACATCAGCCTAATAAACCTGCTGCTGTTTGTCATTAAGGTAATCAAAGAACAAAAGAAATAGAGAAAATCACACACTGCTCTTGACTGAATAACTTCAAATAAATTGAGTTTATAATTTATGCAGGGAAGACCGTAAAGTGGTTGATCATTTTTAACAATTATCATTTTATGTATATCCTACCTGAAAATCTTAAAGCAACACTGTTTATAAGGTTACATGGGTAAAAAAAAGAAAAAGAAAACATTTGTTGTGCATTTTGACTGGGCAAGTCAAAATCTGAACTGGTCTGACTGGGCCAATGGAAACAAATGTATCCCTGATTGAAGGCACAGGCAAATTACATTTATTATAATGGGTTTATGTGAAGATTGTTTTAAATTCAAAATATACCAACCTTAAATTTAATAAATGCTCAAATTGATACTTATACTGTAATATACTGTATGCCTATAATTAATGGCTAAAATTGAGAAAAAATCTATTTCATAGAGACATTTGTAGCAGTATTGATAATTCTGGCCGCCTTTGAAAAACAAATATCTAAAATATAGGCTACTGTCTTTATGTTGTTTCTATACTAATTTTGAAATTAAATGAAAAATTATTGCAATATAAACTTTAATGTTAGGTGCGAATTATCACGATTAATTACAGAAAAATGTGTGATTTACATTTTTTTAATCGATTGACAAAAATAATTTTAATGCTACTTTACTGTTTTGAATTAGCTTTTCCCATTTTAGTCATTTAAGTTAAAGAATGTGTCAAACAATCAACATACATTCCTAGAAAATAGAAATTTTCCAGAAATGAAAAGTAATTATAACATACGCTATCGTTCAAAAGTGTTTTGAGGAAATTAATATTTTAATACAGCAAGGATGCATTGAATTGGTCAAAAGTGACAGTAAAGACATGTATAATGTTACAAAATATTTCTATTTCAAATCAATGCTGTTCTTTTAAACTTTCTATTCATCAAAGAATCCTGAAAAAATGTATTACGGTTTACACAAAATTAGGCAGCATAACTGTTTTTCAACATTGATTATTATAATAAGAAATGTTTCTTGAGCAGCATGGTAGATATTATAATGATTTCTGAAGGATCGTGTGCCACTGAAGACTGGAATATTGAGCTGAAAATTCAGCTTTGATCACAGGAATAAATTACTTTTAAAACTCTATTCAAAAAAGGAAGCTGTTATGTCAAATTGTAATAATATTTCATAATGTTGTTCTTTTTATTGTATTTCTGATCAAATAAATGCAGCCTTCACCATAGGAGACTTTAACATAAAAAATAAACTAATATAATATCATATCATTGTCAAAATAAATACAACAGGAAGCGTTTTTTAAGTTCTTAGCACAGCTAAGACATCTTCAAAATGTCATGACAAAGACAGATACTTTAGCTTAAAGTACATCAAGCATCACATCCAAACAAGCTCTCATTTGCTCCAGGTCAGCCATAACTCTTGTGTATCTTGTTGCTGTGGACTAACACAAACTCTCTCTCTCTCTCTCTCTCTCTCTCTCTCTCTCTCTCTCTCTCTCTCTCTCTCTCTCTCTCTCTCTCTCTCTCTCTCTCTCTCTCTCTCTCTCTCTCTCTCTCTCTCTCTCTCTCTCTCTCTCTCTCTCTCTCTCTCTCTCTCTCTCTCTCTCTCTCTCTCTCTCTCTGTAGCGGACCTTCTCAGCCAGCCCATACTCGGACCTCATCATGGTGACGGATGAAAACCATATGCAGCGCAGTATGGAGCCGCCTGAGATGCTTTGGGTCATGGGCCCCGTGCTCGCCGTGGTGCTCATCATCATCATAGTTATCGCTATCCTGCTCTTCAAGAGGTGAGGAAGAGGTTTCCCATCACTCCTTTCTGAGGTTCACTGTTCACTGGATTTGGCCTGTGAACATTCACTGAACGACGGTAAATGCGACCGCACCTTTATAATCGTTCCTCCTGATAAGATAGATTCCATATTTCAATTTCTCTTTGAATGTAATGTGTTCGAATTATCTTCATTTGAAGTGTTTCTCAATTAGTTGTGATTAATTAGATTTAATATTCACCATTCCATGTAATTATTTCAATATTTTATCTATTAACAGCCCTAGTTTTCACTGTTGTTGATGAGGTTATGAGTAGGGTGACCATACGTCCTCTTTTTCCCGCCCAAAATGTCCGGGATTTGGCTTTTGAATGAATGAATGGCGACTGTAGAAAGCAAAAGCCGAATCCCGGACTTTTTGGGCGGGAAAAAGAGGACGTATGGTCACCCTACTCATAACCCCATCAACAACAGTGAAAACTAGGGCTGTTAATAGATAAAATATTGAAATAATTACATGGAATGGTGAATATTAAATCTAATTAATCACAACTAATTGAGAAACACTTCAAATCCCAGCCGGACATGTCCGGGAAAAAGAGGACGTATGGTCACCCTGGTTATGAGAGGCCACCATTCTTTTTTTTTTCGGTATCTCTGAGAGCAACTCTCTCAAAGTATCAGCCTCTGAGAAAGTCTGATTTTAGATGAAATACACCCCTGCACATCATCGTCGGCGTGACTCTGAATTCAGGGCTGCTTTGTACACGGAACAAGATGTGGCTAATTTTAGCTAGCTTTCCCACAGAGAGAACAAAAGGAGGACATTATTCATAATGACATCTTGACTCAGCCGAATAAGGCAGACATGTAGCTCGCGGCATGACCCGGTGGTCCCATTCATAACGCTTATACAGTACTGACTTATACTCCCTCAAGCCCGTCTTAGTAAAATCCCTTACTTCAGAGCAGACCTTGCGTTTGTTTTGCTCTGATTTTCTCCACGTTCGACACAAATCCACCATTTCAGCCCCCCTGGTGGCTCAGGACTCTTCTAGCTTTGCAGTGACTTAAATAGAGGCCGTTCACGAGCGAAGATGCAGCGGTGAAATGGCAGCGTCAGCTTTCGGTTTCAGCAGGTGAGCGGTTATATGGCTGTGTCGCCACAACCTGCTGATGCTATTCTAAAAGCTGTCATCTTGCACTGCCACCGCTGTGAGCCAGATAGTCCAGCGAGTAGCTCTGCTATTCTTATGCTTCAGGAATGATAACTGGTCTATTTCACTGCTGGCCTTAACTTTCTCTTTCTTATGTTTGTTCACACTGACAGCGATATTGTCAGTGGCTGTATTGTTTGTTGCTAACAGACGGTCATACCGTCGGATGCCCTAATGCAAAATCTGATCACAAATGAGATTAGCCTTTTTGATTCTTTGCTGAAAATGAACATTTAATGTTAGGGATGCACTATATTGATATTTTGAC
The DNA here is from genome assembly GCF_965113295.1 of Leuciscus leuciscus. Taxonomy (NCBI): domain Eukaryota; kingdom Metazoa; phylum Chordata; class Actinopteri; order Cypriniformes; family Leuciscidae; genus Leuciscus; species Leuciscus leuciscus. Next base: position 21,123,658 of record NC_138730.1, on the reverse strand, counting down.
TGATAGCGATAAGCAGATCATTTCATGTTGTGGTCGATAACATATTAAAATTCTACAGCATTTTGTCTAAATAAATAAAAAATAAAAATAAAAAATAAAATCAATTGTTTTAAATGCTACAAGCAAATTTAAACATCACAAAGCTATAATTTACATTATTACAAATGGATATCTATTTTGAGATTTATGAAAGATCACATTTAATGGTGTTTTTAAATGATTAGTTTGAGCTTTAGATGACAACAAAGGTCAAGGTAAAAATAAGGGATTAAATAAAAATAATTCTATAATATCGTTTGATAACTGATATGGTACCGATATATTTTGCCTCCCTATGATTATGTGTTTGTTCATAAATTGAAGCAGTGGATAATACGTCATGAACAAGATGGAAAAACACAAGGTTTTCAGCACAAGTTTTAATAAACCATTTTAAAAAGTTTAATATTGGCCGATAACCGATATGGTACCGATATATGAATATGTGTTTATACATAAATTGAAGCAGTCTATAATATGTAATGTCATATAAACAAGATGAAAAAAATTGTCTTCTACACTTAAAAAAAAAAATTATTATACCCCTGAATGGGGGCAGAAGAGATATTACCTAGTTACCTAAGCTAAAGCAAACCCTGAGGCTGTTCCAGTCAGTCATTCCATAATATAAGTACTTATTCAAATAAAAATCCAAAAATCTTTTTAAATCACCATCTTCAAACTCTAAGTCTGATTTCTGAAAGACGTTTTTGAAATGCAAGGTTAGCCGCACAGCTCACTTGGGTCTCTGGGTGTCTGACAGCAACTAATCACATGTCTCTTCCTTCCTCCACTCCATACAAACGCAGCAAACAGGAGAGGTAGGTACCTTCAGATTATGGCCAGGTGTCTTCATTTCAGAAGTGTCATCTGTCTCACTCTTCACAGGCTGCAGGGTCTACAGGTGTGGCCGCACGTTACTGTTCATTATCATGTTGTTTTGAATGACTATCAGTTCAGTTCATCCAAAACAGGATGTTGGCTGTAATTGCCTTTTTGAATAAAGATTGACCGTAGTTCACCCTCACACCCTGCTGCCCTTGAAGAGTTCCAGTCCATTGGGTTTACGTCGTTTCAGTGGTGCATGTTTTGCTGTTGTGATCGTGATGTTTTATTTTTGGGGATGTTTTTTTTTTCTTTTCTTTTTTTTCCGTGCTGTTCGTGTTGATCCTTCACCTCCTCCTGAAGGTCACTCAGACTGAGCGTGTGCAGTCAGCCTTTCTGCTGTCTCACCTGAGCCCTGAATGGCCCATTGTTAAGGAAATGCCAGCCCGGCGGCTGCCGAAATAGAAATGTTCTCGTCTTCAAAGCTGACATTTCCCTCCACCGAACTGTTGTTTCTTTTCTTTTTTTCTTTCCCTCTTACCCGCTAATGTACAAAATATATCTCTAACGCATATATACGCTCTCTCCCAGAGCAAAATGGCCATTTTCTGTTATTTTTATCTTTGCGTTTCATGCTGAACCCAGTACAAATGGGTCCTTTTCGCCTCTGGTGTACCGTATATGTATTAACTCCAAACTGAATAATTGAAGCGTGCTGAGACTTACTGTATGTACAATGAAGGTGAGGGGCTACTTGTCCAGCGCTCTAGTGATTAGCGATGCTATACGCCCGGCTCTGTTAAGTGGCATATGCTGAAGACCCTTCAGTGCAGCCCGCCTCTCTGGTGTCAGCCTCATTTGAGCTATTCAGGCTTTATTAAAGCTAGAAAACTGTGCTCAGAACCTTACAAATTGAGTGCAGTGAGATGTGAAATTTCCCGTGCATACTTCCATTTTGGTTGGGGATTTGTGTCCATGTGTCTGAGGATGGGTTTCCACTGACAGATGTTCTGCGTCTCCGTGTGTGTGTGTGCGCGCGACAGCTTTACTTGCTGGAAGAGCGCGCTCAGGAGTGCAGGTGCTACAGGGGCGTAATTACCGGTGTTGTGCCATCCAGCTGATGTGCTAATTACCTAGTCGCCTTGTTTTCCCCACAAACAAAAGCGTAGCACCCTGAATATTTAGTGAGCTTGCTAACAGAATCGAGCGAGGCACTGAACAAACACGCTATTTGGCTTTTATTTCGGATCACCGTGACCCCCTCACATCCCTAAGGGAAATCCTAATGTGCTCTAAAAGCAACAAAGCTTTAACAGGAAATGAGGCTCGTGCTTTTTAGACTGATTAATATGTTGTCTTAAAAACCTTGTGAAAACAAATTTGGAGTTTTGCGACTTGTAATCGACCTCTATTAGCTTTGAGGTCATCTATATGCTAGTGTGCTCCTAAAACTCCTATAATTATTTTATATTATCATTTAAGATAGTATACTAATTTAGTGTAATGTACAGTAACAGTATTGTTTAAAAAGTTGGGGGTTGGTAAGAGAAGTCTCTTATGCTCACCAGGGCATTTATTTGGTCAAATATACGGTAAAAATGTAATATAACATATTAAATATTATAAATATTCTTCTTCACCGTATATAAAAAAAAATATAAAAAAATCTGTGATGTCAAAGCTGCATTTTCAGCACCATTACTCCAGTCTTCAGTGTCACATGATCCTTCAGAAATCCTTCAGATATTATCTGATTTGATACCCAAGAAACATTTCTGATTATCATCATTGTTGAAAACAGCTAGATAATTTTGTGGAAACCGTGATGTTGTTTTCTATATTCTTTGATGAACAAAGTTCAAAAAGAAAGTTTGAAACCGAAATCTTTTGTAAAATTATATGATTTTTTTTTTTACTGTCACTTTTGATCACTTTAAAGCATCCTTGCTGTATAAAAGTATTCTTTTTTTAATCTTTTTTTTTTTTTTTATCATTCTGGCACAAAACCTTTTAACATTGTTGTATAATACAATTGACTAAATGTTTTGTCCAATTTCTAGACTAGCAAGTTGCTAATCATGTGTTGAGTTGTCAGCACAGGGCACAAAATGTTACTCTACAGGGGTGTTTAATTGATGTTCTTTTATTATGGAGATGCTAATGTCCACATTTCACTGTCCCATCCCTCAAAACTATTTATTTTATCTTTTTTTCGGAATCTTTTGAATCTGCAGGCCATCCTCTGTTGGTGAGGGTGTCGTGGCCTGAATGAATCAATAGCCATACTCATGCTGACTCCATTTTGTTCTTACAGGAAGAGGGCATCCCCCCTACCTAAAGATGATCACTCTAGTGGTGTGAAGGATTGTCTTCTGGCCAACTCGTCTGATCCTGTAGAAATGAGGAGACTCAATTACCAGACACCAGGTAACACATCGTACACCATATGTACTGTAGACACACTACCAGACTGCCAGAGCCCCATGTGTTCTCCTCCATATGCACGTGTACACTTTTCCTATGACTCAGTGTGTGATATTTAAGCCTATCACCATATGCACAATGCACAAATTCAATCTTTCTTTTCTTTACATACACAATACATCCACATCATCCATTGCACTATATCATCTGTATCTTGTTCAGTAACCCTGATATTATTTTCTCGTTGCACAAACACGCGTCACCATATGCCAGCGAATGTGTCATTTAGCATAAACAGGATTTGTATGCGCACGCTGACTGAACTGACAGTGCGTCTTTGTAATCAGAACGATCTGTCACTGCTGTGCATATCTTCAAATCTTCACGGCCCGCCCACCACACCTGTAAAGACAGCACATGAGAGAGGCGCCGCTTTCAGTCATAACACTGCATCTGAAAGCCAGATAAAAGCTTTTTTATAAGCTATTTTATATTAGGGATGAACGATTAATTGCTAAAAGATCGCAACCTCGATTCAAATCCCCTCGCGGTCTTATTCCTAAATGACAGCGATTCTGCTATATCTATTAAACCTTTAACAAATACAGCTAACATACAAGTCTGTGTTGACGCTGCCGCTGACCCTTTACAAGCAGTATTTTCAGCTTTACAAGCAGTCTTTTCAAGCACACAGTATACATTTTTTGCTGTTACCAGAATTATAAACATTGATGTCTAAGGTATCAAAATAAAGTAAATCATCTTTTGAAAGTAACTTGATGCTTCAAATAAATATTGTATTAATTACATTGTTACACCAGTAGGTGGCGATAAGTGACTGTTATTTTTTTTTTGTCATTGAATCATTAATTCAAGAGATTCGTTCAAAAACGCTGAGTCATCCAGAAAGGAAACAAGTGAGCCATTGAATAATTTATTCAAACCGACTTTTAGTAAATCACGTCATTTTGTTTAGTTGTCTGTTCAGAATCGATGTTTCTTGAGCAAAAAAGATTATAATCATGCAGCTCTATATTATACAGTAGCTACTTCATTTTAAAATATTGTTTTAAAACTTTTTTGTGTGTTTAATTAACATCTTTGTGTGAAAACAGATGTACTGTTTTATGACTTTGTTCAGTGTGAGTATACTGAATAAGCAGAAGCTGTAGGAAAGCATAATGAAGCGCTCTGCTTCATATTGCATTTAAGGTACTGTTTGTCTTTTGGTGGCTCTGAATTCAGCTGTTTATTGCCGTTTCTCCACTCACTGTCCCATCTCCTTGGAGTGTCTTATATGGACTCAATTCACCTGAAGGCCTCTTGCTCTCTTTCAACCCCTCTTTGTTAATTAGCCTTCCTGCTTTCCATTCCCAAGGTGAATGAGAGGCAGATCTGTGACGCTAAGAGAAAATGTCAGGCCTGCCTCTCTCTCTCCTCTAATAGCTGAGTGGTGGCAGTCGAGCCAGGTTATTACAGACCCTTTCAGTCCTGAAGAGTGCATAATTACCGCAGGCAAAACAGCCATACAGCTCTCTTACCGTGAATCCCCACTGCCACAGCCAGCGGTTTTCATATGGCAGCAGAGTGGCGACAAGCACACTTCACATTTCAACGTTTGATTAAATTTTGAAACACAGGATTGAGTTGTTTTTGTGTTGTTTATGAGTACAAATGTGACTATATTAATATAGGGGTTTTACTTACAGATACTTTGTCATCAGGGTATTTTGTTATTATAACTTATATATATATATAATATATATATATATATATATATATATATATATATGAAGGTTACATTAATAGGAAGCTTACTTTTTTTTTATTTATGCCTTCATTTAATTTGGCTACTTTTTAAATATGTCTTATATAAAGATAAATATTACTTAAGAATAGAATATTTCTGTGTGAAAACATGATTTAATTATGTGTATTTAGGATATATAACTTGATCATTATGAAAATAGCCTAAGACAAAAGAGTTAGCAGTTTGATTTCTAAAATGCTGTTTAAGCAGATAATAATTTACCTGAGATGTGATGAAAATGATAGTGCGGTGGAAATGTTTATAATGTTTCAGAGAAAAAAACAAACTGTTGGACATTGTTAGTGGGCAAATGAATGATGTGAAAAAGTGTGTTTTCTAGTGCCCTAGTTGAAGAAACACCCATATCTGAGGCAGGAATTGCTTGTGTTGTAGCTGCATTAAATGCAGGAGTTATTCACTTGTATGTTATGTACAGCACACACATGCCCGTATGTATTATCAAACTTAAATTCCTGCCGTTGTCTTATATACAGCAGTAAGATGTCCCGTCTCCTATCCACAAGTTTCTAGTTACATTTTCACTTTAACGACCTTGGATATTCATTTCAATTCCAGACATCTTGTAATCGGCCTTTCCCTACTTTGCATGCTGGGTGGTAGCTCTTCGCTGCCTAATTAACTTGCTGTTTAACAAGTGTTGAATTCACTTAATGTGCTCATGGTGCAGCTTATTGCAACATTAGACTCTAAATATACAGAATACTTTGTGTCTCATTTGTGTGCTAGAAAACAGTTGAAATTATATATGTATGTAAATTGCAGACTCCATTTTTGTTATATGTATACATGTACTTTCCTGCTACAAAGTACACAAAAAAAACAGTATGTCAAATGAGTAGGATATCTGAATACCGAGTATTCAGGATACAGTGTCCAGCAAAAATATGGTAGAGTTGTTGCTTATTTTCACTGTTTTAACATTACTTTTAACATTACTTTGTCACATGTATATAGTGATCCCTCAAGGTATTTGGACATCTTCCTTTATCTACTACTAAGCAGTTCCCAGCTTACACCACTGACACTTATTAGCATGTACTCCTGCTGAGTATTTACATACACAGTATGTTGTAACACATGACTGACATATTCTAGCAAAGAAATGCAAGATGTGTCTGCATTCTGCCAGATCAGAGGAAACTGCAAATCAGGTTGTTGTTTTTTTTGGCATCGTATCAGTGCGGTTGATTAAGAGAGTGGCCCTTGATCCTGCCGCCCACTGTCTCGCAGTAACGGTTGCATGAAGTAGCTGACAGGGGGCTCGTCCAGACATTACTGTGCTCACTGTGGGCATAATGAACTCATAATGGGGAATCATACCCAACCATGTCCCATTAAGCATCCCTGTCTTGCTCATTCATCCTCAACCATTGGAATCCCAATGATAGATCCTCTCTATTACAAGCCTCCTTCCTTTCCTCATCGAACATCACGCTGGCTGAGCATTTCCTCAGATCCAGCTGAGCATGTAGCCTTGATACGTTCACAAGCACTGGCAGTGGCAGGGAAATGTTTTTTGGCAGCAAGCTGACCCTCCAGATAACAAATCCAAAGTGTGTTTGGTGTATAGACATAAGAGGACACAACATATGTCACCACAAATCTCACAGAGGGATCGTCACATCAAGGTGCAAGAAGAATCTCTTTATATTGTGCCCTCCTCAACTCAAAACTGACAGACTCGCTCCCTGCCGTAACGGTCCGATGCATCAGGTGTGATACTCTGAGATGTGCTCATCACTTCTTGTTGTCTTACTTTCTATTTTAGGAATGAGAGAACATCCTCCCATATCTGTCTGCGAGTTGGCAGACCACATCGAGCGACTCAAGGCCAATGATGCCCTCCGCTTTTCCCAGGAGTATGAGGTAGGACAGTAGCTTAAACTCATTCGACTGGTACTGCTTGAAAGTTTAGCATCAAAAATATTAATTACAGTTGCAGATTCTCTAGGAAATTGGGCTGCAAAACCTGCTCCTGGAGGAGTTCAGTTCACTTTCCTGCAGAGTTCAGCTCCAACGCTGTTAGAACAGTTGTTTGAACTTAAGTCTACTTGAAAGATCACAAAACTGGAGTAGAACTGTAATTTTTATTCACGCGCACAGTAACTGAAATTTACAACTTTTAAAAGAATTTTAAAAGAAAAGGCTCAATAAACTATTGCATAGATACTGTATAATACACTACGCATCAATATGTCTCCTTTGTGCTTTGAACTTTTCAATGTGGACTCGAATCGCTGCGCTCTGTGACTCCATGTTGCTTCAAGAGCCTCATTCTGCGCACGGGACGGCATAAGCGCTTTGTGCCGCACTGTGTTGGAGCCTTTCATATCATAATACTTTTGTGCAATGCAAGATTATTAATAGCCTTTCTTGTTCTGTCCTATCTATATTGCTGCCTCATTAAACAGCTGCGCTATACATTTAAAAAATGTCTTAGTTTTATAGTACATATATACTTGTTTTTCATGAATGTATTTTACAACAATACAAAGAGCAATGTGTAACGTTTTACCAGATTTAGTGCTACACTTATTGTCTCTCATTTGTTCCCCACTAAATATTGTTTTTTTCACTAAATGTTCAGATTTTGTACAATTATTATGCACTTGTGATTTTTCTAGAGTAAATTTTACTGCTTGAATTATCCATTAATCTAGTTTATAATAGCATTTTTGTCATAGATTATGATATTGTTTTTTTCTTTTTTTGATTTCTTGGTTTTCTTTATAATGAAGTTGTCTGTATTAAGTAGATTGTGTTTAACACAGAAAAGAGTGATTATCAGTTCAACACACAGAGTTATAGAAATTCTACTTGATTTAAAAAAAAACTGTGCTAAACGGTCGATACTCAGAATTTTTGGTATCGGTTCTGAAAAAATGGTATCGGTACATCCCTAGGCAGTACACTCAATCAGGACACTTTTGTACCTTACTTACTCCTAAAGCGTTCATAGTAGTACCTTAAAGGTGCAATGCGCAAGTCTCTGAGTTTTTGCAGAACTATGCCCCCTCTGGCGACAAGCGAAACTGCAACCAGAGGTGTGCACGCTCATTCCATCCCGAATCCCTCTTATTTATTTTACTGTACAGGATTATAGAGGCAATCGCAGTGATCAGAGAAGGGCTCATTCAGCCCATCAGGCAATTGTTTAAGCATGTATGGGTTAGAAAAACGGGTATTTTTAACATAAAATGTTGCGCATTGCACCTTTAAGTCTGCCACCTTAATGGCACATATTACTAGTATAAAGTACTAATATGCACATTTTAGGCCTAGAGAATGTACAAAGATGTACTTTTTAGAATACTGCCCCAGTGACAATCTGTTGTACGACAAAGGTACAATATTTGCAAAAAATTATTCTGACAGTGTATGGCGAAGATTGTCACTGCCAGTTTAAATGCCCTTAAAGAAACTGCCGAAACCCAGCAAAACTTCAGCCTATGTTTTTTGGAACTTTTTAAAATAGAGCATTTATTTTGTCTGGGTTTCCATTGTTTGATCTGATTTGGCATTTTTATTTTGTGTTTTTGTTACTTTTGTGAAGTTGGTTCTGTCTTTACTGTTTTTTTAAATCATTTGCTCACTCGCTTTGCACACTTCAGTATTATCTAATAGTTTCTCCTGCCATCATCGGTTAGAGTGCCCACATCCGTTGTTATGACAGCTGCTAGCGCTTGCCTCTCTCAGATAGGCAGATGTTCATTTTCCCGTGATCTCTTTCTCTAGAAACCTGCAAGAAACACATAAGCACTGTCACATCTTGTAAGCCTGTTAAACCTTGCTAAAAGCGATATTTACCATGCCAGCCATCACCCTAAAGGTGTGGAGTTATTAAAAGATCAGACAGTGTTGGCCCAAAATGTGCATCCTTGAAGTAGAGGTTGAGCTTTTGACAAACATTTGGTGTGGATGTATTAGTAGATTAGTCTTAAACATTGCAAGATACCAGTTAGAGATGTTTTTACGAGTGAAGTAGTTGTCGATTTTGCCAGCATCACACACACGTCTCTTTCTTTCATTTGTTCTTTTGTTCTTCTCATCTCACTTTGGTCTCTTTTTTTTTTATCAGTCGTATTTATAGCAAAACTGCAATTAAAACTTCACTCAAACCAACGAAACCCTCTTTTCTGTAATTACACGTGTCTGCGGAAAGTAAAATGCAAAGACGACAAGGATTTTGTCTTATTATAGACCTCCTTTTATTCATTGCTCCTTAAAGACGTTTAGTGAGGGACGGATCAAGCCGTTTCAACAGTCATATGTGAATAATCTATCGGCGTTGTGGTTTTCACCACACAAGCCTTCTGTAGCCAGGCGGTGCTACAACCTGCTCTTGGCATGTCATGATGTCATGTCCTCCTGTCAAGGAAGGCCCCCTCTCAAGGGGACAGATGGTTCCGCTTGGGCCAATGGGAGTAGCCCAGTCCAGCCAGCATGAGCAAGGCAGCGGGTCACCATCACGGTTATTGGCTCCATGTTCTACTCGATGCATCCGTTGCTCAGTTTCATTGTCTCAGTTTTTCACATACTTATATATGCCAAAAAATATATCTTGTAATCAATTGCTACTTCCTCTTGGAAAATCTGTGACCACACCATACAGGTGATCTTTACATTAAACCAGCATGACACCCTTATTAACCTGAAGATGTACATATTAATTTAACCCAATAGTCTGTTGTTTTTCAATGCTTTACACTGCATAAACATGAACCAGAATTTGAAGAGTGTTTGTTGTCCAAAAAATTCCTCCTTGGCTTTTTAAAGTGCTCTGTAGATCACTCCTCAGCTCAACTGGTGGCAATAGCAATTGCTAACACTCCCATCAGATACTGATTCTCACCAGTAACAAGCTTATGTTTGTCAACCCTCTAGAGCTGAAGCTTTTTATAGGAGCCGGCACTCACCTCCCACCGCTATCATTATCCGCATCTCTCAAGCTTGTCATCTCATGTAGTGACAGCTCATATTTGTTCCCCTTGTTTGCCGAGCACTGCCAGTCAGCATACCAGCTGTCGTCTTCGCACATTACCTGAACTTGCATGCGAAAGCTTACGGCAAAGTAAATGTTCCTCCAAGATGCTTGCTGATAAACTGGCAGTGAAACACTTAGCACATCAGATACTTCAATATGGCAATTGATTCATATTGAATGCTGAGTTGCTGTTTATTTTTGAACATTACCTCATATATGGACATTTAAAAACAGTTGTGTTTTGAAGAGAGCGCTTTATGGTAGTTTACAGAGGCCCTTAAGAGGGCGTTTCTTGTCTAAAACATGCACGCAAGTTTGAAAGGATCCGAGGAGGCTGATGTTATCCCAGATCAGGTGAAGGGTTGTGGAGTTTGATGGACACTGAGTCAACCAGAGACTTGTCCAGAGCAGGAAGATCAATGCTGAATAACAAGAGACCCTGTGACATTATTGAACGGCCAAGCAGGCTGCTGCATATTGCCGTCGATCGATGCTCAGATACGACCCAGTGTCATTTGAGCCGAGGAGACCTGTGACTTGAGAAGGAACGGGAGAGAGTACCACCCCACCTCTAGTCTCTTGTGTAATCCTCTGAAGTCAGAATGAGGAATCCAGTGTCTAGCTCCATGTGGTGCTGAATGCATATCAAATTTTCTCCTGAAAATTAGCATTTTATTCATTTGACTTGTGCTTAATCCACCGTGACTTACAGGTACAGGCATATGTTTATCAGTATTTGTGCTCCCTGTAATTCAAACGCATGACTCTTGGCATTGCTAGCACCTTGCTTCATTGGAACTACAGCAACATCAACTTAAAGCTGCAGCCCGTAACTTTTTTTGTTGTGTTCAAAATTTACATAATAAGCGAGTACATCATGAATCCATTTTCCAAACTGTGTTTTTGTCTTATTGTCTTATGGATTGATTGATTCTTGCCACCATAGATGTCAACATTTAGATATAATTTGAACATTTATCGTAGTTCTTCGGTTCATATTTGTTGTTATAATTAGTAGTAGTAGTAGTAGTAGTGTTGTTTGCTTTTTTTTTTTTTTCAGGTTAATAATAAGAATAATACTATGACAGCAATGAATCATTGTGCCATCTAAAAAAATCAGCCACAAATTGTTTGATATAGGCTATTTATTTATTGTTGTCGCCATAGACATGAATCTGTACAGTACGTGTATACAGTTTGATTATTATTATATGATATTTGTAACATTAACAACAATGGTATCATAAATTATGCTTGTTTAGCTAAAATCGCACAATATATAAATGTGATAAGAATTCTCCCATTCATTATTTTATAGTGGATTGTCTCCGTCCTTTATTATGTCTGTAATAATCCATTATAATGGCTGTAACATGAGCATGACCTCTCAAATATTTGTACACAGCTGATAACTGACCTCTAATAAAAAGGCCTTGCCTTTAATGTCTGTTACCCATTCAGGGCATCACCTCATGCGAGCAGCCAGTGATATATGCAGGGTTTTTCTCCAGATGTGTTCATCTGTCCTCTCTCTTTCGAGCTTCCTGTCTGTCTCCATAAATCACTCTCCCTGTTGGGTCTGCTATTCTTCGGCCATTGCTCTTCCCTCTTCGTTCCTGTCAGCGGGCACAAAATCAAGTGCACGCATAAAGTCCACATGGACACCAGTATTCCATTAGTCCAGGCTGAGCGTCTGAATGCTGAATGTAATCTTTAGCATCAAAGCCATATGCCCGACTGAGTTCAGGTACGGACGTACTGAGCCAGTGGTACTATAATCGGAGTCCCCTAAAGTGATCATGTTTGAATTATGGTGTCAGTGAACACTAAGCCATCTGTTGGTTGCCTGTGATAACAGCATAGGAACTCTGTGTTATTGCAGGGAAGATGATCACTAGTAAGGGAACAGAACTGCAATATACCCACAAAAGGGTCCAAATTACCACACTTGAGCTTTGCCAGTCCATCAGTTCTAACAACCCCTGGTGGCGAAGTCATCTCTGGTTCTTGCGGGTCTCCTTTCAAAACATCGGGTTGCTATAGAAACAAAGCCTCTCTTGCTGAAGTGATGCTAGTTCAAATTTACCCCTGCGGCACTCTGTGGTATCAAGCTTCAAACAAGGTGCCTCAAAAGACTGAACAGATTTCTCTCTTTCTCTCTCCCTCTCTTTGTCCTCTCGTCTCTCCCCTGCAGTCTATTGATCCAGGCCAGCAGTTCACATGGGAGAACTCCAACCTGGAGGTCAACAAGCCAAAGAACCGTTATGCCAACGTTATTGCTTACGACCACTCGAGAGTTGTTCTCACCCCCGTGGACGGTAAAAGTCAAACAAATGTGTTGACCTTTAACATTTCATTATGGTGACAGATGTGTGTGTTTAGGGAAAGCAATTAGCACAAATACTGGTGCGCCACCAGTGAATTGTCGTCTCTCTCTATAGGTGTTCCAGGTAGCGACTACATCAATGCCAACTACATTGACGGCTACCGTAAGCAGAACGCCTACATTGCCACGCAGGGCCCTCTGCCTGAGACCCTGAGCGACTTCTGGAGGATGGTTTGGGAGCAGAGAGCCAGTACCATCGTCATGATGACCAGACTGGAAGAGAAGTCCAGGGTGAGTACCAGGGGCATACGACATCAGGACACGATGAGAAACTTATCCGCTACATTCAAGACCAATAATTACAAAGGTAGCCATGTAATAAGTGGGATAATGTAGAGCGAGGCGGTTGTTATAGCGTATACGTTTTTACAACTGCCTCGCCCTACATTATCCCTTACATATAGAATATAGATTTTTTTTTTATATATTACATGTTTTATTGTAATAATTTTCAATAATAATAAAAATATATATTTTAACAAAATATATAAAATTACATCTGTGACAAAAAAAGTCCTTGATTCTGTTTTGTAATCCTTGTATTTTTTCATAAATAAACTGTTAAATACATATGAATAAAATAGACAGTAGTACAGAAGGTGGGTACATAAAATACTGTTAAATAAGGGTTTTAATAAAGTGTCTCATGCTCACCAAGGCTACATTTATTTGTGATATTGTAGTATTGTGAAAAATTATTGGGATTTAAAATCCCAAATGTTTTCTATTAGCATATCTTTTAAAATGTAATTTATTCCTGTGATGGTAAAGCTAGATTTTCACCAGCTGTTGCTCAAGTGTCACATGATCCTTTAAAAATCATTCTTGTATGCTTTTTTGATGCTCGAGAAACATTATTATTATTATTCTTAATGTTGAAAACAGTTGTGCTGCTTAATATTTTTGTGGATACCATGATACATTATTTTCAGGATTATTTGATGAATAGAAAGATCAAATAAACAGCATTTATTTAAAATATAAAATATTTTAAACAGCATTTATTTAAAATACAATATAAAATGACATTATTTAAAAGTCACTTTTGATAAATGTAATGTGGCCATGTCAAAAAAAAAAAGTATGAATATGTTCTTTTAAACACTCAAGTGCAGAGTACATAAAAAGCCATGTACAAAGAGCACACTTTTCTAGGCGTGAGGTTCCCTTCAAAATGGTAGTATGAGTTCCTACCCAACCGCTGATAATATTATAGTACGAAAATAAAAGACAAAATACCAATGCCATTCTTTTTACTGGATGACACAGTAAAATGGTTCAACGGCTCTCTCGGTGCTGTAAAACATCCGTCTGTGCTTGGCATTAAAGGGACCCGCTATTCTGTGAGTCCAATCACTATGTGGGCTTTTAGCATGCTGTTGTGCCAGGCTCAGCGGGGGGCCAGTGGCACCCAGGGTTGGTGAAGGGAGAGAGTCCGTCAACTAGTTTTCTTTTCAGCTCAAATGTCATATCTGACAGAAGATAACCTGTAATTCCGCCCCCTGGAGAATTTGTGCACTTAGGTTTTTGTTGATGGATGGGCGGTCAGATGGGAGCTAAAGAGAAAGAGACATGTGTTGGCAGAGCTAGCGTGGTAAACGAGTGAGTTTTGGCAAGGCTGTGCACCCATAAAGCATTACTTCATAGGTAAAGGGCGTCCCCAAGCCCTGTGATGAAAAGCTCCAGCAGAGACAGAACAACTGGCCTAGTTTCACTGCTGACAGGACCTACCTTGAAGACGAAATGAACTCTACGTTTTTCAGTCTTTTCCTGGAGTAGATGATTGAACGCTATACAAAACATGCTGTTTAGGATGAATTTCTACTGCTTTTGTCTAATTTTAAATAATATCAATGCACTCTGCTTTGTTGGTCTTCATAAGAGTTGCCCTCTATTCAAAAATAAGCTTTGTTTTTGTGAAGTACAGGTGTCTCACCCCTCTGCCATAACTTACTCTTTTCAATACTGTAACAGACACCAGTCCGTTACTTTTTTTTTTTTTTACTCATCGTTTTAAACTTATGTTGATGCCTAAGACCCTGCCTAAAAATAGATTTATAATTAGCATTTACTACAATGATACTTACAGTACATTTACTTGCCATAGTAAATGTAAACAACTAGACTTTTCATTTTACATGGAAAATACATTATTCAATAATTTTGCAATCGATAAAACAAGTAACATGTTTTAATTTAAGTTATAATCACATTGTTATAATAGTTTTGCTTAAGTGTAAATACAGAGATGTTTTCATAGTCGGATAAAAACCAAGAACAGATTCATTTCTGTATCAAACTGTGGTATTATACATGAATATATTTGGTATTATTAAATAGTGCATATAAATGAAAATGATTGTATATAATTTATATACCATTTGAAAATTATTCTTCCTTGTATTAATTTAGTGACATTGTGTAAATTTAAAATACCTTCATTGTTTAAATCTAGGATTTTACTCCATGTATTAAACATTTTGAATGTACATTCTAAAGTGCTTGTTTGATTGAAATTATAGTGCCTCTGACAACAACAACAAAAAAACTTTTTTTTTCCAGAGCAAATACACTACAGGTCTAATGTTTGGGGTCAGTAAGATTATTATTTTTTTAATTTATTTTTTAAACAAGTCTCTCATGCTCGCTAAGGCTGCATTTATTTGATAAAAAAAAATACAGTAAAATAACAAAAATTGCTAAATAAAAATAACGGTTTTCTATTTTAATGTATTTTAAAATGTAATTTAAATCCTGTGATGACTCCAGTCTTCAGTGTCACATGATCCTTCAGAAATCATTCTTATATGCTGATTTGATGCTCAATACACATTTCCTATTATCATCAATGTTGGCTGCTTAATATTGCTGTGGATTTTTTAATAGAAGTATTCATTAAACAAAACTTGCTTACTCTCTAAAACAGGTGAAGTGTGACCAGTACTGGCCCATTCGTGGCACAGAGACTTACGGAATGATCCAAGTGACCATGCTTGATGCTGTTGAGTTGGCAACCTACAGTGTGCGCACCTTTGCCCTTTACAAGGTAAAAAGTTACTTGCCTTTTCCTCTCCATATAGTATGTTCCACATTTTCAGCTCACTTAAACTCCTTCCTCCCACTTTGTTCAAACAGAATGGTTCTAGTGAGAAACGCGAGCTCAGGCAGTTCCAGTTCATGGCCTGGCCAGACCACGGAGTGCCTGAATACCCCACCCCCATCTTAGCCTTCCTACGCAGAGTCAAAGCCTGCAACCCTCCTGATGCTGGACCCATGGTAGTGCACTGCAGGTGAGCGCCGCTCCCCAGTCCTGCATTTACTGCCGACCTTTTCACTTTATTCCGGTCTTATACAGCTCTGTTATAAAGTGAACAGTTGTAGGTTTGCTTGGTGGAAGTTGTATGAAAGGTTTTTAAAATTGTATTCAACCTTTGTGTTTAGTTAGGGATGTCAAGTTAACACGTTTGATTAATTATGTAAAAAACAATTAATCAAATAATTATATATAAAAAATATATTGATATGTGAATAATTTGGTTGATTATTATTGACACCCTTAGCATCAGTATTAGTACAGTTTGTTTGTAGTCTAACCAGTTTGTGTCTATCAGTGCTGGAGTGGG
Source organism: Leuciscus leuciscus (assembly GCF_965113295.1). NCBI lineage: Eukaryota > Metazoa > Chordata > Actinopteri > Cypriniformes > Leuciscidae > Leuciscus > Leuciscus leuciscus. Next base: position 21,107,546 of record NC_138730.1, on the reverse strand, counting down.
CCGCACAGGCTGCTTCATAGTCATTGATGCCATGCTGGAGCGCATGAAACACGAGAAGACGGTAGACATTTATGGCCACGTCACATGCATGAGAGCCCAGAGGAACTACATGGTGCAGACGGAGGACCAGTACATCTTCATCCACGAGGCCCTGCTGGAGGCCGCCACCTGTGGAAACACAGAGGTCCCTGCCCGAAACCTGTACGCCCACATCCAGAAGCTCACCCAGCCACCCTCTGGAGAGACCGTCACAGCCATGGAGCTGGAGTTTAAGGTGACTGCACCTATCTTAAAAAAAATATATCATTTTATTCTAGCTTCATGCATTCTTTTTTAGCAACACTTAAATACGGGTAAGAGCAACATTTTGAGCAAAAAGCTGAGAAAAATAAAAACAAATTCAAAGATTGCACCTGAATCAGATTCAGAATGATAATCAAAACATAGATGGAGTAGATCAAGTTCATCAACACCCCTAATGCTTGCACAGTCCTATAGCTCGTCCTGGGTGGACATTTCATTCAGTTACATTAGGCAATTTTGATTTATATGCTGTTTAATATTGATGATCACGTTATTTTACATATGCATATGATTACATATAATACCGCTTGTTTCTGCATCTTCTTTTCCTGCGTTTTGATCAGGAGATTCAGTTCTCTTTCAGAAGATGCATAATAGCGCCCCCTACCTTATACCAGTGAAAACACGGAAAGCCGGAAATTTCCGTCAATGGCAGGGAAGCGTTGTCTCATAAATTATGGACATTTTCATCAACGGCAGGGAAAGAGTTAACTGGAAAAAAATAAACAAAAATATGTTTTCATGATACCAAAACAAACAAAATGATTTTAGATTTTGATTCATGATTATAAAACGTGGAACCTTTACAATACACTGTCATTAAACAAGATGCCACAAGACACTGGACTGTGATGAGAAATTTAAAGCCGTTTTAACTGATATTTGATATAACTTGATAATTGATATAACATTTTTTATTGATATCAGCCCTAAAAAAAAAAAAACAGTCTGAAAATCTAATTGAAATAAAAACTAAATTCAAAACTATTATAATCATGATGCATCCATGCCACTTGGTGTCAGTATAAGCCCATGATGACTGTAATAGAAGTCAGCACAATGTAACAAAACTGAGTGCACCTTCAGTCCAGTAACATTTACATGCAGCCAAATAATGTTTATAACAGGATTGATTTCACAATTATACTGAAAAACACTGCAGTTAATCCGAATGAAATTTCTATCCTATTGAAGCGGGGTAGATCTCTAGTAGATCTTAAACAATCCGATTAACAGGAAATTTTGTTCAGAATAATAGATATATGTAAATGCGCATGAATTTGTAAATCAGATTGCAAAATGTTTAGGCTACATAAACCAATCTTTCAGAAACTGGAATCGGATTTGATTCTTTCGGATTGGCAAGAATTAGTGCATGTAAACACCTAATGACTGTTTTATTGAAAATGTTTGACTATTCCGTCTCTTAATAATGCTATTGGGATATAACTGATCGCTGGTATAAGCTCAGCTCAGAACGGATTCTAGAAGTAGAAACAGCATCTGGTGCAAAGACCGGAGTGGGTACCCAGTACAGACAGAGCTTGTAGTAGAGCCAACGGTCTCCATGCGCTCACTGCTGATGTCCATCTGTGCTTTCTCTTCCCCGCTGCCAGTCACTTTCCCAGTCAGACCGTTACACCCCCACCCCTCTCTACTGCTGCAGAACTCACATTCACACAACTAACAGTCCCCCACATTTAAAAAACATTTCTGTTTCAGACTGTTTTCTGCTATAATGTTTCTGCCAGCCCTCTGAACCCAACGCTGTTTCCACAGAGACTCGCCAACTCCAAAGCCCACACCTCACGATTCATCAGCGCCAACCTGCCCTGCAACAAGTTCAAGAACCGGCTGGTCAATATCATGCCTTTCGAGTCCACGCGGGTGTGCCTGCAGCCAATCCGAGGAGTGGAGGGATCTGACTACATCAATGCCAGCTGCATTGACGGATACAGGTAGCCAAACCATTACTAAAACACTGAGGGCTGCAATAGATGTCTTCTGTTTTTTTATTCAGGTTGCTATCATAAACAGATTTGGTAGATTCTGTCAGTTGTGGGTCTAAAAACTGACTGTGCAAGTAGTTGTGTTGCATTATGAAGCACAGACACATTTCAGTCATGAAGCCAAGCTTACTTAGCTAGAAGCATCTACATTCATGTACTCACGTAGAGTGTGTTTCAGGCTTCAGCACCTTGCATTATTTGTAGTCATATTTTTAATGTATCTTATTTTAATTATATAAATGAGAGCAAATTTTTCTTTTTATGTGTATACATGCTCCTTTTTCATATATATATATATATATATATATATATATATATACACATACATACTGTATGCATAGAGAGAGAAAGTGCTAATTCTTATACCTGTATGAATTTATATAATTATATCTGTGAAATGTATTTAGCATTTTTATATATATATAATTGTTGTGTTTTGTATTATCTATATTGAGTGTTAACATGAGTGTTAATTTGATTTGCTCAGGTCACTTATATCCGTGAGAATCAGATCGTTGTTACAATTAGACTTTAACCGTGTATTATGTTGCCGTTCCTAATTGTTGCCAGCCAACTGGCTTGTTTTATCTGCTCACCAAAGCCATTTTTAACTCACATATGGCGCTTGGCGAGTCTTAATTTAGGCTTCTGAATCCATCTCTAAATAAATGCAGTGGTTCTGTTTACATCAGACGACAAAACTCGTTCTTGTACGTGGTAAATAAGATGATCCATAGCTCCTATTTTCCTCCACTGCAATATTCTCCCTAAACAATGAGCAGCAGAGTGTAGTTTGTCTACATATTTTCAGCCTTCACATTTTTTGTTGCTTTACTCTGTCTGACAGCTGTTTATTGAATTACAAAGGGAGGCGCTCTCAATGGGGCGATCGCTCGAGAAAATCAGAGACAGAAAAGGCCAGTCGTGTTTGCCGTAAAACGAAGCGTGGGCACGAAATGTCACAGAGTCTGTGAAGGGAATGTCTAGGGGCTTGATACATCAGCCCCTCTCGTTTGAATTAAAACTTAATGAGAGCTACTCTGGAGGAGCTCAACCTGTGCCAATGCGTAATTGACACTACTCCCATTTCTGAAACCAAATGAGCTTCAAAAAAAGCGGTTCTCCGGTCACGTCTCCTTCTCTAGCCGAGCCTCTGGGTTCGTCTGCTCCGAGATTTGTTGTCTTGTCAAAAGGCTGCAATTAACCCTCTTTTAAACAGCATGTTAATGCGATAAGCACAAAAACACGCTTGACCTTCTTGCTAGTTTACAAAGAGCTTCTCCAGTCGAGCGGATACGTCATTAGAGCTGTTTTTTTGTGTCTGCCTTTTTTGGTTTCTTGTTGCATTTCGTTTGATTGGGGGTGAAAATAACCTCCAAGGAAAAACAGATTAATGTAGAGGTAATTCGGCTTTGTCAAAGGCAGTGTGTCCCTGACGTCTGCTGTGTGTTGTTCGTAGCGACGTGTTTGTGTGTGTATGCTCTGGAATGAGTGGCCGTGGGTGGGAGGGAGGGGGTCTCTCGCTCTTCTTTGCTCTTCATTCTGGCTCGTCTCTCCCCATCTCTTCTCTTCTTCTCTGCCATCTCTTTATTTGTCGGAACAAGGCCCTGAGCAGACTTTAATCTCCCGGTTCCATGTTATTAACTCGCCTGCAGCACCTTCATTAGTTGCTAACCCGTGGCACTGTTTGTATGAGACAGCGATGTGTTTGCCATGTGCTCATTGATTGTACAAGCTGCCATAGCGAAGTACGCTGCTGCCACCCAGTGGTCTTGTTAATATAACACCCTAGCTCTGTGTACTGGACATATGGGTAGAACAACAGATGATAGGATATGGATTTTTCACAATCGACTTTCATAAAGGAGATGAAAGTGAATGTTTTGCCAACTTATGCAAGCCATTGTATAAGACCGCCATCATTCCTTCAACGACACGCCATCTCTTCAAAACCCGCCCTCCAAAGACATATCAGCAAACCTAAATGTGGAAGATGATTGATAGGCAGGGAGCATTTCTGGTTGGCTAAAAAAGGGCGTGTTGCTTATATACTGCATAACTGCTTATATACTGCATAACTGCTTATATACTGCATAACTGCTTATATAGGCAATATGTCAATTGCAGCCATTAACTGAATAAACTAAAACCTTTTTGTCAAAACTATCATAGTCCTCACACAAACTGAGACCAACAAATTACATATTAAAAATAATATGGTAGCATATACTATTTATATAATATTATATAAATAATGATACAATTTTCAGCACTATTTTTGTATGTTGCCTGGAAGTAACACTCTACGACAATGGAAAAAAATATTATAATACTAACAATTAAATTCTTGATGACAGGAACTTACAATTTGTTACTTTATTTCTATGTGATTGTTTACATTTATTTTAGTATTTAACTTAAAGAACACTAAAAAAAGTTAACTATTCAATAATGGATAAAACAAAAACTAATAAAAACAGAACATGCTCACTGCATTAGTCTCCATAGTGACTGCATTTGTTGCATTCATATCACATCCATTTCACTGTCACACTGTGATGCTCCCATTTAACAAAAATGTAAATCGAAATTCTTCATAATGTATTCTTTTGTGTTCAGCAGAAGAAATAAACTCCTACAGGTTTGAAACAACTTAAGAGTGAATTTCAGTGAATTTTTTGGTCATTTTTGGGTCAACTATCCCTTTAAGAAAAAAATCTACTAGTCCATTTCAGATATAGTCAAGGCACGGCTGTTTTCTAGCCACTGTCAAGGTCATGTGATCATTCTGGCACATTTGCTTGTTTTGCATCAAGGTCTCAAAAGATGTTTTTGTGTGTGCACAGACAGCAGAAGGCCTATATTGCCACTCAGGGCCCTCTAGCAGAGACCACAGAGGACTTCTGGAGGATGTTATGGGAGCACAATTCCACTATAGTAGTAATGCTGACCAAACTCAGAGAGATGGGACGGGTAAGAGCATGTTCCTCCTTTTAACTTGCTTCCTGCTGTTTTAATCAGGAATAAATTCCATTTTTTTCCCTCATCCTGCAGGAGAAGTGCCATCAGTACTGGCCTGCAGAGCGCTCTGCCCGCTATCAGTACTTTGTTGTGGATCCCATGGCTGAGTACAACATGCCACAGTACATCCTGCGAGAGTTCAAAGTCACAGATGCCAGGGTACGTGCATCTATCACCTGAAGGAATCTGCCAGAGGAGCATTATTTGTGTTATTTCAGATGAATGTCACTCAGAATATGGTACTTGAGGGCACCGCTGGGGTGTGTGAGCAATCTGTTGCTGGTGGCGGATGTTTCGCTCTCACATCCTACGGCTCGCCTTGGACTTTAGAGCTTTCTGCCGACTATAAATAGCGGCAAGGTTATGAAAAAGCTTGTAGCTGAAACGCATACACACACGGTCATAAACCAAGCATATGGACAGAGGCTCCCTGCTGTGCGCGGTCTGACTGGGAGGTGTCCAGCTGTTGTGTGCGTATGTGAGGGTGATACCAGCTGCCTAATAAACCGGTAATTCTGCATTCCCTTCAGGACGGTCAATCCAGAACCATTCGCCAGTTCCAGTTCACTGATTGGCCAGAGCAGGGAGTGCCAAAAACCGGAGAGGGATTCATTGATTTCATTGGCCAAGTTCATAAAACCAAGGAGCAGTTTGGGCAGGATGGACCAATCACTGTGCACTGCAGGTATGCTGATCTGTGATTGGATGAAAATGAAAAGTAAAAAGTATGAATGAAAATAAGGATAGCACAATGTGTGAGGGATGGTATACAGTCAGCTGATCAGCGTCTCTCTATAAACCTCAACATGAAGCAGAGGGGTTTTGTGATCATGACTAACTGACTGTACATTATCCTGCTTATTACATGGCTACTTAACAAATAAATAAACATTTTAAGATTTTATGTAATTAACTTCTCATTAAATTGTATGAATAATTTGTAATAATAAATAATTGTATGCGTTTTTACTAATTCATACTTTTTACACTTTTTGGATTGTATAATTTATTTAATAATTTATAATAATTGTTATTATTAATGTAATACACATTAACAAAATTTGTAAATGTGTAATTAAATTTTTTTAATGTTATATAACTTGTAATGAATAAGTTTAATAATAAATTATTATTTTACATTGTTTTATTCTAGCATTTAATTTAGTTATTTTCATAATAAATTATTGTATTATTTTTAATTTAATAATTGAAAATGAATAATAAATTACTTATTTATTATTTCTTGTCATCTTTTATACATTCTCTTTTTAAAGATTTAAAAAAATATATAACTTATTTTAATTTAATAATTTATAATTTGTTGTGCTGTCAAATCGATTAATCATGATGAATCGCGTCTAACATAAAAGTTTGTTTATATAAAATATGCATCTTATACATATGTATATATTATATTACACACATTATATTACACACATATATTATATAAACACAAACTTTTATGTTAGATGTGATTAATCTCGATTAATTAATTTGACAGCACTAGTAATGACTCGTGAACTTTTCATGACATTTAATGAATAATAAAATATTTTTAATATTAGATTATTCTTTTAATAATTTTTTCAAATGTATTAATAAATAACAGTACACTTTTTAAATTGTATTATTTAATTTAAACATTTTAATAATGAATTATTATTTAAAATTTGTAATAAATAATTGGTTTACTTCATTTTTACCCCTTTTTTTTATAGAATTTCTATCACAGCCTCACAAACGTGATTCCACTGAAGACGGCAGTGTTATGCGTCACGTAGAGCCTTCACCCTTGTGTAACAGGTGTTAAGTTAACAGATGCTGTTGTTTTTCAGTGCTGGAGTGGGAAGGACAGGGGTTTTCATCACTCTGAGTATTGTCCTGGAGAGGATGAGATATGAAGGTGTGGTGGATCTGTTCCAGACGGTTAAGACCCTGCGCACACAAAGGCCTGCCATGGTGCAGACAGAGGTACTGTCCCACTGCCCAGGCATTATAATAGCACTTGTCAAATATGCCTTTAAAGCTGCTGATTTAGACTGAGAAGATATGTTCATTCCTTCAACAACTGCATCCAAGTTGTTTTCACACTTGCACTAAGTTGTTCTAATATGCCAATGTTGTTTGTAGAGCCTAGCGTTATTTCTCAAGACACCTATTTCAGCGGTATCTGTCAAGAACGTTTCATGCGTCGTTTCCCAAAAATCATATTGATATTGTCACCATAACTCTGTGTTATTAGTTTGTCCCACTGACGCACTGTTTTCCCCTGCAGGACCAGTACCAGCTGTGCTACAGAGCCGCTCTGGAGTACCTGGGGAGCTTCGATCACTATGCAACGTAACCACTCCTGGAACACAGCCCTCTGGTACAACTCTTCAGGAGTGCAGCAAGTGTCCCTTCTGAGCCACCGTTCCCCCACCCCATCCTGTACAGAGATCTGGGGGGGTGGGAAGGGCAGGCTATCCAGTGGCTGGTTAACCAATCACAGCAGTCTGCTATTGACTGGCACCAAGAGATTGCTTTAAGAAATATAGACAACTCTCTTTCAAGAAGCACCATCTAAAAAAAACTATATTCTAGTTTCTCTTTAGCGTACGCCAACCCACACTACAGTCGAAGGCTACTGGTAGCACTAATTCTTTTCTTTCTTTTTTTCCCCTGCTTTTTTTTTTAAATCATGATTATCATTTATTATTATTTTAAAAATCCAGTATGACAATATTGTTATTATTCTTATTTAGAATATTTGTGTTTTTTAATCATCTTTTAACATCTTTTGTCTTAACGGCCTTTTCCGTAGGTCTACCTTTTCCTTAAATGGTACTGTTTTATTTGATTTTCTTTGTAATAGGTTATTTTAGCACAAGAACATGTATTTTTAACATGTTCCTCTGATACTAATACGAGAGAACCGCTGTTCTCTAAGCTGCTGATGGTTCGACTTTGTAACAATATTTTTTTTAATCTTTTTTTTCTTTTCTTCGTTATGTATAATTGGTCTTATTGGGCTAAAATGAGCGGGTTCACTTTTGGAGAAGCCTTTAATGTTCTGTCTCTCTATGATATCTCAATGATTAAAGAAAAATGCCTTTGGGTTAGTGGTACTGAATAAGAAAAACTTTTGGTAGGGGAAAGCAAATCAACTAACAATAAAATCAGCACTGTACAGAACTCAGTAGGGGTTAAATGTGATTTGTGAAGAATAAACCTTCTGATTGGAGCGCGTTTCACTGCGAGGGACGTTACCGGGAACCGAACGCAATCCTGGTGAAAAGTGGCCCTCGCACATCCCGCTTCTCTGTGACATTTGAAGACCTGATATTGAAATGAGACCAATCGCCATTGGCAACCTGTACAGTATAAACCACTCCCCCGAGGGAGAGTCAGCTCTGTTTAATCCAACTCTTCTTTTTATACAGAAATATATATACATAAATTTATAATTATGAATAAATATAAATACTATTATAGATACAGTATATAAACAGCTTCTGCTCTATTGTCCATAATTCTCTCAAAACGTAATCCTGGACTTTTCTTGATATACCAACAAAGAGAAAACTACACAAGAGACTGCTGTGTGTGAATCTGTTCATGGTACAAAAGTTATATCTACTGTATTATCTACGCACCCCGGGTGTTTGGCGGTCTCCTCTGATGGGATGGGGCAGCACAACGCAAATTAAAAACACTTCCTACAGGACGACGTCATTTCATGCCTGCTCGATTACAACCGGCATGTTAAAGGGAGACCTGGCCATACGTTCAGAATATGTTGGCAAGTTCATTTTTACCTTGTGAATGATTAGTGCTGTAGAGGTTCGATCTGTTGTATACACAGTCTGTTTTCTATTTGTTAATAAGAAAACTGGAATAAAAAATGTTGCAGGAAAAAACTCCTTGATGTTAATAAAGTTCAGTAATTGGTTTTTGTACAAAATATTGTCTGTGTGTGTGTCTCTGGACTATGTTCAGTCAGTGTATTGTTTGATTTAAATGGAAGACAAAATGACTGTATGTTAGATGACTTCAACTTTGTAAAGCACTCTAATAACACTCCTCTTAAAGGAATAGTTCACTTCAGAATGAAAATTGTCATAATTTATTCACCCTCAAGTTGTTTCTAACATTTTTGAAGTTCTTTCTTCTGCTGAACTTCATTTCACGAATTTCAACCGAAACAGAGGTCGTACTGCTTCTATACGACCGTTTTGCAGTGCTCGAATTTATTTTTCACTGAACATTTGTTACATGACAGAAAGCCGAAGAACAGGTATCCCTGCTGGATAAATACAGCTGAAGCCATCACAGATCTGAGATCTTAAAGGAACAGTTCACTTCAAAATGAATTCTGTCATAATTAAAAATAAGATATTTTGAAGAATGTTGGTAACCAAACAGTTGATGTACCCCACTGACTGCCATAGTAGGGGGAAAAATGCTATTGAAGTCAATGAGGTCCATCAACTGTTTGGTTACCGACATTCTTCAAAATATCTTATTTATGACAGAATTCATTTTGAAGTGAACTGTTCCTTTAAGATCTCAGATCTGTGATGGCTTCAGCTGTATTTATCCAGCAGGGATACCTGTTCTTCGGCTTTCTGTCATGTAACAAATGTTCAGTGAAAAATAAATTCGAGCACTGCAAAACGGTCGTATAGAAGCAGTGCGACCTCTGTTTCGGTTGAAATTAAGGAAAGCTGAAGCACTTACATGGAGTTACAAATGCCTATGCTTCAGAAGGATGCCAACATTATGAATGAGTGGCTGAAATTCAGCCTGATCGTGTGAAATTGAGCTCTGGCTTTATAATCACTGAAGCTGTCGATCAAGCTGTCAATTAAGTAAATGAGTTCTGCACTCGAGCTGTATGCTTTACAGTGAATCTATTTACTAAACAGCTCACATGTGTCAAACTTAATTCGTGTGAAAAGACAAACAAGAAGTTAATATAATTAGGTGACTTACATTTAGACTCAGGCAATATTCTATCAAGTCTCTTTGGCGAACGAAAATAGTTACAAACAAATCAACAGTAGAGCCGTGCGTCTCCGAGCAACACCGTGATGTTTCTTTACTGAATGAATCCGTGTTTTTGAATGAATCGTTCTAATAAACTCGCTGACACTTGCGTGATTCTCACGAAATCCAGATTTAAGGTGTCCAGCATCAGATTTTTTTAAATGCCCTTGAAGCCAATTTTCTTTTTGCACATATAAGATTAAGGTCTAAACTTACTATAACCATTATTTTTAGAAGATTTAAAAAAAAAAAAATCCTATATAATTATTTTTAGTCCATAAAAAATTATCATTACCGCAACATGACATTACATTAAATATATGGTTAAAAATGTGTATTTTTGGCTAATGTTAAAGTAGACTCTTATTACTCGTGCTCAAAGCTATGTAAAACTCTGGAGAAATTACTTTTTCATATTTATTATTTTTTGTAATTTCCTTATTTTCTCTCATTACCGAAACATACGTGATGATTTACAGTTTCTTTTATTTAATTGTTTCACTAAAAGATAACATACACATTTGTTATGTAGCAGACCTTAAATAAGTAGTGTTGTATAATATCTATATACATTTTAAAACAAAATATGATTATGTAATTATTACTTAATTTGTAAAAAAAGATACATGTTGAAAAATGTAATGAAAATGGCATTTCGGTAATGAGGATCAATGTTTCGGAAATGAGATTTAGCTCACACATTCACTGTTGACAAAGGGGTTTGATGCCTAACTCTATTTTACATATTTAAAACACATACAATTTTTAAAAGAATATTTATTTCATAAACAGTGTTTCATTTTCTCATTTATCGTAATCATCACTTTCATTGCATATATATTATATTATATTTAAATATTTTTTATATATATATATATACTGTATATATATTACTAGGGGTGGAACAGTACACAGAAGTCACGGTTCGGTTCATACCTCGGTTCAGACATCACGGTTTGGTACGAGTTCGGTACAATGGAGGGAAAAGCAAAACAAAAATGCTTGTGCATGTCTCAGGCTGGACCACCAAAGGAAAATAAATGTCTTAAGCCTTGTATTTTTTAAATAAGTTTTATTAATAAAGTAAGGCACAGAACCAGTTTATTTGTAGTGCACTGACAATAGTTTTATATAATTAGTTTATTAATTAAATTAATAAAAAGACAAAAAGACCTTGAGATATGTTAGGTAATTGTGCCTCAATGAATTGAAAATTTATTTGCTACATTTCAGAGTAATATATTTGTATTATATTATATTATATTATATTTTTCCTTTCTTTTAATTAACAGTAACTAACACTTAGCAGTTTGAATGACTGTATAAACAAAATGACGGAGTATGTTTTTATGTTTCCACTGTTCGATCGTGCCCGCGCCTCACTCACACACACACAAATATAAGTAAACACTTTGCGACTTTTCGATCGTGCCCGCGTCCCTCTCTCTCTCTCTCTCTCTCTCTCTCTCTCTCTCACACACACTATATTCCAGCATTGCAAACTTTACACAGGGGGGTAATCCAGCTCTCGAGTAGCGTACCATCCCCGAGGGCCGCCATTGGCTAACAAGCCATCACCTGCTGTTAGCATTCCATTGACTCCCGTTAATTTTGGCATCACTTTGACAGCGAATAACTTTACATCTGAGGCGTTTAAAGAATCCATTTGTCCATTGTTTATTTCTAAAGAAACACGACAATGTATAAAAGGCTCCATTACCTTGTATCTTACGTTATGGCCCCGTAGAAGCAGCTTTAGTAAAAATAGGCTAACGATTGCGTCATAACCACATGACTCTCTGGAAATTACCATATAGACAGGAGGAGAAGCTCGCAGTCAATCGGGGGGACGTGGAGGCATAAAGTCAAGGGAGAAGCCCATAGAGAATCATAAAGTTTATCCTGCTCCTAGCTCATGGACACCTCCTACTCACACTCTCCGTCTCTGCAAGTTTCGGAAGGGAATGATTCAGATTTCTCTTGGCACAGCTACTAGAAGACAGACAGGCTGCTCACGTCACATCTACGTCATCAAGCTCAGTTTGAGTCTGCGCAGTACGCTCGACCATCAGGAAGTGAGAGCTTCTTTTCTCCGTTGAAGTCTATGGGGTCGCTGTGTCCATGAGTAGGAGGTGTCCATGAGCTAGGAGCAGGAGAAACTTTTGCTAGTATTCTGATTAATTACTTTGTCATTTTGCCTCCACGTCCCCCCGATTGCCCGCGAGCTTCTCCTCCTGTCCATACGGTAATCTCTCTACTGTACGACAGAGAGTCGCGTGTTTATGATGCAATCGTTAGCCTATTTTTACAAAAACTGCTTCTACGGGGCCATAACGTAAGATACAAGGTAATGGAGCCTTTTATACATTTTCGTGTTTCTGAAGAAATAAATAATGGACAAATGGGGCCCTATCTTGCACCCAGCGCAATTGACTTTGTACACCGACACATGTATCATTCCTATTTTGAACCCGCGCACAGCTGACTTTTCCCTCCACAGACGCACATCGGTAAACTAGAAAATGCATTTGCGCTCCCGGGGGCAGTTCAGCGCAAAGAGGAGGCGTGTTCTGGTGCAAACGTTCCCTGGTGCTATTTTGCAGTTTCAGAAAACAATTCCGCCACTGACCCCTATCACCCTGTCCCCTGACCTCTCTCTCCCCTTTCTTCTGTAGCCTACTCCTCAAGAAGGATTGGATAGCTGTATATTTTTTCCCTGTGCTTTTTCAGCCTGTCTTTTGCTGATCCCCTTTTTTATCAACTGATGCTTGCCTGTAACAAAATACACAATAGCCATCTTGAATGTAACATTTTGTAAAAAAGACATAGAAATACATTGTTTCACAGTAAAAGTATTGAATATTAAATATTACATTTATAGTAGGTGGCCTATACTGCATTCATACTGCTTTCTGAGGAAGCACTTCATAAAAAGGAAAAATTAGTGACTCCTGCTGGGGGGGTTGTAATAGCTATTTTGTTTACGCAATCTGTTCAAGTAGTGCTAAGGCAATATCAAGTTATATTGAAATGAGCAAGAGTTATAGTGCACGTCCCTCCTTCATAAGTCTGTTTCTCATTACCGAAACATTGAGTATCTCCACCGCAACAGGCCTTCAATTGTTGCGGTGAATGATAATGGTGTTGCGGAGGATGAGTGACCTTAAACATTCTTGCTAACTGTGGAGGCTAAATAAGGGTTAGCTAAACTTTCCCTCTCTTTTTATATTTAGACCATAATGGGGTATATAGTAATAAAAAAATGTAAACGGCAACATTTTTTAAAACTTCACAAACTCATGTTTCGGTAATGAGAACTAAAAAGTCGTGTAGGTACTATGACAAACAAAATTTTAACTTTTATCTGGAGAGAGAAAATATGAACTGCTTACCTGGTAGCCATCTTGAGTGTCACAGTCAATTATGTCCCTTCCAACAAAATTCCTTGAAAAAGTTAATTCCTAGAGGACTTAAACAATGATTGAAAATTGTTGCGGAGAATGAGAAAATTGGTCTTGGACACATTTATATTCCTTATTATTGTCACTACATTTACCAATGATCACCAAATACCACATGTTTATTTACTGTAAATGTTTATAGTATAACATGCACTGAAGCTTTTTATTTTTCTTATTTTTTAATTATAAATATTTCCATCTCAAAGAACCAAAATCCAGTCATGGACACGTTGCGGTAATGAGAAATTTCCCCTTAAATGTGGAAAAAACAATAAAATTGGTATTTATGATGTTATTTGAAATCATGTGCAAAATAGTACATGAAGAGATGTTTATAACTGTATTCTTCTTATTTTGATAGCATTTACTTTTATCATCAAAATACTTCATGACACCTCATAAGTCTAATTTCGTGAGGAATCACCCACTTGCTTTGTTCCTGTATAACCGGCCGTTTTGAACGAATCGTTTGACTCATCAAGACAATGATTTGCCACCTACTGGTGGTTTTAATTTCATATTTAAAAGTAGTATTTATTTATTTTTTACATCATTTCATATAGCCATTGTTAAATAGAGACATTGTTAAGACATTGTTAAATACAACAGATTTTTTTTTAATTGTTCTCATTTGTTTATTTGAAACATGACTCTGAATTGCAAAGGCAGCCTCTGACACAAGTTAATGTCCTCTGAATGAATAAGTTTTGTTTTATTATTATCCTTCATAATACAGGGGATGATCGATAACGACCAATAACGTAGCCTACATAATCTACTTATCAATGCAACAGCTGCAAGTGCAGAATATATATACTGTATATATATATATATATATATATATATATATATATATATATATATATATATATATATATATATATATATATATATACTACGTAATAGAAATACTTGATCAAAAAGTTTTATTACTAAAAGTCTTTATAAATGCAACTGAGCAAAACAATTATGGTACAGAATAATTGTTTAACAAAATCATATAACTATTATGGCACAAAATGTTGGCAAAGTTATTAATCAACACATTTTAAAGAGGTAAAACAATAATATAATACAAATGCTTAAGTGCTGTAGAGGCTTGTTTACTTGGAGCCAGCTGCACTATACCACCAAAATATTATTTCATTCCAAACATCTATATACACTGGATTAATTAAAAAAAATTGTGCATAGAATATTTTTGGGATTTTCTAGACTATTTTAAGTGAGCAGGATATATTAAAATGTAGCGCATGGATTCGGCAGGCATGTATTCATGATACTAAGAGCCTCCCTAGCTCTACAGCGCCCCACAAATTTCCAATGTAAATCTGTGGTGAAAAATGGAACTGCAGCGCGCTCCCATTGGGGCAGATTTCTGGCAGCCCCGCTTATTTTTACGTGACCTTATGTAAACCTCGTTCAGAACAAGAGGCTATCCGCTTTAGCTGTGTGTCTGCATCAGGTCAGTAGTTGGCATGTCTGTTCTTCCTATGTGGAGTAGCTAGCGTATCAAATTAATGACACTAAAAACCCTTTAGTTTAGGGTTAATTTAATTTTAACTATTTGTTAACTATTGCTAAATGGGGATATCTATATCTAGCATAAAAAAATAAAATAAAAATGGCCAGAACGTCATCTCTCAGTTGCTGAATGTCGCGCAACAACGTTACTACAGCCCTGGCGCGTCTTACAATTCTACGTTGTTACAATGTTGCGAGCACGTAGACAGCGACGTTGCCATAGCAGAAATGCAACGTGCCACAGACGTTGCCACAACGCCAATGTGTTTGCTGGGTAGACGCTATGCTGCTCCATCCCAAGATTTTAGAGCAGGGTTTTTTTCAGGCCGATTCAGTGCAACTCCAAAAAGGAGGACAAATGAGTGTCCAACTTGAGGCTGCGCCGGATGCCACGCATGGGGCTTAAAATCCAGACTGTCCGGCCAAAATCCGGATGTATGGCCACCCTAGTGTGATCGTACGTGCAAAAGGGTTAACACAAAACAGGAAACTCGTGAATATGATATGAATATGAAGTGATACCGAATATCTCAGTCTCAGACATCTCACTGTTTTGTATCAATTAATGTTTCATCTCCTGGCACGGGGGAAAACAATATTCTTCCTGATCTGATATTGCTGAACTAGCTATAGCTACCATTCAGCAATCATACACTATGAAAGTATAGTGAAAAGCATGTTTTTTCTTAAGGTGTGCCTTTAGCCCCGTTGTACTCTATAATCTGTCATTAAATACAAAGAACAGGTGGATAATCAGTGCATAATTATCAACAATTATAGGTTATTAAAAAAATCTAAACCAATTTCCATTAGTTTGATCATTATTGATTTACATACAAACATCTCCATGTACATCGAGTCAGTAACGTTCTACCGTTTAACCAGATTCTCATTTATGAAAATATTAATTAAAATTCAGATCCCCAAACCCTGTGTAAAGGCAGTATTGGTGCAGCATGGTTTAAATCATACTTATCTGACCGTTATCAGTTTGTAGCAGTAAATGAAGAGATGTCTTATCGTTCACAAGTTCAGTATGGCGTACCACAAGGCTCAGTACTAGGACTGTTGCTGTTCACTCTGTACATGCTACCCTTAGGAGATATCATTAGGAAGCATGGCATTAGTTTTCACTGTTATGCTGATGATACTCAGCTCTATATTTCTTCACGCCCAGATGAAACTTACCCATTCACAAAATTAACGGAATGCATAGCTGATATAAAAAATTGGATGACTAGTAATTTCCTACTACTTAATTCTGAAAAAACAGAGATTCTAATTATTGGACAAAAAACGTCCTCACGTAATAATCTAGAATACTCTCTAACACTTGATGGCTGCTCTGTTAAGTCCTCATTGTCGGTTAGGAACCTGGGTGTGCTCTTTGATACCAATCTTTCATTTGAAAGTCACGTGTCTAGTATCTGTAAAACTGCATTTTTCCATCTTAAAAATATATCTAAATTACGTCATATGCTCTCATTGACAAATGCGGAACAGTTAGTTCATGACCTCAAGGCTAGATTATTGTAATGCTCTACTGGGTGGTTGCCCTGCACGCTTAATAAATAAACTACAGCTGGTCCAAAACGCAGCAGCTCGAGTTCTTACCAGAACCAGGAAGTATGACCATATTAGCCAAGTTCTGTCAAAACTGCACTGGTTCCCTATTAAACATCGTATACATTTTAAAATATTGCTGATTACTTACAAAGCACTAAATGGTTTAGCTCCGCAGTACTTGAGCGAGCTCTTAACGCATTATAGTCCTTCACGTCTTTTGCGATCTCAAAATTCCGGCCAGTTAATAATACCTAAAATATCAAAATCGACTGCTGGCAGTAGATCCTTTTCCTATTTAGCACCAAAACTTTGGAACAATCTTCCTAACATTGTCCGGGAAGCAGACACACTCTGTCAGTTCAAAGCTAGACTAAAAACACATATTTTTGACCTAGCATACACATAACACATTATAGACTTCTAAAATTCCATATTATGCTGCATAGATTAGGCCAGCCGGAACCGGGAACACTTCCCATAAATCCTGATGTACTCGTTACATCATAAGAAGAATGGCGTCTACGCTAATATTAGTCTCTCTGTTTATCCGTCGGATCCAGGCCGTATCCAGATCTGAAGAAGGACCAGCGCCTGGACGCGACGACAATGCAGTCCTGAAGTGTCAACAAGACTCTCCGTTTCCTGAAGTGAGGTGGACCTCGGCCGTATCCAGATCAGATGGTGGATCTGCACCTGGACCCATCCATGACGCATCCCTGAGGTGCCAGCCTCATCAGCCCTGTGAAGGCCTCATCGACACGACCAATCTGACTTCTGACCTGTAACGCTGCCTGGATCATAATCATACACTGTTCGCTCGCTGGCCAGAGGAGAACTGGCCCCCGACTGAGCTTGGGTTCTCCCAAGGTTTTTTTCTCCATTCTGTCACCTGATGGAGTTTTGGTTCCTTGCCACTGTTGCCTTGGCTTTTGGCTTGCTTAGTTGGGGACATTTAATATTCAACAATATTATTGATCTGCCTTATTATGGGTGGACGATGATGCAATTTTCTTCTAGAAACAAACTTTGTTGTATTATTTTCATGTTATCAATGTGAAGCTGCTTTGATACAATCTGTATTGTAAAAAGCGCTATATAAATAAAGGTGACTTGACTTGACTATTGTTCACTTCTTACGATCATCTTTCACCATCAAATCCAACATCAATATGACTATGTCAACCATGCCCACTTATATTCATGAGAACACAGAGCAGTCCTGAACTATCAGATGAGCTCGTCATGGCCCTTGCGTGGCAGTGGTGCATGGGCAATAATGGAGTTTTCCTGCCCCATATCTGAGGATCATGCATATGGGAACCCTACCTCATTGCAGTGGTGGGGAACAGTGGAGTAAGATGACACTTCATGCCCCACATCCCTGGTCTTCAGGGATTCATCTGAGAATGCTCAGTCTCTGCACTCTGGCTTCTCAGATGCAACACTGAAGACCACAAAGCAGTGGAGGCAGAAGAAGAAGAGCACCTGTGGTTGCTGGATCTGAGAAAGTTGAGGGGGGAAACCGCACCTCATCTCCAGTCTTCAACGATGCACCTGAGAAGACCCCGCACTCAGGATTCTCAGATGTAACAATGAAGTCCAAGAAGCAGTGGAGGCAGAAGAAGAAGAAGACTCAGGGAGTACCCATGCCTGACGGGTCCACACAAGGAGCACCAGTGCCCAACCATCGCATTCCGACAGGGAGCACCTGTGCCTGTTGGTTCTTCTGAGATGGGGAAGCTCACCTCAACCCTGGTCTTCAGGGATGCCTCAATGATGCACTTCCCATGTGCATCATTGAAGACCAGGGAACAGGGAAGAAAGCAGAAGCAGAAAAAGGCACAGGGTGCAGCTTTGGCTGCCTAGTCCCCACAGGAGCACACGTGCCTTCTGGGTCCCCCCGGGAACCACTTGTGCCTGCTGGGTCCTAACAAAGAGGAAAACTTAGGATTCCTGGGCATCTGATTAAGCATCTGCAAAATGCCTCTTTTGCACAGGGAGCACCTATACCTGCTGAGCCCCCCAGGGAGCTGCCATGCTTTCTGTGTCAGCCTCAAAGGTCACATGTTCCCCAATTGGGGCACCCATGCCAGACAAGGTTCCAGATAGGCAAAATCCAAAGATCCCTGAGCCACTGAGGCAGGAGCTACAGCAGCAGGTCTCCACAGGCAACGGCAGTGCCGGCCGAGTCAGCAGCATTGCCAGTCCGAAAAATAATAAGAGCAAAACGGAGGCTTGCTGAGCATCTGAGGGAGAATTTACAAAATGCACCAGTCTCTTTCACCCAAGGAACCCCTATGCCCTCCAGGATCCCAAAAGGTGTATATGTGCATTATAGGACCCCACAGACAGCCCCTGTTCCACCATGTTCCCAGCAGGAAGCTTCTGGGTCTCAACAGAAAGTGTTTGTGCCCGCCAGAGCTCAACAAAGTCAACCTGCACCCTTGAGTTTGTCCCCCATTACTACAGGAGGACCCCCAGGGAGCAGAAGTGCCCGGCAGAAATATAAAACATGCGAAACATAGGATCTCTCACCATCTAAAGCCCCATGATCAACTCATGGGGCTTCTGATGCATCTGATTCTAATGGGATTTCTGAGCAATATGTCTTTAGATTTTCTCTAAGAATCACTCATTAAATCTGGTCAGCATTACATGATTATGTCTGTTCCTTCAACAGGACAATGCTGGCAAAAACTAAAGATCCCTGAGCCGCTGAGACAGGAGCTGCTGCAGCAGAAGCCTCCAGTCTATTCTCTTCAGGGAGCACCTGTCTGTTCCCCACAGGGAGCACCTGTGCCCAACAAGAAAATAATTAATATCCCTGAGCCACTGAGGCAGGAGATGCTACTGCAGAAGCCTCAAGCTTCCTCTCTAAAGGGAGCACCTGTCTGTTGTGCACAGGGTGCTCAGGGTGTCTCTGACAATATCCAAGAGAAGAGAACTGTAAAGATCCCTGAGTTGCTGTGGAAGCAGCTGCTGCAGCAGAAGCCTAAACCTTTTCTATACAGGTAGCACCCATGCCTACCAAGTCCCCACTTGATGCACCTTTACCCAACAATACCCCAATGGGTGCGCTTGTGCCTGCCAGGCCTCCACAGGCAGCGGCAGTGCCGGCCGAGTCAGCAGCATTGCTCGTCCGAAAGCTTCCTTCCGAGTTGACTTGATATTTAGAATTTTCGAAAGAAAGGGTAAATTTGAGATTAGGCGGAAGTTACTCAGAAGTGTAGAATCCAAATTTGTTTTTTTAAGACAAGATTAAACCTAAGCATGTTTAAGACAGTCGGGAACGATCCCTGTGGGAAGACATTTGTTGATGGACAACAAATCAAGACCGATAACTTGAAATACTTGCTTAAGAAAAGTAGTGGGAATCACATTCTGAGAGCAAGTAGGTTTTAAAGTTGCAACAATCTCATTTAGGAAGTCCAAAGAGATAGGCTCAAAGACAGACCAAATATTTCTACATTTGGTTTATTCAAATCGTCACTTTTTTCTTTTCTTAAAACTACATGTTTCTTGTAATTAGGGGACACCAATGGTATTACATATAAATGGTTTATGTAAAAAACATATAGTAGTATGTATACAATTATGACTTTTTTTTGTCATTTTCTTTATCTTGATTTTCTTTGACATTTCTATGTGAGATGTGACGTTATTCTGTATGTTACATTTTGTTATAAGGCATATTGATAAATGACGCATTAGTTGTTTAATGCATTCGGCTGATTATTTGTCAATATACTTTAATATGTGTGCTAAGTTAATTGTGGGTGCAAGGGCAGGTGAGCGAGGTATTGTTTTGCATATGTTTGTGTCTGTGTCTTTTTTGTATATGTACTGTGTGATTAACCTTTGTGTCTGTACATATGCTTAGGACCCCCTTGAAAATGAGATGTTACATCTCAAGGGGTTATCCTGAAATAAATTCAATTCAAAATAGAAGAGCAGACGGGGTCATCAAGTGGCGTGGCTGACGTAGGCATTTGAGATTGAATCAGTGAGATCTCATTAAAATATATTGCAAAATCCTCACAAAGAGAGTTAGACATCTCTGGGAACTGATTAGTAGTGGGATTAAGAGCAGAATCAATTATTGAAAATAGGGCATTGGGCCTATTGCTGTTAGATAGAATCAATTCTGAAAAGTATTTACGCTGTGCAACATTAGCAGCTCGCCGGAAAGCAGAGAGGGAATCCTTTAAGATTTCATAGGAACTGTAGTCTATCCTTATGCCACTTGCGTTCAGCCCTTCTACAGATCTGTCTGAGAGAACGGACATTGTCAGTTAACAAGGGCTTCGAGTTGTGTTTATGGTTTTTTTCTCTTTACCTTCAGAGGAGCAACAGCATTTAAGATGTTAAAGCAGATCGAATCAAAAAAGTTCAAATGTTCATCATCATCCAAGAAGCTTAAAGATGAGTCCATGTCTTGATTGGCACGTAGACCAAGATATGATGCCATAAAATCCTCTCTTGCGCGATCGCCGATCAGTAAAAAATGAATATCAAGGATACACCTCAAGTCACAGACAGATAAGTCCTGCTACTTGTAAGATACTGCAGTTACAGAACATCATTCAGATTCAGATTCTAGTAGCTTCACTGGTTGCCTAATATTTACACTATTTATTTATTGGTTGTATTATTTATTGGTATGATGAAAAGAAGCTGTACATTACCATTATTAAAATTACATACATAAATGCATGCATGTATGCTTGCATTCAAATTTGCGGCTATAAAATGTAAAACAAAATCTTTTTTACATTTTATTCTTTATGGTTTTAAAATTAAAGTCTTTTTTTCGGGGATTATCATGAAATTTGTCTTTTGGTTGGAGTAAATTGGACAAATGGACGCAGTGTAATTTTGTATTAGTAATGAGTCAAACTCCTATGTGTTAACAAGGCAAACATTTTAACATAAAACTGAGACTAATTTAAAATGTTTGCCATAAACGTATTACTGCTACTGCTATTAAATGAGCGACTCGATGTAAAACATGTAAGGCAAACAACAGGCAGGCTAATGTAAACGTGACAGTGATTTGATTGGTTAAGGTGACTGGCGTGGGTGGACCAATATAGTAAACAAATCCTGTGTGCGCGTGCGCAGTGTGCGAGTGCTGATGGAGGTTTGTCAGGAGAAGGATCTGCTGTTAGCTAAACGTCTCTGCGAAGGTTGAGGGCAGCTATAAGCATTTTGTTCGACAGTCAGTAAGTAAATATGTGCATATAACCTCCTTATTATTTTCTGTATTCAAGCTATTTTTATAATATACGGTTTAAACGCATTGTTAGTAGTGGTAAAGTTGCTAGCTTCGATGAGCTAACGCTAATCGTTGCACTTTCACTACTGCATCCAACAGCTAGTTTCCCAATTTACGCACATTATATGTTATACTTGGTATATTCTGCACAGCCTGTCGTGTACTTTGTATAGGTTGGATATTTAATTTATCCGATGATAAATTAATGATAAATTTGTACATGTAATGTTTACGTTTGGCCTAACTCGTTAGCCTAGCTATACGACTTTTAAAGAGACGCTGGTGTTAGCCAATCAGCATCAGATCTTCCGAATACAAGGCGGGGCGTGCGAATGGGCGTGGCGTGTATTGTGTACAGTACACTGTACGGGTTGCGGTGTAAGAATATGAGGTTTTTGTCTCACTGTCTTAGCCATATAAGGCCTATTTGCCAGCCTTTACACCGGAATGCTACTCGGATGTAGTTTGTCACATGTGGTTTAAGTTTTTTAAACCACATCTGCGGTTAACAATATTAAAGGAAGTTAATGAAACCTAGCAACCCAGCATGACAGTAATGCGATGACTGTGATGTAAATTAAGTCAAAGTGACTGGTTGTCTGGGTAATCGTATAATAATGGTCTAAAGTCATCCCACATATTATATAGCAGGGGTTTTCAAACTGTGCTGTGGGGGGTCCAGGTTAGGGGGTCCATGGAAAAGTTAAAAGGAAAACAGTGTAAAAAAAAAAGTGTAGAATAAATAGTTAATTGCATAACAAATAAAGATCAAAATCAAAATGAGTAAATAGATGTGTAAATAAATGCATACTAAATCTAACAGTACAGTGCAATGTAATGTAAGATTACTAGATATTTTCCAAATAATATTTTAGACACATTTTCACAGTATAAATTGGGTTTTTATACATGATAATATGAAGATGCCTTTTAAATTTTAGGATGGGGGTCCCTCACACAAGGAAGATCATTTTTGGTGATCCATGGCATCTGAAAGATTGAAAACCCCTGTTATATAGTGCTTTAAAACATGACTATTTTAATGTCAAATAACGTTTTTTTTTTATGTTTCAGTATTTTGCTAATATAGTCTGTTTTATATTAGTTGTACTTTGAGAATACAGTTCCAATAACATTTGTCATACAGGTGCTAAGGACTCGGTCGGTCAAGATGGCATCAGACACGCCGATTTCGAGGGGTATTATGACCTTTTACCCCACTGTTGAAGAGTTCAAGAACTTCACCCGCTACATTGCGTACATGGAGTCCCAAGGTGCACACAAGGCAGGCCTGGCCAAGGTTAGAGGAAAACCCTACTTTCTTAGCAAACATTTATTTATTTATTTTTCTACTGCTGTCAATAAGTCATTCACAAAATGACATTTATTTTTCTAAACTACAGATCATCCCACCCCAAAACTGGAAGCCTCGACGTTCATACGATGACATTGACGACCTGCCAATACCTGCACCGATTCAGCAGGTTGTGACTGGGCAGTCGGGGCTGTTTACACAGTACAACATCCAGAAAAAATCCATGACTCTGAAAGAGTTCCGCAAAACAGCCAACAGCGACAAGTAAGTGTTGTTGACTCATTTTCTTGTTACTCATTTTCTAGTAGAAATTGATTATAAACACACCTGTCCTTCCTTTTTAAGGTTTTGTAGCCCTCGGTATGATGATTTTGAAGAGCTTGAAAGGAAATACTGGAAAAATGTAACCTTTAACCCTCCCATCTATGGAGCTGATGTGAATGGGACTCTTTATGACCCGGTGAGTAAACGCTTGTAAGCAATCTGATTTTTATTTTTTATTTTTTTGGGTTTCGCTTTTGGTTTGAGAGCTCTGAAGTGAATGGAGTCATTGTTTCTTTTTTCGTGTCTTATGCAGGATGTCAAGGAATGGAATGTAGGGCATTTGAATACCATCCTTGACACCGTGGAGCATGAAAGTGGTATTACTATAGAGGGAGTAAACACACCCTACCTCTACTTTGGCATGTGGAAAACCACTTTTGCTTGGCACACTGAGGACATGGATCTCTACAGCATTAATTACTTGCACTTCGGGGAACCAAAGTCCTGGTAATTGCACCTGCGGCTTTCAAATAAAGTCTTGAATTGATTTTTTTTTTATAGAAAAATGTAATCTGTAGATAAAATGTGTGCCTTTAGGCATAAAGATGGTTGTTGTAATTGTCTGTCCTGATGCCAAGTGCTAAATTCGTCTGGAATCTCATAGGTACTGTGTGCCTCCAGAGCATGGAAAAAGACTGGAGCGGTTAGCCAAAGGTAAACAGCTTTTTTTGTCGTCAATTCTGCACACACAATTTGACAAATATTTTGCTTGATTTATATTTTCTCATATATAATACATGCCATTGTTATACAGGCTTTTTCCCTGGAAGTTCACAAAACTGTGAAGCATTTCTTAGACACAAGATGACTCTTATTTCACCTTCAATTCTAAGGAAGTATGGCATTCCTTTTGAAAAGGTATGTTTTTATGATCATGAGTGCATTTTGATGACTGATGACTTTTTTTTATTTTTATGCTTCCTTAGAATACACGTTTTTGTAACTTTATGTTTGGGAGGCTTTGTGATGTTATTGTCCTTTTTTGATTTGTAGATCACTCAGGATGCAGGAGAGTTCATGGTGACGTTTCCGTACAGCTATCATGCAGGCTTTAATCATGGCTTTAACTGTGCGGAATCTACTAACTTTGCCACAAGGCGATGGATCGACTATGGAAAACAAGCCATACTGGTAAAAAATTATGTAAAAAAAGTTCATTCAAAAATTTGGGGTCAATAATCTTTTTGTTTTCTGACCCTTATGCTCTCTAACGACATTTATGTGATAAAAAATAGTCATATTGTGAAATATTAAAATAAAAAAAGGATTCTTTGATGAATAGAGCTGAAATAGAAACATTTAAATATAAAGCTTTTGTAACATTATGATTGTCTTTACTGATGCTTTTGATCAATTTAATGCATCCTTGCTGAATAAATGTATTCATTTATTTAAAAAAAGATATATTACTGACCCCAAACTTTATTTATTGTGTACTGAAATGCCTGTACACAACATAGTGCGTCAATCTTATATATAAAAATATCAATCTTGTATATTTTTCCCTCAGTGTTCATGTAGGAAAGACATGGTGAAGATCTCCATGGATGTGTTTGTAAGGAAATTTCAGCCCGAACGCTACGAGCTGTGGTTGGCGGGGAAGGACAATGCTCCCATTGACCACTCCAAGCCCACGCCTGAAGCAGCTGAGTTTTTAGGTGGAGAGGCTGGAAAGAGTGGCGCTCAGGAACTCATTGAGAACCAAAGTAGTGAGGGACAAAAGAAAAGGTAAAAAAGTTACGCTCACTTTACTTCTTACATCGTACATACTGATATGTAAAAAACATGTAATATCAATCTCCAATGTTGCCTTTTCCAATTAAATTAGCCTGTCCAAACAAAGGATAGGAACCAAAAGACACAGAGTGTGTCTGGACTTACCAGAGGAAGTTCTTCCAAAGAGTGAAACAATTGACGACGAGGCTGAATATGGAAAGAAGGGGCGCTTGACTCCATACATAGAACAATGCAGAGAGTATCAAGGTACATCCTGTGGTTATACCCTAAAAAACTTTAAGTGATCGTGGTTGTTGGAACTCCTTTGTTTTTTACATTTGATAAAATGTTTTTCAGAACTGAAGGACGAAGACAACCTTCTGCCACTGACAGGTTCGAACAGTTTAAAGATGCTTCCAGTTTCCAGAAGTCCTGCATCTGGGGAGTGTGTTAGGGGTGCGGGTTGTAGTGCTGCAAACCTTGTGACTGAAACTACTTCTCTGTCCTCAGCCTGTACCCAGTCCTTCCCAAAGCGTCATCTCTCTATAGCATCTGTCCCTACTGTCCCTCACTGCCTGTCAGCCGTGCCACGGATTTCTACCAAACCAGGGGTGGCGAGCCTTCTCTTTCATCGGACCTTGAGCCCTTCAGATGCCCTACAGGTCCAAAGCTATGCAGCCAAATCAGCGCTCTGTAAACCTGAGCAAACCAGGACAGAGAAACTCAGAGAAGAACTCAAAGAACCAGACATTCAACTAGATGTGAGGCCAAATACGCAAACTCCACAACCAAACACAGAGGTTGGTAACTGCATTGTCTTAGTGTGTATATTTCAAAAAGGAGCATTTTGTAGTCGAGTGCTTTAACATATAAAAAAAGCGAGTGGGAATATACTATGCAATTAAATCGGGGTGGTATGAAAATTGTATGTTATGGCTGTTAACTGAATGGATAGGGATCTGTATCTTGTCTGAGTAAATTGAAAATAAATCTCTAAAATCAATGCTTTTAAATGTGAATTCAGGCATCATAACATTAGAATGTGCAGTATGATAATTGAAATTCGTTTTAAGATTTATTGAAGATGAAATATTATTAAATGTATTAATGTTTTTAATGATTACTTTTAAATTAGTTAGATGACTTCAAAGATAATCTAAATGTAAAAATAGTGGAATGAGCTGCATAATTAAATATCTGAAAACAGCAATTACTGATAAATGAAAAAATATCTGATAACTGACATGGTACCAGTATATTTTGCATACCTAAATAAAACGTAAAAAAAAAAAAAAAAGTATGAGGTTCAAAAGTTGGGTCAGTATTTTATTTTATTTTTTTATTTTTATTAATACTTTTATTCAGCAAGGATGCATTAAATTAACCAAAACAGTAAAGACTGTTATAATGTTGCAAAAGATTTGTTTCAAATAAATATAGTTGTTTTGGACTTTCTATTCATCAAAGAATCCTGAATAAAATGTATGGCAGTTTCCACAAGAATATTAAGCAGCACTGTTTTTAATAGTGATAATTATGAGAAATTAATTAATTTTAATGCACATGAAATATATTCGGCTTTTTTCAAAAACATCACAAATAATGTTTTAAAAACAAGCTCAAAATGAAGCACTTCCGCAATGCATATCCAAATGAAATGAACGCCTCTTGCTTTTTTTTTCAGCATGAAATTGAGGGAGAGAAAGAGAATAAGAGCATGAAGAGGAAACTGCAGCCACTCAGCAAGTTGCCGTGCTTGCATCCCCTGCTCAGAGAGAACTCCAGTGATGACGGTTAGGGTCTGTTTCATGTTGTTCATTTATTGGTGCATCACTGTTTGCTCTTTCTCATGAACTCCTTCACTCCACAGAGATTCAGGTACCAGCAGCAGAGCCAGAGGAGACCGATCCCTGGGCCAGACTCCTGGCTCCCATGTGGCAAAGCAAGCCGCGCAATTTTAAAGTTGAGAAGGATTTCAACTTCCGCATGGGCCAGCAACCGCCTTACTGTGCAGTGTGTGCCCTCTTTCACATGTACACACAGGTAACACATGCTAATACCATCATCACGAAAATCTATTATTACTCAGTTTTCATTTGTGCGAACCAGCCAAATGACATTTGTGTCACTGGCTGTTTGATGCTACTAGTGGCTCAGAAATCACACACTTATGTCTGGTGGATTGTGAAGACAAAATAGGCTAAAAGATGTGATGCAATCAGAAGTAATTATTCTTTTATTCGTGAGCTGATAATTGAAAGATGACTTGTGCGAACCTCTAAAAGACAGTGCCCTGCACATTGCTGTTTCATCTGTGTAGAGTGATGTAATCTGTCTGAGCCAGTGCGGTTCTGCAGCTGAAGCAGGAGAGCAGAGGACCATGCCGCTGATTCCAGAGATGTGCTTCACCAGCAGCTCTGAGGGACACCTGTCCACCCCGAATCTGGATAAAGATGGCACTAGCCAACTCGTCAGCTGCTCTGTGTGTAGTGTGCGCGTACACACCAGTAAGTTTGTCCTTCACTGTTGCCTCTGAAATATGTGCAGTTGAAATTACATGTCCTGGCAATCACTGCATTTTATAAGCATTTTTCTACTTCCTTTATAATTTTGTTTGCCTTTTACGTAACCATTCAAAAGTTTGAGGTCAGTAAGATTTTTTTGAAAGAAATTAACACTTTCATTCAGCAAGGATTAATTTACATTGTAATCCTTTTATTTGTAATATTTGGCTAGTTTGTGTGGCGCGTCCGTGTGTGTGTAATAAGCAGAGTGTACGCACGTTGTGGACCTGCCTATAGGCGCATATTACTCATGCGCACTTTAAATAATAAAAAAAAAACTGCGCCATTGACTTTAGACCAGGTTTCAGTTGGATCAAAATACCAACGCGCCAACAATGCGCCCGAACACTCCTCATTTTCAGACCAGCACACCCATGGGCGAACAGATGGGCGCAAATGCATTTGCTATTTAAACAACGTGGCGCAGGATGTGAAAACGAAAACTGCGTCGGGCTGAAACTAGCAAAAGACACTAGCGTCGCGCCAGGTGTATGATAGGACCCTAAAGTGGTGTTGATTTTGATTTTGGTGAAACATAGTGAAAATCTTGAGATGGTAACCAGTTACATAATTTAAAAATATGCACTTTTCTTTATTGATTGGTATAAATGCTATACTAAAGTTTTTATGTTGCAAAAGAAATGTTTATATCCATGTAATTTGTCTGCTACCTGTAAAAAGATAATTGAATGAATTGTGGATGTTTTGTCTACAGGTTGTTATGGTGTGTCTCAGGATACTAAGCTGGATGGGTGGATGTGTTCCCGCTGTGAAGCGGACGCCACTAATCAGGTTAGTTGGATCACTTGTTTAGGTTTACAGTTGGATTTATTTATTAAACCTCTGCCATGCATTTTTCGAGCTGCTAGGGTGCGCTATCATATCTGCCCTCATGCGTGACAAGGTTTTGCTCACACTTTAACTCGTTTGTTTATTATTCTCAGTGTTGTGACCATGCGTTTGTCTCTTTCCCTCAGGACTGCTGTTTATGCTCTCTGAGAGGAGGAGCTCTGCAGAAGGCAAACAATGACAAGTAGGTACCTAGCAGCCTCCTGAGGGAGCCCTTCATGGTCAGATTGCACATTTTCAATAGCACACATTCCTCTCAGCTGAATGACACTTTTATGTACTGACTCTCTCAGCTGCTTGACAGCATGTCATGTGAACGGTTTTACTTTAGGCGCTAGTGAAACCTGATTTGGTTGACAATGTGTTTTTGTTGCAGGTGGGTTCATGTGTTATGTGCCGTGGCTGTGCTGGAGGCTCGATTCGTGAACATTGCAGAGCGCAGTCCTGTTGATCTCGGTAATATCCCGCTTCAGAGATTTAAGCTGGTGAGTTAAAGTTTTGCACAAACATATGACACAATCTAAATGCTGTGCTGATTGGTATATAGAGGGAAAGTGGATTTATATAATTTATTTGAGAAATCTTGGCTAGTACAAAAATGAGTCATTTAATTACACTGTTGAAGATGTAATTAATGACTTTTTTAGAGTAACTTACCCAACACTGGTTTAGGGTTAGTCAATTAATACATAAAAATGAATAAATCTTACAGAACCCAAACTTTTGAATGAAAATGTATGTGCATGCAATATTATATGAAACAAAATATGGCAATGAAGCATTTTTTCATGCTATCCATTGGAAAATTATCGTGTTACTGTAAAAGCTTTGCTATTCTGAGAACAGCAGGGTTTTGAATTTTTTTTAATATATATTACTGAAAAATAGTAGGTAGGTTGGCAGCATCTCTACTCTTAAGGCCACGATAAACTTAAAGCGAAATCGAAGAACGAGCTGATGTGACGTTATTTAGAACAAAATCAGGCCAAAACGAAGTTAGTTTGGAGTTCGTATTGGGAGTTCGAAACAGCTTGCCAAAGCGAGCTTTCCGGAAAAGTTTGCTACGGCTAGTAAACACCTTTGTACTACCATTGGTCCGACTCCGTGGCCATACGTAATAGCTAAGTGTGCCCTCTTTCACGTGGAAATCTTTTCCTCTTCATTTCTCCTGTTCAACCCATAGAGGTCAGGCGTGACCCGCGAGTGAAAACATGAACACACTGGAGAGCTGCTTTATAGTAGAAAAGTTGTACTTCTGATGAAACACTGACACTGTTTTTCATGTTTAATTAATACGGTAAAGCTGCTTGATTTTAAGCAATCTATTGCATAAAGTGCTATATAAATAAACGTGACATGGCTTTACTGCAGAGCTCATGCAAACATATCCACGTTGCTATGATGATCGGATTCTTTTCTTATGCTTTATTAAAAAATGCTTGCTGTTTTCTCAATTTTGTTGTGTTTATTTTGTTATTGAGAGAAAAAACGAGCAGCACATACAGTATTTACATAATAATCTAAATTCTCAGCAGAGTGGGTGGCATTCGCTAACAGTATGTTCACTAACAGTATGTTCACTAACAGTATGTTCACTAACAGTATGTTCACTAACAGTATGTTCACTAACAGTATGTTCACTAACAGTATGTCGCTGCTCACGTATTTCAAACTACGTTTTACCCCTAAGCAAAGAACAAAAAAGTCAGTCTTACAAATTTCTTTCTAAATTCATCAGAATTTGTTTAACTCAAGCCTGTGTCAAGTTTCTATTGTTAAAAGCATGACTAACAATGGTTCCTTTTCAGAAATGCCAGTTCTGTCGTAAGTGGGTGAAGAGGAGCTCGAGTTGCTGTGTGCAGTGCTCACACGGCCGCTGCTCATCTTCCTTTCACGCCACCTGTGCACAGGCAGCCGGGGTTCAAATGCACCCAGACGATTGGCCATTCGTTGTTTATTTCACCTGCTGGAGACACAAGGGCGGCAGCCAAATAGAGGTACAGACACAATACAGACATGTTCAGGAGGAATACAATTGAAAAGAGGGTGATAGCAAAGATATGACATGACCTATGATATGATCTAGATATAACACCTGAACAATGGAAACGCATATAGAAGCCTGTTCACTGTTTTTGCCTTTAACTACATTGAATGGCACAATAAGGGTATGATAATAGGACAGATTATCCTTCATTTCCTGGTATACTGCCTCTGCTC
The DNA here is from genome assembly GCF_965113295.1 of Leuciscus leuciscus. NCBI lineage: Eukaryota > Metazoa > Chordata > Actinopteri > Cypriniformes > Leuciscidae > Leuciscus > Leuciscus leuciscus. The sequence continues at coordinate 21,076,590 of NC_138730.1, read as the reverse complement.
TGCACTGGTGGTTCCTAATATAGGAAGGGAAATAGATATTAGGGAGTTTTTTTTACTCCCTAATATCGGCATCAGCCCCCAAAAATCAATATCGGTCGGGCTGTAAAGGGAAACAATACTAAAGGGAAATAATCAAATGCAAATAACCGTATAATTGCACATAGTTAGAAAAATATATAAAAAAATACTTCCCATATGTCTTGTTGACATCAAAGGTCCAACGTCCAATCAAACTGTATCGTGTTTGCTGCAAATTCGCCTGTCATTCAAAAATATCAGGGTGATACAACTGTCCTGATATTATAAAGAAGAAAAAAGCCTCATTAAAGTCAGCATGAAATGGAAATTCACCTATTTTCTGAGTGCTTGTTATTTATCTTATTGTGAACCATTCATCCATGCATATATTTTATTTATTTATCTATTTTAAATCAGAAATGTAATGATTTGATCTTCCATTGAATTGACAGACTTCTCTCTGGTCATGTAAATAGAACTTAATCATTTTAGGCTCATTAAACCTGTCCCTTTCTTTTAATCGACCAAGTTTGCATTCAGATCTGCCTCGCTTCAGGCAACAATAACCAATTGATTTTTTTTTTTTTTTTTGCTGAACATCACTATAGAGAAGGAAAACATCTGCTGCTACTTTCATTCCATGAAAACTTTTTCAACTTTAAAAGTGTGAAATTCTTAAGAAGAAAACCTTAAGCAGTCAGCGATAATCTTATTTATTTGAAATAAAAATATTTGAGCAAATCTGCTTTACTGCTGATTAAACCATAGACATGCAGAATACTAAAATACGTAAAGGAAATGATATCATAGAGAGGACCCCTGCAGACTCTCATTACTGTGGGTCAAGGCCATGTACTGTATTCTCTTAAAAATCTGATAATTTGATATTTTTATGAATTGTAAATTGTATGGTTGTAAAATGCCATAGAGTGTGACTCTCCAAATACTTATACAAAATACAAAAACAATATCAAACATAATTCATAAAAATTAATTTCTCAAAACTTGGCACAAGTGGTAGAACCACTAAAAAAAAGAGTTTTACAGGAACTGGCCTGTCTGGGTGTTTCAGCAGGGTGGAATTCTAATCTTTGAGCCAGCATGTACACATATTTCAAGTATAAGCAATTTGTTTGCTGTAAGCCAAGTATGTTAGCGGACTATTGTTAACTCTTCAAAAGATGTGTGTTAGATGTTATCTTAGATGTCTAATCTCTGATGTCATCTTCTGCAGCGCAACAAGGCATCAATGCGGGAGTTGGTGAAGGGGCAGAAAGTGATCTGCAAGCACAGAAATAAACGATACTACTATTGTGAGGTGGTTGAGCTGACCAAAGCCACCTTCTACGAGGTTATCTTCGATGATGGCTCATTCAGTGACAACCTCTTCCCTGAGGATATAGTGGTATGTGAGGGGCTATGCAGCTCAAAACTATGTTTAGTGATCAAATGCACAGTGTACTGAAGCAATGCTGGTCTTTATTTCTCAGAATAGAGACTGTCTGAAGCTCGGTCCACCGTCAGAGGGCGACGTAGTTCAAGTACGCTGGACAGATGGCCTGATCTATGGAGCTAAATTTGTGTCTGACCATATCATCCCAATGTACCAGGTCAGAGGACAACAAACACAATTGTGCACACGATTTGGGTTAAAGTTCAACTTCAGACACTGCAAAGTGGATAGCGTGGGTAACAGTAGGATCACAGTTTTTTTCAGTGAATAGGATAGTGTAACTATAAGAAGACAGACTAAAAATCTGTACTGTACACTGTTAAAGTTTAATATCATAACATGCACTAACATAACTATTCACATATATATAATGTGTCATATTTTTCGATAGAGGCAGTTTTTGAACTTTTTTCATGACATTGACCTTCGTTGTTGTTGCTATTATTGAGGCAATAAGCTTTGACGGGTCATGCAGTAGGCTTAAATTTCACTCCTTACCCATGCTAAAATCACTGTAACCCACTGACTCCGGGGGCTTATCGCTTTTATAAAACAGCAACATGATAAAACTACTGTTATTAAAATCTACTGTTGATGTGTACTGTTATTGTCAATAATATTAATAATACATTTATCATATTGACAGTAAAGACATTTTATAATTTTATAAATAAAAAAAAATAAAAAAAAATGCTGTTCTTTTGAACTTTCTATTAATCAAAGAATCCTGAAACAAAAGTATCACGGTTTCCACCATTTTAAGCCATACAACTGACTTCACATTGATGATAAATGTTTCTTGAGCACCAAATCAGCTATTGAATTGGTTTTCTGAAGGATCATGTGACACTGAAGACTGGAGTAATGATGCTGAAAATGCTGCATTGCCATCACAGGAATAAGTGGCATTTTACAAGATATTAAAATAGAAAACAATTAATTTAAATTGTAATAATATTTCACAATGTAACTTTTTTCTGTATTTGAATCAAATAAATGCAGCCTTCATTCTAAATATCAAAATAAAAAACCAACCCCAAACTTTTGAATGGTAGTGTAATCAGAATTAAAAAAAAAATATATTCCTCCATGTGCTATGGTTCATAAGCCTGAGGCTGCCTGGGATTTTCCATGAAAATGTTGCTGAAGTCAACATGATGATACGGCAAGGTTTAAGATATTTAGTTTTGGAAAATGGACACAATGGGAATTTTTTTTTTTTTCGCTTATTGACTAAAGGCCGGTTCACACCAAGAATAATAACTAGCGATAACTACATTAGAGTCCACACCAGTGGACGATATCGTTCTGTTTATTCTAAGCACGCGCTGCAGGTTTGTCATCTGTTGCTTTAAATGTGCAAGCTCTTTAAAGCAGAATGGATTCTGATTGGCTGTCAATGTTTTTAGCATGCATCAGCTGGAAAAAAGGATTCTGAAAGTTATTTATCATTATACTTCTGGTGTGGACTCTGCTATTCTTATTCTCTTATTTTTATTTAGAAAGATTTTTTGAACTATCTTTATTATTTATTTTATTTATTTATATACTTATCGTCCTTGATGTGAAGAGGCCTTAAAGGGATAGTTCACCCAAAAATGAAAATTCTGTCATTTACTCGCCCTCAAGTTGTTCCAAATTCGTAAGACTTTTGTTCATCTTCGAAACACAAAAGTACCACCACAGGGAATGACGGAAAAAGCAGTTTTGTCACCCAACCATGCCGCGTCATTACCCAGCTAAATGAGTAGTGTTTTCTGGCAAACATTATAACTGTCCTTAATCAAAAAGTACACAAAATGCATACAAACTGGTTGTACAGTTACACTCGAAAATTAATTATTCCAACATTAGCTGAAGACAGCGTAACTGTAGACAGTTTACCGTTGCAAAGCAGTATATATAATTTTATTATGGCTTCATTCGCAGCTCATCTGAGGAGAAATTAAAGTGGATTTTTGTAACGCTGATATAAAAATGGCTCTTTTAATTATTCTCCAGGTGGAATTTGAAGATGACTCTCAGCTTACTGTAAAGAGGGAAGACGTGTACAGTTTGGACGAGGAGCTGCCCAAACGTGTTAAAGGCCGCCTGGTGAGTGATTTCCTGCCAGCTCTGCTTCATTAAGTGTGTGGTATATCATTAAGAAACTTATTACAAAACACCTTTTCCTTGAACTATCTTATCACTACAGTAACATTAGCTTGTCATGACACAGAGCTATTGTGTGGTTTAACACACATTATACATTTTATTTCCGTCTCTAGTCTGTGGCGTCGGACATGCGCTTCAAAGGGGTGTTTGTGGAGAAGGAAGTGAAGCAAGACTCAAAAAGACAGCGGGTGATCAACTCCCGTTATAGGGAGGACTACATCGAACCGGTCATCTACAGAGCCATCATGGAGTAACGTCCTCACAAACATTATCTTCATCAAACAGATCAATTGGCTAGCACCACTAACAACATAAACAGAAAAGCAGGCTGGACCAGACGCCTCAATAGTTTGAGTGGACAAACACATCACATGATCGGACAACTGCAAATACATGTCCACCACCGGCCTTTGTTTCTAAAAACACCAAGATCATGTTTTAGACCTTCAGGTTGAGTATTAATTCTCATTGAAATGATCCTGCTGTGAGCGGTCTTCGGGCGGCACAATTGAGAGTACAAGAGATGAAATGCTAGGAATGTCTTGTGTAAGAGTGTTTGTTTGTTCGGACGGCACACAACCGGCTCAGGCTCAGCGGCTCTTGGACTCCTACTGTCTTAAATCAGGGGGCGGTAATGTTTCAACCTTTTTTTTTCTTTTTTTTTTTACCTCCTGCAGACCCACTGTCTGACCGCACATGAACAGACCTTTACACCGTCAGACAAATCTTTAGTCAGCGGGGATGCGCCGTCCCACTGACCGTTTTGTAGGTCTTAAAGTGCTTTGCAATATCTGAATCTCATGGATGAATCTTGTGTTTCTTAGTACGAGCAGCTCTCATGTGTGATCTACTGTTAACATGGGACGTTATAGGAAACTAGCTTTATACTCTCATAATTAGGTGGATACAGCAGCTTTGGATTTTGTTTTTATTTAATTTATATTTCTGTTTAAGTGCAAGGACTGCCAGTTTCCTAATCGCACATTAGTTCTGGATTAACTTTGTTTGTAAAAAGAAGTATTTATATATGTTGAAGGCAAATTTTCTCTACTTTTTCTACTCTTAGTTGCATTACTATGCCAACACAGGTAAGAGTGACTTGTGACCAGTCATGGTCAAAGTGGTGCACTCATCCACATGTTTTTTTTTCATTTTTTTTTTTTTCATTTGTGAGTTTTATAGTACTTAAGGCAGGGAAGGCAACATCTCGAGGTACTCCATTTAGAGAGTCCTAAAAGAGACGCCTCGTTTGAATCACCTACATTATTTTAAAAAGCCGTTTTGTGGAGATCCCTTTAGCTGTATAGCATTACAGATCCTTGTCTTCAGTTGTTTTGAGCAGTAGGCATTACACTCCTTTGTCTTGGAATATAGATCCATTGTTAATTTAAGGCAAAAAACTTTATTTTTAAATTAAAAGCAATGTCTCCTCTCCCCCTGAACATTTGCTGTTTGTCTCCTTTTAGCCTCTTTTGAGTGTGTTTTCATGTCACAGCCTGCATACACATTCTTTGCAAATCATTTACAATGTTTAAAGTCAATATGAAGTGAATTAAACCAGGATTTACTAACGTCAACTGGTTTGGAAAAAAATGTATACTGACTTTTTTTTTTTTAAGTTACATCACGGCACGTCGAAATTACTGCAATTATGAGAATCTGAGAAGCAATTTAATTCGGAAATACTCCATGGCTCTAACGGTAAAATGTAGTTACAGTTACATTTAATAATTTGTACAACTGACTATTGTTAATGTCTTAATAACACTAGAATAATCTGAAAATAAACAATAGACTTACAGTAGTTTAATGCAGCTAGCACAGAGTTGAATAACAAATCTAATATCCAGCTGAATCAACTATTATTAAGTTTATTAAGGCACTAACGACTGTTACTTTTAGTATTGTGGTTTTGTCTATTGATTACTCAAATTACACAGATTAATTTTGGGGTTAATAGCGTTGCCAGAGAAACGCACAAGTCTGAATCTGAGAACATGAACAGTTAGTGTCATCTAATAATCACGGCACTTTCAGGTCTATCGTTCTGAAGTCAGTGGTTTTTTTAAAGGGTGGTTATGGAGTTATTGTGTCCCTCTGTCCTGACACTGGAGCCCCCTCAGCTGATGACGCGAAGTCACATGGCTTAAGTGACATCAGCGTTTTAGAGGGAGAGCAAGGATCACAAAGAAAAACCTTGGTTTTCTTTGCAGAAACATGCATTACTTAATAGTTCACAGTAAGTCTAAAACTTGAGTTAAAGTAAATAGGTGTTGAATTGATGTTGACCTTAAGGTGTGTCTGATAATACTTCCGTGTCCCAGTTTGTGTATTCACTGTCATAACGTTAAAATATTAACTCAAAATACACTTAGAAGCTCCCACCTTCTGCCAACCAGTTAATTTTTATTAATATAGCGTGAAATCCATAGGGAAATCATCCTTCACTAAGTGTTTTTGTGTTACTAAGCTCTGAGAATGACATAAGCCCCCAGGAAGCTTGCGAGGGTGTGAAGGAGCTAATGTGTTATTCTGAGGCATTTGTTTTAGTTGACTAGGCTTGGAATATTCTTGAGAAGGATTCCTGAGAGATGGGTATCAGTTACCCTGTTATGCCAATTAGGTTACTTTGGATGATTATGCAAAGTAATAATAGAATTTGTGACCAGATCGATTCTGTATGTTCATAGTACTGTCGAGAACCGGTGTTTTGAGTGTTTGACTCTCTGCGTTATTTCCGTTTGTGTGGATATGCTAACAACAATGCCAGCTGGATTTTTACACCTGAATGATGTTAAATGCACATCCTGTTTATGTGCATGCTGAGTATTTAAAATAATGTTCTGTTGAGACATCTGTTCTAGGTCCAGGTCAGAGCCACCTAATATCAGTTTGTTTGACTTGTGGAAGTCCTTGAGGTTCACAGTACCAGTCATATTAATACCCTCTTACAGTGTCCTACTTACACTCCTCGCACTGTGTCGTTCTGGTGCCAGTGCTGGGAAGGGTCTCATTAAATTGACTATGAACTGCAATACTGTAGCTCTTATTACAATTCCCACCTCTATATCAGTGCATTCTCATGCTCATAGGAGATATGATAACAGGAACCAGCCATGACGTCTATCACAACATGATATCACTATCCCAACAGTATTGAGCACAAATTAACTAGGGGCAGAGGTGGACAAAGTACACAACTTCCTTACTTGAGTGAAAGTACAGATACTATGGTCAAATACTACTCTGTTACAAGTCATAGTTGTAAAGACTTCAGTAAAAGTACATAAGTACTTGTTTTTAAAAGTACTTGAGTTCCCCATCAAAAGTAAAAAGTAAATGTCAATGCATTGTTTTATTATTGTTGCATTGTTACAGTACCTTATGCATCTGAAGCATCCTAGTGAATACACTGACCAGATAGTAGTATCTGTGGAATTAAGAGCTTTTATAATGTTGCAAAACCTATAGGAATTAAACAACTGAATTGACAAAAAAAGACAGCAATATTCATCATTAAAAAAAAAACACTCCTACCACCCCAACAAAAGAAGTACACATCTATGTGTATCCATTCATGCAAATACATTCTGTAAATACAGACTCATCAGAAGAAGAAAAACCCCCAGCTGCACAACCATAGCTGTATAACTTTCAAACCATTAGTGACAACGATACTGTCTCTCACAGCAACCCGTTCTCATCAATCTGCGTATAAATAACACAGATCACTAGTAAAGAGAAATCGGACTAGTCGCCGAACTTCACGACACGTGTCTGACACCCGCAAAAATCCAATCACGTTTTAGAGACGAAAAAAAAATCATGTCCTGACTAACTACTTTCTACTTATGGACCTTGACAGAAATGTAGTGGAGTAAAAAGTACGATACGTGTCTTTCAAATGTTGTGAAGTTAAAGTAACAAGTTTCCAGAAAAAAAAGAATACTCAAGGAAAGTACAGATACTCGAGTAAATGTACTTCGTTACTGTCCACCTCTGACCAGGGGTTGGCATCGTGCAGTTTGTAACAGATGTAGTCCTGGCTCATTTGTTGCCCTAGAGATGAAATAAGTCATGACAAAGTGGGCAAAAAAATATATGGAAAAAATGAAACATATTACACATTTTATGTTCCACGGGGTAAAAGTTAAATATATTTATTCTAGTAATGCCAGTTTTTGATATCAGGAATTCTATTTCCACTAGTACATTTTTATTCTTGATTTCAACATTGACGTCATCACTCGCAGAAATACGAATTCATGATAGCATGAATTAAATTAACTAGTAGGCTACAAACTATAATTCTTAATATCTGTAATTGTATTTTCACTCAAATAAAAAATTGCCATTGTTACTAGTATAAATCCAATTCCTGATATCATGAATTAGCATTTTATCTAGTGAAAATGTAATTGTTGATATCAAGAATTCATCAGCTTGCCATAGATTGTGTAACTAGAGACTGATAATGTTAATTTCTGATATCACGAATGTGATTTTTAGTAGTAAGAGAGACATTTTAAATGTCTGGAATTGCTCTCATAATGATTGATATTAGAAATACATTTTCAGATATCAGAAATAACAAATGTAACATGTTGAAATACATTTACAGATATCCAGAAGTAACATTTAAACTAGTGAAAATTTAGTTTTTGATATCAGGGATTTATATTACTAGTAACCATGTAATTGTTGATATAAAAAATTATAAGTTTTACAAGTAGGAATTGTATTTCTGATATGTGAAATTGGAATTTTCAACTGGTAAGAAATCAATTCTTGATATCAACAATTGAATTTGAATTGGCAGCCTATGGTGACATTTTACTAATGAAAATAGTACAATTACAGATATCAAGAATTTAAATTTGTCCTAGAGGAAATGTAATTCCTGATATAAAAAATTGCCATTGTTACTAGTAGAAATCCTAATTCCTGATATCAATCGCATTTTTACTAGTGATAATTGAATTGTGGATATCAAGAATTCATATTCTGCGAATGAATAAAGGTAAAAACGGCTTGCCATAGCAAGATGTAGCAGCTACGATCATTTAAAACACAGCAGAGCGAGAAACGAGTGCAACGGTCAAATAAGTCCATCAAGTGTTCACATTGGGAAACAGTGGAAAAGTAACGCAGTGAAATGCAAAAGCGTGTTTTTGTGCGAATTAATTCATCGGTGCGTTCAACACAATTCTGGAGTTTCGTACGCAAGTAGAACGATCATAAAGGAATTCACTCTCACATTTAAATGCAGGTTTCTCTCCAGAAATTGCAACCAAGGTTATTAGTGTTGACTAAAAATCACGATCAGTGAAGAAATCTTTTTTCTGTTTAGTCTATGTGCGAAGGTATTCCACGCATGGTCACAGTTAAATGCAAATTTTCTCTAGATTTGAAGCAGGATTTTATTATTATTTACTATTTTTGCCACCCCAATGAAATCATGAGTCTTACCTGGTCAGCCCTGAAAAAAAGATCAGTAACTCTTTATTTTAAAGTAACATATAGTTACATGTTGCTACATGTAAGTATTACTTGTAATTATGCATAATTCACTGTTATTAGTAAATAACCCTAAACCAAACCCTAACCGTAACTTTATAGTACTCTGTAGTAAATGTAGTAAATAAATTATTAGGCCTATTCAACACTTATTTGAGTAATTTTGTCACCTTAAAATAAGGTGTAATCAAAAGTTCTGGCTACTCCCCTGGTTTGGGCTTCTAGGAACCCAGGCCTCTTGGTTCCTGAAAGCATGTGAAGTTAATTTTACACAAATTGTTACGTAAACATCCATTAGCCTTTCTTCTGTATTTCTCAGGAAGGGAAATCTAAAGCGTGTCATCTACTCAAACAGTAATCAGACACGCTTGGCATTAAGAAGACACAAACAGGGCAGAGTTAATGAAAAAGGTATTGGCTTTTGTATGCAGGTAAATCTCATTAGTTTTGCATGACACACAGATGCCTTTGTGATTGCAATGCAATGAACTGCATTATTGATATATCTGATAACCTGTGTGAAGCGCTAACTAACTTTAGTACCTAACACGAGCACAGGCTTTGAGCCAGCTGGATTGAAAAAATGGTCACTCTAGTCCAAGAGTGGTTGTGTGCTATAAATAAATAATGTTATGAACTATAATAAGAATGTTAACCTGCTGACTGCACTAATGCCTGAAGTGATCATGTACTACTCACACACTGTGATTGTTCACCTTTCATTAGAACATATCAGCACGTTAAAACTAAAGGGGAATAAAAGCCATTGATAGAATTATAAGGTCTATGTACATAATTTTTTTCTTTGGCTACATATATCATAAATGAGATTAAATAATTTTAGTCAGGGTGGAGGCCAAATTCGATTTGAATGAAAATTAGACTCTGAGGGAGTTTCAGTGTCTGGTTTCACTTCATTTTGATGGTCCCTTTAACTCATTCTGATAAGTAATGTTGCACCTATACAAGTCTACTAACTCTCTATTAGAGTGTTAGTAGAGTATTAGTAGACTGGTAGGGTTAGGGTCAGAATAAGTTGGCATGTAATTGCTTCTAGTCAGTAGAATGTCTTTTAGAGGACCAACACAAGTATAGCAGATATTAAGCAGACAGTCTACTAATACTCTAATGACAGCTGACATGTAGTTGCAAAGTTACTCAACATAAAGTTCAGAAGGGACCATCAAAACAAAGTGTTACCCAATGTCTTAGTTCAGGTTAGCTTAGGTTTAACAACCGATGTTTTAAGTTGGAGTGGAATTTTTGCTAGTGTTACACTTACGGTCATTTAAACCTTTATTTGAAAATTGAAAACAAAGAAAGGTTTAAGGCTAATATTTCAAATTCTAGCTCAGTAATCAAAAATAAATTTGTGACATTGATAGACAGTGAACTTGTTCGGGCAGATGTTCTTGCTTCTGAAGCACATGATCAACATGGTTATTTAGACAAACTCATGCAGCTCGCGTGCCACTTTCAAAAAGAGCAAACAAACCAAATGCTAAGATATTTTGCCATTCAAGTTGTTTTTATGATCATGAAACAAGCATTTTCAAACGTTTAACATTCATTTATTTTCTATTTTAACTTTTTAATGTTTAAATTTTTTTAGTTGCCAGCCACCACCAGCATTTTTGGTCATTTTCAAAAAGATCAACACTCCCAAAGCTTGCATAGTGCTAGAACCACTTCCTGGGTCGACATTTAACGCTGTCACATTAGGCGGCAGGCCGTTTTGATTTATATGCTGTTTATTGTTGATGATCGCATTATTTTTCATTCGCATCTGCATACTAACGAGATCATGCCCCTACTAATCTAAATACTAATTTTACTGTGTCAACTGAAATGCATATAAGAAACTATTGCATATAACAAATATTGATTATTCAATATCTCAGTGAGAAGCAGCTCTTTGTGTTTCCCAGGACATGGTGAGGGTGGAAACACCGTTTGAGAGGTAATATTATGCCATGTTCTTTTATGTTTTAAAAGTATGAAAGCGAAATATTCAATGACATTTGGCTGAAACTTTAAACTATGCATTTCTGACAGGCCCACTGTCTTTGCAATACAACCACCCTGTTCTTTGTCTTAGTGTGCAGTCTTTAATCTGCAGCGACATAAGCAGCTCAAGAGCCTTGTGGGGATCACATGGGGGTCAGATGATCGACTGCAAAGACCCGCCTGATGTTCCTCATTTGGGAGTCACCCTCATGGTCTACGCTGTCAAAAGTAGCCGTACGCTTAAAATGTTTAATGTTAAAATGCTTCTATGTTTAGGTTCAAACAAGGTCTTTGGGTCCACGTGTGCTTTTTCCAGTCCAACTCTTTGGAAAAGAGATAGTAAACAGTTGCAAAATCACTACTGCCACGTCCGTGTCGTTTTCAGGTCCAAGTGCTCACAGGGGACCCAGGGTGAAATGTGACCCACGGTCGTTTCCCGATCCCAACCTATCACTCTCCAGTCACTCTTCACTGTCCTTTCTGAATAAAGGTAAAAGGCTAAAAAATATAGTCATAAAATAATTCACACAGTTCAACCATAATGAGACAAAATGACAGCACACTTTATTGGATAACAACAACAACAAACAGAAGAATTTATACAATAACTACACTATACACTACGCTCAAAATAAATGAATATATATATATATTTAAAATATAATAAACGAAATACAATATTAAATATATACGAGATGGCCATATATATAAAAAAGTAAATATAAAATGATGTATCAAAAATGAATAAAAAAGAATAAATAGTAAATAAATAATTATAAAAAGTGTACTGTTAATTAAGTTGTGCATTAAGTTAGTAAACATTAAATGGATATTAGTCACATCTAAACAGTCCATTGTCATAAAATGTACATTTATAGTATAAACTTCTTCTAAACTTCTAAACATAAAAAACATATTTTTAAACGAGATTAAAAAAAACTTGCATGCTCGATAATTGAAATTTTTGATACTTTTAATTATTTAATTATGCAAAATTAATGGAAAGAAAGCGGTTTAAAATAAAGACAAAAAGCATTTGTTCACATTCTGGTGTTACACATCTGTGGATCAAGTTCATAGTTGATGTGATAAACTACACCTGTGGTTAGTTTGGTCCCAAGGTGATTTTAGTGGATGTATCAGTTTCTTTAAATAAAAGGCTAGAAAAGTGATATTAGTTGTAAGAAAAGTTCTTGCAGAATTTGTTTACTTGTTCTAGAACCAGCACTGGATAGTGCTTGTCAGATTACATGCGTCAATCTTTCTTACACATTCACCTTCCATGATACATTTTTCAAGAGATCCACATCTTTGGATTGACACAGTGCTTTGTTACTGTGAAGATAGAAAAAAAAACAAATCTTAAATGAACACCGCCAGTAGTGTTTATATAATCCACATTGGATTATATAAAAACTGACAAACACTAGTTAATTTAACACTGGGAGTTTTACTGTAATCTCATCATGTTTGCATGTACACACACATTTATGAAAATAAGGGATTGCTGTGGGGAAGGGTGGCTCACATTCCACTTACAGCTGAAAACATCCTCTGAACTGTGAAGCTTTATACCTCCAAAAAAAAAAATCACATAGGCCTACCATATATCACTTTCACCAATCCCTATCCGTTAAGGTGTTAAACTACTCATCTCTTGGTTTATAACTGATTTATTGTTGGTAATATTGTCTAGATTCTATGAAGAGTGCCTCAGCATTTTGTATTTGTAATATTTTTTTAAAAACCAATAAACTAGACTGTACTTAGGCTGGTACTGGCAAAGGAGCAGAACATTCTTAAAGTCAGTCCAAGAGTGAAGGAGTTATTTCCTGGCAGTGTGGAAACTATGTGCTGTTCAAAAGCACATTCAGCAAAGCTCTAGTCTAGACTGACCATGTTCCTTCATTTTTCATATTAATATGTCATAATGATGTGCCTGAAATTCTAAAATAATGAGGTCTGCAGGAATTTCCATTCAATAAATCTCTCTTTGCAATTCATGCCAATAAGGATTTCAAACCGCAAATTGCCTAATTATTGCCTAAACTAATTATTTAATAGTTATAATACACAACTAGAAAGTAAAGTTCGTAGGATAATTGGCTTGACAAAGCCTTGTCTGAAAGTTTTATAAGCTTCCTAGCATGTTTTATCATGTTGTTAGCATGTCTTAGCATGTGTCTAGTATTATTTCACATTTTGTTAGCATGTTTGTAGCAGATTTTAATACATTTCAAGCATGAATTAGCATGTTGCTAGCATGAATTAACATGTTTTAGCACATTGCTAGCATGTTTTAACAGATTAATAGCATTTTATAGCATGTTGTAAGTTTCTTCTCTCAGTTTTTGTCCAGAATGAGTTTGTGCATGGCACACCTTTTTGAGTTGTTGGCTTATGTTTAATACTGTTTAAGACTGTTGTTATTTCTACATTCTTCGTCATCCGTGGAACTAAATCGTTACAAAAGCATACAGTGTCAGAATACTCTGAAGGTCTGACTGAGTTTGGTGGTTGTAGCTTGAAAACTCTATAGGAGGAGATACTGTTTAAAATTTAGTACCGGAAGAAGAAGAAAAAGAAGAAGCTTTGTCAAGCCAACATAATCAAAACACAATTATAATTTTTGCTTGACTTGCATGGCACCAGTTGGTAAAAACATAATTATCTCCACTTCTCTACCAGTGATGTGTTTTTTTTTTTTTTTTTTTTTTTGTATAGATGCTTTTGCTTTCTTTTGACATTGTCACTAACTTTGCATTGGTATGCAAATTATAAATGGTATACTTTTGTCTACATTTTTAACAATTTTGGTGCCTAAGGTCCAAAAGGAGCCAATGCTGAGGGTGTGCAATATTTGTAAAGGTACACTAGAAAGGCGGGGTATTACAGAAAGCAGGTTATGTGACATACGTATATAATTACAGTAAACAGATTAGGTCAACTTTCAGTTAAAAAACTGAGGTAACTTTCAGGGTATGTAGAGTAAGTGGACAAAACCTGCTCTGGAGCTGTACACACCTATCAACTTCAGAGGTATTCAGCGCACACGTACCCTTTTGATGATGCCCTAGTGGGCATGACGGCACAGATTATTCTTACCTAGTTCTGGTATGAAACTCTACATTCATGGCGCAGGCTGATAGGTGTAACTCATTTGGTAGAGAACACGTTATTATCTACATGGCACAGCTGATTGGTTGTTGTTGCATCAGCGGCCAATGGGCTGTGGCTCAACATTCAAACAAATACCGGTAGTGTTGCTGTTAGCAGTCTGCAGTGTGCTTTCAGAAACCCTTCACCTTCCCCAACTCCACCTGTATAGATCTGCTTTGGGGGTTATTTCATGTATGTCTTACATTCTCACAGCAATGTCTTTGAATGTATTTGCAGTAGCAAGTCTCAGTTTCTTTCTCTGCAGCAGCATAGCAGATCTATTCCGCCAAGACCAAAAAATGAACATTGTATGGCCATTTCCATTATATGCCAATCTCTATTACCATACCAATCTCCAGAGATTTGCCATTACAGTAATATTATTATATTATAAAGTTATATTTTATAATTATAAAACATTATTTTAACATAAACCGATGTTTATATTATTATGCATCACAAATGTTAAAAACAACATTTTCTTAGATCACACAATGTTGATCTGCAATTAAAAAGTCTCTTTTTGCTACTGGACGTTTTTTTTACTAGACGGGAAAGAGAAACAAGGATAAGATTAAAAATGATTGCAGCTAATGTGGTGTGATTATAAGACTAACTCACCATTAAACACAAGAAGAAGAAAAAATGCATGGCGATTGTTTTGACAATAGTGCGTCCCAATTTGTGCACACTATTCCATGCCATTTTGTAGTATAAATAGTCCGAGTGTGTTCACACTGAAAATTCCAAAAAGAAAAAGTGAACTTTAAATACCCGGGTGATGCACTTAATTAACCATAAAACAAAGTGTGGAATGTTGGAAACGCACTCAACTGTCGCAGCTTTAATTTCGTAGCAGAGGGGGATTGGCTGTTAGACTCTGATACAGAATGACAAAATAACCTAATAAAATTCATACACTACTCTGCTGAGTACACAGTGCATAAGTACATAGTGTATAGTGCACCATTTGGGATTGGGACAGAACTAATGTCTTTATGTACTGTGCATGCGAGTTGACTATGGGTTACCAATAGGAGGTTGATTGTACTAACTCTTCACAGGAGTTTTGGTACCAACATTCCCAGAGTAAGCAAGGTTTGGGTTAAACAAACTAGAGTTCAGGGTATAAGTGACGGTAAGTTAACCATGCTTTCTGGAATACCCTCTGGTGGCTTTCAATCAAAAACACATGCAGTGTGTGAAGAGGGGTCAGTCAGAGGATGGTTGGGGGACATCCACTTGTATTAAGCAATATTGTACAGTAGGGTGGATATTGATTCAATTGGGAAAAGTGAGCAATACATAGACAAATTGAGTTTGCAAAAACAATGCCTAAATAGCTTTCCATTGGAAAACATGGAAAATTGTGGCCTAAAAGTGTGGCTTAAATTATGTCAGTGGAAAAGTCTTTTAGGGGAAGAGCAATTTGGTTTTGATTTAAATATTAAGAAAAAAATGCACTGATGATTAGTTCACAATAAGACCAGGATAGTGCATTAAGAAAGTACATTTTGACTTAATTTTCACTAAAATTAGTAAAGTTAGTTTATATATTTCTTCTGCGGCTTAACTTAACTTAAAGGTAGTGTAGGCAATTTGTTTCATAAACACTTTTGCTAAAAGTATGCTAAAGTGTACTTTTTCACAAGGTTTGATTTCAATAGTTATTCATGAAGTTTAAACTTGTTGGAGGGATTTGTAAAAACGTGCACAAAACAATTTAGAACAACTGCAAAAGTCAGACACAAACAGACATCAAGAATCAGCATATTAATCTCAATAATGGTGACAATCAATACAAAGTTTCGTGCTGCAGTGCATGCTGGGTACCAGCATCCCTGACTCCCAGTATGCATTGCAGCATGAATAAATTATGCAGCTGTATTGTCCTGTTTTTTTCTTTTTTTTCGTATACTATTTTCTTTTATTTTTGCTGTTGTTTTTGTTTTTATTAGCGTGTTTTGTGATGTTCGGAGTTGAGCTGTTTATCTATTATGTTAATTGTCACCAATGTTGCGATTCATATGCTGTTTTTTCACTGTAAAAAGTGATCAGTTGACTTAACTTAAAAAAAGTGAGGAAACCCGTTTATTATAAATTATTAAGTAATTAACTTTGTGTAGTTGAAAAAATTAAGTTATGTGAACTTGACAATTCCACATAACTTCGTTTTTTCAATTACGCATGGTTTATTTACTTAATTTTAAGGCAACTGGTTTCCTCATTTTGTAAAGTTAAGTCAACTGATCCCTTTTTACGGTGTGTCTGAATGTCACTTTAGTTCAAACCTTTTTTGTGAACAATGTGTTTGAATATCCTTAATAACTTTGCTGAAACACTGCTTGATCTTATACTGTATTATCACAGGTGGTAATGTAAAGTTAAACTGAATTAATTATGTAACACTTAAATTGATTTTAAAAAATATATTTTTAACAGTTGGGTTTGTCCATATTTGACCCAAACAGGGGCTGAAACAACCCAGCATTTTTTAGAGTGTCAATTAATTTACAGCAACAAACTGTAAAAAAAATAAAAAAATAAAAAATAACATTTATTGCCAATCCTGCTGCCAGTATATCATAAAAAGTTATTGTAATATAAATGAAAAAACTGCAATATACTGTGAAAGCTAACAGTCAAATTTACTAAATAATAAGTAATTTAATAGAAACTGTGAAAAGTTCATAGAAAAAGTCAAGTGAGAGTAAATGTTGAAATCAAGTGTTGTGTTTTTGCGCAAAGAGTGGGTTGCCATTGTGCTGAAGAGTAGAGCCTGTACTTCAGTCGAGGGGGAGCAGTGAAACACTGATGTTATGCTGCATGTTGCTTTATGTAAAGGCAGTAACTGTGCAATTGCTGATGCAATGATAATCTCTTTGCTAACTTTAGCACATGCATGTGTGCGTGCTATTGTTTGTGTTTTTAATTATTTCACCATCACAAATTGTGTTTGCAGTTGAATATTGCATTTAGAAATATTTCTTTAGTGGAATGAAATCAGTTCACATTACTAACACTGTATAAATATTTGTTTTTTAAACTTGAATGGCTTGAAGCAATTGGTTTCCTAAATTAACTTCCATTGTATTATCACAGTAACATACTGTAAAAAAGAAGAGCTGTAAATTAACGGTACAAACAAATACACTCCCAAAATGTACAACCAAATAGCAATAGATTTAAATGTTGAGCATGGACTTAACTGCATGACCTGGATTATTTAGCAAACAACAACATCAATTAAAGAATCAGGGCAATTTTGTAATGTAGAGATCATTGCTGTTTTGCTGTAGAAGTTACAGTTCTAAATTTACAGGTTGACATATTTAGGTTTACCACCAACATGAATGTACTTATTGTAATTTTCACAAATAACAAAAGACATGGATAACATATATCAAATGTCATTGTTATTCATACTTTAGTTTAAACAAAATGGTAACAGATTGAATAGCCTCAATACAAGTAATATGGTCTTTTTGGAATCCCCCTTGTCTCTTGGGAAATCCACCTTCATGTGCTCCTGCTGTCAAGCACGTAGTAAAAGCCACACAATATATTTATATAAGTTGTGGAAACCCTATACTTTTATATACCCTATAAACATCTATAATCCTCCAGGTGCACTGTTTATACAAAACTAGCTCTAACATCTCCATGAATCAATATCGAGAACACACACTTAGAATAACACCATATTGAATGTGAAACGGTTACCATATTCAGGATGTTTGTTTAAAAGTGTAACATTAGTGGCACAGAAATTGCACCCTTTACTTTCAAGATCCACTTAAGTGGATCAACTAGCCAGACAGTTTATCAATAAATATTGGCTAACTTAATGTACTAAATATTCATGGATTCCTTCTATAAGTTATATTGCAAATGGTGCAATAGATACAACGAAGACCCTGGTTCATGATTAAAAAATCTAATTGGTGTTCATAAAGAGACTCTGTTCCATCAGAGGAATCTTGCTAAATCAGTTAAACCAAAGACAAACAGTTCAGAGACTTCAAACTACTTTTACGGTACTTTACAATCCAATATTAAAACAGTTTAGCATTCAAAAGAAAACAAAAATGTCCTTAAACCCAGTACCATGAACTAATGTGCAAAATTATTAACAGTTTTGCATTTTCATGCCTTAGGCAGTGAACAGTTAGCACATCTCAGGTTTCAACTGGCTGAGCCTGTATTTAAAGGGTCATATTTTTCTGCCTTCCAAAGTTTTCTTCCTTTGACATCAAACTTGATGCGTTTTCTCCTTTCTTACAAATTAGATGCATTTTTATTGTTTGCATTCAATGTTGTTTTTTCCCCCCTAATGTCAGTGACCTGATCAGAACAAATTCCTGACCCGTTTTTGGACCCACCAATTGAGAACTGAAAAATATGTAGGCCTATTGCATAATTAATTGCATATTCATTGACCGTTCTTACAAAAAGTTTGTTAATTGGATCAACAAGTGGACAGTAGTTTTCACATGAAAGTCATTAATCATAAGCAATACCTGCCTGATTTAAAAATGTATTATCTGGCTTACAACCAATCATCACAAAACACGTGTTGTCGTTTCAAACTATTTTTCATACCTGCCAAAATTTTTGAGGATGTGGACATGTCCACATGTGGCATCTGACTAACTTTCTATATTATATTATAGGTCATTTTATATTATATATTAGGCTATATTATATTATATATTAGGCTATGCTATATCATATTATATCATATCATATATCATGTAAATTATTCATATCATTTGATATTATATCATATATCATATCAATCATACTATATCATATCATACTGTATATCATATCACATCACATCATGTATATCATATCACATATCACATCACATCATGTACAGTGAGGAAAAGTATTTGAACACCCTGCTATTTTGCAAGTTCTCCCACTTGGAAATCATGGAGGGGTCTGAAATTGTCATCGTAGGTGCATGTCCACTGTGAGAGACATAATCTAAAAAATAAAAAAACAGAAATCACAATATATGATTTTTTAACTATTTATTTGTATGATACAGCTGCAAATAAGTATTTGAACACCTGTCTATCAGCTAGAATTCTGACCCTCAAAGACCTGTTAGTCTGCCTTTAAAATGTCCACCTCCACTCCATTTATTATCCTAAATTAGATGCACCTGTTTGAGCTGCATAAAGACACCTGTCCACCCCATACAATCAGTAAGAATCCAACTACTAACATGGCCAAGACCACAGAGCTGTCCAAAGACACTAGAGACAAAATTGTAAGGTCCACTGTTGGAGCAATCATTAGAAAATGGAAGAAGCTAAACATGACTGTCAATCTCCCTCGGACTGGGGCTCCATGCAAGATCTCACCTCGTGGGGTCTC
Organism: Leuciscus leuciscus; assembly: GCF_965113295.1. Lineage (NCBI taxonomy): Eukaryota > Metazoa > Chordata > Actinopteri > Cypriniformes > Leuciscidae > Leuciscus > Leuciscus leuciscus. The sequence goes on along the minus strand of NC_138730.1, from coordinate 21,056,894 downwards.
AATGATCCTAAGAAAGGTGAGAAATCAGCCCAGAACTACACGGGAGGAGCTGGTCAATGACCTGAAAAGAGCTGGGACCACCGTTTCCAAGGTTACTGTTGGTAATACACTAAGACGTCATGGTTTGAAATCATGCATGGCATGGAAGGTTCCCCTGCTTAAACCAGCACATGTCAAGGCCCGTCTTAAGTTTGCCAATGACCATTTGGATGATCCAGAGGAGTCATGGGAGAAAGTCATGTGGTCAGATGAGACCAAAATATAACTTTTTGGTCATAATTCCACTAAACGTGTTTGGAGGAAGAAGAATGATGAGTACCATCCCAAGAACACCATCCCTACTGTGAAGCATGGGGGTGGTAGCATCATGCTTTGGGGGTGTTTTTCTGCACATGGGTCAGGGCGACTGCACTGTATTAAGGAGAGGATGACCGGGGCCATGTATTGCGAGATTTTGGGGAACAACCTCCTTCCCTCAGTTAGAGCATTGAAGATGGGTCGAGGCTGGGTCTTCCAACATGACAATGACCCGAAGCACACAGCCAGGATAACCAAGGAGTGGCTCTGTAAGAAGCATATCAAGGTTCTGGCGTGGCCTAGCCAGTCTCCAGACCTAAACCCAATAGAGAATCTTTGGAGGGAGCTCAAACTTTGGAGGGAGCCCAGAAACCTGACTGATCTAGAGAAGATCTGTGTGGAGGAGTGGGCCAAAATCCCTCCTGCAGTGTGTGCAAACCTGGTGAAAAACTACAGGAAACGTTTGACCTCTGTAATTGCAAACAAAGGCTACTGTACCAAATATTAACATTGATTTTCTCAGGTGTTCAAATACTTATTTGCAGCTGTATCATACAAATAAATAGTTAAAAAATCATACATTGTGATTTCTGGATTTTTTTTTTTTTAGATTATGTCTCTCACAGTGGACATGCACCTACGATGACAATTTCAGACCCCTCCATGATTTCTAAGTGGGAGAACTTGCAAAATAGCAGGGTGTTCAAATACTTATTTTCCTCACTCTATATCATATCACATATCATATCACATCAGTAATATTCAGATGTGATCTTAGACCTTAAACCTATTGTTCGGGCTGTTTTCTTTTTTTTTTTGCATCAAATTGAATATGGTGTCCTGAATAAGGTCTGTTTTTAAATACTTTAGAGTTCAAAAATATTTAGCCAAGCTAATCTGCATTATTGAATCTGCAGAAACTTCAGCATGGATAAAGCACAGGGGTTGTGTGTTGCGTGCATAATACAATATGATTGGACCAGGTATGTTGAGCTAGATAGAACACAAAATATCACATTGCATTTGTTTGTTTATTTTGTAAGCAATCATTTAGCAGACATTTCAGAGGAACGAACACTATATTCATTACAGGGACAATTCCCCTGGAGTCAATCCGGTGTTCTGTGTCTTTGTCAAGGGCACAATGGTGATAGTCCAATGTAGCCTATCCTGGCAATCAAAACAAATCATTTTCCCATTCCCTTCATAGGCTGCCATGAGGTAAATTTATAGCGGTTAAGGGGATAATCATCATTCATGCAAACCTGTATAATTTCCAATAATCTCAGTCAAGCAGATGATTGGCAGGATGTTCACGCTACTCTTTCCCATGTACATTGTAAGTGGATGGTGACCAGGAGCAGTCAAGCTCCAAAAATGAACCATAAAAGTCATATAGCATACAACTCTTGCACTATTTTCCAAGTCTTACGATAGATTTGTTTGAATAACAGACAGAAATAAAAGTTGTTTACTGAAAATATCCCCCCCATCGTCACATTTGAATGTAATTGAATGAATATTTCAGAGTTGTCTCTCACGAAAAAGGATTGCATGATTTCCCGGTTGCATAAACCTCTTAGACTATAGTCATACAAGTTAGTTATCGAATTTTTTTCTGAAAGACTGTTGTTACGACTCTTTGGCTCAAGGAGTAGCAACATGAATGGGGAGGCCAAACACGTAAGCAAATTTGAAACAACAAGTATTTAATCAAGAAAACAGACATAATTACATCAAACAAAAAGTAAAATATAAAGATGCAAAAAACGGTAACACTTTATAATAATGGTCTGTCATTAATAAGCAACTATGCAGAAGTAATGAAGGACTAATGAGTAGTTCTACATTAACACTTCAGCTACGACTATTAACTAATAAAGAAACAAGCTTAACTAATCAGTAAGTAATATAACATTTAGGAGATTATTCCTTATTAGGTAATCAATAATTACTTAATGAGATTAGCTTCATTAATAACTATTAACTAACTGACAAATTATAAAGAACATTATCGTGTGTCTGAGACGCAATCAGTCATCATTTTTACTATGAAAATAGTCATAAAATACATCACTATTTACTCACGTGTTACCTAGTCACTATGCAGGAACTACTAGTGATCTGGACCATTATTTTAAAGTGAAAAACATCTTTTTTACTTTAAAATAATGGTCCAGATCACAAGTAGTCCTTGAAGAGTGACTAGGTAACACTTGAGTAAGTAGTGATGAATTTTATGACCACGTTGAAGGTAAAAGATAATTGCTAACGTCTCAGACACGATAATGTTGTGATTAGTAATTAATTAGTAATTCTTTATAAGTTGTCATAATTACTTAGTTCTTAATGATGCCAATCTCATTAAGTAACTGATTACCTAATAAGGAACTATCTTAGTCCTAAATTCGATATTACTTACTGATTAGTTAATAGTAGTAGCTGAGGTGTTAATGTAGAACTACTCATAAGTCCTTCATTACTTCCTGCATAGTTACTTATTAATGATGGACCATTATTCTAAAGTGTAACCCAAAAAACAACATCAAGCCTTGGACTGGAGAAGGTGAGAAAGCCAGCATCTTATAAGCAGCATGGTTAATCACCATCAATTCTCCACACCTGGGTCACAGCATTTAACCAAGGGGGTAATCCATCAGCCGGAAAACTGAAGCTTCCCCGGGGGCGCAATTGATTAGCAGACCTGCTGTTAGCATTCCATTGACTCCCATTCATTTTGGCGTCACTTTGACAGTGAATAACTTTACATCTGAGGCGTTTAAAGACTCCATTTGTCCATTATTTATTTCTAAAGAAACATGAAAATTTATAAAAGGCTCCATTACCTTGTAGCTTATGTTATGGCCCCGTAGAAACAGTTTTTGTAAAAATAGGCTAACGATTGCGTCATAACCACGCGACTCTGTCGCACAGTAGAGAGATTACCGTATAGACAGGAGGAGAAACTCGCAGGCAATCAGGGGGACGTTGAGGCAAAATGACAAAATTATTAATCAGAATACTTAGCAAAAGTTGCTCCTGCTCCTAGCTCATGGAAACCTCCTACTCACACTCTCCATCTCTGCAAGTTTCGGGAGGGAATGATTCAAATTTCTCTTGGCACAGCTACTAGAAGACAGACGGGTTGCTCACGTCACATCTACGTCGTCAAGCTCAGTTTGAGTCTGCGCAGTACGCTCAGCCATCTGAATTGACTTCACTTTTCTCCGTTGAAGTCTATGGGGTCGCTGTGTCCATTTCTTTTACTGTCTATGCATTTAACCTGAAGACACAAAAGTGTTACCCAGAGACACCTGCTGGACAAAATAAAGTACCACAGCACCTTGGATCGTCACACCTCCCTCACAAAGACAGAAGCCCTTATACACTCACCTAAAGGATTATTAGGAACACCTGTTCAATTTCTCATTAATGCAATTATCTAATCAACCAATCACATGGCAGTTGCTTCAATGCATTTAGGGGTGTGGTCCTGGTCAAGACAATCTCCTGAACTCCAAACTGAATGTCAGAATGGGAAAGAAAGGTGATTTAAGCAATTTTGAGCGTGGCATGGTTGTTGGTGCCAGACGGGCCGGTCTGAGTATTTCACAATCTGCTCAGTTACTGGGATTTTCACGCACAACCATTTCTAGGGTTTACAAAGAATGGTTTGAAAAGGGAAAAACATCCAGTATGCGGCAGTCCTGTGGGCGAAAATGCCTTGTTGATGCTAGAGGTCAGAGGAGAATGGGCCGACTGATTCAAGCTGATAGAAGAGTAGTCTCAGCCTCAGATGTCACGCCCACGGAACGTTGGCTAAACGTCTGATGCATATGGTACACTTAACTGGAAACACTTCAGGAATGTCGAAGTCGTCATCTGATTGGTTGAATTTTATCGGATTTCCGGGGGGCGCGAGTGTCGCGTTTATTTTCGGTCCGCCGGGAAACAAAGCGCAGACGTGTGATTGCGGAAGAAAAACTGTTGTGTTTACATGAGTGACAATGAGCATTTATCAAGATCAGCTAAACGTAGGATTCTCAAAAGTATGCGAGGTTCACGGCATAGACTCTTTAAGAGATGTCCAGGAGTTTTGTTTGAGGCACTTAGTGGAGACAAAAAGAGATATTTTAGCCTGTTTGCCGACGGGATTTGGGAAGAGTATTATTTTCCAAGCCTGGCCGACCCTTTGTCAGCATTTAGAAGGATTCCCAGCAGATCCAATTTTACTAGTTGTGTGTCCCCTCCTATCTATTATGGAAGATCACGTGACGTACCTGAGAAGGGGATATCAGCCGCGTTTGCGGGCAAACATGAAACAACAGACGCTGACATCGCAGCTGGCCGATTCAGTATTGTGTTTTGTATATCTGTTTTGATCAGATGTGGTAATGCAGACGCCATTGTTGTTATACGTGCACGAACAGATCAATGACTTACTGCTTGTTTTCTTCTCCTTCTTTGATTTTCTATGCTGACTGACTTGTTGCACGCCGGTCTGTTGTTGTGGGGACATTTCCACGCCCCGAAACATGACGCTGAACGAAACGAACTGTAATTGGTTGTTTGACATGTCGGTCAAACGGCCATATGGGCGGGCCTTGGCCAAAGAAAGCTGCTATGAATTCCAGACCTTCAGCCGTCAGTCTGAAGGTCTGGCTACGCGAGACTAATAGAAGAGCAACTTTGACTGAAATAACCACTCGTTACAACCGAGGTATGCAGCAAAGCATTTGTGAAGCCACAACACGCACAACCTTGAGGCGGATGGGCTACAACAGCAGAAGACCCCACCGGGTACCACTCATCTCCACTACAAATAGGAAAAAGAGGCTACAATTTGCACGAGCTCACCAAAATTGGACAGTTGAAGACTGGAAAAATGTTGCCTGGTCTGATGAGTCTCGATTTCTGTTGAGACATTCAGGTGGTAGTGTCAGAATTTGGCGTAAACAGAATGAGAACATGTATCCATCATGCCTTGTTACCACTGTGCAGGCTGGTGGTGGTGGTGTAATGGTGTGGGGGATGTTTTCTTGGCACACTTTAGGCCCCTTAGTGCCAATTGGGCATCGTTTAAATGCCAAGGCCTACCTGAGCATTGTTTCTGACCATGTCCATCCCTTTATGACCACCATGTACCCATCCTCTGATGGCTACTTCCAGCAGGATAATGCACCATGTCACAAAACTCGAATCATTTCAAATTGGTTTCTTGAACATGACAATGAGTTCACTGTACTAAAATGGCCCCCACAGTCACCAGATCTCAACCCAATAGAGCATCTTTGGGATGTGGTCGAACGGGAGCTTCGTGCCCTGGATGTGCATCCCACAAATCTCCATCAACTGCAAGATGCTATCCTATCAATATGGGCCAACATTTCTAAAGAATGCTTTCAGCACCTTGTTGAATCAATGCCACGTAGAATTAAGGCAGTTCTGAAGGCGAAAGGGGGTCAAACACAGTATTAGTATGGTGTTCCTAATAATCCTTTAGGTGAGTGTAAAAGGTACTCTGTAAACATAATACATAAAACACACAAAGATCACAGGATAAGATTTTACCAGACTTACAAATCAAACAAAACTATTGGTTCCACTTACCCTCTCTCCTTCACCTACCCCTTATCAACTCCCCTTGAGAACACAAATGAGGTGAAAGAAATAAAGACAAGAACCAACAGTAGTGTTATAGATTACTTGTTCAATGGAGCTCGTGACAAGGTATCTGCCATATTATCTACCAGTCTAACATGACGAATGTGGATCTACTTTTCCACTGTACTCGGATGTGTTCGGACACATTCTCACTACATTTCCGCTGCTATCTTCCTTTTTATCAAAATAATCACCGGTGTTTTTATGAATTAGTACATATTCGTCCGCAAGAATGGCAGCCTCAGCAGCCGTTGTCTATTTATGTTCATTTACATACACCGCGACAGGCTCTGGAATAATTATCTTTAAACTGCTCCAAAACTATTAACTATTAGAAAGCTCTTCAAATGTACCAACACACAATGATGTACGCCACCGATTAAAATTACTTGTCAATTCCCTAACCACTTCAACGTGTGTTTTACGCTCATCTTTTCTCCAACCCCTAAACCGCCGCTGATACACTTCAGGGACAAGTTCATAGGCTTTCAAAACAGCCTCTTCTACTACCTTATAGTTCTTTCGGTTTTCAGAAGAAAGGGAGATGAAGGCTTCCTGAGCTTTATTTTCCAAAACACTTTGTAGTAAGAGTGTAGGGTGAATTCAGGTAGAGTGGGACATCAGGTTCAGTGGGACACTGTAAAAGGTTAATTTTGTAAGCCAATCACAACAATTGTTACTGTGTTGTAGCTGAATGTCTATTGGATATGAAATAAAGGTTGTGATTGGTGTGACATCACAGATGTGGTCCGGTTGTAACAGCTGAGTGGGCTTCCATTGTAAGATTCTCAGACCTTATTGAAGTACCTACAAGAGAGAGGGGAAAGAAGAGGATGATGGCGAGGCCACCCAGCTACCACCTAACAAGCCAGGAACACTTCAACTTTGTCCAGGCCAAAGCAGACAAAAAGAAACCAAAAACAACCAAAGTGCGTAAGCCTGCTGGTGTCCGGCCCCAAAAAGCTGCCGTTCCTCCCCTGCAAACAGTTCAGGGAAGTGACCCCTGTACTGGTTGCAAGGGGGTCTATGGGGATGCAAGCGACCCAAAGGCCAATGAGGAATGGGTGGCTTGCTGCCACTGCCAACGGTGGTATCATGAGTCCTGCGGAGAGCTCAACGGACTTATGGATGACGATGACTTCATCTGTCTTGGATGTGTTCACTGAAGTTGTTAAAAGGTGGTAAAAGGATGTAGGCTTAATGTAAGTTCCATTCATTGAATGCAGAGTGAAGTTTACAATGTTAAAATTTTTGCATTAGTTCCAGAAATGCATTTTTAAAAAATCCTTCCAAGTATTAATTAATTGAAGGTCTCCGTTGTTGTATTTTGCGCTTCATAATGCGCCACACATTTTCAAAGCATGTATTCTGGTTTTATTTACGTTTTACACAACGTCCCAACTTCATTGGAATTGGGGTTGTATTTCTCATGTTCATTTTAACCATAAAATAGTGTCCCACTTTCCCTAACAAAGTGTCCCACTCAAACTGATTGCTTCCAGTTTGCTGAAAAGGGTGTCAAATGGTGTTTAAAGATGAACAGTTTGTTAATAAATACATAAATTGGGAAAATAAGGTGTCGAAGTATCTTCAGGTATCACCTCTTCTTCAGACTGTGTCTCTGAAGTTAAAATTAACATCTCTCTTAATTTCTCCTCTACAGCCCCTCGCAGAGGTTTTAGCTTAATACTTTTTGTTAAAGCTAATTCAAAATCGAAATGTTCAGCTACTTTAAATAATTGCTCTTTTGAAAGACGCCCTAATTTTCCCATCGTAGGAGCAACAAAAAAAATCCTGTAACAAATCCATTTTAATTTTACTTTTGTTACTAAAAGAACATTTGAACAACAAAGTACCGGTATGTAATACTCACCAAAGCCAACAGCTCACACTTCAACTGCCAGAAAAAAATTGTTAAAGGGATACTTCACCGTTTTTTCATATTAAACTATGTTATTCCCTTAACTAAGACGAGTTGATACATACCTCTCTTGTCTCAGTGCGTGCACTCAATCGCTCTGGCGTGCGGCGACACTTTGATAGCACTTAGCTTAGCCCAGTTCATTCATTAGGGACCAAACAGAGATGAAGTTAGAAGCAACCAAACACCTCCACGTTTTCCCTATTTAAATACAGTTACACGAGTAGTTACACGACCAAGTATGGTGACACAAAATAAAACGTGCCGCTTTTCTAAGCGGGTAAAAAGGATAACTATAATGTATGGCGGAATAGCACTTGGAAGCACTTCAACTCGGCGCAGTAAAAAGTCACGCCTGAAAAATCCTCTCCCTCTCACTTCTGTCATTAGAACCAACGTGACTTTTTACTACGCCGAGTCGAAGTGCTCCCAAGTGCTATTCCGTCATACATTATAGTTATCCTTTTTACCCGCTTAGAAAAGCGCCACGTTTTATTTTGTGTCACCATACACCAAACACCATCTCTGTTTGGTCCCTAATGAATGAACTGGGCTAAGCTAAGTGCTATCAAAGTGTCGCCGAGCGCCAGAGCGATTGAGTGCACGCACTGCGACGAGAGAGGTATGTATCAACTCGTCTTAGTTAAGGGAATAACATAGTTTAATATGAAAAAACGGTGGAGTGTTCCTTTAAGCCAGTTACATAACAACACATAATATTGGCCTAATTTGATACCAAAAAGTAAGACTAACCATCCCTTAACTAACTGCTAGTGGGTCATACTAGGCACTGTCTTAACATAATGTTTATGCAACTGGCCCCAGATGACAAATGTAAAATGAGTCGTATGGACTACTTTTCTAGTGTATTTGACAGCACCTGGTCATCATTCACATTCATTGTAGAAAAAACATTCTGATAAACTTCTCATTCACCGAAGAAGAACGTGCAAATGTTTATGATTTCAAAAAGTTACAACATGTTTTATGATATGTGTTAGCATTCGAAATGACAGAGCTTTTGCGGGTTTTAAAAAGGCCTTTAAAAGTCTTAATGCGCCTTTAAACAAATTAAGGCCTTAAAGAGGTCTTAAATCATAAAATAAAGACATTGTATTTACCTCTGTATTTTTGTCCTGCATGATTTCACAATATAAATGAATTAAAAAAGTAATGGATATTCTTGGACATTGTTGGTGAACCAAAGTTCTGAGAAGGGCCACTTTATCTGGCTGGACAGGAAGTTATTTAACTCTTAATAAATAGTGAGCACAGTAAAAAGTACTGACATATTCTGTATTAGTTTATATTCTTCATAAACAAAGTAAGTCTCTTATACTTTCCAGACAAAGCCAATATCACTCAAGATAAAGTCTAAAGTATTTTCCTTGGATGACTTTGCTCAATTATAAATATACTTATAAATATAGCTACAAGCAGCAATGAAGCCCAAAGGCACAGGCAAGCTCAATGAATACAGCATGTACTGCAAGCATAACAATCATAGCAAGCCCATCAAAGCCCATCACACTGAATAGTCAAAGGCTCTACAATGTGAATCTCAAAACCACAAAACACTACTATGAATTTAGTAGATAATTGCACTGCATGTTATATTTAAAAAGTTCAAATTAGATAATTCTCAGAAAGAAGCAATGTCTTGAACAGAAGCAACTTCTTGCACCATTTCTGGCCACAGTACCCCTTGCGGTCTGGGCATGTGCCACACAGGATTTGAAACCACGACCTGAAAGTAGTGATGCACCGAAATGAATATTCTGGGCCGAATCCGAAACCGAAAAAATGGCTTCTTTAAAAACGTATACTCTATATATATATATATATATATATATATATAATTTAAATTGCTTGAATTTAATGGATATGAAATAAAAAATCACAATATAATAATCAAACTTTTATTAACAGTTACATAACAAAACATAAAATATTTTTAACAATAAATATAAATAATAATACCAAATAATATTATTCTTCAAGTTTTATGTTCCATCAAATAAAATAGTTTTTTAAAAGTTGTGCAAAAAAAAAATCCACAATTTTGGAGATTTTTGCAGAACAAATGTTACATATAGCAACTTTGGTGTCCTCTCGTATAGGGCTGTCACTTTTGTGAAAAAAATCCTGTTGGATTTTTGAGACATAAGTGTTCATTGAATCGTTAGTAAATTGCCTATATTTGGCGTGCAATAAAATAAAACCCTACCCTCTATTCTGTTTCACTTGGAAATACGTCACGACACTGAAGTAAAGTCGGTTGCAACTTCTGGTTCACAGAACCAGACCCTGCGTCCCAGTGTCCATACTGTCCTAAATAATATTTGAGATTAAAATAAGTGTGTCCCAAAGCATAGTATGTTGAAAGGAGTATGTTGAAGTCCCCGGATGGTCTACTATTTCCGGTAGATTTTCAAAGTGTGGATCCGTGCTCACTATAAAGGCTAGTATTGCCCACAACCCATTGCGCTGTGGAGGAGGATTTGGTTCAGAATCACAATGTAAAAAGTGTTCAAAAATCTACAAAACAAGATGATTGACATGCCAGTTTATGGTATAACAGGATGCGTGTAACTAAGCGACAGAGAGCAACCGTTGAAGATGCAATTTTATGACGTGATATTATGTTCCAAAGCTTGTCCACTCTTCTGCCACACACTCCAAAGTATGTACTTTTTCTTCTCAAAAAGAGTGCTTACTTTTATGGCTTAGTATAAGTAGGCGAATTGGGACACAGCATGCATCATTGCCGTGTTATGCGATCCATCACTTTGCGCGATAACACACGTGACGTCAAAAAACGTGACTTCACCGCAGAGAGGAGTACGATTTCTTATCCCACCATTAATATCAAAAGCCTTCATCTTTCAGTTGAAATTGCTGATAGTTTACAATTTGCTGTTTTTATAATAATTTTTTTCTCTATTTTTACAAAGTTTGAAAAAGTTAGGACTTCTTAAAGATATAGGCTAGGCATAATAGGCATACTTGGTCATATCAGACACATAGCCTAAAATAACTGTATCTGAAAAACACTTCAATAGATCAAAGTTCATTTGATAACTTAGATTTTGCTAGGGTTGGGGCTTCAAGCAAGAATCCAGAAGAAACAAGAATTTTGATTCTGACACACGGTTGCGGAGGTAGTAGCTCACATGTAAAGCTGCTTATTATAGTACCACCTTGAGGCTTGTAATGATAGGCCATTAAGATTTGCTGTTATTATCCGCTGAAATTTAATTGGCTGCTAGTGGACATATTTTTGTAGTATCCGAGTCATATTAGAGGATATGTTATTACGTCCAACAAAGAAGATGCACACCAATTTTCCACTTCATGGATCATACGGTTACGGAGTTATAATGGTTTTTTATATGTAGCATCCCCAATTGGTGGACTTGTACAAAACTTGGTGTGCACCCTCAGAATGTCCTGTTGTCTATGTGTTTCAAGTTTCGTTAAGCTTGGATTTTGCGTTCAGCAGCTATAGGTCAACTCGTAGAAATATCCGTTGCCTCGCCAATTTATTAACTTATATTGTTTGTAAAAACGTTTGACCAGCACTGCCCCTATCTTCCGTGTGCCTATTTTTGGTGAAGATAAGACCAACAGCCTAGGAGGAGTTTGAAAAAGTCAGTTTCTAAGAAAATCCAATATGGAAAAAAAAATGTGTGGAAATGGACTCAAGGATTCAGGGGAAAAATGTGTGTATGTGCGGTGCATGATTGGGACCATCCTGCTGTGTTTGGTGTATCTGTGATTTACCGTCTCTGATGCCCATACACTTTTAGGGCAGAAAAATAAGAAAGAAGAAAATCAATTGTAACAATAGGATTCCAGCACCTTCAATGTTTAGACCCCTAATAATAGCCCTTTCCAGCAAAAAGGCCTAAAACGTGTAGAGCTGCTCCAAACAATGGTGGAACTAAAATGCTGTCCAATGGCATAAAGGACAAACTGGGCCCATCATGTGCTCACAACTGCAAAGATATAATGCAATAGCTGACGAGGAGAGACTGCCACGTGAAGAACAGAAAGACCGCGCCTATGAAAAGATGCATTCATTGCCATGAAACTGCCACATACACTATAAATATTCAAAACACAGTTGACTGTTGAAGGAAGTCACAACAAGATTATGTAGACTATTTCAGTTAGGTGACTTTACAATTTCAGAAAAAATTATTCAGCGATTATTAAGCTATGTCTATACATGACGTAGGCCTATACGTCATCACTCACATGCCGGTGTGACATAGGGCCTATAACATGCTCTAGTCTAAAATGTTCCAACAAGTAGACACATTACGGCTTCTGATTTAGTTTTATTAATTCATGCGTTTACTGAATTTCATGTAAGGGCTAGCTATTGCAGATTGGGCTCATTTAAACAAATTCATTTAGAAACAAATTAGGCCTATGATTTGCATTGACATTAAACCATAGACTACACATTTATTTACATCTGAAAATATTTTTATTTGAAACTTTATTGTTATAGGCTATATGACGATAAATGTAAAAAGAAACTTGCCTACTTGCGCCCTTTAGCTGAAGTAAAATTGTCACTACAAATCAGCCCTGCTATCGGCTCTCGGCATTCCGGAAAGGGTTTAGTCGGAAAGTTGGAATTCGATTTAAATCCAATTTAAAATTGAATCTTTCGGATACTTTTTGTAAACTAGTTCAATCGATTTATTAATGAACTAGATTGCATTTTGGGGAACTTTTAGCAGTCGAACATTCGAATTTGAACACGTGGACGGTATAGTCTGTAGTCGACTCACTAACACGACCGTGCTAGGACCATGTCTGTAGACCTCCCACTTGAACGGTGCGGAGTAGAGAGAAAGAGAGGGGAGGGTGATATCGAAATAAACCAACACGCAGCTTCACTTTGGTTGCTTAAAGAGGAGGTGATAAAGTATCCTCGCAAATTTTTACCTGAAGAGAGATGGACAGTAACGGCGGAGGAAAAGGAAAATGTGGTCGATAACGTTTTAACCCGAGAGTTTTGACGACTGGTGGGGACAGGTAATGTGAAAGTAACCCGTGGAAGGGGTAATTTTCATGGACCTTTATATGCGTTATAACGAACGGTTGTTTTACCACAGAGCTACCGTTCAATCTGCGCGACTAACTACCGGTAACTCGGCGCCGGTTTGCCAAACATCAAACGTATGATGCTTTTAAAAGAGTACCGAATGCTGTATGCTTGAGAATGAGTTTTAGCCCGTCTGGACTGTGTTTGTGTGTGGCTGGCTAGCTGAATGAGCGCAAATATGCTGCTTTGCTTTAGGCCCCTGAGCGCGTATAATCCATCGCGTTTCCTTCATATTTTCCACAATAGGTAACGTATTCAAACCCTGTTCTCCTCCTAGAACCGCGTTTATGTTGTCTGAAGTGTCGAAATGTATCGGTTATGTTGTGTTTACCTTGAGAGCTGACCATTGGTTTGTGTGTGAAGTAAAGGGGAGGGTAAACCGTTAGCCTGCCTGCGCTCTCAGTCTGAGAAATGCAAACATGCACCATCGGGACATAACAGTGCCATTATCACTCAGAAATCTTCATACTTTAAGATAGACTTACATTATCACGCTGTGCTCTTCGGGTGCTGTTGCTGCGAGTCAGTTGTGTTTTGACGAACTGAAAATAGCCAGATAAAATCGAGGAGCGACTTCCATAATATGGATTTTGACTTTCCCGTCTTTCACTTGTTTTAAATGCCACGTTACATTAGATTAATAGGGTGAATTATTGATACAGTGTGAAAAACAAGTAACATGTTTAGATGTTATTGTTATCAACACAAGTGGTATTTATTTATTTAGAGCAGCATTAAAATAGGTTTCTAAGTGATTAAACAATCTATTTAGTCCTATAAAAGATATGTGTTTTGACACTTTCTGGTCATCAAATGTTAGTGAAACATGTTTATAGTTAATGTGATGAACTTTCCCTGCGGTTACTGTGCTGGAACACCTATATGATCTTCTTGATTATATTTTCTGTATTTGTATGTTTTTCTGTGGCATTGAGGTATCATACAGGGGAACATAATCTCTATAGCACTTAATTACGTTTAAAATTATTGTTGTGCTGCTCATATGACAACAAATTTTAGTGGATTTTACCAATTATTATAACAGACTTTGATCCACCTTGAGCTTCTGTCATTTTTCCCACACACAAAATTGTTCTTATTTAATTCCCATAAACTGTTCCCTTGATATGCTAGGCCTATACCATGAGTGGTTAAGGGAATAGTCATCATGATAGTTGGCAGGATGTTCATGCTTCTCTTTTCCATATACAATCTTGGATGGTGAATAGGCGCAGTCAAGCTCCAAAAATGAAGTCTTCTTAAGTCTTACGATATACGAGAAAACGTACAAGCTGAGCCCGTGAGGCAGCCGCCGAAAGAGCTAACTGCAGCCTCACAATAATAGCTGTTTTTCACACAAAGCTATCATTGAGATGTGTACAACAACTAATTTCATTAACTTTTAAACATACATTTTGCAACTGACTGAGGGGAGTGTGGGGCAAGATGAGCCACATTTTTTTTTTTACTTTAGGTAGAAGTACAATGAAAGTATCTTAAGTAATTTCAGGATGTTTCCTATCAATTTAAATTATCAGAATATATATATATATATATATATATATATATATATATATATATATATATATATATATATATATATACACATACAGTACAGGCCAAAAGTGTGGAAACTATTACTATTTTTAATGTTTTTGAAAGAAGTTTCTTCTGCTTATCAAGCCTGCATTTATTTGATAAAAAATACAGAAAAAAAATTTAATATTGTAATATATTGTTACAATTTAAAATAATTGGTTTTCAATTTATTATACTTTAAATTATCATTTATTTCTGTGATGCACAGCTGAATTTTCAGGATCATTACTCCAGTCTTCAGTGTCACATGTGACATCCAGTCTATCACATGATCCTTTAGAAATCATTCTAATATTCTGATTTATTATGAGTGTTGGAAACAGTTCTGCTGCCTAATATATTTGATGAATAAAAGGTTAAAAAGAACTGCATTTATTCAAAATAAAAAAATATTTTCTAATAATATAAATCTTCTTTACTATATCTTTTTAACAATTTAACTCAACTCAACTCAACTCAACTTTATTTATATAGCACCACTAAAAACAACGGTTGTTGACCAAGGTGCTGTACATTATTGCACATAACATTGGAATTAACACATCCTTGCTTAATAAAAGTATTGATTTATTTCAAAAAAAGAAAGAAAAAAAATTACTGACCCCAAATTACTGACCAGTAGTGTATATTGTTGTTACAAAAGATTTCTATTTTTTAAAAAATGTGCTGCTTTTTTATTTATTTATTTTTTTACTTTTTATTCATCAAAGTATCCTAAAAAAGTATCACAGGTTATGAAAAAATATTAAGCAGCAGAACTGTTTCCAACTTTGATAATGAATCATCATATTAGAATGATTTCTAAAGGATTAAGACTGGAGTAATGATCCTGAAAATTCAGCTTTGCATCACAGAAATAAATGATCATTTAAGGTATAATAAATTGAAAACCAATTTTTTTAAATTGTAATAATATATCACAATATTACATTTTATGTATTTACAATTTATATATCACAATATTACATTTATATATATATATATGCGTGTGTGTGTGTGTGTGTGTGTGTGTATGTATGTATGTATGTATGTATGTACGGGGTTAAAAAAATATGTCTTTATAAAAGAAAGTGTTCTTGTGGCTCAATTTACCCCAGGCTAGGGGTAAGTTGATCCGAGTCATCACCATCTAACTGAATCTGAATCAACCCCATGTGAAATTGTAAAGGTAATTTACCCCTTTTAAAAACTAATTTAGTAATCAAATTTCCTTATACAAATAATCATTTTACTTTTCTTAAAGCTAACTTAAACCACCAACATAAAACCAACCAAATGAAGTAGAAATTTCAATATCTTTAATTGTTTGCATTTCTTAAACAATATTTTGAAAACCAAAGATGTAACTTTCCAGACTAAACAGAGAGTTTGTTGAGTAAAATTAAATAAATACTAAATTAGAATGAATTAATAAATGTCACTGAAACTAATAAACAGTTTAGTCAAAAGTTCTTGGCATGGTAGTTTTTCTTGGCATAGGCCATTAGGGACTGCAGGTGGAAAGATAAATATGATTAAGCATCTTCTGGTTCCTATCAAATAATAATTTGGTGTTCTTGTACTCAAGCCAAGTCACCTTTATTTATATAGCCTAGTGCTTTTTACAATACAGATTGTTTCAAAGCAGCTTTACAGTGATAACAGGAAAATAATGGCCAACGAACGAACTACGTATGATTATGATACAGATCAGAAGTCAGATTGGATCAGAACATTCAGAATATTTATCTAGTTCCATCTGGTTGAAGGGCAACCAACCAGAAGAGCATTACAGTAATTTAGCCTTGAGTCACAAACATTAACTAACTGTTCCACATTTTTCAGTGAAAGCATATGTCGTAATTTTGAATTTTAGATATGTTTTTAAAGATGAAAGAATGCAGTTTTACAGAAGCTAGAAAAGTGGCTTTCCAATGAAAGATTGGTATCAAAGAGCACACCCAGGTTCCTAACTGATGACGAAGACTTGACAGAGTGAAAAGACAGTGCATAAGTTACTACTTGCGGAGGTTTTTTGTCTGTTTTTCTGTCTCTGTTTCTTCAAAATTAAGTAGTAGGAAATTACTATACACTGTTCCTATAAAATAAACTTGGAAAAATAAGAGATAAGCTAAACCAATTGCGTAATATTACATTGAAATTATTATACCAGTTCATACTTCAGAAATGTAACTTAACTTTAGTGCCTTATTATATGGTGGGGTAAGTTAAAACGCTGGATCAGTTTACCTCACAGCATTTGGCTCACTTTTCCCCAAAGCTGCCATTTTGAAAAAAAAGAAAGAAAAAAAGCTAGCATACCAATTCAGGCTAATATTTAGCTAAATAATTTGCATTGTTGTATACATTGCTAAATTACCAATATGCATCATAAATATTTTTAGACCTGGACAAATATGCTTTGATGTTACAGCCATTACATTTTACATAAAATTTTACTCTGACAAGCCAAAAGTAAATGGATGCCTTCCACTCCTCCCACGTGCTTCTCCTTTTCAGTCTGTCAGAAATTATGGGTGGTTCCAAAATATATGGGCACATGACAACAAAAGTGTATACGGTTGCCAAGATAAATGGGTCGGTGGGTCAACATACCCACTCTCTCATCTTACCCAGTGCTCTACAGTGCGACCATTTCAGTCGCATTTGTGACTGAAAATGACTGCGTGCGACACCAGTGTGACTGACCCGATCAGGCCCGGTTCTATGGGGTGCTAGAGGGTGCACCCTCAGCTGAAACTAATAACAGCATATTGGCCAAACAGATTTTGAAAAGCGCCATTTGTGCATATTTGTGTTTGCACTCTGGAGAACGAGCATGATGAGAGAACGTGTTTTTGCAGCGTTGAGCAATGTAACCAATCACAGACATATCTGTTGATTTCTTGAGACACAGTGGCCAATCAGAGGCATTTAAGTTAAAATCCACTCACCGCTCAAAACGCTGGAGTTTGTTCAGTGGTGAGTTATGCAGGCTCGTGAATCCTCTCATTATAACAAAGTACAGACACAATGTAAATAAGAGATTCATTGTGCAGTGTAGACAACTTCATTGATTATAAGGGAAGTTTGAGAGATCGCGATGAACATATAATGATTATAAAGGGCTTTGGCAAATATAGTATTGATTTTATACAACAATTCAATAAACATGAAGTTAATATTAACCCTTGTGTTATGTTGGAATTCTGTGTATGGTTCGGGTCAAATTGACCCTAATTGGATTCAATACAATTCCTCAAAAATCACACTATGAAAAATAACAAAGATTCAGGTACAAACTGTAAACTTTTAATATCAACATTTGTCAAATATTTCAAAAAATATATATGTGAAGATATGATTTAATGAAAATGTTTTTTAACCATTTTTAAAAACTGTTTTGTTTTGACAAAATTTGAAAATAAACGGTATGCTGACTTGTTTTGCATATACATTTTTTTTACATTTTTTTTTTTTTGCTTAGAACATCATAACTGAACAATTAATCAATTAATCTGAGCAAATTTTTCCTGCTGTCTATGTCTAAGTCTCAAGATATTTCAGATATCTTGAATATATAAATGAGAGCTTATTTTACTATCTGTGTCTGTCAAAGATTTTCATTTGTAATTTGCAATTAATTCTGAACACCATGATTTAGCTTTTTCAAGTGTGTTTGGTTTGGGTTAGAGCACTTTTAGATACACTTACACTTTAGAACTGGAGTTGATGCCCTGACATACATAAAATAAATGTTTTTATTTTGTGTCTGTACAGTTGCTTTTGAATAGCTGCCTATGATGGTCAAACTGACCTGCGAACATCACAAACGTAATAGTAATTTTGTTTGTATATGTCAACAAAAAAAACACCAGCATGTTGAAACTTTGCATGCATGTTCATGATGATAAATGTGAAAAAGTCACAAAATATCAAGAAGAAAAAAAAAGGTTTAATATTATTTCAGGTAGCTTGAAAAAATAAATGATAGGTAATTTTTACCATCTGTGGCTGACAAAATATTTTTCTGTATTGAAATAAGTGTGGAAAACCTCATTTTTTAGCTTCATAAGGTAGTAAAAAAATTAAATAACAAAATATAACCAAGAAATGTTATTATTTTGGGTCCGTACAGTTGCCTTAGAGCGTTCAAATATGCGGGTCAAATTGACCCGCGAACATCACGGACGTAATAGTAATTTTGTTTGTATATGTCCAAAAAAAAACCACCAGCATGTTGAAACTTTGCATGCATGTTCATGATGATAAATGAGAAAAAGTCACAAAATATCAAGAAAAAAAACATAGGTTAACCAGTATTTCCAACAACTAGAAAATCTAAACGGGTCAAATTGACCCGCAATATAACACAAGGGTTAAGTGACTTGCATTTTAAGAACAGGATTGTCAGATTTCTATCTATTTCGTCAACGGAAATAGTTCCAAGCAAAATCACAGCTGACCCGCAGCGCATCTCCGAGCCAACACGGGTGTTTCGTTTATGAATGAATCTGCGTATTCAAATGAATCTAGTGAGTCAATGATTCAGTGACCCATAAAGACATTTGCTTGCTTTTTTCCTGAATGAATCAGCCGTTTGAACAAATCGATTGAATGAATGATTCAGTGACAAAGACAGTCCCTGCGTCTCAATTCGCCTACTTATTCTACACCCTAAAAGTATGTAGGCTACTCTTTTCCACACTTCGAAAATCCACCGGAAATAGTAGACCATCCGGGGACTTCTGACATACTCTTTTCAACATACTACGCTTTGGGACACACTTCTTTTAATCTCACATACCGTTTAGGATGGATAGTGTTAGGGGTTAACAGTTTAGGACCCAAGGACCAGATGTTTGAAAGAAGACCCGGAGTCAGAATTATAATAAATTGAAGAAAAGTTTTACTGAAGATAGTTTGCAGTTTCATCAGCAGAAGTCAGCTTCAAGACATGAGTTTGTAGGCCACCCCGCTTACAGTTACAAAGATCACAGTAGTTATACCCTTCACCAAGCTACGTCTAAGCTACGTCATTTCTTACAGGTTGAATGATTCTGATTGGCTAAGAAATTGATAAACACAGTAATTTTCCACACATATACAGATAGCATATCTTCATAGATTATGCAGCTGACGTCGTGACCTTCCAGGTCGCAACTTTGGGTTGCTGGGTGCCAGCATGTCCCAAACCTGTAACCAAGAAGACTAAGGCCCCGTCCACACTACTGCGTTTTCGTTTAAAAACGGAGACCTTTTGCTACGTTTGCACCTCCCGTCCACACTAAAACGGCAAAAACGGAGACCGAAAACGGAGAAGTTTAGAAACGCTGCCGACCCGTTTTTCGTTTTGAATCTCCGGAGGGCGTTTTAGTCTGGACGGGTCAAAACGGAGGACTTTAGAAACGATGACGTAGTAGAGGCTCACGCTCGGCTCTATGATTGGGTGTCATCAGTCATGGCGTATATCTTTGCTAGCAGCTGTTGTGCCAAGTAAATTCTGCATTTTACAATGCTATAACTGCCTACATGCGCCGGAGGCAAGCTATTATTCGAGCGATCTGTTACAATTCCCGTGTGCAGCGGCGGTATCGACCGTACATGGAGCGTCGGTTTTGGGTTAACCCGGGAAGAACCAGCGCATGGTGGGATCATTTTATCAATGAAGTTGTGTTTACACCGGCACGCGCATGCCCAGTGTTGGTGAATGGTCACGTGATCCGCGTTTTCAGTCGTTTTAATGTGGACGGAGATCAATTCTAATACGCAGCTAAAACGCTGGTGTGGACGGAGATCGTATTCGTTTTAATTCTCCGTTTCTAAACTAAAACGCAGTAGTGTGGACGGGGCCTAACACACACACCGACATGGTTCCAACAAGGTTTGATTTGGCCAGGCTCTAACTATAAACAGGAGTCCTGTCTCAAAACATCAAGATAACAAGTTCTTTCTCTCAAGGATAGGACACTTTAGTCTAAATGGAAAATATAGGTTGAGAAATGGTCCCTTAAACTATAGACTTCAATGACCCCTATTTGTTTTAACACGTTGAAGACCTTTCTCAAACACAAAACATGTCCCTATTTCATTTCTGGAAGCCGGGCTAAATGAGCAAGCACTGTTACTGCATTCAGATATCAAATACTGACATTAAAGCATACATGAAAAGAACATTTCAGTGATCACACTGGTAACTTCTATAACAAAGTAAAATCTCCAGAGAAGTCATTCAACTCATTTGATATTTAGAAGGAAAAATATTGATTAATCTTGATTATAATCACTCATTACATATACATTGAAGCAGCAGTGGATTCCAACCCACCCCCCTTCAATAGTATGGACATTGAGAGACAGGGAGTGACTTGCCTCCCACTACTGGCAGTATCATTTCAGTTATTTAAATCATTTAATATTTCTATATCAAAACCTTTGATTTAAAACCTTAATCGCATAACATTTTTATCATGAATTTAAATGCATTCATGCCACTTCTGAGCCTCATTAAACAGTCTGTATATACCTAATACACCTTTTTGTTCTTCTATGCCACCTCTGTATTGCAAAGATGAATTTTGTTAATAGTGATTTAATTTGATTGGTAACTTATTCTTCCTGATTACGCTTATTATTCTAACTCAATTTATAAATATAAATGTATGAACTTGACATAAAAGATGACACATTTAATAAGTTATTTTAAAGAGTCAAATATCGCCTCATAATTGTTTTTAGTAGTAGCACAAGTGAAAAATTTTGAAATATTACTAATTTTAAATAATTATTTTTATTTTATTTTACTATGTAAGTTTAAAAAGATTGATCTGGAACAATATAAATATCTTTACTGTCACCTTTAGTAACAGTAACAATAAATTCCTCTTGAAACAAACTTTGTTGTATTATTTTAATTTAATACTGTGAAGCTGCTTTGATACAATGTGTATTGTGAAAAGCGCTATACAAATAAATTTGACTCGACCTTTAATCAATTTAATGCATAATTGTTGAACAAACGTATCAATTTCTTGAGAAAAAAAACATGTATGCGTGTGTGTAAATGTTTTGTTCCTCAGCTGACAAACTGACTTGTGTACTTTTAATAAAGAGGGTCTGTTTGCTTGACTGCATGCTGTGAACATGTGATTCAGCTTTTCCTGACTTTACTATCCTGTTTCTAGGTGATGTAAAAACACGGTACCATGTGAATGGTTGAGGAACATGAAGCCTGCACACAAACTACTGTTCGTCCTGTGTCCCATGCTGGTCTTGGGGTTTATCTACTACTCTTCTGGGAAGCTCCATTTGTACGTGTGGGGCCAGAAGCCACGTGAGTAGTTCTCAGGCCTCGTATTGCCATCTATCTGTTAATGTGAGTCAGGTTGTGACCTCTCTGTACGTGGGTGCCTTTTGCTCAGTCAATATGTATGTTTGCCACAGTTTGTTTGTTAGACCCTCTGGCAGTTGAATTATTAAGCTTAACAGTCCGCTTGCGTGCTTGCCACACAACTGGTTGTTTAGGTCAGATCACGTCTCAAAGTGATTATACTTGTGTCGGTTCACAGAGTTTGCAGTACTGTTTTTAAAGAGCTCACATTTTGTAATAGTTTGCTCAAAGCGGTGTTATTTATTTATTGATTTATTTATATTTTGAATTGGCTTTAGTAATGTCATTATGTACTTTTGTCATTTTATGTTATTAAAAATATATTCTTTAATTTATTTTTAGTTTATATTTATTTTCAGTTAATAGTTTTAGTGCTTCAACTTCAAGGCAATATTCCTAACTTTTGTTTCGTTTTTGTATTTTTTCAGTATGATTTATATTTTATTGTATTTTTTTATTATATTTTTTTTGTTAACACAAAGATGTTTAAATATTTTTAGTATTAGTCAGTGATAACCCGGGCTTCATTTGACCGTAGGGCAAGCATTTGGAAAATTGCAAGATTCTCAGATATCCTCCTTTTCAGTTATATGGTTAACAGGTGTGGTAGGAATTTGCTTGACTAAATATTAGATTTTTATCCATTTATAATCGCTACAGCTGTCAATCTCTAAACTGCAAGCTCACTGAATTCTGCGCTCTCATGAGAACTTAGCTGCACCATTCTGGATAAATTGAGAAATTTTAAAATGAGATCCTGATTCTCCCACAATTCTGAACAGACAAGCAAACAAAATAACATTTAATTTAGTGGTTCTGACAAAATGGTAATGGCTGCAGTCTATTTAAAAGTGTTTAATTAATTTGATTATTTTGGTTACACTTTATTTTAAGGTGTCATTGTTACAGTGTAATTATATATGTAAGTACTGAGTAATAATAATTTACAGCATGTACTTACTAAAGGGTTAGGGTTGGATTAGGTTTTGGTTGAGGGTTAATTGCATGTAATTATGCATAATTTACTGTTATTACTATTAGGGGTGTGACGGGCGTCATATATTGACGCTTTTGACATTTCGTCTACATCGAACGCACATGGCACCCTTTAGCGTCAATATGAGACGCAGATAGAAATGGGCCAGAAGGCGCCTCCTAGCGGTCTAACCCTATCCCTACACTAGACCTAAACCTACCCATCACCGAACAAAGCTCTGTGCGTCTCATATTGACGCTAAAAGGGTGCCATGTGCGTTCGATGTAGACGAAATGTCAAAAGCGTCAGTATATGACGCCCAAGGATGAGAATGCGTTGGATGAGACACGAGATTGGGTTCACGAGAATGAGACTAGATGAGATTTTTGCAAAATATTTTATGGAAATCATCAATGACAAAATTCATGACTGGAAAAATAGTCTGTAGCTGCATTTTGAAATGTTTTGACTAATAATCTTATAATGAATCTCATTTCTACGGAAGCGTATTGCATTCACTTGAGGAAAAAAAATCTACTCTGTTTTTCTGAATTAATGAGTTAATTATCTCAGAATTACGAGATAATTTTTCATGAAAAAAAAAAGTTTTTGCTCTGTTTTTCTGAATTAACGAGTTAATTATCTCAGAATTCCGAGATAATTTTTCATGAATAAAAAGTTTTTGCTCTGTTTTTCTGAATTAATGACTTAATTATCTCAAAATTATGAGAGAATTTTTTCTTGAAATAAAAATATTTGCTCTGTTTTTCTGAATTAATGACTTAATTATCTCAGAATTATGAGATAATTTTTCATAAAAATTTTTTTTTTCAGTTTTTCTGAATTAATGACTTAATTATCTCAGAATTCTGAGATAATTAACTCAATAATTCAGAAAAACAGAGTAAAAACTTTTATTCATGAAAAATTATCTCGTAATTCTGAGATAATTAACTCGTTAATTCAGAAAAACAGAATAAAAAAAAATATGAAAAATTATCTCATAATTCTGAGATAATTAAGTCATTAATTCAGAAAAACAGAGCAAAAACTTTTTATTCATGAAAAATTATCTCGTAATTCTGAGATAATTAACTCGTTAATTCAGAAAAACAGAGTAGATTTTTTTTTCTCAAGTGAATGCAATACGCTTCCGTACATTTCAGCTCTACTTTATGAGTATGAATTATCTAATGCATTGAAAGACAACAATTTAAAAGCACTGTATGGGTTTGCCACAAACTCAGCTGACTGGCTGAGTCTCTTCAGACTTTACTGTACATGAATTATGAGCTTCCAGAACTTCTGATTGAGGCTGTGTGACCTCCTAATTGAACCTCTTTCCACAAATTGAACATAGTTTTTTCTTAGTCTTAGAAAGTTAGTTTTTAGTTAGTTAGGCATGACCCTCCCCGATAATTTATTGATTACTTCATTGTTTTTTTACAACCATGACAAACGACTTACGCCCGTTTCACATATACTCCGTTATGCAGTGCAGGAGCAGCACACGCTATAGTGCTTTCACATATGATGCGTTTGCAGTGCGTAACTGATCCACGGCTGTACCACAAACACATAGGCCTACTCACTATTTTTTATTTCAAATCCAGAAGTTATCAGCAACTTTTATTAAACAAAAAGTTTTGTCAGCATTGCGATTCTCTTTGTACACATATAGCCTACACTCTTTAATAGACGTATTCACGTTTAAACACAATTTAAACAACGTATTATTCAATGCATTAGGCTACTTCTATATAGATTTATATATTAAGTTGCTCAAGCAAGTGGTAACATTTTTAACCATGTACTTATATTAAAATCGCAAACATTTTTAATTAAAACTTAAAATTGACAAAAACAGCCGACTCTCATGCCTTTTCTTTTGCATTTAAATTTTAATACAATAAATCTTGCATGTCACAAAGAACTTGTTTTTCCACCTCCACGAATGAGACGAGTGCTGTTCATTATGTCGCCTTGTTGAGGTAAATTGTAGTTTTCCTTGCTTTAAGGAAAAGATGTCTTTTGTAAAAAGATGACTGTGAAAAATAGTAGTATTTAATTAAATACATTTATGGTGAGATTACTACATTTTATTTAATTAAATGCATTTATGGTGAGATTATTATATTTTCATGTCAATCTGTGTTCATTTTGACCATGAAACATGCGCTGTCACTTTAATTCAGCGCGTTTTTTATAGAAATTTTTAGCTGAAAAGGGTATCGTTTAAACGGCCCTGATTGGAAAATATGACATTTTGCATGAAACCAATATTCCTTATGAAATGAGTGAATTCAGTTCTGTTATCTAGAGGCTCCTTGTTTGTTTAGGCTGAAGAGGACATGCTGTGTGTCATAAAAAAATTATGAAACGTTATAAAGTTTGTAGTGCAAACTGATGTTGGTTTGAAGTTATGACATTGTAATCCCCCATTACCTCTGTACCTTTATACTTTTTGTAGGCATGTTTTTCACAAAAACTGTGCAAACATATGTTAAAAAATTATTTTGGAAATAACACTGGGTGGTGATCAGTTCCATTTACTTTTTATACATCGAGAGAGGACATAGATATTTCCTTAAATCCAGGACTGTTAATACAATATTAAAGAGCCCACCAAGCAAATGTTTCAGAAGGGTTTATTTATTTATTTTTTAATGGGTTTGTTTCAACCTTTATTTATAGGTCCAGAATCAGGAAAGTTGAGAGACAGTAAGGTGAATGAGATCTTGGACCAGTTGCATAAACATAGTCATTATGGTAAGACTGTCTTAAGTACTAGTATGACCAACTACCGGTTAGTCAAGGGTGAAACAGGCTTACTTTTTAGTATCAAATTAGACCAATCTACGTTTTTTTTTTTTTATGTAACTGACTTAAAACAGTTCTGAACAGTCTTAAAGGAAGAAATGTGATGACGAACTTGTAAGTCTAGTCTTAGCAGTTTATGCAACCAGCCACAGGTCAGGACATGAAGGACTTGAAACTGGGTCCCGAGCCAACAGCTCTTGTCACTGGCGCTTTACAATATCTAGTCAACTAGTTGTTTGCAACATTTCCATTTAAACATTAAGCACAAGCACTTACTGTTATATTAAATGTTTACTGGCAACATTCAAACAACCTTGACATTGTGACATGGTTGACATGGAATTAAGAAACAGACTTTGTGCTTGCCCAATGAAAGGTTACAGAGATATTAATGTTATAAGGCAGATTCTTGATGGTCTTCCATTGGAATACTCTATTTTTCATCAGATGGATCCCAAATAAGGTACTTCAATTTGCAATCTTTCCTTGGCCACTAGAGGGAGGGAGAGCACCACACTACGGGTCAGATTCACAGAGGCCGCTGCTGGGTGATGATGGTTTATTATACCAACCGTATGTGTATTTGCTGCTAGAACGCATGCAACCACCAGACTGCATGTTCAAATAATAACCCCTGGTTTCACAGACAAGGCTTAAGCCTAGTCCCAGACTAAAAAGAATGTTTGGGTTGTTTTAACTGAAAACAACTTATGTCTGTGCCATTGTTTTGTCTCAATATGTTTTTTTATTTTCTTCAAAAGAACATTTATAGACAGATAACTGCGTATCAGCAGCAGCAGTGATAGGAGATCAATAATATGGCATTTGAATTCCAGACCAAGGATCTGTCTTCACAGCTGAGTCTCGAACACTACTCCTGGTTCTGGAAAATATTGAGAAGGGTCAAGAACGGAACTTTTTAATTGCCTCTGACTCAAGGTCTTGTCACCCCATAATTGTCGAAATTTCCATTACTAAGTGCTGACTGGGTCACTCAAGACTCGCACATGGGTTTCTATTGATAGGCGGAGTTTTTGTCCTCCTTTGTCTCTCGTTTGACTGTTGAACATATTCTGTTGGACTGTCATTTTTATGATACTGCTAGAAAACGCTTTTTATTCAGAAACATGTTTACATAGGAATATTTCTGAAAGTATCCCCCGAATGGATTTTAGATTTTCTATCTTATGTCAAGTTGAAATGTTTTATATAATAATAAAAATTCTATGGATTGTGATATTGGCCTTGTGTTTGCCATGTAAAGAGCCTACTATGCTAACATGGTGTTAAAAATGTAATAAACAAACAAACAAGAACATTTATAAAAGCTACTCAAATGTACTAATTGAACTAAGAACTAATCCTGGCTTAATCTAAGCCCTTTCTGTGAAACCAGGCCTAAGATTAGTAAAAAACCAAAGTGAGAATTTCCCTTTTTTTTCTTTTTTTTTTTGCATTTTTGCAAAATGGCTGCAATAAACATTTATATTTGAAGTAATTATTTGCATTATGTAGCTCTAGAAAACCTTTTTTTTGGTCGTTTGTTTTGTGTGGATATATTAATATATTTATTATTCATTCATTTTGAATAAGCGGAGGATAAAGGCTTGTTCACAAATGATTTGTAAGTTCCATGCAACTGCCACTAGGGGGCGAAATGCGACAATCAAATGTTACATTTTGAAGATGGTGGAAAGGCGGCTTCAGTCCATACACACACACACACACACACACACACTCACCACCGCAGCATGATGTTTATCATGTGCTGCACTAACACTGAAGTACTTTAGCATGCTGTTGGAATACGGCTCGGTCCTGGTGCAGACAAGTCAGAATGGTCCCCGTGTTCCTGATCTGCAAAAGGGCCTGAAATGTGTAAATAGTGTAAATATGATTGATGTTCTACTTGATAAGACAGAATAAAGTGTTTTCATTTCATATGGAAAAGAGCTGTGCTATAGACCGATGATGAGGCAAATAACTATTTGGTTGCTGCAATTATTTTGAAGTTTTATTGATTAATAGTTTCTTATTGGCTCTCAGAAACACAGCTGAGGAAATGGATTTGGCAGGTTTCTTCATTTATTCCTCTCCTCATGTACAGTCTCCGAGATTATTTAGTGTTCAGCAAGCAAGTTGTTCTCAGTTTGTTCAATTCATGTTTGCCTTCGCTGACTTTGGTATCTTGAACCTCTGTGGAAAAAGTTAGACTAATTATAAACGGCACATTTCGACAGCTGCGCCCAGTTTATTTTGGAAAATTTTGTGAACCTGGGATGTTTTTTTTTTAACCTCACCCCTGTTATGAAAGGCACTTCAGGACACATTGTAAAGACAAATCACAATAAATGGCTCTGAAAATGGTACAAAGGAAGGAAACGCAACCCTATTTTGATGATAAATGACAAAGAGAGGGCAAAAACTTTTTTCTTTTTTTTTTAATACAAATGTTCCTTATAAATCGAATGTTATTGAGCTTTAGAGAGTCTGAACTCGCCCAGATCCAGGTTCATAGCAGAGCTATTACACTTTATCTACTCTACACCGGACACGAGCCTCATAATGCATCCAAACTAAAAAGATCCCATAATAATCAATGGAGCTTGTCTGCATTGAAAGTTCAGCTGGTTAAAGTAAGCTAAAGTGACGAGCTGTAGAGCTACACTTTATTTTTCTTGTTCGTCTGAAATATAATTATTTTAATTACAACTATTAATTTTTGCTATGACGTTTATCCTTAAATAAACTAAAAGCTATTAAATATCTTCTTACCATTATGTCAAACTTAGCATGTGATTTCTGGCCTAATTTAAATCAGCTTTGTTTTGAGCTAATTATTCCGTACTCTCAGGAAAAAAAAGGTACAAAAGCTGTCACTGGGCCAGTACCCTTCAAAAGGGTTCTAATGTGTACCATTTAGGTACTAATATGTACACTTTTGGAACTAATATGTGCACTTTTGGTACCAATATGTACCTTTGATGGACTAATATGCACTCTTTAGGTACACAGGTGTACCTTTTGAAAAAGTCCCGCTACAGTGACAGCTTTTGTACCTTTTTTTCTGAGAGTGTAGTAGCAATGGTGTAATATTTACTATTCTAAAATAACTTGTTTTATAGGCTCACAAAAACGTAAAAATGTAGGATTGTTTTAATTTTAATGTTGCAAATGTCTAGCATTGAACTTACAGCTGATTGGTCCATGTTAGTGAATATTGTTAGTTGGGGTGGGCGATATACTGGTAGACACGATTAACCGGTAGAAATTTGTCAACCGGGAGAGATTTTGGACTATCGTCTCCATTGCGGATACGTACTCGCGTGACATTGATGTGCTGCACAAAAGCTTGCATGCAATTTTGAACATTGCAATTTAAAAACAAATGATTTTAAATCATTTAAGCGCAAAAAGCAGTGAAAGAGAAATGTAGGGAACTCATTTCGGTATTATGTGTCTGAGAGATGGTTTCTGAGCTCTGTCTGTCTGTCATGAACTTTGCCACTTCATGAACCACATGAAGCCACTGCTTATAGAGTGCACGAGTACTGAACTGAGGTCTTTTTGCCACCTAATTGGGTTTGAACGGTCCAGTTTTTGCGAGTATCCTCGTGAACACAGTCATTTATTTCTTAAGTGAGTGTAAACAGTGGAGAAAGTGTATGTGTCACAGTATATTGGATCTGTGCATCTGGTCTTAAAGTGGCAGCAGCCTAATATTCCTGTTGCTGTCTGTGCCATTAATCTTAAACAACAAAAGACAAAGAAATAATCACTCACTGCTCCTGGCTAAATCACTTTTCTAACTTTAAAAATAATACATTTATATTTAATTTGCACAGTGAAGACTATGCAGTGTTTTTTGTACATTTAATTACTTGTATACAATTGATGTAGTATTTCTTATTTAGGTGCTTGAATTTTTTCAGGTAATTTTTTCAGGTCTATTTCATTTGTGTCTTTGTTCTATTGTGGGGTTTTTTTTTTTATCCTATTGCTTGTAATTTATTTATTTTGTCTTATTTGATCACTGACTGTTCACTTGTCTTCAGTAAGCTTGAGTTTTTTTCACTTAGTATTAGTTTTTTGTGATATTGAAAATGGTATCAAAAATTGTGATTATAAAAACCTTATTTAAAGCAAAAATAACTACATTTTGATATATCGTTATCGTGAAATAAAATTACTCCTATCGTGATAGATGGTCATATCGCCCACCCCTAATTGTGAGATGAGATGTTGCTTTGACGCAGTGGAGATATAGTGTTAAATGTTCAAGACTCAGTGTAATCGTTTTCAAAGCTGGTTTTGTCCATTCTGAAAGAAGATCTGTGGCATCAAACCTGAAAACTTTCTGAAGGCACTGTATGCTAATGTGTGTTTTTGGTTTCTGCATGTTCATAATGTTTACCCTCATTATCATATGCTGTTTGACTTTGCACATATTTAGCAGGTCTGCTAATTTTTAATTCTTTTGTTTCACAGATAAAGATGTGACAGCCACAGTAAAAGTCCATAAAGTCACTAAAAATAGTGTCAAATCGCCTGTGACCAAAGGTAGAAACTCTACCGCTCCTTCTGTTGTGGCGATTATTGGGGACTGGTGAAATAATCAATGGGCTCTCCGTTGGGAACTAACATCCTTATCCATCTGGGCTTCTTTTTTTTTAAAGCTTTTTTTTAATAATCAATTTCACTAATGGTATCAGCTGGAAACTGTGGTGATGGGGATCCTGAAATTTTCAACCTCATGTAATTCCTGGAACTAATGCAACTTTCTAGTTCGTACTGTTTGAAATAGGTTGGTGATTGTGGGTTTGGCCTGAGGGTCATTCAGTGTGACCTCAAAGTTTCCAGAAGATTGTGTCAAGGACAGAACCCACGAGGCCTAATTGATGGTCTTGTGTTTCAGAGCCGGTGGTCGAGGGTCCTGTCTCCGTGGGACGAACAGTAGGCTCAGGTACAGCCTTACTGCAAAGAGTGCACTCTGGTCAACATGAGAAACCTAGCAGTTAATATGGGAGGCCTGGTAGTCCAGAGAGAATGTCCTCCACTACATTACTCACAAAAGACACTTTCACACCAAATGCGATATGATAAAACAAAAAACAAACCGACAAATAATTTAATTAATTTGCACAGTACAAAAAGGTGGTGCTGAATGACAGTAAAGCTCACACCAGCCAGGACAAATACCTGAAAGGTGCCCCACTTTGTGCCTGACCTGTACCTTAAAGGGGTAGTTCACCCAAAAATTTGAATGAACGTCATTGGTTCTTGCTGAAGCTCAAACGTGCTCCGTAACACATGAGAATAAACCTCATTGGTTCTTGCTGAAGCTCAAACGTGCTCCGTAACACGAGAATGAACCTCCTTGGTTCTTGCGGAAGCTCAAACGTGCTGCGTAACACGAGAATAAACCTCATTGGTTCTTGCAGAAGCTCAAACGTGCTGCGTAACACATGAGAATAAACCTCATTGGTTCTTGCAGAAGCTCAAACGTGCTGTGTAACACATGAGAATAAACCTCATTGGTTCTTGCTGAAGCTCAAACGTGCTCCGTAACACGAGAATGAACCTCCTTGGTTCTTGCAGAAGCTCAAACGTGCTGCGTAACACATGAGAATAAACCTCATTGGTTCTTGCTGAAGCTCAAACGTGCTGCGTAACACATGAGAATAAACCTCATTGGTTCTTGCAGAAGCTCAAACGTGCTCCGTAACACGAGAATAAACCTCATTGGTTCTTGCAGAAGCTCAAACGTGCTGCGTAACACATGAGAATAAACCTCATTGGTTCTTGCTGAAGCTCAAACGTGCTCCGTAACACGAGAATGAACCTCCTTGGTTCTTGCGGAAGCTCAAACGTGCTGCGTAGCACATGAGAATAAACCTCCTTGGTTCTTGCTGAAGCTCAAACGTGCTGCGTAACACGAGAATAAACCTCATTGGTTCTTGCGGAAGCTCAAACGTGCTGCGTAACACGAGAATGAACCTCATTGGTTCTTGCGGAAGCTCAAACGTGCTGCGTAACACATGAGAATAAACCTCATTGGTTCTTGCTGAAGCTCAAACGTGCTGCGTAACACGAGAATAAACCTCATTGGTTCTTGCGGAAGCTCAAACGTGCTGCGTAACACATGAGAATAAACCTCATTGGTTCTTGCTGAAGCTCAAACGTGCTGCGTAACACGAGAATAAACCTCATTGGTTCTTGCGGAAGCTCAAACGTGCTGCGTAACACGAGAATGAACCTCATTGGTTCTTGCTGAAGCTCAAACGTGCTGCGTAACACGAGAATGAACCTCCTTGGTTCTTGCGGAAGCTCAAACGTGCTGCGTAACACGAGAATGAACCTCATTGGTTCTTGCGGAAGCTCAAACGTGCTGCGTAACACATGAGAATAAACCTCCTTGGTTCTTGCTGAAGCTCAAACGTGCTGCGTAACACGAGAATGAACCTCATTGGTTCTTGCGGAAGCTCAAACGTGCTGCGTAACACATGAGAATAAACCTCATTGGTTCTTGCTGAAGCTCAAACGTGCTGCGTAACACGAGAATAAACCTCATTGGTTCTTGCTGAAGCTCAAACGTGCTGCGTAACACGAGAATGAACCTCATTGGTTCTTGCTGAAGCTCAAACGTGCTGCGTAACACGAGAATGAACCTCCTTGGTTCTTGCGGAAGCTCAAATGTGTGGCATAACACCTATTAGAGATATTTTTTCTCAAATAAAAGTTAGTTTTTTAGAACGCTGGCCCTGTGACGTGTACCGACAACTATACATTATTTAAGTGTATTCTCTTCGTTAAGATTTTTATATAGCAACTGTGTCAAGTATATGTTTCATTTATAATGTTTCTCCTTTAATCCAATATAAAATTTCATACCGTAATTTAATACCTCATAACTGGTAGTATAACAAGCCTATAAGCAAGATTAATTGTTATACCAGTTTGACATGACAGAAGAATGGCCTAAATTCAATCTGTTCATTATATAAAGCAATCGTGTCTTTTCAGAAAATTTAGACTAAACCGCTAAATTAATTTTGATTTTATGATCCCTTTATGAACTTTTTGAAGGCGTCAAAGTAGTAGTTGTTTAACTGTCAATGTCTGTTGTGTGTCGAAGATTGAAGTCTGGTCTGAATGGCGCAGTTTTTTTAAATTATTATTTAAAGGGCGCATTAGTAATAGCCTATGTGCCTATTTATTACACACACAGGGATGCCAAATATTGGCAGCAGCACTCAAAGATGACAAATATTAAAAATAAAAGGATTACAATGTAAAAGATTAGTATTGTGTAGATAAAGATATGGTGGAATCCGGCTTGTCCTGTAGATGGTCTGCTTGCCCCGCTTTAAGCTCGCGCACGTGCAGATCCGTGTGCTCTCTGGAGACACGTTCAGTCTTTCCGCTTGCAAATTCCACCATGTAAATAGCGAATCCGCCATGGCACGAGAGCAACTGGCTTTCAAAGGGAATGGGAGATGACACTCTGATTGGTTTATTGCACGTTACGCCCAAAACACTCCCATTCCTCATTAAGAGAATAGGGACGACCCTTTTTCCTGTCGTTAAACTAGCAAAAGTGGATTCGGACTTCGATTCGGTTGGGTGAGTTTTTATCCCCAGGTGAGACAAAAAATTTTCAACAGATATTAAAAACAATGTCAGAGAAAGTTCATCCCTGCTTAGCTGCATAATAATCTTTCTATTCAAAATTTTGTATGTCACAGTTGGTGTGAAAGAGTCTTAAGATAGTGTACATGGGTCATTATCAGGACCTGTTAAACTTTTAAGAAATGTTTCTCCGAGCACCAGGGCCGTAACCACCAAAAAGTGAATCTCATTTATTTACAGTCAATATTGTGCTTTGTGCAGTCTTTTTTTTTCCATTACAGAGTTGAACTTGAACTTAATGAGATGGGTGTTGAGTAAACATCGAAGTGCTGCTGATTAAGTCTCCAAGAGAAACGTAATAAAAATATTTAAGAAAAAAAAGAAGAAAAAAAAAAGAAAAAAAATGACATCACAGATTATTTTCATTGTATTATTTTTAAGTGGGAATTGTGATTGCATGACATTTTAGAAAAGCATTGTAGTAAAACTACATAATATTTTGGTTAAGTAAATGATTAATAGGGATATTTCCTTTTTTATTTTAAACGTTTTTTTGCATTACACATGAAACCAAGTTAAATCTATAAAAGAATATAACCAACTTCATATCTTGTTTAATACATCAGTAATTATATTGTCATTGGGATACATACAGAACAGCACACACGTGCACCAACATACAATACACTATGAATGAAAACCACATCTTAGCCTTCATACCTTAGAATGATGTCTTTATGACTATAGCAGAATGTGTTTGTTATAATATGAATGGGTTTTCACTCTTCATTTTGCAAAGACTTGCATTATAAATCACAGTGATTTGCAGGCTGCCAGTTTTAAACTGCTAAACCAGCCTAAACCTATACCAGAGATACTTAGATTGTCAGTTTTTGGTGTTATTTATTTCTGCAACCCACTTTACATCCCTGTGAAATTGTAATCAAAAACTTGGGCCTCCATCTGAAAGGGTTCATGTCTGACCCCGGCGGGTATCTAAGAGTTTGCTTGCTGTGGTTCCACAGTTAAAACACCCTCGGAGGGTCTGTCTCTGAATTGCCTATTGTGAATAATTCCTTTTCAGAAGTGGTCACTTTCTAACCAGTTCCTCCTCTCCAATCTGCAGCATCTGTCTGGAGAGCATCAGAGGCGTTCTCAAACTCTCCTTCCCATGCCTTAGTGCCATATGACTAGCAATGCTGTCCTCGCTGATGCCTTATTCACGCTGTGAATGCTACCAACTGTTGCTAATGAGAATGTAGCAGCTGAATTAATGTTTTGTTCCACATTTACCTGTTCATCAGTCCTTTTTACTGAGCCCATTATTTCAGTCTGCTTGGTAAATATTTGGTCTTTTGTTAAATGTTTTTTTGTTTCTAGCGGCACTGCTCTTGCTATCGCATTAAGCATGCTTAAAGTTGAAGATGTTACTGTTTCTATTGACCAGACGGAATGAAGTAGGCATACTTAAGTATGCACAGCAGTTTTGGTTTACTGCTTTTTCATTTCCCCCTGCTCACACTTCTGTTTTTTCTCTTCTTTTTTGAAGGCTTAGCATCATTGACACCTCATTGACACCTATGGTCTTATGAAGCCCTCATAGGTGGAGAGCTGCTTTTTTAACAATTTCCCAGTTGAAATGTGGAATGTTTTGGCTGGTCTAATCTTATATTGCTGCTGCTTCTGCGTACACTAAGATCCTTTAGATGATGACCTAACTATTTGAATGTTATTTATTATTTACATGTTTAGTGGTACAAAAATGCACCAGTGATGCATTTTGACATGATGATGGCATAACAAGTGAGGACTTACATTTCTTTTTGTGTTTGGCTTATAATGTTCTGAGTTAATGTTCATTTTCATCTTTCTCTTCACAGTGTTTGATAAGCAAGGGTTCGTGCTGAATTTGGACACAAAGCTGTAAGTATTCTGTATGATACCATCCCTTCCTTATACATTTCACCAATAGAGAGAAAATTTACATCAAATAATCGAAATGTTAATACAACGGTCAATACAAGAGCAAGCAGCCTTTTAGTGTATCTTGATAATTATTTTTTTATTTTTTACTATCATGATCTTTAGATTACATAAAGAATTTGTATTATAGGTATTAGATGCTGTCACTGGTCACCGTTTCTTTTTCACCACATTACCTTTCTACTTTCACTTGTTCAGTTCAGTCGTCCTGAACTGTAAGAAATTATTTAAAAAAAATGTAAATGTTATTGTTCCAAAATATATTGCTTTTGCTCACCAATGTTGTATTTTTTAAATAAAAAATTAAGTAAAAACTGTAAACTTGTGAAATAATACATTTCAAAATAACAGTTTTTTTATATATTTGAACATAATTTATTCCTGTGATGGCAAAGACAATCCTCCAGTCATCAGTGTCACATGATCCTTCAGAAATCATTCTAATATGCTGCTTTACAGCTCTAGAAACACTTATTATAATATTATTATTATGATGATTATTATAAAACCTTGTTTTTTTTTATTGGATTCTTTGAATAGAAGGTTCAACAGTTTTTTTTTGGGGGGGGGGGGGGGGGATATAAATCTTTATAAATGGCTTTAGTCACTTTTAATCAATTGAATGCATCTTTGCTGAATTTCTTAAAAAAATTAACCCCAAACTTTTGAATAGTAGTGTTTAATATATCAAGTGGTTGTAGCAATACATATTATATAGAGAAATATAATAAATAAAAAACCTAGGGTACTAAAAAGTCTTTAAAGCAATAAAGGCTTTTGCCCCCATTCAGTGCCATCAGTGTCTTTGAGCAATCTATTCCAGCGACCTCGTGTGTGACGTGTTGTGATGTATGATAGGTCTGTGTGTGGTAGGTATATGTTTACATTTCATCTTTGAAGCAGCCATACTCTCAGACTCTCACCTCGCCCTAATTTCTCAGTGTTGAGCATCAGAGAAGGCATGTCTGTCCACACCATGCGCACGTACAATAAGCAAAGCCTTCGACAGGTTTAGATTTCATTGACGCTGTGAGCAAAAACTGTCTGTGTGGTGCACTTCATCATTCAGCTGGCCTCAATCCACCACCCGTTCTGCTGCTCAAAGACTCTGAGCTGTCACGACAACAAAATATGACACTGTCCCATTGGGCCAACCACTTAATCAAAATGAAGGCTTCAGCAAATAAGTGTCTTGTGGCTTTTATTTTAACTGTTGAAAAGGCACTTAGTGTCAGACTATGTGATTTGATGTTGAAACCTGGGGTTTCGGCATTTTATCAACAATGTAAATTCGGAGAACATGGTTTTGGTTTTTTATTGTGTTACTGACACTTCAGAAAAATGGACATAGTTATTTAATAGTGATTTTTTATCCAGTATTGAGATTTACACAGTTGATGCTTTAGATGCCATTTAACAAGGTGGTCCAGCCAGCATGTGTCCATTCTCAACCACCTCCAGTCTCTGATAGTCCTGATGTCTCTCTCTCTCTCTCTCTCTCTCTCTCTCTCACACACACACACACACTCTCACACTCCCACAAACCCATTGGCCTCTCAGACCTGACCTGTGTCCTCTTCACCTGTTTATTTGAACTGCTTTCATTGTGAGCTGCAGGTTATTAATGATGCCACAGTTTAGGTGGTAGGAGCGTGTCTGCTGCCCCCATCCATTTAGAGGATTTCTCGATATTTTATTATTGTTACAACCACTTGATATATTATATGTATATATAACGTATGTCCAAAAGTTTGGGGTCTGTAAGATATTTTTATTTTAAAATATTTTTGAAAGAATTATCTTATGCTCACATAGGCTGCATTTTTTGGTCAAAATACAAAAATAACTGTTTTCCATGTTAATATAGTTTAAAATGTAATTTATTCCTGTGATGGTAAAAACTGAATTTTCAGCATCACTTTACTTTATTTTTTACATTATTTTTTTGAGGAGTTCAAAAGAACAGCATTTATTTGACATAGTATTTTTGTAACGATGTAAAAAGTCAGATTTAATGCATTGTTGCTGAATAAAGTATTCATTTCTTTCTTTCTTTTTCTTGTTTTTTTTATCTTACCAACCCCATAATTTTAAATGTTGGTGTAAATATATCTAAAAATAATAGTTTTACATTGTTAGTCTGTTTTGATTTCTGTCTTTGTCTGTGTTCTGTCTATTAGTTCAGTTTAGTCTTCCTCTGCCCATTTCTGTTTGTTTCCATAGTTACTTATTAATTAGTTAGTTCAGTTCTGGTGTGTTTTGTTAATTTGTCTCTTTAGTTCTGTCTATTTATATCCTGTCTTCTGTCTTGTTCTTGGTCAGTTATTTTACGTTGCAAGTGTAAGTTGTTCTGGTTTTTGTTCTGAGTTTATTTTGTTTAGTTTGAGACTGTTTATTAAATATTACTGCTGCACTTTAGATCCTGCTTCTGCCTCTGCTTCAACCGAAATTGTAACAAATAGAATACTGTAAGTCTTTTAAAAAGAGTCCTGATTGTTCCAGGTTCTGTTCAAGTTTTTAACTTTTTTGTGTCAGTGTCATACAAAATATCTTTGACTCACGTAGAACTCTACCCTGATTAAAATGAAAACATTTAAATTAAAATTAAATTAAAATAATACTGTAAGGCACCTACAATGGAGGCAATAAAGTATAACCACAAGATTCCAAACATTGCAGATTTTAACAAGACATGAGTTATATGGCATTGCTGTCTGTAAAGCATTGTTTGCATTGTGCAAACTTCTGTCACGCATAACCAGATGTTTACTCATCTAGAAAAGTAGACAGTTTTATTGTTTGAAAAATAAACTAGCTTTATGGAATAATTAGTGTAAGTACTTTACATTTCAGCTTTTAAACAACCCGGAACGCTGGCCCTGTTTAGTTTACTGAGCGTGTAACCAGTTTTTGCCTTTTTCCTATAAAAATAAAACTGAGGGGCAAGTCAAAATTGTTTTCTGTGGTAACATCATACCACAAATGCTGTCTTTAGAGCGTTAGCTGTTTTGAGCTTGGAACATTCTTTCAGAACAAAAGTATGAAATAAACACGCTCACTGTTTGTGCAGCCAGCAAAATGTGTTGCATTCCTATTGTTTGACTATTTCATTTATTTAACACATCAGCGATAAACGAAGTTTCACAAAGTAATCCATCACATCCTGATCTAGATGCCATCCATCATGTGCCAGGCAAGATAAAACAATGTAATATACCTCAGATTCACCATTACCCTGTAGCATAGTTATGCTGTCTGATGTTTCTGTCAGGTTTAACATTTACAACCCAAAATGAATGCCTCCTCTTTCTTCTCCTCTCTAACTGTCTACAGGCCTCCAGAGTTGGTGTACAAGTATGGAAACCTCAGTGAAGGATCCTGCAAACCTGGCTATGCAGCTGCCAAAATGACTGCTATCTATCCAAAGTATGAACCGATTTTTTTATTAACATAATACTCAGGGTTCGACAATAAGAATGACCCATTGCCTTTTTCTGTAACTTATTGTACATGTTGTTGCACAATCTGCTGTTTTAAATGAGTGATGCACTGATATTTAGGCCACTGAAAAACAGTTTACATTTTGGCTGAAATTAGTGCTTTTCTGGTGTCTTTTTCGTGCACACAACATGTATAAGCTATAACAGGTAGATATGCTCTGTATAACATAATTTTAATTATATTTTTACTTATTCTGTTAGTGATGTCTTAATCATAATTATTTAAAGTGCCCCTATTATGCTTTTTCAAATATTAACTTTCATGCCGTGTGTAATATAGCTGTTTGTGAGAGTAATTTGTCTAAAGAGTTTTAAATATCAAAGTACATGACAATTAAAGTTATTGTCTCCTAAAATAAAGAAGTGTTGAGTTGTCAGCAATTCCATTCTCATTTCCTGTTACATACCTATGTAACAATGTAACAAATTTGCATAATGCCAGCCTTTGGTCTTCATTGACTGCCCGCAAACATCTACTTTGACCCTGTACAAAACACTCTAGTTGTAGCTAGAGAGACTGAATCTTCGAACAAACCATTTTCAGACTCTTTGAGAAAAGAGATGATGTGCAATGGAAGAAAATTAAAGTTTATTTTTAATTTTTTATTACCTAGGCTGCATGTAAACAAAAGAAAATTAGGAACCTTTACAATAGCATAATAGGGGCACTTTAATGTATGTTTGAATAAACCTGTCAAAATATATTACAGCCACCGTTTAAATGTTAAAATTTGAGTAGAAACATAATTTGATTATTAAAAAACTGCCTTGCATGCAGTTTAAATGTTTGTACAACTCAGTTTGTTGGTTGACTGTTGGTTGTTACAATACATATGTAATAATTTTGGTGTTGGTGTTTCAGTAAAAAATAATTTGGTGCACCATTAGTTAAAGTTAGCTGTCTGAGATGGGTGATATTGTTGAAAATATATGAAAAAAAAAAAAAAATCCCCAAAACAAATGTCTAAATATAAAGTAAATTGTTCATCAAAGTGGTGACTGACAGAAACACATTCTTATTGTTGATTGCTGATATATATGAATTGAGGTCTATTGCAGTTTCACTTGAATTTGCACTCTGCTAGATGTGGTTGTGTTTTGAGAAAAGGTATTTCATATTTCAAAAGGAGGATAAATGAAGATGGCAGATGGGATGGATGTTTGGTTGGAAGAACACAAAGAAGCTTTGGCTGAATGCTGTGTTTTTAGTCATCTTTTTTTTTTTTTTTTATCTGTTCAGCTTTTTTGAAACCTGCTTTTGATCTGGAAGGCTTTGCAATATTGAGCTCTCTGTCGTCTTCAGAATTAAGTACAAACTCTATGAATGGAAGACCGCTTTGTTAAAGATTTACTTCTGTAGTCCTGATTTACCAAGTTCCTTGTGTATTCAACTCTCCCTGGTTTTGAGAGACACTATGTCACTTCTCAGCCATGAAGCCCCTGAGGCCAGTCTCATAATATCTCAGATTGAACAGAAAGCTGTTCCCCTGATCCATTAAGTCCTTGTTAATTTGTGACCTACCACAACAAACAACCACTTCCGCATGCTCGCCAGCTCCACAATGTGCCTGTTGTAACTCTTTTGGAAGTGGACAGTGATTCTGTCATTGCGGCTGAGAGGAAAATGCTCTGTAAAGCAGCCACTGTGGAGAACCGAATGAGTCAACTTCTTCCATTTGACTAAATTCTCAGAGCTCTCCTCGACTCTCAATGATGTCACACAACGCTCAGCGACCCTCAGTGACGCCATGGCCCTTTGATGGAGCTTTCCGTATTTGCTGGCATCCGTATTCCATTGTTCCCTCATCTTTAGGATAATTCTCCTGCTGGCTATTGTTAGCAGAAGTCATTTTTCCACTACAGCATGCCCAACGATGATAAACATTAAGCATCACGGTTTGGTTTGTTCATGGATATTTCTCTCATCGCCATAAGATTGTTTAGAAATAGCTTTTCCACCAATCAAGCAAGATTATTTTGGAAGGGATTTTAGAAGCTATCACAAAACAGTAACTATCACACAATAGCAACAGCAATATTTAGTCAGATGGTTGCCCTGGATTGATTTAAACAAAAACTGACTAAACAAAAATATTAATTTAAGGAAAAAAACCTTTTAAAGAAGAGAGAGTGTAAAGAACAGTTGACAACAAGAATGACAAGTTCACGTTGCAGAAGACGTTTTGTTTTGTTGTTATTTGTCTAGAGGCAGTACAAGCATCAAGAGACCCATAAAGCAGAGCAATGACTGAATTGGTGCCTAAAACTTTTTAACAGGTCCCCCAATTAATGGCATATGTGTTAACAGTGTCTACAATGTGCCTCTAATTAACATGTGATGGATCAAGGTTCTCAGGGTCTCTGTTTATTTTTCGGGGTCAAAAGGCACTGCTGCCACATCATTACAACACAAATATTTGAGCTTTTTTATTGCATGATAAATTATTTATAATGATGTTTAGGATACATTGATTCAGTTAAGATGTTGCCAGAATCACGGTGAACTAAAGAAACATTTTATGTACTTTTTGAACGTATAAACAGATAATAGGTTTCACAAACTGACAACTGTACAACAATATTGATTAATTATAAATGATAAATATACTGTTGTTCCTTGTTAATTCATGCTCATTAATAATATAAAAAGCTTGCATTTTTAAAAAAGTTTTTAAAAAACGAAGTATTATACGTAGACAGTATATGTAAACAAATTGAACCTTATTGTAAAGTGTTTCCATTGAATTAATCAAAGCATAGTAGTTTTGTAGTTGGATATTTTTTAAGCATCTAAGAGGACTAACTGTGTACATTTTGGATAAAGAACCTTAAGACTCAATTTCAAGAAAGTCACCTAGTATAATTAAAGGCACAATATGTAAGATTTTTGGATTAAAATATCAAAAAACCACTAGAACAATGTTAAATATTTTGTTGACTTGTGGACTTACATTATCCCAAATGTTTCTAACAAGGTTTAAATCCAGAGGATTTGGCAATTTTAACCAGTGTAATGGTCTGTATCATTGGGTCGCCTGTCAGTGACGTCATGTCCCATTACCCTTGATTTCCTCGATTTTCCAGGAAACCCCAAAACTTTAATATATTATGCGTTTTATTAGACAGGTGAGAAACTGTTTGGATACCGTCATCGACAGAAAACGAATCCTTGTTCAATACGGTTTGAATCTTGTTTTCTTGATTTACTGCGAGTAACATGTTTGTACCCAGAAAGTAAATCAGACAACACTATTTTGACAAGTGGCTAAAATGGCATAATCAGAAATAGCTTTATTTTTGTTTACAGTAATACAGCATTTTTGCCCACCATACAATGTTTTAAAATGAATTGTATGCCATTAACAAACACTCGTAACAATCTATCTTTTATTAATATGATATTCTAATATCAATCTAGCTTACTGCAGTGTGCAACAAGTGTCTCATACCAACACCGAGAGTGTTCCGCTCCGACAGCTCTCACCCCCGCCCTGCTTCATACCACAGTAACGTTAATAAAGCTTTAATACATTAGCTCATCCATGAATATGATTTCTACCCAAGTCCCGTC
Source organism: Leuciscus leuciscus (assembly GCF_965113295.1). Lineage (NCBI taxonomy): Eukaryota > Metazoa > Chordata > Actinopteri > Cypriniformes > Leuciscidae > Leuciscus > Leuciscus leuciscus. The sequence continues at coordinate 21,014,443 of NC_138730.1, read as the reverse complement.
TGATTGGTTTTAATCAGCTGTGGAGGTGAAGACAACAACTCCCATTATTCCGCACTCATTCAAGGCGTCATCAAGCTACGCCTTTGTTATTGTTTTGAATAAAAGTCCTCTAATGGAAAAACTTACATACTGTCCCTTAAAATTTTACTTTTATCTTTATGCAAACAATTTATTTTTTAAATCTAGAAAAACTTATCAGCCTCACTAATCAGTGGTTGGATAAAGTAGGGATGGTCCTATTAAGGTTAAAGCCCAATTGCATGTATATGGTCATTTGGGCAATTGCTTATCTCTCCCTTTAGCGGTTTCATTTTAATAGGGGATCCCTGCATGTGTAGGAAACCACCTGAAGCCATGTGATCCCACCCTCTGTTAGTTCAGTCGTTGGCTCACCCATGGAATCAACTTTATTTTCAACACCTCTACTCCTTTCCCCAAATTGTTTGTATTGGACTCTTAAATCAAATGTCTTGGTTGAACTTGAGCGGCCGGTTATAAAAATACAGCCCCCAGTGAGAGATAGCCATGAGGAAATGAGCACAATGTGCACAGGCCTCCTGTTCAGGACCCCTTTAAGACAAGCAGACCCCTGTCTGTCTTTAGACCTAAAGCTCTCTCACCCAGTTATTTATAATGCGAGTTAGTCCGCACCCCACAAGCCACAAGTTAATTAATCACAGTTTGTTTTGGCAAGACTTCGCTTTGTCTGCTTTTATCAGGTGATATCAGAAGAGTATCCGATGCAACCGTTTTTTTCCTTTTTTCTTGACGTTGTCGGATATCCTCTAGCCTTCAGCGATTAGTACATAAAATAGAAACACTTTTATCAGAATCTGTTTACCAGTTGCCAATAGTGAGCCCATTCATTTCCTCATCTCATTTCCTGCCATTGCTCTGACTTTTTTTTTCAATTGACATCCTCTTTGTCCTCATTTTCCCGACATATCAGACATTGTTGTAGATTTAGATGGTTCAAAAGCAACTGGAGTCCTCTGTTACCAAAAAAGCTTGTTAAATTGCTCCCTTTAATGTGAATTTTGATGGTCATTAACTCCTGCTGCTCTGTACTTTGGAAAGGATTTTGGGAAAGGGGTTCTGCTATTTTTTCTTCCTAAAAGCAAGAGCTGTTTTTTTAAATGACCCTTGTGTTCTCTTTACTGATCCATGATTAGTCTTTTAAGTTTTCTTAAGGGAACCTAGTTTTTTCAAACCGCATGTAACTCTCGACAAGCTTTCCTTGTTAGTCTTCCCCCTGACCAATCTACTGCAATTTTCTAACTTAATTATAAAAGACCTCAGAAAGAGGGGGAAAAAAACCTCTGAAAAATGATCCAATATCCTCATGTTTGTAAATGAATAATGAGCCTGTTGAGTTGGGAGGGTCGTAAAAACAGACATCCATCGTGTGGCCACACTTACGGAAGCAGAAAAGTGGCAGCGTTCACGATGTGTTTGTGGAAGATGCTCTGCTGTCTGAGACTTATAAAAATGACCCCTGAAAGGGATCTGTATTGAAAAATGTTGTTTGATGGCTTCTGAAAGTTCACACTGCTTACCGGCACCTTTGAGCAGCTCAGTGTTCCACTTCCTGGAGATTTCCCATTTGTATTGCTTTAAATGTTGTCGAAATGCCCTTTGGTAGCAGGCGGAGTAGATAAAAAATGACAGCGAGGATCTGTGGGTCAGAGGCACAGGCATTTATCGTTGCATTTGCACATCAAGCTTTAAGAGGGGAGTGTGCTGGGAAATGGCCTCCGGGTAGGGTATCCCCTGACTCCTCTAAGAAGGGGTGAACGGAGGCCTGGGTTCGTGATTGATTGGTGCTGGATCAGCCACACTGTTTTAAACTTTAATCACAGGTCAAAGCAGAGATGAAGTGAGACCTCTCACATACAAAAGCCCCTTTTGACTCCCCAAGCTCCTGATGTCCAGGAAGGGAATGTGTTGTTTGGCTATATTTTATTAGCCCTTTTGATATGGAATTGATATGGAGATGTTTTTGGTACTGTGCAAATATTTGCAGTCTTCTATTAGATTTGCTGAATTTGCATTTGTCTACATCTGAATGTTAGTTGTCAATAGAATGTACATTCATTATGTTTTGTTTCTTATGCTTTTGCAGGTTTAGTAAGCCAGCTTCCATGTTTCTGGACCGAAACTTTAAGCGGCTTGCAAAAGTTAACAACTATTTACCTCCATTTGGATTTAAAACACAAGGTATGTATCTTTTTTAAAATAGATTTGTTAAGGTGGACTTTGCCCTTTAACAACAATATTCTCCAAATGCTGTCTTGTTTCCAAAAATTTTTTATTTACACAAGTTAATTATTTGAATCGGTATGAAGCACTTTTTGGGAGGTCTGCAAAAAAAATTTTTTCCAACAAATTTTTGTTATTATTGTGTCCTGTTCATTGTTATGCCCCTAATATGCTCTCGTTCATAGAGATTTTTTGATGGATATCGAGGCTTTTTAGGTTGTGTGGAATCTGCAATCACAGACCCGGTTTGTTTGCTCGTTTCCAAGGCTGCGATGCGCTGCTTCTCCTGCCAACTGGCATCCCGGGGTGTCGAAATACTATTGGGTGAACAGGCAGTGGGCGAGATCACACAGACCAAACAAAACCCGACTGACAATACGGAGCTTGTAAAATAATAATATAACTGGCTGTAGAAGTGTTTTTCAGAGAAACGAGTATGTGAAATTAGCATGTTTCCTAAATATCTAAATATCCGTTAGGGTAGGGTGTCATGGTCATTCGTAAATGACAATTGGTGTCGCAAGAACGCATCTCGTATAGTGTGCCATAGTGGATGACAACTGATGCTGCTTGTCTAAAGTGTAAAATCATTGGTTACCCGTAAGCCAATCACATAACGTTTTGTTATGACGTGTGTTATGCGCATGCTCAGCCGCATTGAACTTCCACTGTAAACACATGTATGATGCGAAAACAAAACCATCGAGCGAAATACCGGAGTGAACATGGCTGTGAACGACTTTTGCAGATTATGTGAAGTAAATCTACGCATCCACGGTACAATCAGCGTCTACGTCACGGCTCTCAGCCCGCCCTCTGTTCGTTGATTGGCCGGCTGTTTTGAGGCCGGAGGAAAACTGGGAGATAGGTCGCTATCTCAGACTGAGTACAGAAGCGAACTGAAATTGAGCGGAAGTACGAAGTCTGACGTAGTCAGGCTACGTAAACCCTTTTGTACACAGCTGTCAAACATGGCGAGACAAAAGAGAGACGGTTGTATTGGTGCTGCTAGATTGAATTATGCAATGGAGAAAAGGTTAATGCAGCTATATGGCAACAATAGTCCTACCTTTGTGATGTTTCCTCGAGCGACTACCACGACAGAGTGAAAGATAAATGCTGGCGAGCGATAGCGGAGGTGCTTCAGCAACCCGGTGATTACTGGAATTAGCGTTAGGCTAGTACAACCATTGTTTGTTTACGCTCTTGTTTCCAGAAGTCAGTCGCTTGTTCTGCCTTCTCAATGATGTCACGCACATTGTTAAAGATGCCAATCGATGATTGGTCGTGAAGCAACGTGTTGTCTGTTTCTTGTCCATGACAAGACAAGAATTTAGGAGTCAAGATCACATAATCTGACTGACAAAACAGACAAAAAAATTGTGTAGTCTGAACCAGGCATATCGCTGATGCGCACATTGCAATATCAATGCTAAAATGAAATAATGTGCAGCCTTTCTAACGGCTTAGCTCCAGTCTATTTAACGGATCTTCTATCGCCCTATAATCCATCGCGCTCTTTAAGATCACTAAATTCAAGGCTTTTGGTCATACCTAGGATATCCAGAACCACCAAAGGAGGGAGAGCATTTTCACATTTGGCTCCAAAACTCTGGAATAGTCTTCCTGATACTGTTCGTTGCTCAGACTCGCTCTCCCAGTTTAAAACTAGATTAAAGTCGCATTTCTTCAGCCAGGCATTCATATAATCCTACAGTTCAAACTACAATCCGGCCTCTAGCTCATAAATGCCAGAGGAGAACTGGCTCCCGACTGAGCCTGGGTTCTCCCAAGGTTTTTTTTTTCTCCATTAGGTCACCTGATGGAGTTTTAGGACACCATTAGGTCACTTGATGGAGTTTTTCGGTTCCTTGCCACTGTTGCCTTTGGCTTGCTCAGTTGGGGATATTTTGGGGATATTTAATTTAATTTTATCAATCAATAAATTCCTCTTGAAACAAACTTTGTTGTATTATTTTAATTTAATCCTGTGAAGCTGCTTTGATACAATCTGTATTGTGAAAAGCGCTATACAAATATACTTGACTTGACTTGACTTGACTACTACCCCCCCCCCCCCCCCCCCTCCTCCACACAACGCTATACTAGTTTTTGTGGCTTGATAAACAAATAACATTCTGTATCTTAAAAATTTATCATTTCTAAAGTTTATATTTTGGGTTTATATAAGTCAGTCTCACTATCATTCCTTCTCTTTCATACTGTGCACATTAGGGCTGGGGTAAACGATTATTAATTAAACGATTAGTCGGGCGATTATTTTATCGATTAGTCGACTAATCTAACGACTAATTGGAATTATTTATCCTGTCTGTTATTCGCATATCTCTGTCGAGCCGTTACTCCGATGGATTTCAAACTCGACAGCTGTCTGGGCACGAGTAAGTGCAGTGCCAAGTTTGACGTTGTTTGGATGAGAAATGCAAAAGATATGTTAAATATATTGGTAAAAGAAGCACTTAGAAGGTTGTGGTTTAAAAATAAACATTCTGACATAAACACACTGTCAGCTACAATGTTTACTTCTGAATAATATAGTATAAATGTGATAAATCCTTTTTTTTTTTCATGCAATTAATCCATTGAATCAATATAAAAGTAAATTTTCACATTGAAACTGTTGAAAATACACAACAAAGTAAGTTGATCCACATATGACAGCCTCTGAACTCGGTCAATACTAATCTGGACTAAACATAGGCTACATTCAATCAGCCATCGCTAGAAATACCTTCTGAACGACGGCGACCTTCTTTTTTGACGGCGATCAGCTGTAAAATGGCTTAGGTCCTGCTCGGTTTTCGTTGACTTTGAGTACAAGAATTGAAAGTTTTTTAAAAGATCCCCTGGGGTTAACGTGTCAGCATTCGACAGAAGTTTGACGCTGTCGTGTGAGAACAAGCATCAGTCGGCATTTCTCTTCCTCCCGCGTGCCTCATCTTCTTAATCTCCTCACGTAAATGATTAGATTTCGATGGCTTACGTTTCTTCCCTACGGCAGAATCCACCACAGGTTCATCAATGTATTATTTTTTTTGTTTGTTTGTTGATCAAAAAGTGCAAAGTAGATAAGGAAAACTAGGATGCCGGGTGTCAGAGCGCCACCGTTACTGTTTACAATGCGTGGAATGGTGCGCTGTGATTGGTTGAGCGGATTTGTGGCATTCTGCAGAGAAAGGAGACGTGTGTGTGTGGCGAGCTGTACCTCCGGGAATGGTGCAAAAAAATAAATAGATAATAAATAAAGAAGCGTCGACGCAAAAAATATGACGTCGACGTAATTTTGGCGTCGACGTCATCGACGCACCGCTACAGCTCTAGTGCACATTAATATCTTCCCTCCTGCACATGCACTCAGCAATTCAAAACTTGTCCCGCAGCTGATTTTCAAGAATATTTAAGCAAAATGGACAAAACAGACCCAAATAAAATAATGCAATTAATCAGAATCCTATCTGGAATTCTATCATTCGTATATAGAGCTTATTATTGATACAATTGCATTTGACATGCAACTTCACTCTCGAAAAGTCAAGAGAAAGCAGAAGTTTAACTGGCATAAATAAAAAGTATTACTGGACAATAATACGTCTCTGGTCACAAAAATGACTCCTGTCATAAACTCCAAATGTTTTAAACTGTTAGCGTTCATGTTTCTATATAGCAGTAGGATGCCAAACCTTACTTTGATCAACCATTGCCGGTTCAGGACAGGGATGACCCTGATATTGCAGGAGTGTCTGAGAGTAAACCTCTGTTGTGTGTACGTGGCCTGATGTAATGCACTGTATGGCAGACATTTATGTACCTCAGTGATGTGGGGGTTTTATTCCATTCAGCAGAGAACAAGAACTTCATTCTACTGAGCTTTGTGAATGTATCAAAGAGAATGAGACATTCAGAGAAAGACCTGTAGATAAGAAAACGGTTTCTTGAAACCAATTGGTTGTTAATGTAATCCTCCGTTGTCTGCTCAGTTTTTTTCCCCCTCCATCTGAAAAGACGATTACATCTTAGATTTCAGCACATTGTCAAATGTTCCAGCACTTGAGGGCAACGGGCACATAAGGGTACCTTGAATGTAACCTTTGTGTTCGGTTAAGGGCTGCCGTGTCCACGCACATGAAGACTTTCAAAAGAGCAGGTCCCTTGTTTACATTACACCTGGTTTCTGTTTGCTGCACGGATCGTGAGCCTAGCGTGACTTCGCTTTTAACTTTATTCATTTGGATAGGTGATACGTGTGGTTCTTGAATAGAGCTTGACAAAGGTTCTCGAGTCGTGGGCCAGAAAGGCATAAAAATAGATGTCTTATTTCTGCACTACCAATTCAGATATAAGCGATCCCTGCGGCCACCTACGACTTTGTGATTTCTGCTCTTGATTACGTCGCCCTCAGTGGAAAACATTCAGTCAAAGCATTGCAGATGGTTTTGTCGACCGTAAGGTAATCCCAACATCCTTTAAAGACGGGAGAACCAAATACCTCAAAGGAGAATAAACCATTAGGGCTGTTTTGACTGTAAGTTTGGCCTTTTAAGTGCCTTACAGTATTAAGTAGCCTCTTAAATGTCTCCGGTGACTCAGGATGAAGTGTCACTCTTAGCTACTTTGGTGAAGTTCCTCTAAAACTCACGATGAATTGTTTAAATAGTTTATGAGCATATATATATATTCGTTTCGTATTCCAGTGTGGTCCCGACGCTGTTTTTGCAGTGTGTGGTGATGCTTGATGTGAGCCGTCAGCACTTTGTCCAAACAATGACGGCTACTCCCTGCTGCTTTTTAATCATTCAGGTCACAGTTTAGGGTCAATGCAGATTTCCAGCTCTTACGTTAGCTTTCACACTACACCGACTGTTGCACTTCTGGAGGATGAATCAATTTACAGAAGGTTTTTACATTCTGTATTGTTGTAATCACATCCATTCACTTCAAACCAAACCAAACCAAACCAAACCAAACCACAGGACTACATTGGTGCATCCTATTATGTTTGCCTCTCAATAACATAGCGTCTATGGCAATAAAAAAGATAATCTCACATGTGAGCTCTTTGTTGTCAGAAACAGTAATGGTAGTCATTAGGGTAGATGCTTTCAAACCACCGGACGAGGAAAAAAAGGAAGAATTATGTACAGATGTAGATTTGGCGCCTCACACGTACTGCAAAGTGCCTAGCAGACCTCCCAAAGTGTTTCCCTCCATGTTATGCCTTCTTGATTCTTGTTCATTGGAATATAGTTAAGGTCAAAAAGGTATTTTGGGAAAATGGGCAAGTCCGTACTCCTTGAATTAGCACTTTTTCAATCTGTTTTCTCATCTTTGGCCTTTTATAGTATGCATACTCATGCTTTAGTTACCTCAATGGATCACACTAATGCAGCCTTACTAGGAAATCCCGTATCTTCGCTGATATCAGGCGGCATAATCTGTGGCTTCCACGAATGCCTTCGAGGGTATCGGAGGAATGATCACTATGACCAAACAGCTCTGTAAATTTACATCACGAGGTGACATACTAAAGGCATTGTAGAACATTAAATTGAAGTCTTTGGCACAGGAATTTTACTTGTTTGCAAATGGCGTTCCACTTTTACAGACTGGTTTTTCCAAGGTGTCAGTAACCTATTTTCAGTTGCTAATACAACTTCCAGGAGCCTCCAAGCAAATAATACAATCATGCTTCTCCATCAGACCACCAGAAGTGTAGATTACTAATGGAGAAAATCATTTGAGTCAGATTAGAGCCGTAACCATTTAGAGATGTTTTTGTTTCATCTTCTTTGTTCTCTCTCTCTCTCTCTCTCTCTCTCTCTCTCTCTCTCTCTCTCTCTCTCTCTCTCTCTCTCTACAGAAAGAATCATAGATGTTATTTTATCTTCCACAAAGAATTATGGACTGGGTCCAGATTTGGATAGGTAAGACCTTCTCTTTTTTTTTTTTTGGGGTTTTGAAATAAGGCTTATGCTCACCAAGCCTGCATTTATTTCAATAAAATATTAATGATATGAAATATTATTACAATTTAAAATAACTGTTTTCAATTTTAATATATTTAAAAATGTCATTTTTTTCCTGTGATGGTAAAGCTGAATTTTCAGCATAATTAATCCAGTATTCAGTGTCACATGATCCTTCAGAAATCATTCTAATATGATTTGATGCTCAAGAAACATTTATTATTATTGTCGGTGTTGAAAACAGTTGTGCTACTTAATATATTTGTGGAAACAGTGATACTTTTCTTCTTCTTTTTTTTTTCTTTTTTTTTACGGATTCCAGGAGGCATTTTATTGAAATGGAAATCTTTTTTTAACATTGTAAAAGTATTTAAAGTAATTTTTGATCAGTTTAATGCATCCTTGCTGAATAAAATAATTCATTTCTTTAAAAAAAAAAATATATTTTAATGTGTATTAAGCATAAAATGTTCTGACTGACTCTGATTGTCATGGTTTGCATAACGCATGTATATAGTGTATCATCTTTTACCTGACCTTTTTTAAACTACAGTTATAGGCAATATCAGGTTAGGCTTGTGTCAGTTTTAATAGCTGAATATGGTTGTAAAGATGTATGCAGGTTTTGGAGTAATGCCACCTTTTTTCTCATATGTTCTCTTTGCAGTTTGAGTTGTAAAAGGTGTATAATAGTAGGTAATGGTGGTATCCTTAGCAACAAGTCTTTAGGATCCCGCATCGACGAATACGATGTTGTAGTAAGGTGAGTGCACACAGTCACCATGTTCTGCTTTTTTAATGTCCAAATCAATAAACAGAACAAATAAAAGAATTGCAGACACAAATGCCGCTGATTTGCACTTTTTAGACTCAACGAGGCCCCAGTGAATGGTTACACCAGAGATGTAGGTACTAAGACCACCATGAGGATAACCTATCCTGAGGGGGCCATCCAGAAGCCTGAACGCTATGAAAAAGATTCCCTCTTTGTCTTCTCTGCTTTCAAACCTCTCGACTTTAAATGGTTGAGACAGATGGTCAACAGAGAGAAACTGGTAAGACCTTGTTTCCCTCAGTAAAATCTGTATTTTTTTTTTGTTTGTTTTTTTGTTTACTTGTTAACCCTTTAGAACCTGAAGCTAAAATAGGTGTTTTTCACATATTTAGATTTTTTGACTGTACAATTCTAAAACAATGTGCTATCTTAATGTGCAAGGTGTCATCTTTTTCAGAAAAAGATTAGCTTTCAACAAATTACAGTTATTGACCATTATTGTGTGTGTTGAGTTTGTAAATAGAATTTAAATAGACAAAAATAAAAAAAGAGAATAAATGTACTGATTTTTATTTAGAAAAAAAACTGGAAAAAAATCATGAACGAAAGAAACTAACACTTTAAAGTTGATAAATTAACTATAATACATATATACAAGTCTTTTTTGTGACATTGGGTTGCACAGTTTTCATTTAGGACACTTTTTTTCATACACGCACACATACAAATGCATGCATTCATAGGCACGCACACATACACATGCACTCACTACATGCTTAGATACGTGAAAGAGTAACGGCCATCCACTTCCCAAGTTTCATTAAAAATCATCCCAATCCCCTCTTCTGCTGTCTAACACTTCTTTCGCCATGTATTTGTTCGTTTCTTTTATTATTTTATGCAATCCAAAACACTCTAACCTGCCGCGCTTCGTATCTCTGTTCAAATCCTTCCTTCCCGCGCTGCTGTCATTTGCAGACGGAAAGCATGAAATTACTGTAATAAGCCGTATATTGCCGAAAAGCGCATGTTGTCTACTGTCAGGGGCAATTTGAATGGTTCTGATAGTGCAACTGGTTGAAGAGTTACAGTCAAATTAATATAACTTGCTGATATGTGTCGGCGACGACACAGCCGGTTCTAAAGGGTTAAGGTCTCCTTATTTATTTAAGCGTGAGGTAGAATGATTCCAGTTGTTTTTACAGGCCCATTTTCTGCACTATATTTTATTTAACTTTTATTAAACTTGAAATCATTTATGAATTCAGAGTAATGTTAATATTGCCATCCAACAAAAAAAATACTGCATTGAAATTTTTGTGGTTAAAGGATTTTGATAAAGAATAGCTATAGAAGAAATGGCTTCTATTGTTCAAGGACTTTCGTCTCATTTTTAGCGTGTGGTAAAACATTCTCCTTCCAGGTTTGACTGACATCTTGTGAATTAGCCTCTTAATCAGGAGGGTCGGCACGTCTGAATGAGCTCTCTCTTATCTCACACAGTTTTAATGGCTCTGCCTCCATCCCATTTCTTATCACATAAAGAGCAAGCATAAGCACTCCTTTCTCCTCTGGAGTCGGCTGACTCGGCTACTCAAGGACGTGTTTTTTTCTTTTCCAGTCTTCTGCCATGTAATTGTGGTCAAGGCGTTTGGTCAAGGCGTGTGTGGTTTCCCCCATAATCTCCCTTTTCGGATATACTTGTCTTCCTCAGCTGCACACCTGCTTGTTTTCCCCTGTTGTCAAGTGGGAATCTGGCGGCAACGTGCCTCAGGAGTTCCCGGGCCAACACAGCTGCTGGGCTTTCAGGGGACCAGCTCTGGATTTTTTTACAGGATGACATTTGTCAGTGTGCAATAGACTTGGCAGAGGAAGAAAAATAGAGAGCTATTTGATCACCCTCCCTCCCCTCTGGCCCCTGAAAGAGCCAGATTTGTCTGAACATCTGATCGTAACAAGCTGGACAGTGGAAAGTGCTCAGATAATTGATCTGCCCTCTGGCTTCTGATACATTGGCTTTGATCCCATGGAAGGAAGAATTTCCTTCACCAAATGAGGGGTCAAGAAAGCTCCAATGTGTCTGCCATAATGTTAGAAACAGCGTTCAGAGGATGGTGACTGATGAAAATAGTATTAGTTAACAGAATAGCTTTTTTTTTTACCTGAAAAAGGAACATTGGATGTTCCAGCCATACTAGAATCTAACGGGGAGGTTCTTGGTTGTAAAAATGGAAATAAAAATAAGAATATTCTAGATACCCAACGTTTGCTAATAAAAAAGACAAGCATGACTCGTACTGCTGGTCATATTAAGCTTTGGTATGTAACTCATCCTCAATGAATTAGGTTTACATGCACACCAAAAATCTGCTTTTACACGTTTACATGTGCTTTTACTTTTCTAAACAATCACAGTTATACAGTTGGATTTTTATCCGATGGATAGTAAAATGGGCAAAATAAACTCTTAGCCCTACGATGAAGGAGGGACCCAAGCCATATCTAGAAACAGAATATCACAGAGACCACCCAGAATACCCTAGCAACCACATAGCAATTGACATAAACCACTAAGAACACCTTAGCAACTGCATAAAAACCCCTGGCAGTGATTTTTGTTCAGGCAAGCAGCACTCAGATTTTCTTCCGAAAATGTAAAAATGCAGTTCCTGATTGTTTTTCTTCCTCCGGCAGACAGCCACAGCTGTAAAAGATGTTTATATCCAGCTAGTCTACGTGACCTCCCGTGCATGTATTAAGTTGTAAGAGTATCATGTTTAAAGTGGAGTTTTTAACCGATTGTCACTTGACAAATGAAGCCTATCACTATTGTGAATTCTTACAGATGAAAAACGACTGACTTCTATTCTTCTCTATTGATCAACGTCAGACTCCGAGAGCCCCTCGCATTCCCTCGCTCCTTTCTCAAACAGTTTAACTTTGGCTGTGTTTATTTTTAACTGGCGAAGGGTGGTATTTTAGGGCCAGATGAAAATCTGACTAGGCGTTTATCTAGTTTGTGCACTCTATACGTACCGCAGATGTTTCTTTGAGTAATTTGAGTAATCTCTAAACAATAACAGCTATTCATCACCATGCTTAATCACACATAATCTTATCAAACACTGTGTCCCTAACAACAGTATACAGTTCTTCTCATGTTTGAAAACAAATACATTCCCTGCAGGCCGCTTCCAAGTCTTATTTAGATCTTACGACATATCTTTGAAAATGTCTTCGCTCCAAAGAAAAATCCTGTTGATTGACATGTGGTGATGTTGCTGCTACTTTGCCAAACTATAAACGCTTCCCTTTATTGGCAGATACCTGGTGGTGAAATGGAAAACGCTTTGTTTATGCAATCGGTGACAACAGCGATTGAGATCCATTGTGTGGCGATGTCTTTCATTTGGAGATGAACGCATAAAGGCATGTGCGATTGTGTGGGCAGTTGGTTTTAGAAAGGCACGTAGCTTTAGACTTCAGTGTAATCCTTGACTAGCACTGACTCCTCATTCTCTTCATCTCAAACAGTCACACTGATGTAACTTTGAACAGTGGCTGCTTGCAGCTTTGAAGGGTTTTTTTTCTCTCTGCTACTCTTTTGTACGCTGTGGACGCTCAAGGGTGGAAGGAATGCCAACCTTTTCAGTTCGTAACTTCGTATTGACAGAACAGTAGACGGGTGTCTTCCCAGCATTGAAGAATCTTGCTGGAGTTCACCTGAATATTAAGCTATGAGGCATGAGTGCTCTTCACAAATGCAAACCACCTGTTAGTCAAATTATTGCATTTTGATGAAAGATTATGAAGACAAACAATTATGTTTTTGGAATAACATGCATGTGATGAATATTTAACAGTAATATCATGAATGTGCATTAAAGCCGACATAAAATCAAAATTAGCCATTGAAACAAGGTTAGTTGTTATGGGAAGAAGGGGATGGGAACCGGCGAACATTCCAACAACCTTATAATCATAAAATAAACAAACAACAAAACGAAAGTAAATGCGGCAGCCCCTCGCGGGCGACTGCCGCCACATATAAACAAAACATAACATAAATAGTCCAGGCCTGGTCCTCTCTCGTCCTTCACTGTCGTCGCTCCTCCTTTTATGCTTCCGCTCTTCCGTGAGAGATACGAGACAGGTGCGTCGCGCAACCGCTTTTTATTTGTCTTGTAAAAGGCGGTTGCTAACAAGTGGCTAAATGGGACTACAAAGGTTGTCAGGGACATTATACATCACGCCGAACAGGTAAACTCAGGTCTACTCACTAGTCCACTTACAACCTCGCTGTACTCAACTCAACCTTTCGGGGAAAATATAATTTTTTTTAAATGAAGACTTAAACATTTGTTGGAATCTTTTTTTTATCACAGAGCTTATTTTCTGCAATAATCCAAAAGCCAATGGATTTTGCCTATTTAGTTTTTTGTCGAAGGAACCAGGGTGATGCTAACTTTTATCCATGCGTATATATTTTTTTAACTCTTTTTTCTTTTTCTTTTTTTTACCTTATAATCCTGAATTAAAATGTCAAGTCAAAATCATTTTCTGTGGTCACGGAGTTGAATTCATTTTGAACTCGGAACATTACTTTCACACTAAACACTCGACACAACACAGATTTGTTAAAACTCCATAAACGCGTCACATTGTTCTCTTGATTTCACCTATTTTAGTCATTCAAAATGGATTAACGCCTCAGAGGTCACTGATGTAAAAACATACGAAGGAGCCTGATTTGAAAATGGGCAATGGGCTAGCCGTCATGTGTGATAAGAGCGTACTTAATTAACGAGTCCTAGAGGTCGCGGAGGAGCATGTGGCTCCCACGATAATTATTTTCATTCAGAATACCATTGACTAGGTAATCCTCTGGCTTCTCTCTGAATATATTTACCCATCACTTCTTTCTTCCATATGTCTTAATCCCTTATTATTTCAGCCTTACATGGTAAGAGCAAGGCAAAAGTATGTCACTTATCAGACACTCCTTCAGGCTCCCGCTTTTGACATTTATTGAAGGTACTTTCCGTATGTCGGCGTGTTGCATAGCATTGCCAGTTGTATAATAGTTGCCCCGTTGTATCTTGTGGTTTAGTTTGAAGTAGCTTTATTTGTATGTAACTCCTGGAGTACACACTGTTGTGTGCATGACTATCTCTGTTGATGCCTGTGGAGAGCGTGCCTTTGTTTACTCACGAATCCTTAAGGAAAGGTGACTCATGGCACTTTTGCGAAATTTTAAAGGGATAGTTCACCCAAAACAATGTGTCATAATATAGTCATCCTGGGGAATTTAAAAACAATCCTGGACAGTCTTTTTAATATAAAGAGGACCAAAGTGAAAGAGGACCAAAAAGCAACAGAAGTACTACTCATAAAAAGTACTGATAAGGCTTGTTCACTATATTCAAAGTCTTCAAAGCCAATAGCATTGTGAGAAATGGACTGACATTTATTGCTGTTGCCTGAAATTGTTGGAATCTGCCCTACCTGGCGTTCATGAGCGAAATAACGATGACTTATTCATGAACGAGTCATTCTTTGCATTCTTTGCAATTAATCCGTTGATCCAATTCACAAAACTCCTCTAAATGAGTCATTCATTGATTTAACAGCCCCCTAGAAGGGAAGATCAGGGAATAATAGTGCATTCTTTTTGAAGCTTGAAACAGGCTCCATGAAACCTTTCATTATTTGTCACTTTTGATCATTGAGAGTCAGCACTTTTGATCTCTTTGTAGCTTGATTGCAAGTCAGCATTTTCAAGCCCTTTGTAGTGGTGTTTTTGTAAAAACGTATCTATTTTTAGTGTGATGCAGGTGTTGTCTCTCCATTTGACCTAATGGGGCAGCAAGCCTGGGGTTAACAAGGGGACATGTGGTTGTTTGCTTCTGAACATGCCAACAACCAGGCTTTCATCAGCCAAACAGTCACTTGTATGTCTCTGTATTACTTTTGAGGCAGTAAAAATGGTACCAGACCTTTAAACCAGTCCTTTGGTATGCTTAGGGTAGTGTCAGTCTCTGATGACATACCAATGGACCAACCACTGGCCATTTGCAGTTGAATTGCAGTTTGCAATTGACCATTTAATAATCACTGTCTCTAATCTGATTGGCTGACTTTTCGCAGTCTACCTGCAACTAAGTTGACTTTTCAACAAGCCATATGGAGGATGAAATATTATTGGAATGTATGAAATACACTGGTTTCCACTCGTACTGCCATAGTAACCATGGGGACAGACATGGACAACTGCGTTACGTCTAGCGGCACGCTCACGCTGTTGTTGTTTCATTCAAACATTATGGACCATGGCAAGCAGACTTTGGGACAAAAGGAGAACTAAAACAAGGATCAATCGGTGTGGCGTTTTCGAGAGCTTCGCGTCCATGACTAACTTCGACTTGACTGAGTCAAGCATCTTGCATGTACTTTATTAGACAGGTGAGCAAATGTACATAAAACGAATCAATGTTATATAGCTCAACATAATGAAATGTTAGAATATGATCAGTATGTTCTAATGTTGATCTAGCTTACTGCTAGTCTCATATAGCCAACAAACTAACGCATAGAATAACATTTTAACTTTCAACACACTCAAATGCAGTTTAGTGTGATAGTGTAGACCAAGTTAAACTGTGCTGCGTTACCTCACAAGTTTAATGCTTCAAATAAACTAACCTGTGTGAGTAGAAATTCTGCACTTGCGGGTAGTTCGGTAGAATTAAATTTCCTTATTCCTTTATATCCGTGGGACTCGCGAGTGGCGCTGATATCTGTCTCTTATTAGCAATCGCGCCCTGCTTCATACCACAGACATGTTAAAAACGTGATTGTTTTCACTCATCCATAAACATTATTAGATCCATCAGCATGACGACAAGTTCCATAATTCCTCTTATGCGTCATCAACCTACACCTTTGTTATTGTAAGAGGTTAGCGACCCCTAGTGGCAAAAAATATTACATATTGTAGCTTTAACTCTACAAACACAACTGTATATTTTGCTTTTCTTTCTGAAATGCAACCAGTGCTTAATGCTTTTTGATGAGCACAAACTGGGGCTATTTTTAGTCTTATTTAAGACAAGACCCATTCTTAAATGGCACATAACGATGAAATAAACTTTGATTGTTCCGTTTACATATCAGTTAGATGGTCTGACAGTAATGTGGATGCAACCTTATGCTTTGCTTATACTTTTTTGATTTTCCTTCTACTAACACGCTTTTTCCAAAGCCTGAGTGATGTCAGTTGACCCATTTGTCCTGTTTGCTTCCTTGAAGAGTGAAGATGCACACACTGGATGACCCAAGGGAGTCTGTAAAGCAGAAAGTCACGACTCTCAAGGCAAAGAAAGGTCAGAACAAGGACAAAGATGACAAAAAAAGAGCAAATAGCTGAGATTCTTGCTCACAAAAGGAGTGTCATCTGAGTATCCAATAGAGTTTGGATTCCTGACCCGGTCAAGAGCAACGGGATCTAGATTTCACGAACCTGACCTGCTGTGGATGAGTGCTCCACAAAATGTGCACATTTCTGCTGGGGCCCTCAGAGTAAACCTTCAGAGCTTTATATACAAACTGAAGTTCATATGAATCATGCAGAGCCTGGGGTGAAATGCTTTGCCAGTGCAGGTTTACACTTCTTATCAGGCTTCATCTCTGACTGTGGTGGTATAAATTTGCATGTTGATATGTCACGGCCTAGCTGCAGTTGCAAATTTGTCATCCGGCCTGATATGTTTATAGGCATTCAGAGCATGGCAACTAGAGCAGCAGGAACAACATCTGTCTGACAGCGTGCCTGAGCCTCTAGAAGACAGGCTTTGATTGCAGCTCAGTCGGCTAGAGCACACACCATAAAAAAGATCATTTCACTTTAACGGTGTACCTCCCAAGTTTATTGACCTTTTAAATATAACCCTAAAGATAAACAGGAAACTTTTTCAAAATAGCGTGTTTTCCTCTGCTTGAACCGTGTGCGTGCAGTATCTTGAGATACGGAGAGAAAGGATTGTGATTATTTGTAAGAGAACAGCTACATTTTTCATATTACAAAGGAACCCTTGGCTATTTTTATTCTCGTGAGCACCTGTGGGAATGGGCCATTGACAACCTGTTTGCCCCTCTGTGACCAGATTAGATTTCCTTGCGCATCATTTTTGAAAGGAAGTCTTGGTGCAGACGTTTCTCATCGAATCTGACTATGTCAAGTGTAAACCTGATCAAAGGTATACTTGAGGTTTTCCCCCCTTTTAAAGAAGCAAGCATTAAATTACACGGATTCAGTTTCTTATCCATTAGGAATGCAGGAAGTTTTCTGCATGGTAACTCTCCTTGCGACAGTTTTGCTGGTGAAAATATAAGTTGTGTACCTTCTATACAACATGATCTAGAGCACTTTCCATGCTGTGTTGTTAACTAAAAGTATTAAAAGTTGTTTTTGTTAATTGAAATAAATCTGACATAAAATATAAATATTAGATGATAACTTTTAAGTTGTACTAAACTCATTTGAATAAAACTTGAATAAAAATAAAAGTTACACTTTATTTTAAGAGTTACGGTTAGTGTTTTGGTTCAGGGTTAGTTACTTGTAATTATGCATAATGTACTCACTATAGTAATGTGTAATTACGTCACCTTAAAATAAAGTGTGACCAAAAATAAATATTAGCTTTAAAGGAGAACTCCGGTCAATTTTAACATTGAGCTCATTTTTTTGTAAATTTGGAGTGCTGTCAGTACAGAAAACAACGACAAAAATCGGTGTTGCCTACACTGTGTTATCCTCTTTTTAAAATTTGCACCCTGTTGACTTCAATGGGTATTTTTACCTGTATTTTCTTCCTGTTTTCGGTCGAAGTCCACAGTAGTCGATTGTCGAGTTCACGCGCATAGGTTTAGTATCTATGATCACGCGCGTGAACTCGACAATCGACTACTGTGGACTTCGACCGAAAACAGGAAGAAAATACAGGTATGTGCACTGGCTGAATTAACTGGATTTTTATTCATATCTTTCACATCTACTGCAGTCAGATTCACCGCGTTCACTCTGAAGGAATCACTCACAATGGCTGGGCACTTGTAATGACACATCAAGGATGTTAAGAGGCTAAAAGCAGATTTAAAACGTGCCCCATTGAAGTCAACAGGGTGCAAATTTTTAAAAGAGGATAACACGGTGTAGGCAACACCGATTTTTGTCGTTGTTCTCTGTACTGACAGCACTCCAAATTTACAAAAAAATGAGCTCAATGTTAAAATTGACCGGAGTTCTCCTTTAAAAATAAGGTTAAATAAGAAATTAAATAAAAACTCATAACAAAAACTTAAAGTAAATCTACAAATAAAAAGCAAATTTAAAATATTTGTAAATACTGTTAAAGTATTTAAATAATAATAAACTAACTCTTTCCATAGTGGTTGATGTTCAGTCTACATCTACTATTTTTTAAGGAAATTCATGAAATATCACAATATTTTAAATATCAGGGGAAAACTGATGTTTTTTGTCTGGCTATTTTCTTGTGGTTTTGACATTTCACTTTTTTAAAAACTGTATTGTAAATTGACCTGTGCTGCTGAAAAAGGGTTTTTCATTACACCCCAGCACTGCCTCCCCAAATTTGATTCCACCCAGCTGAGCCCTGAAAACGCCAGATTTATCTTCTCATTGTGCATTAACTTTTTGGCTTGCAGCTTCTTTATAATGAAGTTTGGCGTTTTTATTTGTTGCCTTTCCCCACTATCTACGTTTGCATAACACTAAAGAAATCAGAAGTGTTTACACTGATGTCAAAGGAGAACATATCGAATACCTGTCTCACTGCATTTCACACTTCATTGCAAATAACATCAACCACACCTGTACTCCATCCTGAAACTTAAGATCTTAAATGCAAATTTGTCAGCACTAAACGTCATTTTGTGTTTTGACAAACATTAAATGTAATTTCCATGATTCTGTTCAATCAGGAAAAATGTTTAAATGTCTCAAACTTTAAAAGAGTGCATGTACTGTATAAATTCCATGGCTCTTTAGAAACCAATCATGAGATCTACATTTGTATTATTTTGACAAGCTTTTTTTAGGTCAGTATGAAATGAAAATTCTGTTTTCTACATGGATGTCATTGATCGTTATTGTGAACATATCTTCCATGCATAGGTTTCTTTTTATTATTATTATTTCTTCTGACCTTGAAATTATTAATGAAAATGTCATATCGGTGAAATGACAGACCTTTCTCTGGTGACATATGCAGAACTTCTCTAATGGCTAGAACCAAGTCACTGTCCTTCATTTTTTTATTTTTTTTTTATTTTTTATTAGAATGTACGTCGCATATTCGGACGAAAAGATATCCAGCTTTGTCTTTCATCACGGCTTGTCATAAAAATACCAATAGGAAAACCTGATCTAGATTAGGCTTATTTTACATGTTAAATGCTGTAATTGAATTTCAGGCTCTGCACTCCTGGTTCGTCAATGCAAAATTATTTTAAAAAAATTGTTAACAGAAAATCCTCCACTAGTGTTCCTGGGAAGATTTTTCTCACCGCACATCTGCAGTCAGGAACAGGTTTTCCCAGCCACCGCTGAATGTTCACCCTGACCTCTCGTTTCCAGCGGCTGACGGAGAGAGAGGTCGGCGATGTGGCCTGTGATTTTTATGGAGTGATTTAACACTCGGCGGCCATGCTTGGAAGCTTGTTAAGGGCATGCTGGAGCTGCGTTCGGGAATTGAGAGGCCTCTCTCACCTGCTGCTTTATTAAATAGATCAGTTACAGGGGCCGTCCTGTTTGACGAGAGTGTGGCGGTTGTTAAAGTTCCTGCAGTGCAGACCACTTGTGGTTTTGAGGATTTGGAGAGGTGATCAATCAGGGTATCTCACTCACTTTTTCTTTCTCTGCACTCCTGGCTGCGATTCCCTGGAATGCCGATGAGAGGTCTGGAGTAAAGCCAGGCGGAACCAATGTAGATGATGTCAACAATGGAGCTATGTTTAGAATGACCTTGTCTAGCTTTGGTGGAATTGTAATGCAAACCAGAATCAGGCTGGTGCAGTCCTTTGAAAACAGTTGGCAATAAGAAAATCGAGACACGGCAAATTTTTCAAATTTTACATTTCATACATTCCACAATAATGGTGTCACGTCGTGTTGCAAGAAGACACACGATGAGGAAGATAAGGTATAAACACAGTCTTTAAAGGGATAGTTCACCCAAAAATTTAAATTAGCCGATGATTTACTCAACCTCAAGTCATCCTAGGTGTAAATGACTGTCTTCTTTCAGACGAATACAATCGGAGTTATATAAAAAAATGTCCTGGCTCTTCTAAGCTTTATAATGGCAGTGAATGGCTGTTTCTGTTTTGAAGTCCATTAAAGTGCATCTATCCATCATAAAAGTGCTCCACACGGCTCCGGGGGATTGATAAAGGCCTTCTGAAGTGAAGCGATGAGTTTGTATAAGAAAAATATCCTTTTTTTTTTTTTTATCAGTGAGGCACATTTACATTTATACACTTTATCCAAAATGTCTTTGCACTCAAGGTACTCTACAGTTCAAATGTTTGGGGTCTGTAAGATTTTTTTATGTTTTTGAGAAAATAATTAATTTAATCAATCATTATTTTTATCAAATACACAGTAAAAACAGTAAAATTGTGAAATAATATTACAATTTAAAATGACTCTTTGTCATTTTAATGTACTTTTAAAACGTATATGTATTCATTTCTTTCAAACAAAATAATCTTACTGACCCCTAACTTTTGAATGGTAATGTGCATATATTGATATATTTCCCATGATCTCTGCATTGTTATCCCCATGCTCTACTGTTTGAGCTACAGGAAACCTATTCCTGGTTTATAGAAAAGGCTTACACCATTCACTTCATTAATTACTACTATCTTTTATTTAACCTGTTTAACTAGTCTGGCTCTAGACTAACTCATGGGTTAGGCTTTTTCAGATGCTTTGATGAAATCCTACTGTGCACTTTGTATTTTTAGTTGATATTTTCCAGTACTGTTTCCAGCTGTACAGATACTGTATGAGTACAGAAATATAAATAGCATTACTTTTTTTGTTTTCTGTTTAGCACTACTTTTACTCATTATCGCTATAACTATTATAACATGTTGTGAAATCCATTTAGAGGGTTTTTTGTTTTGATTTGTTTTTGAAATTTAGCTGTGACAACGGCAGTCGTTTATTTGGCTAACCATTGTTCTTCAAGCCACTGTATGTCTAGTAAACATTTAGTGTTTTATTGTCCCACTGAACACAAGAGTGTTTGCCTGGCATGTTTTAAAACTGCTTATAAAAGTCACAGTCCTCAACACGCCTGGCTGAGAATATTAGTGCTGGCAGCCTTTAGTACTTGATATTTAATGAATATATGAATAGTGAATGAATAGACAAGCAGAACAATACAGTGTTCAGTGTTGTTTGAAAGGATTTATAGTAAGCTGTACCTAAGCTTCTGTAGACACTCAATAATTTTGATGAAAGATTGATCCTAGTTTTAATGTTATGTACCGTTGTACGAGGATTCAATTTTTTTCCATAGCATGTAGGTTATGTAAGTCACAAGAGTAACTCTTTCGAGACGAAACTATCTTACCATATTTATGAGATGCCTGA
This sequence comes from Leuciscus leuciscus, assembly GCF_965113295.1. Classification (NCBI taxonomy): domain Eukaryota; kingdom Metazoa; phylum Chordata; class Actinopteri; order Cypriniformes; family Leuciscidae; genus Leuciscus; species Leuciscus leuciscus. The sequence goes on along the minus strand of NC_138730.1, from coordinate 20,992,737 downwards.
TCTAGTGGAAGGAATGTCAAAGCTTAAAGAGACATCCTCACTTGTGCTAAGTGATTTTAAAAGAATCAATCAGGGACTTCCTGTTTTATTTCTTCTTCAAACATCCTATCACTCTTACACCAAACACTACCGGCGTCGGATGCCAGCACATTTCCCACGTGTTTGCTCATACTCTGTTTCGGATACTGTTACATTCTGGATGGAGGCATATTTCAGCTTGGCAAGATATGTCCAGTTTGTACTTTACTCTGGATGTCAGTGGTTACGTAGATATGCACCGGTTCTGAATTCATGATTGTATTGTTGTTGTCGAGTTTTTCCCCTGTTTACACCTGCTTGTGGTTTCATCATTCTCCAGAATTTCTGCTTCTGTTCAGCAAAACCGTACTGTTGACAGAAGAGATGATGTTTTCTTGCCATGGCTTGTTGTGGGCGCGGGGGCCTCCAAAACGGCTTCAAAGCCGTTCGTTCGGCTCAATAGCTGCTCCTATTGTTGGGCTATATCAAAGGCAGTCTGCTTATTTGAACAGGTGACTCCCATTAAGTCCGATGACCTGGCTGGCTGTTTGCCAGCAGTGCTGCCGTGGCTCCGCAGAGCTCGTCTAGTCAGAACTCTAATACCCGATGATCACAGTGCCAGGTCGCAGATTGAATAATTGCTGAGCTATGGCACTCTGCAGGTCTCCTGAGTAATTGTTATGGGAGAAGCTGGGGGCCGTTGCTCACCGAACGCTCGTGGAGGTCAGGATTTCATTTGTCCACTTCCTGTAGGCTCGCCCAACCTGGGCGGCTTGCTTCACTTTTAATGAAAACCGTCTACGCGTAAGCCATCAGTATGCAGTGATGGCACCTTATAGGCTTTGTGCCTGAACTCATGATTATGGAAGAGATGATTTCTTCACTTCTGCTGTAAGATGAAACAAAAATGTTCCATACATTTTTCATGATGCATTTGGTGATCAAACTTGGATGTGCTGTCTCATTTGACCATACCATAATCTCTCTCTCTCTCTCTCTCTCTCTCTCTCTCTCTCTCTCTCTCTCTCTCTCTCTCTCTCTCTCTCTCTCTGTTTTTTCTTCTTCTTTTCTTTAGCAGGGAACAGAGGGCTTCTGGAAGTCTGTAGCGCACTATGTGCCCCGGGATCCCTCTGAGATACGGATCCTCAACCCCTTCTTCATACAAGAGGCTTCCTTCCAGTTTATTGGCCTTCCACAGAACAATGGCCTCATGGGTAAAGGGGTAAGCAACATGCTCATTAAGTTTTGGTACTCTTCATAACATTGTTTACATTAAACACATTGAATGCAAGAGAATTTGACTGCTAAAACCAGTAGCTCTTCGAAAGGAACTGTTGGACTGCTCCAGTTTATTGAACCAAAATGGCAGGCATTGCCTTTAGTCAATCTTATGTTAATAGGGGTCACAGGAAGCCTTAGACACGTGTTTCCTCAATTAGCCTGTAATTATTATAAAGATCACCATAGGTCAAAGGCAGCTTAACTAATCCAATGGGTGGAGAGAGCTAATGCCATTTATTTTGCCCAAACCTGGACAAAGCAAATCTCAAGAAGGAGAATTTCAAAGGAGAAATTTCAAATCTCAAAATAATACGGCAGGCGTAAGTTGAGTTAGATAAAAAAAAAAATTTTTTAAAAAAAAGTATGAATCACAATTGAGGTAGCAAACTGAATGCAGATTTGCAGATTATCCTTATCCAATAATCATAAACAACTGGAATTCAATTTCATTGAAATTCAATGATTCAAAGAGGTGGGAACCTTGTAAAGTTGTGGTCAGAATTATTGCCACCCCTAGTAAATATGATCAAAGATTGCTGTAAAAATAAATCTGCATTGTTTATCCTTTTGATCTTTCATACAAAAAATTTACACATCCAACCTTTCACTGAAGCAAAAGTGGGGGGGAAAATCACATTATGAAATAATTTTTCTCTCTAAAAGACATTGGCCACAATTAGAATTTTTTACGAGTAAAATATCTCTGAAGTATATTCCATTAATTTTTTTAATTTTTTTTATTAGCACACCAGGGAGACTAGGAATATGAAATTGTCTAGATGGGACTTCTTGTTTCTCAGGAGTATAAATATTAGGAAACACAAAGCCCGTATTCCCTTAATCATCCATCACAATGAGTAAAACTAAAGAATATAGTTCTGATGTGCAGCAAAAGATTGTTGAGCTTCACAAAATAGAAAGTGGTAAGAAAAGTAAGAAAATAGCTAAAGCATTGAAAATCCCCATATTCATCAGGGCAATAATTAGAAAGTTCCAATCAACTAAAGATGTTACAAATCTGCCTGGAAGAGGACATGTGTCTATATCATCCTAATGCAATGTGAAGAGGAAAGTTAGATTGGCCAAAGACTCTCCAAGGATCGCAGCTGGATAATTCCAGAGATTAGTTGAGTCTTGGGGTCAGAAAGCCTTGAAAAAAACCCCAGCACCTACAGTACATCACATGTTGTTTGTGAGGGTTTCAAGAAAAATCCTCCTCGCTCATTCAAAAACAAATCCCAACATATTCAGTTCTCAGACATGACTGGAACTTCAAAAGGGACCTGGTTCTAAGGTCAGATGAAAATAAAAAAGAGCTTTTTGGTTGCAAACACACTAGAGTGGTTTGGTGCAAACAGAAAAAGTACCCCATGCCCACGGTTAAATATTCTGCTGGATCTTTAATGTTTTGGGCCTATTTTTTGCTGGAGGTCCTGGACATCTTGTTCAGATACATGGTATCATGGATTCTAGCAAATCAAGATCTGAAGAGAAGCGCCAACATGGAGCTGGGAATCTGAAGGATCTGGAGAGATTCTGTATGGAGGAATGGTCTCTGATCTTTTGTCATGTGTTCTCCAAACTCATCAGGCATTACAGGAGAAGACTCAGAGCTGTTATCTTGGCAAAATGAGGTTGCAAAAAGTATTTAATGAAAAGGTGCCAATAATTATGGCAAACGTGTTTTGGGGAAAAAGCATTTATTTCATAATGTGATTTACACCCACTTTCAATTCGTTTACTTCAATGAAAGTTTGGATTTTTTTTATTGTTTTGAATGAAAGAAGATAAAAAACAAAAATCTGAAGGATCTTTGATCATATTTACCAGGGGTGCCAATAATTCTGACCACAACTGTATATCATTTGGCATACTAAATTCTACAATAAAAATTTGTCATGAATGCTGTGACCACACTAGAACACCCCACCCCATTAGCAAACATATTTTATTGAGACCTGGGTGTTGGGTGTGCAGTAGCCCACGGGGAGGACTGGGAATCAGCACTGTCAAAAAAAGAAGTGTATGTGACATGCCTCAGATCTCAAACATGGGCTGTAACAACGAGTACTTGCCTACTAAGAGCTCATTAACAACACACTTTACTTTCAGTCCCAGGAAATTGGACTTGAGAAAGTAGATAAATGCCACTAGCATCATAGCTTGATGAAGCTCTCAGCCATCCCATCATGGCATGAGTACAGACAAGGGTCTGTGTGTGAGCTTGGCCACCTCCTGAAAACTCAAACCTGCTCTCAATGGTGGAACATGTGCAGTGCACATGGAGAAGAGCCCAGGCCCCTAAGGTTTATGTAGGTAGGGGGGCAGCGCAGAAGGGAAGCTGTCCCATACGGTACTGATCAAGGTGGGATACATTTTGACACAGCCTCCCCCTTGAGCACTCCAAACACCCACCTGCTTAAGGCTGCATATACTGACACGATCTTAATTGTGTGTGTGTGTGTGTGTGTGTGTGTGTGTGTGTGTGTGTGTGTGTGTGTGTGTGTGTGTGCACCAGACCCCAGGCCACTGTAAGCTAATGATTTAGAATGGTTGACTCCCCCAGGGAGATGAGGAAGTGAAGGTCTGCCTCCTGAAATTGCTGTGTCAGGGGTGGGGGTCTGTTTAAGCAAATTGTTAATCACACGCAGCTCAAGATGAGTTAACAACTGCAGACCAGAACTAAGCCAGAACTCCTTCTGGCACAATGCTATCTAAACCTTGAGGAAGAACTGGACCAGAGCAGACCATAGACAGCGATGTTAAATAGATTAAAATACAGCACAGCAAGCATAGTTATTATGCTTATCAACACACATGCCATATAAATGTCCAGTCAGTTTTCTAATTTTAATGCAGTAACCATTCTGATGGATTCAAATGATTTGTTAGACTGATATCTTCTGAGTCTTTTTAGCTGATTCATTCAAATAACCTGCTTTCATGGTTTTTATGTAACACTGTAAATTTGATAGCGATGGCAGAAATGTTAAAATAGTGCTTTATGTACGAAATAACGTACATCCAGCCGGTTGTTATCGCAGAATAAACCCTGATAGAGTGATCAGGACCCCGACACGAAGCGGAAAGGGGTCTTGCATTACCCTGAAAGGCTTTATTCTGCGATAACAACCGTCTGGATGTACATTATCCCGCTCATTATACGGCTACTTGCCACATAAGTAAATAATTAGACATTAAATATTGATATGAGGTGAAATATTTTATTAGCTCTTTAAACGCAAAGCTTCTTCGGATAGAGCAGTTGCTAGCAAGCGGCAAGTTCAAACTACACGGACATTTAAGGGATACGGTATACAGTCATACCACTTATTACGCAGTATATCACCACATACATATTTATGGTGATAAGAGAACTGTTTTAAAATCTTACCTGTTTGTTATCTTATAATCCATTACAGTGTACTTTTTTATTTTTTATTTTTTTTTATCAAAATGGCAGTAGCTGCGTTTGTATGAAACGAGAGAGCGAGTCTGCAATACAGGATGACATAATTAAATGACTGTACACAAAATATTTGAGATTACATTTTTTATCAGCATTTTTTTGCAACTTTCCTTGCAAGCATAAAGTGCAGTCCGCCGACTTCAGTAACCCGGATGAGCCTGTTTTATCTCATTACTATTCACAAAACAGGCACAAGTTATTGTATTGTAGTCAAGGACATTCGTATTATCTTCTTAGTATCATGCTTAGTACTTGATGGTGAAATTTAAAAATGCTGCTTTATTGTACGGTATCAATTTAAACTTGCGTTCTTTTCCATAGAACATTCCAACGTTGGGCACCGTCGCCATAACGATGGCTCTTCATAACTGCGATGAGGTCGCTGTGGCTGGATTTGGCTATGACATGAACACCCCTCATGCACCCTTGCACTACTACGAAACAGTCAAAATGTCTGCTATAAAAGAGGTAACAGTTTTATTTGTTTGTTTGTTAAATTGACAATGTCAAATTAACTTCTAAATTGAAACATTTCTTACAGTACTTTGGATTTGTTGTGGAGGTGTTTTAATGCATAGACACAACATTTTGTAAAGTGAAGTGTGAGCTCAGTTCTCAGACCATTGTTTGATCAATGTCTGTTTATCTGTTCACTTTATGGAAAATTACAATGATGTCATTAGCAGAATGTCCTGGGCTACTTGCTGTCCTTTTTTCTCATATCAGTCCATATGTAGATAACTTTGTTGTTATGTTTTGTAAATTCCTTTCTGCCCATATTTGCCATGGCTGTAAAAGCACGCTCATAAAACAGAGCTGTTAACGCACAGTTAGCTCCTGACTGCTCTGGCACCCATCCTTGTCAAATCACAGTCAGGTACCATTCATGCAGAACTCACTCACTTCCTGCTGCCTGTATGCTGTCAGTTTAAGACTTGTGTGCTATGTAATGTCAACTGAAACAAATGGGGTTTAAGCTGTTGGCCTTGTATAGCTAGTAGCTCACACATACTGTAACAGTGTAGAGTATTTGTCTATAGCCCCTTTCACACAGCGCTTTGAACCCGGGAAATTGCCGGCAAATTGCCAGAGCGCCTTCTGTGTGAACGCAAACTCGACCCGGGATTTATGCCGGGATCGATGCCGTGTTGGGGACCTAGTAACATTGCCGTGTTCAGTCCCGGAACGCGCGCTGTGTGAACAAAAGCCGTAATAATGCCGTGTCATAGTGATGACGCTGAAGCCGGGATCGTTCGCCAGCTGTGAAACGGTACGTAAAGCGCAATTTTATGATCGAATCAGAGAAAAAAATGCACAAGCGTGGTTTGCTGCTGAGACATTACAAGTCACATCGATGTCACGTGTCTTTATGGCATTTTTACGGGTTGTGTGTGAACGCACTCTCTCATTCCGGAAAATCACTGGCAGTGTGAATGAACCAAAATCAAACGAACCTGGGTCAAATCCCGGGTCACTTTATCCGTGTATTTTCCGGAATCTCTGTGTGAAAGGGGCTTATGTAGGTTTGACAGGAGTCTTCATCCCTGCTGTGATGTAAGGGATTCATTACTACAGTACTCTATGACTATGGCTTTCAGTGGTAAATGTCAGGATTACAGTAAAAGGTTTCACCAGTTTGTTGGGGAAAATGTGAAATTTACATTAATGCACTTCAAAAACCTGTGAGGAAATGACTTATAACCTATATAATGTCTCTCTGAGTAGTTTAATCTGTACATATATATTATGAAAAATTATATACATTACCATTAAAAACAAGTTTAGGGTCTTTTTTTTTTTTATGAATACTTGTATTCAGCAAGGACACATTAAATTGATCAAAAGTGACAGTAAAGTCATAATTAGATTTCTATTTCAAATAAATGCTGTTCTTTTAAACTTTATATTCATCAAAGAATCCTGCAAGAAATCATGGTTTCCACAAAAATGTTAAGCTCAAAACTGCTTACAACATTGATAATAATGATAAATGTTTCTTGAGCAGCAAATGAGCATATAATTTGATTTCTGAAGGATCATATGACACTGAAGACTGGAGTAATGATGCTGAAAATTCAGCTTTGATCACAGGAATAAATTACATATTACAATTTAAAATAGAAAACCGTTATTTTAAATTTAAATATTTCACAATATTACTGTTTTTACTGTATTTTTGATACATCATCATTGATGAACATAAAGCCTCGTTCAGACTGTCAGACCAAATCCGATTTTTGTGCATAGGAAGTGTGAACGGCAAATAATCACATGAAATGCGATTGTTACAAATCCGTTTTGAGCTACATTCATGTGGTTTGAAATCATATTAAAATCGCATTTATATGACTTTCTCACAGCACTTAAAACAAACGTCAGACGTTGTTAAAGAAAATATGCTGAAAGTCTCTGCAGAAACAAGGTTGTGTTGTTGCAAAGTGTCGGACGAGCAGAATTCACAATGTAACAGAGACATGCATTTTGACCGCATGGAATAAAGCCACGCATACCAGCTTCCTACGGTTCTGCCGGAGTAGTCCAGCACGACGGCTTCTCATTGTCGTGTCGTAAGACAACGTCTGAATTGCAAACTCCTCCATGTTGTGGTTGTTGTTGTTGTTGTTTTTGTAGTTTTTTGGCGTATAACTACCAACGCAACGTCATTGCCATAGAAACCAATGCAAATTTTCCAGAAAACGAAAGAGTGGCATAGGAAACATAAATCGGATCTGAACAGTTGCGTTACACAAATGTGGACAGTCAATAATTTTAGATCATATTCTAATCGGATACACAAATAATCTTTGGATTTGGACTGACAGTGTGAACGTAGGCTAAGAGACTTATTTCAATAACTTAAAGAAATCCTACCGACCCCAGATGCTGAGAGCTGTTTCTTTAAGTATTGAGGCATAAGGAAGAGATTGTTTCAGATTCTCTCTCCCTAAGGCATTTCAGCCTGAGGAGACTCTTAACCCAGCATTCATTTTGGCCTGTGCCCTTTTCTCTCTTTCGGAGAGTGAAACTTTACTCCTGGATCTGCTGGGTTTTTTGTGAATGTGATCCGTCACAAGGGCTGAGCAGTCAGAGACTCTGACGAGAGGTTTTTGGCCTGATATAACGGCCCCAGCAGGCCCAGAACCTCCTGTCAGGGGCAGTGAGGTCGCAACCGTTCGGACCGAGAGCCTCTCACAGGAACCCAAAGCTCTGGTTTCATCCAGCATTGCCAGGACAGTGGATCCTCTGCTGTGGCATTCTGCATCTGAAAATCACATTAAATATCAATAGGATATTAAAGGAAAACCAGAGAGGATGGTTTTTACAGGAGTCAATACAGCTCCAGTTCTCTGATCCCAGACCACACTCAGTCCCTCTCCTGTGACTCAGAGCTCTGTTATTGTTGTAATAAAAGATAGTAGTGGATGTGAAGTGCTGTGGAACTAAGAATTAATCTAACTTTTTATCATGATTGATACTGACCTTCGCTAACCTGCAAATCTGTGAAAAAAACAATACTGATCAACACTTGGCAAATGTCTTTTCAGTAACACTGTAGTTTAGGGTCCAAATCTCACTATTAATTAATTGCTTATTAGCATACATATTACTAGGATATGTTATTAGTATTTATAAAGCACATATTGATGCATTATTCCTATTAAAGGTGCAGTATTTTACTTCTCCAAGTCCTTGCTGAACATTGTTGATATTTGAAATCAACACAAACAAACACACCCCTCTCTTTATTGCTCCGCCTCCAAAGCTCACCCTCCAATCCTAACTGCCCTGCTCCGACTCTGTGATCGCTGGCATGCGAGGCGGATGCACTAACAAGGATGCTAAACAGTAAACACTGCATTCTCTAGCAGTCATCAGCCTGCACTACTCTCACTAGCTGGCCTCCGTTATGCAAGAGTGGATGTCTATTTATCGTAGCAGAAGCGCAACAAAATAATGCGTCACGAAAAATAAAGTGAAGATGATGAACGAACGACACGGAAGCACAAAAAATGAACATGCATACACAAGAGTAAATGCAAACAAGAATTTGTTGTTAATTGCAACAGCCTGTCCTGTTTTCAGGCCTTCCCGCTCAGCTCTCTTTCTGATATTAACACAGGTCCTAAAGCTCTTTCCTGATCATAACCCTTCATTTTCCAGTTTTTGTAACGTCTCTCAGCCATCTCTTTTTCTACTGTTTTTCTTCAAATCTCCCTCTTGCTTGTTCTCTCTCCTCCACCGCCATACGCCCCCTAATGCTGAATGGCTACACGTTTGTTGTTGTGACGGTCCGACCAACTTTCCAACGGCGTTTTTCAAATATCGCTTACCCCACCTTTACTTAATAATTAGTAGTTTGAGGCAGTAGTTAATAGTGAGAATTGGATCCTAATCTATAGTGTGACAGTCTTTAATACAAGTCTCTAATACAAGTCTATGGAGGATCTACATGTTTGGATTTAAATGCAAATTTACAGCAATTGCCCAAAGACACAATAAAATGTTTTGGGGCCAGTAATAATAGTGACACAAGATACCCCAAGAGGATACAGGCCATATTGTTTTTTTATTTAAATTTGTTTTTTTTTATCTTTATTCCACCGCATGAACTTCTCAAGATTTATTTAAACTATGCGTCACCCTCAGCAAGGTCAATTCTGAATGATTTCAGGTTATTGTTTTGTGGATTTAGTTCACAGTGTTATAGTGAATGTGTTGTAAAAACATTTGGAACAGTTCAGTTCACTAATGTAAGCAGCTGCAATTACTTTCAAATTAGGCTTTTCTCTTGTCACCTGATTCCCAGTTTCTGCTATTTTAATTACATTCCTGCATAATAATAATAAATAAACAAATGGCAACAATGTTTTATGATGTCACAATTTCTACCTGGCCATATAAGAATAATATCCAATCAATTCTACCACTTTAGGAGCACATTCAACACACTATCAATGCCATTTTTTACATTTTGGCAAATTGGTGGTTAACTTGTACAATCTAATTTATACGTTTTTCACCTACGCCCCTTTGACGGTAAGGTTTAGGGGTCAACCTTCATGCTTGCATGTTTTTTTTTAAATGAAAATCTGAACATTTTGTACAAATTCATTCTAAAATGAAAAATTTATAAAACACTTGTTTTCTCATGAAATTGGAATGGCGCATTTTACTGAAATAAGAAGGGGGTGGGGCTTAGCCAAAAAAATCAGTTGACAAACAAGAAAAAACTATGATGATTTAACAGGTTCATGTCATCCTCATCCATTATTTATCCAATCAGTCACAGACACGATATTCATAAGTGATCATGTCTGAAATGTCATGTTACAAGAGAAGTGAAGTGTGATTGGTTGTTTATGATGTGTTATGCCCCTTCATATTTGAATGGATGCTTCGCGACCAATTTAAGTTGCTGTATTCACCAAATTGAATGCTAATAGTTCAAATCTTGCTTCCAAGACTAACATGCTTGGTATAATGAGAATAAAAGGGCAGACTGTCCTATCAAGAGTCACATTCAGTAAGAAATGACACTCTGCTGTTTGTTTCCCCCACAGTCATGGACTCACAACATCTCAAAGGAAAAGGAGTTTCTTCGCAAGTTGGTGAGGGCCAACATCATCACAGACTTAACCAATGGGATTTGAACCTCCCAAGGTGGGTGCCTTTCTTGGAGGACTTGAAAGCGCAAAGTCCTGGGAAACCCTGGACCAGACAACACTGAAGAGCGTAATTTCATATGTGGGAGCGATTGCTCAGTTAAGATGCACACGTGCCTTCTTACCGACAGGCTTCCTCTGAGCGGAACGTTGAAGGGTTCTTCAATATCTCAGAAGTCAATCCTTGTTGGAGTACAGATAGAAGCTAACAGAGACTTCGAGGGGACCAACACAATGTGCTTGAGGAGCGAGTCGCAACATTAACTGATTGTGCCAAATGTACCTCTAACGGAGGAGACGCCCCTCCTCTCCTGCCTGAATGTATTAACGGTGTAAATATCAAAGATTTTTTTACAGTTTATTTCAATGCTACGGCCCCTGCCTTCACACGTGATTCTCCGTCCAGGGCACTCCTGCGTATCCTGCCACAGTGTGTGGAAGGGCAGAGGCAGGTCTTTGATTCAGCCCAGGAGCACAGGAGGCTCTTTATCTCCTGAATGTGAGCGTATTATGTTACAGCTTCTTTTGTTGAGGAAAGGAGCTCAATATCTAAGTTATTTATTTTGGTGAATAGATGAAGGCTTCTTTTTTTCTTCTTTTTTTTTTAAGGTACATTTACTAAATGACTTCTGTTATAAATACACACTACAGTTTACTTGAAGTGGGAGACTGGGTACCTATTAGGGATGCACAGATACTATATTTTTCCAGTTTAATTACAAAACCTGAATTGGAATTCCAGATCGGCCTGTACCTCACTAGCTTCATAAAAACACAACTTCAATATAACAACTACATATTCTATGCTACTGTTCAAAAGTTTGGGGTCTGTACGAAAAAAAAAAATTCAGCAAGGATGCATGATATTGATCAAAAGAAGCAGTGAAGACTAAGCTACATTGTTCATTCTATTTCAAATAAATGCTGTTTCTTTTAAACAGTATTTCACAATATTACTGTTTTTACTGTATTTTTGATCAAATCAATGCAGATTTGTTGAGCATAAGAGACTTCTTTTAAAAACATTAAATATTACTGACTCCAAACATCTAACTGTTAGTGCTCTAATCTAACAAACACCCAGTAGCAAAATGTTGTCCTTTTAAACAAAAACACAGACCTCTACAGATTATGCATGAAAACGGGAACATTAGGACATCTCGGACAGAGTTGGATAATGGGTAATGACATCTGACTGTTTTCATGAACTTAAATTTAATGACTTAAATATCCATCTGTTACTTACATAAAGCTATTGAATGGCTTTAAAGGACCTTGGAATATATTGCCGGAAAACTCGCATTAAATAGTTTTTGTCCAAACGGTAACAACCATGGGTAGCGCACAATATCGGATTTGGATCGATATCTGAAATGACAAAAACTGTCTGTATCTTTGCAGATACAATCCAGGGGTGCGTTTCCCAAAAGCATCGTTAGCCAACTATGGTCGAAAGTTCCGTCGTTATCAGTATAGTTCAACAAGTCGGTGTTTCCCGAAACAATAGTTCCATCGAACATTCGCAAACAGCATCGCAAATTTGAGTGGTTGGTACGACAGCTCTCAACCTGTGGTTAGAAGCATAGTTTCATGTTTGCATTACATGTGGACTTAATACATCATTTTTTTTTTGCCAAATAAGCAAGCTGACATTCATTACAATCTATATATTTTATTTAGAATACATACAAATGTCATTTACGTCTTTTAGTTTGTGTGTGCGCATCTGGTACGTAAGAACGAGCCTATGATTGAATCTGGAAATAAAGCTAAATAACTGAGAAAAATAAGAGATAGTCCTCAGATGACATGTCTGTAATTTATAGCAAAATATCTAGCTTTAATTCTCAAACAGATTCATTAAAATGAGTTATTACTCCACCTGCGTGACTTCATTAACCAACGTGATTGAACTACCAATTTGCGACAGTACGGTTTCGGGAAACAGTCATGACTAGCTAGTTGATTTCTTCAACGATGCATTGTACTATGGTAGTTAAGCAGCGAGTTACGTCGTTCTATGGGAAACACACCCCAGATCGGTGCATCCCTAGTTCAGAGAGACCTCAAAATCACCTGACGTCATGGTACACTGCCATCCTGAATTCAGACCAGTACACCAAGAAGAACCATTTTCTTTTTTAAGTACATTTCAAGATTAGAAAGGTTACAGATATATACAAAAGAGGATGAGTTTGTTTTGTACTTTTTTCGTGGTACGGGAGTACAATTTTGGTACCATTTTAAGGAATACTGTTTCAGTGCTTTATAGTTTTATGTTTTGAGATGTGAGCTTTCAGAGCAAGTACTGGAAACATAGCATTGCACTAGCCATCAGAGTTCATCATGTTACACTACACATTAGTAGTGTACTCAATTCACTACTCACAATTCATCAAGATCCTACGACTGGAAGGAGTCATCATGTCAACCTCCTGACTGAAAGACATTTTAAAGAGTTCTTTGCCCTTGTAGATTGGTGCATTTACACTGTGCAGTCTGCCACCAATCAGCGTTATAATGATGATCATTTGGAGTTAGAAGGAAATACTAAAGTGTTATTGTTTCTTTTATATATATATATATAATATAAATATATCTTCAAGTTGTAATAAAATTAATGTGTTGGGCAGTTTTGGCCCTAAATTGAATTTTGGCCCTGTGTGTGTCATCTTTATCTTTCTCTACTCTTTTCAAAGACAGTGCACAAATGCACATTATATTTGAATCACAAATTGAAGGTAAGTGGCTCATCCGGAAAAGGTTGATATTTTCAAACTTGTGCAAGTCAAATCTAGGAGTATCACCCAGATTTGGTTTGTCTTACAAATAACATTATCATAAACCAAAAACAACCCATTGCATTTCTCTTTCAAAGCCTGTTTCAAAGTTGAACCTTTATCCAATATAGCAAGTATCATCACAACACAACATTATTCAACACTAAAATTGCCCGTAGGTGGAAGTGTGAGAGTATGTTATCCCTGTGATGAACTGGCCATCCGGTACACTAGACGCTGGGATAGGCTCCAGCATCCACATGTCCCTATATCAGTGGTGTCAAATTCACTGTCCTGCAGAGTTTAGGTGCGTTCACACCATGTCGTGGTTACCGCAATTACGTTATTTCCCTTTTAAAAAGCGTTCGTGTCCTCATAGAGCTCGTAATTAGAGCTTGTAAGAGTGGTTTTCTGAGAGCTCCTAATTGTACCACGTGATTGCTGCAGATTCATTTAATGCACAATTCCCAGTCTGAGGACATGAACAGCTCCAAATATAACGTCACGTGTTGTCATCTCGAGAAATTACGCGTAATTACGACATTTAGCTCCAACCCTAATTAAACCCACCTGAACCAGCTAATCAAGGTCATCAGGATTACTTTGGAGCTACACTCTGGGACAGTCACAGTGGCCCTCCAGGAGCGGAGTTTGACGCTACATCATACCAGCGGTTTGGAAAATGGATGGATGACATTCACAGTTAATATTTTTTAATTTGTGCCAAGGGGGGGAAAACTGATAAACTGATTTGTTTTTTTAAAATAAATTTTATAACAGGTTAAAAAAAAAAGAGAGACTAAAAAAACTACATAGTTGGTCATTTACACCAGCGTTCAAACTATCAGTTAAAGGTTGTTTTTCTTAGAAATACATTAAATTAAAACAAAAGTGTCAGTAAAGACATTTATAATGTTACAAAAGATTTCTATTTCAAATAAATGTTGTTTTGAACTTTCATTCATCCAAGAATCCTGGAAATAATATATATCATGGATTCCACAACCGTATTAAGCTGAACAACTGTTTTTAGCATTGATAATAAGAAAAATAAAAAAATAAGAATTTCTTGAGCACCAAATCAGCATAATACAATGACTTCTGAAGGATCCTGTGACACTGAAGACTGGAGTAATGATGCTTTTTATTTGAAATAATGATTTACAATATTACTTTTTTACTGTATTTTTGATCAAATGCAGCCTGGAGCTTAAGCAACTTCTTTTTAGGTATCAGTTGATTTTTATTTATTTATTATTTTTTTCTTTTATTAATGCCTTTAAAATAATATGATAACTAATGGAAACATTTGTCACCATATAACTTAAAGTTTCCACTTATTTAGTTTGTATTAATGAACTCTAAGACATATAAATGTACAAAGAAATAATACTGTGAGGAAAAAATATGGTGATTATATTGATATGTAATGGAATCAGCACAATCAGGTTCAGTGAATAGAGTCTGATTGATCACTTCTGTGATCCAGAAGTGATTAATCACTGTATTATAGACATTCCTATGATGATGAATTGGGATTTTCCAGGGAGGGAAGTAGATGTCCAGGCCTCAACAGAGCATCCTGCAGTAACTGCACTTAGAATGACCTGCTGTCAAAACCACTGCCAAATCACCGGTCAACCAGGACATATAGAGAGCTGTCTAACCTACAGGCTTGTTTTCAAAGCTTAGTACTGAAAACAAAAATAAGAAGCTGGTGAAGAGAATCCTTGTTCAATGTTACCATCTGTGTCATGTAAGAGACCTGAGAACAATAAAAAAAAAATTGTGGTTTATAACAGCTGTTTGTGTCAAGCTAAGTCATTAAAGATTCACTCCTTCCATCCCACCATGACATTTTTTTAAGCTTTTTAAAAAAAAAAATATGTATGGTGATTTGGATAACAGCTAGATTTCTGACCAAAATGACCATTAGAGATTTATTCAGAATTTTAGTCCCTCATGTAATGCAGCCCACTGTCACCGAACGTGTCATTGATTGATGATGTAAAACTCCGGATGAGTTTTCTTGTGTGCGTCCGTTTTTAACACGTCTTGACTGCCATTTATGACAACTGAGATCTTACAGTGTGACATGGCTTACAGCGATGATCAAGTTCGTACAGTCTGACAAGAAACAATCGTAAAAGACTATTATAAATCGGACAGTGTGCACCCGTCTTAAGGCAGGTCTGGATCAGTGTTCTCTGTTAGAAATCCCTTTTGTGGGAGACTGTGAGCTTTGTAACTTTGCAGATCTTATACATGCACAAACTGATGCGTTACACACTGAAGGAAAAGGAAAACATTAAAAAGCATCAAATGACCTCTTTAACAAACCAAATGTTGATCATGTCTATTACATTAAAGTTTTTTTTGTTTATTGAAGTTATTTTGCCTGGCTCTTCTTTTAAATATTAGTATTTGCATTTGTTCTTTATGCAAATAGGTTCTTTGATGGGTTTTTTAAGCAAATACAGTTTCATTTACAATACATCCATCAGGAACATAAGTGTAAATCGGGAAGAAAAGCAAGGACCTTCCCTCACCCTAGCAGAGAGAGACTGTGTGAAAGCAAAGTGAGGGATAACATTGCTTTATTTGATTCTCTCCTTTTCTCTATTTCTTTTAATGCTCAAGTGTAACATTGACTAGGATCTCATTTCATATGTGTGGCTCTAGAAGAACACCTCCAACAGTGGGACGTGCTCTCAGCTGGGCTTGTACAGCTGCTAGATGTTATAACTGTATTCTGATAGGGTGACACTCAGGCCCTTTAAAGTGACTGCGGTAATGTATGTTTCACTGTAAATACAGGCCAGTAATATAACCTTCAACGTTCTGGCACAAAAACTACACTCTGTGTTTTGGCAGTTCCCTTTAAGATGACTTAACAGTCCCTTTGCACCCAAAAAATCTTGAAAACAATACAAGCTCTCACACATTACTAATGGAGCCGAGAACTCCCTCCCATCATTTGGTGCTTTTACACTGATAGACGTAAATTCAGCTGCGTTTCCTCCTAGATAAGCAATCCAACCCATAATGCCTTGGCTGATACCTCATAAATTCAGAAAGGTGAGAGAAACTGCCCATAAATTGTCCATCAACCACGGAACAGCCCACTGTTGGGCGATTACATTGACCTGTGGTTTGTTCGCTTGACGTGACACATGAGATTGGTGCATATTGCATGTCAGTCTGGAAGCTCTCAACCTGAACGTGTTCAGAGTCAAGTGAATGCTAGATGGAGTTATGGTGACCTCTTTCTAAACCCCACCACATTTATTCACTTTCATTTGGTGGTTGAGGCCCAGACCTTCCAAAAGAAAGTTCCTTACGCCTGAAAGCTAGTCAGCTACACTGGGGAAAAAAAAATTGCTTGTAAAATTGCGAACAATTACAAAGAAACCGCTAGTAACACATTGACCGTGAAATATTAAAATACAAATCCTGAAATATTGTTTTCTTGTAAAACATATACTCTAATAATCTTTGCTTTATTTACAACTTCAAAAAGTCTTTTTTTTACATCGTAGAGTTGTTCGACACCAAACATTTACCATATGCTGCTGCCCCTCTTAGAAATAAATTGTGCAAAAGAACAAGATTCTTGACTCAAATTTAATGTCTTAAATTATTGCATAATACTTTCAAGTTTAACAGGTTATTTCAACTTTTTTGTAGTGATAAAGTATGTTTATAAGCTGTTTAAATCATGAAAAAAAATTACAAAAATAATAATTAAAATGAAATCATAAAATGATCCCATGATGGGAACCCCTTAAAGGTTATACTGTATATGAAGTGCCTGACAGAACCCTATAAGGTTCTATATAGAACCTTTTCTTCTAACAATCCTCTCATCTTATTGGCTTGTTTTTATTGAAAATTGTTAAATCTTGGTGTCTGTTAAATTCTCAGTCTGTCTATCTCAGCAGTGGAGTCACAAAATGAGAAGGTTATGAGTTTATCTGAGCGAGCGTGCCGCTTGTGAAAGACTTTTAACTGATCTACACATATGGAACCACGTTCCTCATACCCTGCTCTTGAGAATTGGCTAAATAACTTTTGGGATATCTTGGCATTAGCCTGATGGTTCATGTGGAAGGAGGGTTTAATAACTTAAAGATACCCAGGTGTGCACGTGATAATAAGCATTTTGTTAACTGACGGATTAGCTGAGCTTACGTTTTCTACCATTTTTTATGTGAATTTCTGAAGGAAAAATGATCTTGTTTTTACAACATAATTAGAATAATCATGTGTGGTTAAGAAAATAGATGGGTTTTATTAAATGTTAAATGAAGAAAGGCCCATGTGTGCGACACTGCTGTGCTACTCCATTTGTTTTGCTTTGTGTTAGCTTGTTCTGTTAGATGTGGCTGCAAACTATGTTTTTCCCTTACTCTCTTCATGACATTTACAAACTCCAATTGGGTACAGCATGTTCTTACAATGCTTTGAGGGTTTAACACAAATGTAGATAAACAATGACAGGGAAGAAGCAGTCCATCCTGACAGTAACTGTAGAAGACATACAAAACATGTTGAGAGTTCTCCTTCATTGAAACTTAGTACATTTAGAAATCTAGATGTTTTTGTAATATTTTTTTCGTGAAGCAATAAGTATTTTAGTTAAAACTGTGTTTCTAAAAAAAAAAAGTCACATTTTTTATTTAAAAATCTAAAAACGTTTTACAATACATCAGTATTAAGTGACTTAATACACTCTTTAAAATAAAGGTTCCAAAATGGGGGGTTTTGTATAGCGATGCCATAGAAGAAAAATTTTCCTTCCCCTAAGAACCTTTCAGTGAACAGTTCTTAAAAGAACAATTAATTTTTTTATTGTGAAGTACATAATAAATAAAAATGTTCCACTCTAAAGAACCTTTTGTGAAATGGAGAGGTTCAATGGATGTTAAAGGTTCTTCATGGAAACATTTATGCCAATAAAGAACCTTTAGGAGTGATATCTCACAATTGAGAATTTATAACTAATAATGTGACTTTATGTCTCACAGTATTGTCACTTTTTGTCAGTGTTTTGGATTCATTTTCAAGGACTTTGTTTGTTTCCTTTGTTCCTATGTTCCCACTTGTCCTTGGTTGTCATGGTTATTCATTGTTTGATTGATTTCTCACACCTTTCCCTCATTAGTTCATGTGTCATGTGTTTTAGTTCCTCATTGTCCTTCACATCTCATCTTCATCCTCACCATCCTTCTGTGACAGAACCCCAGACCGTAAAAAAATATGTATATTGCAGCAGAATTGATTGCCCTCGCCCGTGAAGTATTACCTATTTTGTATTATACCGCTCGTTTTTGCCAGCTTGCCCAGTGCTCTCATTATGACAATGAGACACTAAAATCGTTATACTGAGTAGGAGCGAACTGTTATACCCTGCTCGACTTGCCTGAGTAGAGGAACGTGGAGAGAAGCTATTCTGCGACGTCTGGAATGTACAAACCACTTGTTGATTTTGTCCATCATGGCCACCCCTGATCCAGTGACCATGCCCACCGCGGATAAAGAGCCTAAGCCCACTGCTGAACGAGAGACCCAGCAAATGCCCACCATGGATGCTGTGCCTGAGCCAATGCCCGCAATGGAGCCAGAGCCTGAAGCCTTGTCCTTCCCGGAAACAAAGCCTGATGTCCAGTCTGACCAGGTGTATGAGCCGGTTTATAAATCTGTGCCCATGGGAGTTTTAGAAGAGCTGGATGACGCAGAGTGGCTGATAGGCTGGGATTCGGCAGAGCCACTTCCCACCCTTGTCCCCACCCACTAACCTCTTCCTCCTCTAGTGGTCCAGCCCAATCTCCATTTTTTCTTCATCACCAGTGGTACTGCCCAACTCCAAGTCTTCTTCTTTGCCGCTTGCACCGCCCAGCCCCAAGTCTTCTTCATCAGCGCTGGTCCTGCCTAGCTGCAAGTCTTCTTTGTCACCGTTAGTCCTGCCCAGCTCCAAGTCTTCATCGTTGCTGATGGTTTTGCACAGTGCCAAATCTCCATCATTGCTGATGGTCCCACATCAGCCTCCGATTCCCTCCTCCTCCAAGTCAGCCGCACAGTTCTTCTGGACAGAGGTCTTCAGCTCTGCCGTGGTGTATGGATCCCCTGGCTCCGCCTCAGACCTCCGAACACACAGCTCCACCTCGGCCTGTCGACCAGTCGGCTTGGCTCCTCACTCCTTCGGCTCCACCTGGAACCATCGTACTTCTGGCTCCACAGGGATCCCTCTTCCCTCCTGCTCCACCTTTGTTAGTTGTCTCTGTACCTTCTCCACAGACCTCCGGTCCTGTGCCTCATTCCTCCACAACTCCGGCTCAATCAGGGTCCTCCTTCTTCCCTCCGGATCTGTCTCAGTCCTCACTCACACCAGCTTCGCCTCAGTCCTTCGGCACCCTGGCTCCACCTTGGCCACTCATCACTGTAGCTCCGCCTTGGTCTCCTAGTCAGTCTTTGGTGCCTGGTCTCGCGATCCAGTGGACTCCACTTAGATCTTTGCCGATCACGCCATCACCTCGGTCAGTTGAGTTCAGGACTCTACAATGGCTTCTTCCTCCATCTATACCGCTGTGGGTCACCATCATCCTGTCTGGCTTTTGGGGTCTCTAGTTCTGTCTACTCCCTGGTAATGTCCTGATCTGTACTCTGACCTGTAGGTCTCCTGTTCCATCTGCTCCGCCCTGGTGGTCTCTTCTGTCACCAGTCCACCAGTTCTTTTAGTTCATTTCTCTTTTTTCCTCTTTCCTTTGTTCCGAACTTCCTGCCTGTCCTTGGTTGTCATAGTAATTCATTGTTTGATTGATTTCTCACACCTGTCCCTCATTACTTCATTAGTTCTTGTGTATATAACACCCTCTGTTTTAGTTCCTTATTTTCTGGTATTGTTTGTGGACACATTATTACATTGCCTTTCTCTTGTGTTGGATTATCGTTATGTTGACTTTAAATGTCACAATTGTGACGTTACATATCGCATTCGAGACTTTAATAATGTGACTTTAAATATTGTAATTGTAACTTTATAACTACAAATGTGACTCTACATCTCGCATTTGAGAATTTAACTAATAATGTGACTTAATATCTTGTAATTGCTACTTTATAACTAATAATGTGACACTACATCTCACATTTGAGACTTTAATTAACAATGTGACTTTAAATGTCACAATTGCGGCTTTTTTTAACTAATAATGTGACTTTAAATCTTGTAATTGTGAGTTTATATGGAGAGGAGCTCAGCAAAACATGTCTACTCCATATGGTGCTCACTAGCGCCACCACCCCCGAATTGCGACTTTAATACTAATAATGTGACTTCATCTGGCATTTGAGACTTTGGTAATATCACTTTAAATCTCAAAATTGCGATTTTACAGCTAATGATGTGACACTACATCTAACATTTGAGACTTTTAATTATCAATGTGACTTTAAATCTTGCAGTTGCGACTTTATAACTAATAATGTGACTGTATCTCACAATTTGTCTGACTGTTGTGACTGTTATAACAAAGAGTGATTAAAAAATATATATTACTTTTTTTACTCCGATACATGCTTTCACATGAAACAGACCTGGTGTCTTGATTTTTATTAAATTTTTTTATAATAGCTTGCAAGTGTTTTTTGAGGATTGTCAGTGGGACAACCTTTCAATATGCTGGTGTAATGATCATGCTGAACCTGGAACTAAAAACTGGAGCTGTGAGGGTAAACAGACTGCATGGCTTACATGCCGAGAGCATGGATGCTGTTGGGAGGGGATGCATGACAAGTGTTAGTTGTGTTTGTCATAGCTCAGTCACCCTTGATGGTATTTGAGCGGTTTGTTTACTGGGTGCCTGTATCTGTTGTTCATGTGCTCATGGGCTTAGCCGTGAGTACACACAGGACGTGTTCTTCAGCCCTACACAATAGTGCACGTTCACATTCATCACTCAAGCAGACAGTCACATATTATGTCAAAGAAGGTGTGCGCTCATGGGCTCTTACGAATTTTTATCTATATTACTTTAGTGAATTAGTTTTAATGCGAAGTTGTTCATTTTGATGCACTGAAGGCATCTGTAGATGTATTTTATGTTTTCTTTTATCAAGATATTGACATATGGTGTCCTCCAGCTGTTTAATAGCCAGTAATCAGCTCTTAAAAACATTGTAAGTAATAAAGATTTGTATAAAGAGCACAAATGAAACAGCAGTTGAGCACCGCCTCAAGACATTTGACAAACTGAATGTTCTAGCTTGGAAAATACCTAGAGTGCACCTGGTGAAACCCTGTGTGGGACATGCTGTGGTGCTCATGAAAAGGAACTTCGGAAAATCATGACGGCTACATAATCAGCAATGTTATCTGTTTAAATGCCATCCATTGTGATTCAAGCAGGGTTACCTGAGGGGAAACCCTAGTTGCAATGAGAGATTTCCCAATCAATCTTTTTGAACTTGAACTTTACACTGTTAATTGATCATATATATCGGACCAGTGGTGATTCACACTCCTCCATTCCTTTCTCAGTTGTGTGTATTGTTGGTTTGGTCTATAAATAGAGCTCAGGAGAGCCTCCCAGAATTTGTTATAATGTTTTGTGAAAGCCTAAAGCGAGCAAGGCCCTGTTTGGCCTGTCTTTGTGCTTTGAGCTTGGTATTTGTAGTGGAAGGAGTGCCAAAGTTAGCGCTTGTCTGTGGGCGGAGGGAACTTCATTGATGGACATTTGGGGAGCAGAGGGCAGGTTTCGCAGAGCAAGGGCCAGAGAGTTTTTCATCTCTGCCATCTATATGCAGACATATCAACTGTCAAAAGCAGCAGTGCATGGTCTTTGTTTAAATAAGTAAGCTTGAGGGTGACTAAATGAAAGATGATGAAAATCATTATACTTGATATCTGACATTTAAATTTAACATTTAAAATTAGAGTTTATACAGGAACTCGACCTAAACTGATGGAATGAAACTGTGTAGTCTGTACTGACCCTGAGCCAAAAATGTGCATTCTGTCATCATTTACTCACCCTTGATATTAGGCATTATCGAGGGACTGACAGTCTCAGTCACCATTCACTTATGTTTAATTTTTTTCCATAAGGTGAAGGTGAATGGCCATTCTGCCTAACATCTCCTTTTGTGATCCACAGTCCACAGAAGAAAGAAAGTAACGAAACATGAGGGTGAGTAAATGATGACAGAATTTCTCTCTCTGGGTGTCCCTGTAAGTAATTTATCAGTACCTATATGTCTTCCTTAATCATGATTAATTTTATTTTATGTACGTTTGTGCAATCAACTTGTGCTCGGTATTAATTAAAATAGCCAAGCTACCTGCGCGTAATACGGGTTGCGAATTCTTATGCTGAAGCTAATCTCACACGAGATGAAGAAACGTTTTAAATGAATTTCTAGCGATTTATTTTATTTTATTTGTATTATGGTTATCATTATTATTGATGAATCGATTAATTTATGATAATTTTCTGTGTCGCATTCAACATAGTAGCTATGAGTGGCTAAAAATAGTATTTTTTTAAAAAAAAGAAGAAAGATATTCAGATAAATTGTGGCACCATGAGCAAGAGAAGCGCCCAAGCGATCTTCACACACCGGGTGAAATGCGTGTTGTTTTTTAATAACATGTTTCACCGGACAAATTTGACATAATTTCCATGTTAAAACATTTCTGTTATGAAAAGAGGGGGAAATAAGTGCATTTTGATGCGCGGTATTGGACGTTTAGGTTGCATTTTATAGATCAATATTCCATATAGCCTAGGCTACTGTACACACATTTCATATTTACAAACTACTAACAATAACAATGTGTAAACTGCTCCAGGAAATAATTAGATAAATTGCACATTAAATAACCTACATTGCTAAGAATACACATGTTTGTTCTTGAATTCGTAATTTGTAGCCTATTAATATGTCATCATCCCTCTAAAGCATGCTGTAGACAAAGTGTGCCGTGCATGATTTTATTTCTAAATGTCAGGTAATAGAGTGATCAACATTAACATTTTCTTTTCATAAATAAGCATTGTTTGTAAAATGTCACATCTCAGGACTGAGGAGGTTAATAAAAGCAGGATGGATGTTCTCTCACATTCACTTTCACAGACTGAGTATACGGGATCATGAATCACAACAACTGTGATTAAAATCACATTTCAAATCACAGCCGCGTTTCGTTATTATAATTCTTAAATCGGTCCCTGTTGTTAATTATGTTTCGAACTTTTGTTAAGTTGGAGTTTGATTTTTGGAGAGTATTTCATATTAAAACTATCACCCTTTTCTTTATGTGAGAAAATGGGAAATTATGTTTTAATACAGATTAATAGGAAAACTATCCTATGTGAATCGATAGCCCATGGCTTAACGAAACCAATTTCTGCTAAAATATAAATGACGATGAAATATTAGCTGTTATTGTTATTAATATTATTTAAATTATTACTGTAGCTGCTAAGCCGGTCATGGAAAATTGGCTTTGATTTTCATTCCTCTCAGGATCATCACAAGATGAAGAGAGAGAGGCTTGGCCACGGAGGGAGGCGCCTCTCCGTCCTCCTCTCCTTTGAAGAGTTTGTTCTCTCGCTTTTAGAAGAGGACATACCCGTGAGAAAGTCAGTTGCTTTACAGAGGCGCGTGTGGATTTTACTCGCGAAGACAAGCTGCCTACGAGAAGCGCGAGGCTGGAAGGATTTGGCACGCTCGCGCTCAAGCACTCCATACGCACGGTAACGCGCAAAACTTCAACTTCTTGACATATCGGCTGCCTTTGAATTGATAGAGTTATAGACTGTCAAAGGATTTGGATCAGACCTCTGTAATATGTCCCCTCAGGCAATAAACATTAGACGGCTGGTGTGTAATTGAAACTTCTACGAGCCGGGTGTCATCAGGTGTGGTCTGAGAGGCATTGTAAGCTACCTGTCATTCTGTTCTCACAGCCTGCTGAACTTATTCTTGAAAACAAACATGGTTTGGTTGGTCGTTTTTTTATTTATTTAGAGTGATTAGCAGATATTGAGCTGCCATGGATAGAGGGAAACTGTCAAAAGTGTTTTATTTGAGGCGAAAGGGATGTTTTCAACAGCGTAAATAGTGAAAGATATCGTTCTGGTTAAAGTGAAAGTCGTCTCCACTTTAAAGCTGTTTTAGTTTATCAAAAGGGCCTTTTTCTTGTGGTTAAACGTTAACATTAATTAACATTAAACACACTTCTCAAATTATTTTTTTATTTTTTTAAGAAATCTGTTTTCTTGTTGCTGTTTGATTGACTTCTTATAGCCCACTTACTATTACCTATTGTAAATAAATGTATGTTATTTTATGATTAACATACACTGGAAAAAAAAAGTTAAAAGTGCCTCAAATTTTCATGTACAATCAACTTGGATGTTTAAGTCATTTCAACTTAAATTACATTAAACTGACTTTAAAAAAATTGTTGAATCTTGTATAACTTATAAAAAAGTTGAAAATTGCTTAACTTATTTTGATGAGTTAAAGCAATGTAAAAATATATGTTGTCATAACTTATTGATCACATAATATATATAAAGTATATAAGAGTTCCACGTGAGCTGAACTTGATTTATTCAAATTATTTTTAAATATCAGATTCCACTGAAGGCTTGGATTTCATTTTTTGTGCACTGATTTCCATTTTCAGGGCTGTCATTCTGGAATCTTTGCTTTCAGATCAGCCCTGGACTAGCACCGCACCTACCTCAATGACATGTCCATGTGTGTTTTTGCATAGCTTACATGCTTTGTATTTGCCTCACTATAGAGCAGTGGTTTTCATTCGTTTTCTTTGAGGACCCCGACACTGAACATATTGGATGTCTTCCTAATCTGACACACCCAATTCAGGTCAGCTAATAAGCAGGTGGTATAACCAGGTGTTTTCAAAAAAGGACACATCCAAAATGTGCAGTGCTGAGGTCCTCCGAAACCACGGCCGAGAACCAATCACATGGCAAGGCAAAAAAAAGCAACATACTTTTATTTATTATCACGGATGAGGGTTTTTTTTCTCCCTCCAATTCTTCGGTCACTCATGTGTTAGTTGACCTGGCTCTCACCTCTGAAGGTTTTACTTCTTCATGTCATATAATGATCTCTCAAACCCCCGGCGTAGATGTGGCACCTCCCTCCTTGTGTTTTCATGTGCACATTCCCGAACCTCAGCAGCATGGTAGGAAGGTTTAAATGATGACACATTCACACACTGGACATTGCTACTGGCTTCTAGCGCAGCAAGACCTATCAAGAAGATAACTGGCATGTACAATGAATAAGCTGGGTTCAGAATGTGACAGAAATGTTCAGGCATGTGTGTGAAGAAGAGATTATATTAGTGCTTTTGAGGAGAAGGTTGAGATATCTCACAGTGTCCTGCAACTCTACCGCAGGGTCCACGTCCCTTGGCCTTAGCTGACCTGAGCTCATTCTCTCTAAGGGTCAGTGCAACTGTCTGTGTTCCATCTGAATGGGCCTCTGTGTCAGTTTCTAGAAAATTCATCATGGTGCCAACCAGTGTGCAAATTATTCAATGGCTTTTAAGGAAGATTGGCTTTTGAAAAGGAATTTCAGGAAGTGTTCAGGAAGGCGCAATCTGTTGAAGTTCATCACAAGCGAGCCACATTGTCATTTTGGAACCCCAAGGATAGTTAGCTAAATGTCAACTACCTAAAGACTTTTTAAACAACACTTTATTTTGTGGTATATTAAAAATCTATAATAAAGTGATAAATAATGACTTACTGATGGTGTGTCAGTCCTGTGCTCGAGCGATTTACTGTTTCTAGTTACCTCCTTAGGTGAACATGATTTCAAAAGAAGATATTTTGAAGTACTTTGGGGTCCAAAACAGCTTTCATTTTGTGGACAAAAAAAAAAGTGTTCCATAGAAGAAAGAAATTCATACAGGTTTGGAAAAACATGAGGACATTTTTATTTTGAGATTAATCATCCCTTTAAGACTCCCAACCTTTTATTTTGACCTATTTTTTGCCATTGGTATGATTATGCTTATCTTACACAATCTGGATATTCCACACAGTCTCCCCCTTGTAAAATAGATTGAACGTCCTCCCTCTTGTGGTTACCAAAAATGATTAGCAAAAGCTATTCATTTTGATGCATAGCTCCATTGTTGCATTCCTCATACTCTGCAGATTTATAACACACAGTCTTTTTATACACGCAAATAGTTTTTTGACAGAGCTCGTTCATTTGCCTTGATTGTGGCACGAAGAAAATCAGATTTTGTGATTGTTTATATCTTGCCCCTCAGACTCAGTCACTCAGACTATTGCTCATACAATAAAACCAAATTTATAAATGCGCACAAAAGTTTCACCAGGTCTGACCCTTGGTTTTCGCTTAATTGTTGGTGTTTTTGCCAGATGAATACGCTCAAGACTTCATTCATGACACTGATGAGGGATATTACCTTTTTCTCTTTATCTGAACATCTCTTACCAAACTTTTGATAGCTAAGAATGTTAAGTGGACTTATTGTACACCCATGTTTGTGGCTGGAAGCAGTCTTTAATACAATAAGCTGTATTCTTCCGAAATTGCGAGGTCAGATGCATTAATCATGGTGGCGTCGGTGCCTTTGAAAGAGCGGGCCAGGTCATTACTCGAAGCCTGTCTGGGGCTCAACTGGGCGACATGGAAACGCTTTGGATGTCGTTAGTTCATCCAGACACACTAATAGCTAGTTTTCCCCCCTCCCTGAGCTTAATTTGAACAAATGAGACGAGAGCTACAGTATAAATGCCTATGAGGATGGGCTGGCCTCTGTGCCCGAGCGCTGCCTCGGTTGAAATAATTACCTGTGGATTAATTTAGAAACCAAGAGTCTGCTAGAGCAGGGTTTAGGTGGTCCTTTACACAGGTTTATGGCTTAGGAAGTTGACTAATTGTGTAGGATAGGTTTGTATATGATACGTGAATTCAGTGATGAAGCTTCTCTCTTTTAAACCACCAACTCTTATCTCAAGGCTAACTGTTCTGGCTTCCTTTTATAGAGTATTTAGTTGCTTAGTCTATCCCTCTCTTTCTTTCTCTCTCTTTAGAGGTCGCTGTGACTGCTCAGGCTAAGCCTCGAGAGGGAAATACTATCTTCACCATTACCCTCTCTTCCCTAATTTATTCCCATTTAAGGACTTGTTCATCCAAGTGTTCTTGCTCTGTCGGTCCCTTTTAAATGTAGTTAATCTGGCTGTATTTGGTTATCAAAGCAAAAGGCAAGACACTTTAATGAAGAGAAGGTAAAGCTGTTGTTCAGGATGGGTTTCAGACAGGAAACGACATTTGCTACTGCATCTGAACTGCTTAGCACAGACTTTACGAATCTGGACTATAAAATTTGTTCTCTAATAATCTTGCAGCTCAGATTTATGAGTTGGTGCCACTGCTGGTTGTCAGCTCAGATCATCTTCTCAGAGTTGCAATGCTGACCCACTTCATACGGGTCATTTGTATAAAATCAGCCTGTTAACAATGTTTTGCCAGGTGAATGATAGCTGATTTTCTTTAGATCTAGAGAAACATGACTAATGTATAAATTTTTAGCAAATGTGTAAGGGGTGTGAAGTAGATGAGTGAATGGGGATAGGCATTTATTACTGATCATAAATGAAGGAGGACAGATTTTACTGCTGAGCATCAAGTAGGAAGACTTGAAAAACTCAGGTTGAGTATCAAACACGTTCTTCTCATTTGAAAATCAAATTTGGTTTGTTCTTTAGATTAAACAAAATAAGCTTTAAAGTATGGATGCACTGATATTAAAAATGTTGGCCAACACCGAAAAGCTGAGAGTTGTTTTGATGTTATGGATGATGATACATGGCAGGCCAATATAAAAATTCTGGGGTCTACTTTATATTCAGTGTCTTTAACTAATATGTAGTATAATTTAAAACAGTGGATACAATACACTTATCATGTACATATATGTTTTAGGTTGTACTTATATTTTTCAAAAAAATACCAGCCTGTAATTGCATCTGTAATTTCTACAGTTACATCTATAGTTAGTTATATTGTTGACCCTTCCCTTACACCTTAACCCACCCTTAAACCTAACAATACTACCAAACCTGTTCCTAACCTTACCCATAACCCACCTTGCTAGCAGCTAAAGTAATTTGGAATACCACATGAACACAATAAGTACATTGTACCAAACAATGTTTTTGACCTAAGTACAGTAGTTAAAGTGGGACCAAATTCTGTACGGTTTCGTGTTAATAAAAAAAAAAGTGATTTAAGGCATCACAACTTCATAATGTACAGTATGAAAAATTGCCATTTATGTTTGCTAAATTTAACAGTGTTATTCGTTTATTAGTGGTTTTTAAAGATTATCTTTAAATGAATAGTTCACTTAAAAATGAAAATTCGGTCATCATTTACTCACCCTCAAGTTGTTTCAAACCTGTAATTTTTTTTCTTCTGCTGAACACAAAAGAAGATATTTTGTAGAATGTCAGTAAACAAATAGTTGATGGACCCCATTGACATCCATAGTAGGAAAACCAATACTATGGAAGTCAATAGGATACATCAACTGTCTGATTACCGACATTCTTCAAAATATCTTCTTTTGTGTTCAGCAGAAGAAAGAAATTCATACAGGTTTGAAACAACTTGAGGGTGAGTAAATGATGACAGAATTTTCTTTTTTAAGTCAACATTTCTGTGAGCCATAGATGACAGCAAAGTTAATCTAAATGTAAAAACTGAGGAAATGAGCACAAATGAGTGATCAATACCAGGGAATATGTTAATGCTCTATCATCCATTCTACTTTAAAGAAACTATGCTTAAATAATTTTTAGAGAATTTAGAACAAAACTATATTGAGGGGTTTGAAATGCATGAGTGGGTAAGATGCATGAGAGTGTTTTTAATAATAGACGGAATAATTTTAACAGACATCGGAACATGTCTGTTAACATTGGGAGGCAGGAATGTAGTAGATCCCTAATAAAAAGCTTTTCAAACTGTTTTGAAAATGAGATGATAAATAATGATAATATCAATGATAAAATAATTATCCTAATCGGAGCCATTTGTATTGTGATATATATGTGCATTCATGCACGCTTGTAGGTGCCTGAGCGAGCTGTTTGTGTGGTCCAGGCCTGTGACTCAGTTGAGGATCCGGAGGGGAAGGGACGCGCTCTTGAGCTCCGTCCGTCAGGCTCGTGATGCAGCCGCGTGGTGTGGAATGCAAACAGTGGCCACTGCATTTGCGTAGCAAAAATAAAGCTTACCAACCAACCTGCCTCTTTTGTCAAGGCTCACAGCCTCTAACTCGAACACTGCTGATTTCATTGCTGATGTACCGTGAATTCGGGAATTTAGTGCCGTAAGAAGTCAAAAGGGAACGACCCAGGACGTGCGCACATCACTGATGTTGATTTGACTGTATCATTATTGTGTTGACAAATTGAACTCATTAAAAGGTCTTTTCAGATGAATCTGATTAATTGAATAAACTCTTAAAAATAAAGGTTCCAGAAGGGGGTTTTCACAGCGATGCTATAGAAGAACCATTTTTGGTTGCTTAAAGAACTTTTCAGAGATCTGTTCTCACGAAGAACGATTTTTTTTCCTTGTGTAAAGAATATAAAAAAAATCTAAAGAACCTTTTTCCACTATAATGAAGCTTTTGTGCAATGGAAAGGTTCCATTGAATATCAAAGGTTCTTCATGGAACCATTGATACCAATAATGATCCTGTATTTTTGCGAATTTTCTTATTTTGAGGACCCCTGTGTTAGCTTTGCTGTACTGTGTGCATTTTTTGCGTTTGCCGTTCATGTTCTTCCATTACACGCAACAATCTATGGATATGAGTATGCTGTTCTAGAATAAGAGTCTTTCTAAGAGAGAAACTGAAAGCAGCAGAGACCTGAATGATGGATCTTAGCAATTAATGGAAGTTGTTTTTGCTATCATGTTCACTCAGTGACATGAATGGTGGTCTGAAAACCACATGTGTTCACAATCCAATAATCAGTGTGTTTTTTTCCCCCTTGGATCCTGGAACAAAAGAGTAAAGGGTTTCAAACAGGTAATGCTGGTTTTCTTGGCAGCGTACGCTCTCTCTTCACCTCTCCAGTGGCTGGACTCTGACAGTAATGAGAACTTACCTTTTGCCAGAGAAGGATTATTGAATTATACGCTTGGATGTCACGCACTCAGACATGCTGCGATTGAACTCGAGTTCTGGAGCATAAGCACATTAAAATGTCATAAAACCAGTGTCTCGGATATCTGCAAATAGCCAAAATGCAGTCCGTTGTAACAGGTCCAATACATTATATACAGGGTGTATGTAATAAGTACTGTTAGAAGGAAAGACCTATGAACTTGAAAGGACATGCACGCTGCCTGCTCTTTGCATGTGCCAATTTTGGATTGGAGATTGAGTCCGATGGAGTTTAGCAAGCCAGAGGGAACACGGATAGATATATTACACGCACCTCACGGCTGAAGTTCACACCCCCGGATAAAAGCGTGTCTGGCAATGATCAAGCAGGCCAGGCTGGTGAAGTGTACTTTGCATCTCTGCTTTCACCAGGTGTCTTTTATTGGCTGGCTGATTTAGTGTGGCCTATCCCACACCACTGCTCCTCATCATTAATGGTGACAGGTAGACCTGGCACATCAAACACCTCTAATGGTTCTGTCCGAGATGGAAGGGGGACAGTGAAAAAACGCAGGGGTTCTCTCTTGAGACTCGCTTATGCACCAACTTGAGTCCAGTCTAGACAGATTACGGCTTGAATTCCAGGAAAAAATTATCATGTCAGCTTTTACTTTTAAACATCATAATTAACAAATCATCTGCTTAATCATGTATATTTATGATATAGATTTTCCAACGCACATCACAAAAGTCAACACCCTCGTACCAGCTTTAAAATGACAGCCCCTCATTTGCATCTGTCGTCACGACTGAGGAGTTTTTCATCCCAGACATCCCACCTCCCAGAGTCTCCCACATCTTGATATACAATATCCTTATATTATATACAATATCCCTGAATACCGCTGATCAAAAGTGGTCAGCCAAGAAGAGGCATTACCGTTATGCCTGGTATCATCACACGTTTTCTGTGACCACTTATGTTGGGATACCCTCGGTCACTTTCCCTTTCGGCACTCTAATACTATTGAATGAACGAACCTGTGTTATGCGGCTTACACAAATGAATATAATAATACAGTAGTTTATAATGTCATTTTTTTCATTTCACGGGGGGTGGGGTGTAGTGCCATCTCCTGGAAATGAGACTTTGCAGGGTGAGATGTCTGGTATCCACGTTAGTCACAATGACGCCACTGTGATACTCCCGTATTCTTTAACGGTGGCATGTAAGTGCCCGAGGGCAGGTTGTTGTGCTTTTGAAGCATGCCTTTAATCAATGAGTCCCAGCACAGAGGCCGTCAGAACCGCTCTGCAGTTCCTCAAGAGTGCAGCCGCATGGTCCCGTCCCTCAGGCACCCTCAGCTCACATGTTAACAAGAGGCACAGAGCGACTGGCCAACAAAGACACTGCTTAGGGCACTTAAACACAACCAGGTGCACCTCTAGAGGTGGGTGAGAGGGACTGTGGAAGATGCTTTTCACTGCATAGGAAGATTTGGACGGTTTGGGTCAGTGTGGGTTTGCACTTCAACCACACTTTCTTGAGTTTATGTGCTTTGAGGACCGTGTGGGCTTCCCTAACCAAATCTGAAACCAAATCTAGAGGGTTCTTATGTCTCATTTGTAAAGATGTAAATAAGTTGCCTTTAAGTAAATCGGTTTTCCTGCTTAAGAGCTGCTAATTATATTCTCTGATTTGACATTCATGGAAGAGCTTTGTATAATAGATTGTTTGCACAAAGACACGTCTTAGAAATGGTCAGTTCACACAGGATAAAGAAAAGTCAGTAAGAGATTTTTACATGTGCTTGTTTATTGGAGTTGAGCTTCATTTTTGTTCATTTAAAAATGCTGAATCTACAGCATGAACAGTGTAGTGCAGGGGTGTCAAACTCAGCTCCTGGAGTTCCAATCCTGCTCCAAAACACACTCCTGTAGTTTTCAAATTAGTCTAAAAGATTTGATGAGCTGGATCATGTGCGTTTAGGGCTGAAGCTAAGCTCTGCTGGGCTGTGGCTCTCCAGGAACAGGGTTTGACACCCCTGGTGGAGTGCAACCAAAAGAATGACTATTATAATTCAATGTTGTTAAGTGAAACAAACATACAGCAGAAAAAGTGTAGTCTGAATCCTGAACTATTGACTCTTAAAGTCCCCCTGTGGTGAAAATCAAGCTTTTAATGTTGTTTAGATGTATATGTGGTATTTTTAATATGCTTTAAGAGTTTGTAATTGTAATTGCTGGTGTTTCTGACATCACACACTACCTTGTAACTAATCACGTCAACAAGTGGATCTCTGAGCTGGTGTGAGTGAGTGGAGGTGGAGCTAATTTGCATATTCATAGAACTGTGTAAATAAGGCAAGGCTGTAGAGTTACATTCAAGTTATTTTAAGACATTAAGAATTTTCACAATTAATTTAACATTAAAAAACTTAACTTTTAAATATGTAAAGTTTTAAGGGATAAAATTATTGACTACAAGGGGACTTTAAGTGAATACAGATTTCAACTAACTCTTGAGACCTAAATTTCCTAACTGGTTGTTCACATGACAATATGTATTTAAAAACGAACACTGAGATTTGTTATTAGTATTTTATGAAAAGGTTGTTTTTTGCTTATTTAATATGTAGTTAAGGCCAACTATTGGATTGCATTCTCTAAAAAGACATTGAAGTCATTCAAAAGTCATGTAAACACACCTTTTGCTTATTTGTTATTGAAATTATCTCATCATTTGGCAATGGAATTGTATTTGTTTGTTTTTTGAAATTATAAAAGAATCGTTCATGGAACCATTAAGAAACTAGAATTATTAAGACGACAATTGGTATGTTTACCTGCACTAATTTTCATCAATCAGAACCGATCTGATCAGATTTCATTTTCTGAAAGTTCTGTTTATATAAACTCTTACAATCTGATTCACATGTTCATTTAAATGTACATGTATGTATTCTGAACAAAACTTCAGTGCATGTGTAGTGCCCAGTTGCTGCATTTAGAACCAGAGAAAACCAGTGCAATAATTTCACTGGAGCTACCGTGAATTTAACTGTCATTTTGATTTGCACCGACCATTT
Source organism: Leuciscus leuciscus (assembly GCF_965113295.1). Lineage (NCBI taxonomy): Eukaryota > Metazoa > Chordata > Actinopteri > Cypriniformes > Leuciscidae > Leuciscus > Leuciscus leuciscus. Next base: position 20,959,234 of record NC_138730.1, on the reverse strand, counting down.
TTTAAAGATGAAAGAAGAAAATAAACATAGGCACATACATTCATAAGTCGTAAAACATATGTAAATATACGCATCACAACACTGCGTGTGCCCGAGGTACTTTTGCTATTGATCATATTATTTCAGGTCTATGCCAGCCCTTCCAGTCCAATTGAAATTTCATCCGAGCTCACTCAGATTGATCGAGGTGTTAACATGAAGGCTTTTTCAATCCGATTGAGCCATGAATCCGATTACTAATGAATTATTTGTCTGCCTGTATAGTGATAGGGTATTGGGTTTTCTAGGTGGTTGCCAGGGCATTGCTATGCAGTTTCTAATTGGATGCTTATACTGGCTTAATCAAAAGAACCCGCCTTTAAGTCTCAATCAGCTCCCTAGTTCAGTAGTCAAGGCACTGATCAGGGAGTCGGCCATTTTAAGGGCTGTCTCAATCGCAAAATCCTTCCAGTGCACTAAAACATTTGCTCTCTAAAAAGTCCCACAATGCACTGTAAAAACCAGGGAGCATCAATGCTCACTACGCTCCCTTAACGGCAGTTCTGAAGTGCAAAACATAAGTCACTACATAATGACACGCAATAATGTTTTTTTAAAATACAAACCATTATTTAATTATATTTTAGCATAGACATACATTGCTTGACAGGAAATGAACAATCTAGCTAACATGTAGCCCTATAATTTATTTACAGCTGAAATGTTGCACATATATGTAACAAGCAAAGTTTTATCATAATGTACTTTAAATGAAATAAAAAATAATGTCATAAAGATATCAGTTCTGCTGTTGTTCATAAATATCATTAGTGATGTTCTACAATGAGGGCGATGTCATGTCGCCTGAAATAGAGTCATCAGTGTCCCAATGTGTAGTGAGCCTGGGTCCTTACTGGCCTTACCAGTGCCTGAATTTGTGTGCACGGGAACTGATTGAGACCCTCTGTGATATTCTGAATCCTACATATGACTCGATCCCTCATTCAATGTATGTTTATTGGATTGTCGCCCATTTTTGTGCCTGCCAAGCGATTAGAACGGTTTTGATATGCTTGATTTGAAGTATCTCTCATATCTGTAGCATAAACTGAGCGGGACAGGTTATGCACCGAAGCTGAATTCTTAGGGCTGGAACTGGAAGTTTAGAATAAACACCTGACGTAGTGTGAGTAATAATAATAGTGATGCCTCCCTTATCGGAAGCCGTTACCTAATAATTTTCATAGCAAGTGTGAATTTGTTGTGTCATAAACCGTTTTCAATGCTTATCTGGCTGTAAAGGCCTGCTGTGCGTTTGAGAGGCAGGTAGTGCTCTTATCATAACCTCTGGCCTGCGCCCCCAGCATGCCAGCTCAGCTTACAGGAAGCCGTGAGGTGGGGGGTCGTCAGGGAACGAGAGGCCAAGGGGCTTATTTAGAAACTGACAGCACGAAATGAGCCGCACAGACCCCGAGCGCAGACCAACCTATTAGCCAGATTGCACTTCCATAGTCTACAATGGATACATTTCCGAATTCTTGTGGCGGAGCTGGTCTTGTTTCTCTGTAGGTGTCTGATATTGATTTGCTTGTTACGTTCAGCCTGGTTATTCTACATTGGGTTTATACATTCAGCTGGATAGAAGCTGAAGAGTGAAGGAGGGAAGCCAGCCAGACTGTAAGAATGATTGTTGTGGTCAGGAAAACAGATGTGTACGCTCACAGAGTCACAGCCATAACACTCATACACACGCACGCAAACCATTTATAAACAAACAATCACATATGCAGCTCAGGGCGTATGCTTTTATGTCACTTATGATCAAAGCAATTATGGCAGTTTAGATGCATATTTTAAGGAGGTTTCCGATATGTATACAATTATAATTAGAAAATCATCAGAATACAATAAATCCTTGCGCATAAACAACACTTCGATTTTAATGCAACACATGCAAGAGTTAGACGGATGGTCGAAGTCACATTTCAATGGGAATCCATGCCATAAACCCTCTTGACAGCATGTCCACATTCATCTCTGGTCATATGTGGTCTTTCTCAGCTGAAGCCGGCCTCCAGAGACGCCATAAATATGTCCTGAAGCTGTTGAAACCGGGTTCATATTTATTTGGCTGGATTTAGAATACATAAATTCTACATTTGCCTTAAGCAGCCAATAAACCAGGATGACTGAAGATCTTAAGATACAGCATTAGACATCTTTAATGCTCCTGAGAAGCACATGAGATACTACTTTTTATTTTTATTTTTTGGCAGTAAAGATTTATTCTGTATATCATTCTAAAGTACTTTTGTCCAAAGGTGAGCTTGTGAGTAGATCAGGAGTCTGGATGATTTGGCTTGAATGGCTTCCAACTGCATGAGAAAAGATCCTCTGACCCTTAAAACTTTACGACGACATTTCTTTAACATTATGAGAGTCATCGCAAATGATGCAGAAAAAACAGAACAGGTAGAGTGAGTGTCCAGCCCCCATTAATGTGATTCGAATTTAGATTATGCCTTACATTTCCTAAATACTTCCATAATGCAGGCTTGAAGGAATAGTTTCACGAGAAATGAAAAATCTGTTGTCATTTAATTATCCGCATGTCTTTCCCCACTTGTATGGCTTGTTTTCTTCGTTTGAACACCAAATAAGATAAAATGAAAGTAGATTGGGAGCAAGGACAGTCTTCTTTACCATACACATTAAATGTATGGAAAAGAGCATCTTAGAAATTATGCTTTAGGAATGAACTATATCAGTACCATATTGGTTATTTGCCAATATTAGAGATTTAAATTGGATATTTAATTGTGCATGCTCATTTCCACTAACTTTCCCCTTACTGTTATCTAACACTCAAACGTAATTACTCACAATTTAATAAGTTAAATGTAACGTTTAGCAAATATAACAATTTTCATACTGTACATCATACAGTTATGATACCTAAATTCACTGGTAGAGTTTCAAATGGGTGATTTTACTTTTTTTATTAATTAAGACAAAATTATATCTGCAATTTGCTTATTTTAATATACATTTCTGTATGTAGAAATAATAAAAATATGATAAATACTATTGTCTTAAAAATATATCACCCTTAATCTATCGGCACATCCCTATAATCTGCAACAAACTTCTTTTATGTTTCAAAAAAGAAATTATAACAATATGCACAATAAGCTTGCTGTTATAAATTGGCTCTTCATAAACACTGAAGACATGAACATGTTGTGTCTAACAACACCCTGTAACCATGCTAAAATTAAGGCACATCCTCTTGTGGCTAACTGCTTTATTGTGAGTTAATTCTTGTAAATTGGGCTTAAGTGTGCCATCAGTTCATTTCCTCTAGAGCGGATCTCTCAGAGGTTAGCAAGAGAAAGGAATCCAGCCTCAGTCATCTCTACACAACTGCAACGCTATGAAACTATGCCAAAATATAAGCATAGCATACTCTGCTGTGCTGCCTGCCATCCCTTTTTCCCTAGCAAATAATTGGTCTGTCCTCATCAATCATTTTCGGGTTGCCGTGTTTGACTGAGTCCTGCTGTTTGAATGGTGTTAACTGAGACACTGTGCCCCGTTCCTGACCCTGATATAAATCAAAGCCCCCAGCACAGGTTACACAGTCACACACTGCAATGAGTCAATAAACATCTGCATTGCTCAGAGTTCTTATCAACCTCTCTGTATCTCTGTGGCTTGTAGGACCCCCTGAGAGCATGAGGCTCCTTCTACACGCTGCAATCTAACCACATCAAGAATGCTTTTGACAGAGTTTGCTTCAAGGCAGTTTATTTGATGGACAACGGCTCTTTTTAACACTGTAGCTTTGTCCGCAGGCAAGTCAGCACCGGTCGTGCTCAGAGATCGCACTGGTCTCTCTCTATAACAACAATGAGCATGTTTCTAAAGGCATTATGACCGTGATGAATGGGACACCTTTGATTATACGTTTGTATGCATGTGTATGTGTCACCCGCATGTTGCGCTCTGAAGTTTACATTACCTGCCTTGGTATGTACTTGTATAACTGTAGGTCACTGTATAATAAAGCCATTCTTTGTTCTTTCCAAGCAGGTGGGAGTTTGGTGGTGGCCGAGGAGTTGGATCAGAGAAATGCCAGCCATGCCATCAGTCACAAACGCACCATGTCACAGGAAACGCTGGCAGGTGTGTATAAACGGGCGAATTCTTTGCTAGGTCATCCATTGATTCAAGTAACCTGGAGATGCTCTAATTACTGTGAAAAAATGTCCTTTCATTTGCCATCCACCTTTGCTTTGTTTGCACAGGTGCTTGTATGGGTTGTGATGTCTCTACTGCCGCTAGTGGCAGGAGGCAGGTCGCGTTTTCGAGCAGAATCTGAAGCTGCGGTGGGATTTGCTGGTGCTGGGGTGGAGGAGCCACCTTTAGAGCCTTTTCCAAACGTTGAGGAAGAGCTTGAGGAGGGCAGTGACTCCCCGTGGCATGGCCTGTTTGGTGAGTCGGATGTCTGGGAATCATTTCTACAATGAATCAATAAGGAATTATTCAGGCCTGATAAACCTCTCTTTCTTTTTGTCTATTTCCATCTCTCCCGCAGAGCCATCTGTTCTCGTCGAGGACGACCAGCAGCCAGCACGATGGGAACGCTCCCCCCGCTCACCGGATACCTCTGATATACAGACCAAAGGAGTGCGCAAGAAAAAGAAGAAAAAAGAGAAGGAGGAAAAGAAAAAGAAAGAGAAGAGCAGCAGGGGACGGCATAGCAGTCGGGACTGTCGCGTGGAGAAACGTGAGATGCGCGTACGGGACCTGGGCATGGGCTTCGACTCAGACGAGATTGTTCTCTTCAAGTTCTGCGTCGGCTCCTGCCAGAGGTCTCGTGGGAATTACGACTTGGCTCTGCGCACTCTGCTGGCCAACGGTAGTCTGCCCAAGCGCACCGCCAGGAAGGTTAGCGCACACCCTTGCTGCCGCCCCACGAGCTATGAACCGGTGTCTTTCATGGATGCTGCGACAACCTGGCGAACCATCAAGTCCCTCTCCGCTGCGGACTGTGAGTGCGTGGGATGAGGAGAGCTGAATGAGGGGAGGGGGAGCGTGACCTGAAGAAATTGTGCAATGGTCAAAGAGAGGAAAGGAGGAATCGGAAAGCCTCCTGGACCGTGACTACAGAACGAGGTCGGGCGGGTTGGCCGTGGTGAAACACTTTGAGGGAATTTGGTTTGGCTGTAAGTGATTCAGAACAGCCTGTTCTCGACAGCCCAAGCCTCGACAGAAAAGCTTGAATGGTGTTAGAATATGATTCGACCATGTCGACAAGAGACTCTTTGGACTCAACATGGAAAGAGTTTGCGGATGGAAGAACTGCAACTTTGGATCGTCCATCTGAATGGCTCTATAAACAAAAACTACATGTTATAACTCAACGAGCATTTGCTTACTAGGAGTTTCATCAGACTTGGATACAGAACGAAACCCTGTTTCATTTGTCAGACTCATTTGTTGATCCTGGATGTCAGTGCCCAGTTTCCTGGCCTTCAATCTGGCATGTAATATTTCAGCCAGATTAGCAACGTTTGGATCGTTCATTAACAGCACATTAATGGTGTAATTACAATGTAATTGCACAAACATATGTTGAGTATTATTAAAAGTTGAGCCCATAGAAAACACACAGGCCAGTTAGTATTACCCTTTCAGCTGGAAGCGCTGAAGGTTGATTGTATTTGCAGTAGGATTTTCATTTCTCAGGATTTTTACAGGACTGATATGAACTATTTTTCTATCTTATATTTGTAATCCTTTTAATACCATAAATAAAGTAAGAGGTATTAAAAGGGTTCGTGTTCCATAAGGCCAGGTTTTTATATAGAAAGTTGATGAAAGATAAATATTAAGTGAATAAAATCTAAAAATACAAAAGAATATTTGATGCTTAACCAATAGGGGCTGTCTAGTCCAGTAGTACAATGAAATATTTGTAATGATTTATTTATGATGGTACATCAAATTTTAATGTACAAAGTACATATGATATAAAAATATTATTAATAAGATACATTAGGGAAGCATTACGTAGGTCTAAATTGTCAAACTATGTGGAAAGATAGTTGGATTCAGCTACATACTGAACTAAAAGTCAGTTCTTGATACATTTTACCTGACATTTTTAGCATTTATATGTTTATATGTAGTAATAAAATGACATTGATTGCGCCAGAGTGTGATGTCAACCAGACTGTGCTTTAGCAGGCTCATTAGCGTTCTCTTTTATCAACACAGATGATGACCACAATGCATTTGTCATTGTTTATCTTTTTGTTACCAAATGGATGCCATGCATCCCTTGACATTTACTGTACACCTAACAGATATCATATTTATTTTTTCATTTAAGTTATTTATTTATTACTATGTCCACACATGTGTCTTGTGGATGTTTATATTTATTGTTTATACCTTGGCCTGTGTTCTTCAATCCCTGTCATCTCATGATGAACCAGCATGGATAACAACAAGGCTTTGAAAAAAAAAGTCAGCTGCAAAATATCACGGTTGCGGAAAAACTGAGCTATTTAACCCAAATGTTTTCATGAAGTAGGAAGAACTTGTAGATAACTTTGTCATGATCTGTTGAGTGATTTCATTGGGTGCTTTTTTTGTGTCCTCCAAGGGTTATAAAACTCTCAGAGCACTTACTGGTAAGTCTCAGATTAAATTTATGAAAAGGAAATTAAAATAGTTTTCTTCCAAAACACTAAGGATAAGGGGGAGAAGGATTGTGTTCCGACGAGTCCATCTGTCTGCCCAATCTGCTGACCTTAAGAGTCTTGATGTTGTATTCAGTTTCAATATTAAAAGCTGCTCCAAAAATATTGTTTTAAAAAGCTGATAACAATAAATGGCTTTGCTTCAGTATTTTACATGTTTTATTTATCAATTATAATTGTTGTTGTTGGCAAAGTTACTCTTTTATTTTTGTACTTCATATTTTCTGTATAGGAATAAAGCTGTTTATACATAATGTGAATTAAGATTCTTGTCCTTTCATTTAGGTGCAGCAGCAAACACTTTAAGGGTCTTACATCTTTCTGCAAACTCTTCAAAGAGAGATTGAGTTTGGGTATATAGCATGTGTGATTTTATTTGTATGCTTCCATGTTATCTCTATTAAACAACTTAAAATCGTCAAAAAGTTCATCCGCACCACAGAGCTTTTCTCTCCATTGACCTCTTGTCTCAGTTCAGCTAATGGCAATCATCAGGTAGTCAGGTAGACTGCTTGGAGACATGTATGTACATTACAGCACCATTAGGCCCTAGGTGAACCTCTCATCTGCTAAAGTGCAAAGAACGTTTCCATCTGTTGTCGGGCTGCTAATGAGCGCAGCCCTCACAGACCGGCCTGGCTGTGGCTCAGGGGCCTCTGTGCAGTGAGTCTGCACCTCTCACACCATGGGTGAACTTAATTAACAGGAGATTGGAGCCTCTTCTGCATTTTTAAGGTATAACTGCACTACTAGGACCAGATGCTTGCAACATTGTGATCACAATATATTAGTACTCTTCAGCGGTCTGTAGTTGAAGGATCAGTTCGTGCAACAACAAAACAAATTATTACTTTGACCTTTAAATCATTATAAAACCATAGTTCTTTCTTAATTGGAGCACTGTAGATATTTTGCAAACTGGCTCAGCAGCTTATGTTGACATAAGCATGTATAGCTAAAGAGGATCATAAACTATACTGCCATAATTCAAAAAAGTATAATAGTACGTAGGCTACATAAAATCTATTCCAATTCTTGTGTGAGAAACAAATAATATTACTGTCATTATTCACATTAGCACAAATCAGCAAATGGCAAGCTTACATTGTATTAAAAGAATAGTTCGTCCAAAAAATATGAAAGTTCTGTCATCATTCAGTCACCTTCATGTCGTTCTAAACCTGTAGGCCTATGACTTTCTTCCGTGGGACACAAAATTGATAAACTGTAAGTGCGCCTTATAAAAAATGAATGGACTGATGGTCCACAATGACACCATCATTAAAGTGGTTCATATTATAATATTTCAAATCTTCTAATGCCATATTACAACTGTGTGGAAACTGTAAATCAGCATCCACTGAAAATCTCAGCAAATCTCGGCATTCACAAAACCTGTCTGAATGATTAATTAACGAATCGAACTGATCGACTCGGGCTTAATGACTCAAGGATCCGGTCGCTGTTCAGTGGAATGAAGATAATCAGGATTAGGCTCATATTTTGTTGTGTTTGTCACACAAATCTATGGTCTCAGACTCGCAATTAAGGCGCACGTCGTGGACTTCTTTATGGTGATATTTTTAGTATTTTGAAAGGTGCCCATTAGCTTTCGTTGTTTGGAAAATAGTGGCCAGGATATTGTTAAAAAAATCGTGGCAGGCGCCAATAAATAGCTTTAGTTAAGTAACTTACGTTGTCTGTCTGTCTGTCAGTTCAGCAGACAATGTAAAATTGTATCAACTTAGTTTAGTCAACGTTTAAGTATTCGGTTTAAAAGCTGTGCGGTGTTGACATCTGCTGGTCAATATAAGCTACGACAAAGCTCAATTGTTCAAAAGAGTTATGTCGGTTCAAACACGCATTACAGGCTTTTAATGGTAGGCTAGATATAAACAAGATCAGATCTATGCACTTACTATGTTTTCATCTGCCAGGCATTTTAGTCACACTTTTATAATTCAGTGACGGCAACTCTCAAACATGTCTGTTTTGATAATGCAGGTTGTTTTGTGTCATAATGGTGGCAAACTTCAGTAGCATACAGTCTGCATCTATGCCTATATATATTATTTTAAGTAAAATATTCACAGTGTACAATTCATATTTACCTGATAAACTATCAGTATTACTGTAATATTTTTTTTTGTACATTTTTATTTAAATTGTTTTGTTAGTTTGACTGCAATGCTCTACATATTATCAGACAACAACCCAATAGAACATTTTCCCCATTGTGCTGAATTCAAATATGACAATTAAAACAACTGATTGGCTTGTCTCTTGTATTCATTATATGGAGCATCTGTTGTCACTGTCCAGCAAGCATTCATGGGCTCCATTTGAAGTTATATGCTTTGTTCACACAGGTACGAGGCCTCTCTGCTCACTATGGCTAAACAGAAAAGTGTCCCTTTGCAAAATCAAACACTGACAAATGAGAGAGCATGACACTCTTACAGGGCTGCAAACCTCAGTTCATTCATTGTTTTGCCTAAAAAGCAAGTATGTCCTAACCTAAAGCAAGTATGGCCTATTGTCCTAAAGCAAGTATAGCCTATTGTCCTAACCTAGTCTTAGATTTATTCATAAATCCAGTCAAAGATGTAGTTTAATAATATCTGGTTTAAATTGAGATCTCACCTATCCTCCGGCATTCCCAAGGTCATGCTGACCCAATAGCATATCTTGAAAACTAGACTCAATCAATAATTTCAGGCATCGGCTTCGTTCTCATTGACCCAGCATTAGTAGAGTTTGACTACATTTATTTAAGAAGCATTTTGGCTGTAGACCAGTGTAATCCTCATGGGCTAGTTCGCCCCTGCTGGTGGATGCTGTAACTACACCATCTGGCTGCAAACCGTATATTTCTCTATGACAGCCCTTCAAAGGTACACGTGTATTATTATCACACCCTTTTTTTTTAAAACAACATTTAAACAACAAGTATTATATTCTGTTATTGAATTTTATGGAAATACAACATTATTTAAAATGAGTCATTTCAAAAATATTAATGCTGTATTTAAGTCATGAATTAAGATGAATCAGGGTATTTGGATGTTACAAAATACTTATTAAGCATCAAAATTCAAGTATCATTGAGGTATCATCATTGACTGTGAATCTATTAGATACATGGTCCTTCTGTGAATGAAATTCTTTCATCAATTCTTATCAATTCAATTCTTTCAATTTTATCTGAAAGACTGATTTTAGCTTTTTACAATAGAAGTTTGTTGGTCAGTTGTACTCTAACATGTGATGAAAATAAATTGCACCTTTAATAAATTATTCACAGTTTGACAAGTCACAGTCAAGTACAACCCAGCATGCAACGTGGCACAGCACAGTAGAAGGAAGCAGCATATCCATAACCACATATTAAACACATCCATGTCATCTAACATCCATGTCATCTATAATAGATATACAAGTGTTATGGTTTAATCCTAAAATCAGGATCATTCAGAATCAAAATAAGCAAATTCACAGAATTATTTGTGAATGTAAAATGACACAAAAAAGAGAAAAAGTTTTTTTTTTTTTTCTCACAGTGCTTTACAGATTGAATCTAGATTTGGATCTAGGTCATTGTCTCATGCACTTTCCCGATAAACATGAACTTGGTGTACTGAAAGTGCAGGTCACTATTTCAGCTTTATTTTCTAATTGTTCTGCGGCTGGTGGAGCCACAACAGTCTTGGTGAGGAGTTTGGGGCTTGACGCTCCTTCGTCTTCATCAAAACCCATGACGCCATTCTGCTCGACGCTGAAAGGATGAAACTCTGCAAGGGCTGTATCAAAGTCCCATGCTTGGCGAAGGGTTAAGTCCACATAAGATTTAGTGTTCGTGCAGGTCTGTTTACACACGTCGTTTCTACAGAGGGCTGTTCGCAACGATGCGTAACTTGTGCAATTGCTTTGGGCAAATGACGGAGGGGAGTGCTGACCATCCATCCAACCTGAAACATGACTATGATCCCCTTTCCTCAGTCTGATGATACGCTTGAGTCGCGTGCAACCTTTGGTTAATAAGTTTTTCCTGCACAGAATATACACCCATGGATCCAGGATAGGGTTGAAGGAGGCGAATCTAATGGCCAGGAGATCACTGCGATAGTCTGGACTTCTGCCTGATGATATGTGAGCAGGATCGTACAGCTGGTTGACGAAAATGCGCACCTGTTAAATTGAACAAAAATTCAATCCCATTAAAATGAGAAAAGATCACAAACTCTTTGAAAGTAATGGCGATTGTGTCCATATTACACATTATACAAGTACGGCCTATCCTACAAGTGAAAAGTGCGAAAATATTTTCCTTGTTGCACCTTGAATACACATTATTGTACACAACTTAATCATTACTTATGACACATATAAAATGTATATCTATTTTTAAAACAATCTTTTTACAATCATCATGATTTTTTTATTCATGAATATCTACTTTTCTTAAGGTTATTCCATTTGACCTCATTAAAACCTGTCTTAAAGGATTAGTTAACCCAAAAATTACAATTCTGTCATTAATTACTCACCCTCATGTCGTTCCAAACCTGTAAGATTTTCGTTCATCTTCGAACACAAATGAAGATATTTTGATGAAATCTGAGAGCTTTCTGTCCCTGACAGCTATGTAACTGACACTTTGACGCTTCAAAAAGTTCATAAAGAGATCGTAAAACTAATCCATATGAATCGAGCGGTTCAGTCCAAATTTTCTGAAGAGACGCGATCATTTTATATGATATACAGATTGAATTTAGGCTTTTATTCACATATAAACATTCATCAACGCACACATCAGTTGTGATAAACTGAAGCTTGCATGTTCGCTTGATGTGCGAGAACCAATGAGGTTCATTCTCATGTTACGCAGCACGTTTGAGCTTCCGCAAGAACCAATGAGGTTCATTCTCTCGTGTTACGCAGCACATTTGAGCTTCCGCAAGAACCAATGATGTTCATTCTCTCGTGTTACGCAGCACGTTTGAGCTTCCGCAAAAACCAATGAGGTTCATTCTCTCGTGTTACGCAGCACGTTTGAGCTTTCGAAAGAACCAATGAGGTTCATTATCTCGTGTTACTCAGCACATTTGCGCTTCCGCAAGAACCAATGAGGTTTGTTCTCGCGCATCAAGCAGGTTGAGCTTCTGTTTATATTCGCTGATCATTATGTTTATATGTGAATAAAAGCCTTAATTAAATCTGTTCATCATATAAAGTGATCAAGTCTCTTCAGAAAATTTGGACGAAACCGCTCAATTCATATGGATTAGTTTTACGATCACTTTATGAACTTTTTGAAGCGTCAAAGTGTAGTTGCGTAGCTGTCTATGGAGAGACAGGAATCTCTCAGATTTCATCAAAAAGATCTTTAGAATGACATGAGGGTGAGAAATTAATTAAATAATTTTCCTTTTTAGGTGAACTAACCATTTAATAATAATAACAATAGTAAACCGACGTCATTAGAATCTGAATAATTTCCTTGTCACATGACAACAATATGTTTTTCAGTGATATTTTTTAAAAAAATTGCTTCACAGATTTTTTAAGTAATTTTTTTTAGAGTTTCTTTTTTTTTTTTTTACCTACACATTTTTACTTTAAAACCCGATTCATTTTTGTAAGAATTGCATTTTTATTATGTTTTTTAATAAAAAAAATAAATAAAAATAAGTTAGCGATAATAACATAGCGATTTAATAACTCACGCCATTCCCCCACTTTCAAGAGGCGACAAATAACACAAGTTCACCTGCTCATTTAATCCTCGTATAATCAAATCAAGTCTGAATTTGGCTTGCTTGAAGTCTGAGACTCCATTTGAGCTATAAATAGCCATAATAAGCTAGTGATGACAAATTAAGTCAGTAGTTAATTTCTAGAAAAGTGGGACTGAGGTTGTGGTTGGAACGGATGCTGAAAGATCTGTCATGGTTGTGAGGTATGAGACACTCTTTATGTTGCGTTATGATTGGCAGGATTAGAGACAAGCTCCACCGGTAGGCTATATTGCTTATTCATAAATAATATGAAATACACAAGAACAAATAATATAGTAGTACTGAATAACTCACCACTAAAGGGATGGAGCATATTAGGAACACGATGGTCATTAAAATTAACAGCCAGAACATCTGGATCTCCGCCGCAGATGTTAATTTGAACCTGCGCTGGCCAGATACATCTGCCCTCACCATGCGACTCATCTTACTCATCCCGACCAGTGAACGACACACAGCGAAATTACACAGGACGGTGATGGCGATCAACAGTAGCATGAAACCTCCGTACAGAAACGTGTACGAGGCGCCGACGGGGTCCATGGCGCGCCAGTCCAAGAAGCACCAAGTTCCGGGAAAGTGTCTCATGTGTTTTCCGAAACCAAAACTGGGCATGATGCACAACACGATATTAGCCAGATACGTCGCCATCAGCGCGAACCGAGCCATGGCCCGATCCACATGCTGAGAGTAGAAGTACGCGTGGTTTATGGCCAGATATCTCTCCACTGACATGGCGCACAGAATAGACATCCCAGCCGAGCCGAAGAACAGCATGGAAAAGGAGAAGAAATGGCACAGGAGCGTTCCGCCCGGCCACCTGCCCACGATGTATGTGGCGATGACCACCGGACTGGTGAAACAGGTGCCCAGCAGGTCCGTGATGGCCATCCCGCACACCAGAGTGTAGAAGGTGGTCTCCTTCTGTTCCTTCTTGGAGATGCAAAGCACCACGATCGCCACGAGGTTTCCGAGGACTCCGAAGCCAAACATAGTGGCCGAAGTGATGAGAGAGCGATAGTCCAGGCGCAAATCACGAGACGAGCTGTTGGCGAAAGGCGCGAGAACTTCTGACATATTCAAACCCAGGTTCAACAGTGAATCATTCATGTCTGAAATGTTGACAGGTGCAAGTGGCTCCACAATCTCAAAGTCTCCACTTTCCATAAGTAGCCTACAGTGTGCAGCCACTGCACATTCAGAGAGTTCACCAAATAAATAACGACCAGACCTCTTTACCTCTTAAGTTTACTCGCATCTCCCTGTGCCTTACGTGTCACTGCTTTTATAGAAACCCACAGCTCCTCTTTCCCAACATGTGATGTCAGCAATAGAGAGTGACGTCACATGCAATCCAATGCAGCCAGATATAGCAGACTGTAAACGTAGGTGTGTAGCTTGAAACAAGCTAATTCAGTAAGGAATTGCAAGAATAGTGGCAGATGTTAACTGCATTATTTTACGGAGCAATATCTTTTTCTGTTGCTTGTGGTTTCAAAATGTATGAATGGAAAATAACAATAACAATATATGCTGACTTGATTACATAACTGTATTTGTTTCATGTGAATGATAGCTTAATAACTGAGCTTTCAACTGAAAAGACAAATGATCCTCTAACAGTTTTTCTCAGTCACATGTACATTTCTCAAATAATCCTTAAACAGTCTCGAAAAAAATCATACAAACAGCACCACACAACAGAATACCAACTTTTAACTTGGCACAGCAGTTCATTTCACTTTCAAAATGCACTAAAACTACCAAAACACTTCATACATGTCTCAAATCAACTCAATCTTCCTTAACACTATATGGAAAAAGTTTGCACTCAACAAACATTCTTTGCCACTCATTAAACAACATAAAAACACTAACAACAGGTAGCATTGATTTTACAGTATTTTCTTTTGTACATTTTCAACAAAACAAAAAAAGGACTATATTGAATTCACTGCAGTATGTTTTACATGGTCCATGTTTACATTGCAGTACAAAATGATTCCTGAGTTGTTCCCTTTTCTATAGATGGAAATGAAATTGAAAGACTAACATCTGTGTATAGGTGATGTTCTTCATCTAATTGTTTTGACAGTATTTCATTTTTCAGAGAATATATTTCAATATGGTATTACTGTAGAACTGTAGCAAAATGCAGCCTTATTCAGTGTTGCATTCTGTATCATTATAAAATTCAAGATTTACTTGTCAAATATAAAAAAGAAATGTATAGAAAATTTTACCATTTTACATTTAATGACTTACGCAATGACCTAATGTCTAAATATTTTGTGGGGTAATACTATCAGGAAAAGAAGAAATGTTCAGATCCACTGTAAAAAAAATAAAAAACATAATAATAATTTTATAATTACAGAGTTTCTTGAGTGGCAAATCATCATATCTGAGAATTTCTGAAGGATCATGTGACACTGAAGACTGGAGTAATGATGCTGAAAATTCAAAACAAACCCTTTTATTGTTCCAAACTTGTATGGCTTCTGTAGAACATAAAAGAAGATATTATTTTACAAAAATGAAGGTCTAATAAAATATTGTCTTATGTGATCTGTCACACAGGTTTGGAATGAAACGAGGGAGTACTGATTACACTTTTTTTTTTTTTTTTTTTGGCAGAACTATCCCTTTCATGATCTATTTGTTCCTGATCAGACCCGTAAATTTAAAGGTTGATTTAATCATATTAAATAATATTGCACTTGAACAACATCTTCAACATCTATTTAGATTTTACCAAGCATTTTAGGTTACCTAACAAAAACATTAGATGTTATGCCATGTTATGCCAAGTGCATTTCCAAGTTATCAACAAACGTACTATAAATATATATATATATATATATATATATATATATATATATATATATATATATATATATATATATATACATACAGTACTGTGCAAAAGTCTTAGGCATGTTCATATCCCCCCCTCCCCCCAAAATGGTTTTAAGTCAGTTATGTATATATTTTGCTGTAGTGTGTCAGTAGGAAATATCAGTTTACATTTCCAAACATTCTTTTTGCCATTAATTGTAATAATCCAGTGAGATTTGTGTATGCACAAGGAGTCTGACAACAGCCGGTATGATCTGATCTCACCATCATCGAGTCCGTCTGTGATTACATGAAGAAACAGAAAAAACTGAGACAGACTAAATCCAGAAGAACTGCGGGAACGTCTCCAAGATGCTTGAAGAAACCTTCCTGCAAAGCTACCTGAAAAACTATGCACAAGTGTGCCTGGACAAAAGCCGTTTTAAGCAAAGGGTCGTTACACCATGTATTGATTTGAATTAGTTAATAGAAGTTAAATGGATACTTCACCTCTGGAAAGATGAATGTGTTTTTAAAATAGGTCATTTATGCAGAAGTAATGTGAAATTATTTTTGAATTTGGAGCTTTCTAGACTGAGAAAAGCCAGAAAATTAATTTTTGGCTTATGTGGATGAAAGACAACAACTCCCAGAATGCACTTGCTTCGCTGCCCTAGGAGGCCACTCCCAAGCCGCGCCTACCGGTAAGAGAGCGCAGTTGAAAACAATAAGGCTAGGCTACTAGTGAGACTCCGTGACGAGTTTGCCCGGGATTTCGAGATTGCCCAAAATGTCTTGGTTTCGGCTATTGCGTTGTACAGTCGCCATTCATTATGTTTACTGTGGCGAGCAGGACAAGGCTGAGGGGCGCGGGAGAATGACGCGAGGCCGGTGGCGTGATCACTGAGACGCACAGGTCTCCTATCTCTCATGGAGGAGCGGGAATTTTCTTAGCAATGTTAAAACGCACATCAACCGATCACTTGTTTAGCGTTCATGTAAACACTACATTCAGATTCACCAATCGAAATGAATTCAGTTAGATTGAAACAAAAGGTGTGCATGTAAACAATGAATGGCGACTGCAGAAAGCAAAAACTGAATCCCGGACATTTTGGACGATCTCGACGGCCGGACATGTCCGGGAAAAAGAGGATGGTAACCCCTACTACTCAGCTTTCTCCTACTACTCAGCTTTCTCCACAGAACAAGAGCCTGCTGGCTTAGATTCCAAAGACAGACGGCTGATACTGTGTACATTCTGTGAGTGAGATCCCACCCTCAATGGGCGGGCTGAAAACATGCGGGACAGCCCCTACTACTTTTTCCAGACAAAAAATACATAAATCTCTCATCTCAGGGGGATATGAGGGTAGAAAGCACGGTAATTCGAAAATACTACAGGTTTTCTACTAATACAAAGCTTAATGCTAAATCCTTAAGTATCCCTTTAAATCATAAATAAATTCAATTTGTGATTTTATTTTTGAAAGCATTCTCACTTTACAGCATTTTAACACAGGTGCCAGTACTTTTCACAGTACTGTAGCTTTGCAGGAAGGTTTCTTCAAGCATCTTGGAGACTTTCCCGCAGTTCTTCTGGATTTAGTTTGTCTTAGTTTTTTCTGTTTCTTCATGTAATCACAGACGGACTCAATGATGGTGAGATCAGATCATACCATACCGGCTGTTGTCAGACTCCATGTGCATACATAAATCTCTCTGGATTATTACAATTAATAACAATTAATGGGGGGGGGCGGGTATTAACATGCCTAAGACTTTTGGACAGTACTGTATGTGTGTGTGTGTGTGTGTGTGTGTGTGTGTGTGTGTGTGTGTGTGTGTGTGTGTGTGTGTGTGTGTGTGTGTGTGTGTGTGTGTGTGTGTGTGTGTGTGTGTGTGTGTGTGTGTGTGTGTGTGTATGTTTTGTTTTTTACAAATTCATTTGTCTCCGTAGGGCCTTTAGTCAAACAGAATTATTGTCTGTTTCTCTTGTTTCCCCTCATCTTGGAAAGTCTTAAACATCATTAAGAATGTATTGTATAGCTCTCTGTCTCTGACAAGGCCAGTATTGCATCCTTTATCACTGCACCTGTAATAAACTAAAGGTTTATGCTATAGTGAAGCAGATGTCACTGTTATGTATCAAAAAAAAAAATTTTGTCAACTGAATAAAGTCTTCTCACATAATCAATGATTGTGATGCCATTTACAAATTCATTGCAAACAGTCCCTCACACACACTGCCCATCCTGAGCTGATATAGGCAGAGGAGAGGTATTGATCTCTGTGTTTGGACTGGGACAGTCTTTGCATCCATCTCCTAATCCATTTGGGAGTATTTAGACACAGGGAGGGTTATGAATCTGCAGGAATCTATATAAAGCCAGTGTGGCAGAGCCTTTCTCAACATATCTCGATAAAGCTCTTCCTCTGTTTACCTCAGGGATAGCAATCATGAACCCAGGGCTTGAGGTCTAATTAGAGGTAATGAAAGAATTCATCATCACGAAGGAGTTAAAGAGTGATGTCACCGTGTGACGGCTCTGCTGTGTCTCTGTCTTTATAAGTAGATTCTGCCCCGATGCAAGCAGCAGTCAGTGTGTGTGCGACCGGCACCCCGGGCAAACATCTCACTCAGCCTTTCATATCTTGCTACAATAACCTTTTGGCCATAGACGCCAACACTCACACGCCCACATCACACACAGAGAGGAGGCGTTTATACCCTGCTCTTGTAGAGGTGTGTGCGTGGTAAGTGTATATACAGATATCTATTTTATGAGCAAACATACTATAAATGTCTGTGGAGAATCATTTATAGCACAAATAGTGGTGCATAAATCTTTCACCTTGATCATTTCCCATTTAGTAAAATCATTATTTAATATAGCTAGATTTCAGCAGTGTTGGGGAAAGTTACTTTAAAAAGTAAAGAGTTACAATATTGCGCTGCTCCTTACAAAAGTATAACTAATTGTGTTACTTGGTTACTTTTTATGGAAAGTAATACGTTAGGTTACGTTTGTGTTACTTCTTTTTCACCTGGGCTGGGCTTGCTCGTTTGATTTTAATAACAAAATAAAATAAAAGTTCTAAAAGTTCTAATAGCTCTTTCACACCAAAAGTGAAATGAACAGGCTAAGCCTCAGGGTGAAGGAAAAGCAAATTCACGCATGTGTACATTATAGGGCGCAGCTCAAACAAACCTATATACATAAAGCTTAAAGCAGGTTTGTGTAATATTTCATTAGTTAGTATTTCACTAGGCTATTTTTATTAATTTTGAGCAATACTGAATCCGTTTTTGGGCATGTGAGATAGACTAAATAAATGCATGCTCACATTTAGGCCGTGTGCCCACCAATATTTTTCAAATTGTTTTCAATGGACCCGCCGTGCAGAATCTCCGTGTTTCCAGTGCCAATACGGGCTCGTGACGAACTTGCACAGTGGATGCTCGACACCCGATTTCTCTCTACACGAAGACAGGAGAGGTGTCAGTCTACAAATGGGAAAACAAAATAACTTGCGTTACTTATTTGAGAAAGTAACTTCGATTTTTGTTGTAAATTTAAAAGTAATGTGTTAGTTAGACCTACTTGAAAAAGATAGGCCTACTCTGTTTATGTAACTTGCTTTACTTGTAATCTGTTACCGGATCTCAGTACAGTCTCATCACAATCAAAAGATTAAAATTACATATTTTTTAACCAGATTTTAAAATTCACTTGTTAATATGCTAGGGTTCAAATGTTTGGGGTCAGTAAGATTTTTTTGTGAAATTATTCAGCAATGACTGAAATGATCAAAATTTATAAAAAGTGACAATACAGACATTTATAATGTTATAAAAGATTTCTATTTCAAATAAATGCTGTTCTTCTAAACTCTCTTTTTATCCTGGGTTCCACAAAAATATTAAGCAGCACAACTGTTTTCAGCATTGATAATAATAATAAATGTTTCAGCAAATCATTAGCCTGGATTAGAATGATTTCTGAAGGATCATGTGACACTGAAGACTGGAAATTCAGCTTTACCATCACAGGAATACATTACATTTTAAAACATATAAAGTACATATACATTTACATGTGTACAAATATAGCCTACATATATATATATGTGTGTGTGTGCGTGCGTGCGTGCGTGCGTGCGTGCGTGCGTGCGTGCGTGTGTGTGTGTGTGTGTGTGTCTGTACACACACATAGAGGACATATACATACTCTATATACAAGGACAGGTCATTTCAGTTGTTCCCTTGTTGTGATGAACGTCCCTTGAGAGAAAAAACAAAAAGGGTGATTACACACTCAATCAATGGAATGCCAATAGAAAATCAATTACATTAAAGAAGCACGTTTCAACAAATTACAAGATTAGCTGTTGCTATAGAAATATCACACAGCTGAGCCTGGTTGCATTATGCCTTTGTTACTGTCTACAGTTGTTTTGACACTCAGAGCATGGTTGAAATTAATGATGACATTGATTCATGACACATATTTCTGTTTAGCATTTACCTTCCTCTATTGGAAAGAAAAATAACATCAAATAAAACCCTGAATATTTCATATACTACATTATGTATAGTTTTTTTTTCTTTCTTCTGCAAATAGCACACCTATTATGTTCCAATGCAGACTGAAACCCATGCAAGTAAATATTTAAGATCTACATCTACAAAGTAACATTTTATTGTTTTATTACATTTAGGTGCATACTTACTTTAGTTTTGAAGTATGCTGGTTTATGGCTCCTGATTGGATAATACAGTCCTCCAGCCGTATAACAGCTGTGACATCTGAGCATTGTGCCTGTGAATACATACACAATACGTGCACTGTGAAGTGAAGAGACTGGAGTAATGATGCTGAAAATTCAGCTTTGCCATCACAGGAATAAATTACATACAGTTATTTGAAATTGTAATAATATTTCACAATTTTACCATTTCAACCATATTTTGGATCAAATAAATACAGCCTTAGTGAGCATAAGAGACTTCTTTAAAAAACATAAAAAAACGTACTGACACAAACTATTGAATGCTATAGTGTACGTGGGATTGAGATCCTGTTTTGCACATTAGCTCTCATGTCTCTCATGCCCTTTGATCATTTTTATTTGGAAAAGTTGACTGAAGACTTCAGTTACTGGATAAACACCACACTTGTTTAATTCAAACACTGGGGACATTTGACTGATGTCTCAGTGGTCAATGGTGTTGATGTATTTCCCTCATGATAGAGCTTCAATGTCCCAATCGAGCCATTCATTCATGAATTGCGGCATCAATTTCTAATGGTCAGTCAGTGCCTTAAGTTTGTCTAAATAAATGATGGCTCGATTTTGTGTACCTTAAAGGTGTTGGTTTAGTGATTAACTGTTAACTAAGTCAATTTTTAATAATGTACGCACATCTTCATATTGACTGCAGTATTAAACCTTCTGCTGTTCTTTTGTTCTTGCTGAGGTAGTTTAGCAGGGTTTTTAAAAATGTTTAAAGCCAAGGACCCCCTAATATGAGGAATCCCTTCTTCAAATATAAATGCAGCTATAGATTAATTCTTAAATAAAATAAATAATTGCCATTTACTAATACACATTTAACAAGTAACAACATGTAATAAAACAAAAATAAAACATACAGCCTTTACAACATTTACACATCGATTCATTCTTTAAATCACACATGACAATTTTAAAATGACTGAAGGACACCAAATTCTGTATAAAATCAGTTTCGTATGAAAAGAATTCCAGTCTATATATACTAAGTATTTTATGCTCATCAAGACTGCATTTATTTAATACAGTAAAAACAAAAATATTGAGAAGTTTTATTACAATTTATAATTACAGAGTTTCTTCAGTGGCAAATCATCATATCTGAATGATTTCTAAAGGATCATGTGACACTTAAGACTGGAGTAATGATGCTGAAAATTCAGCTTTAAATGACAGGAATAAATTAAATTTTAAATATTCAAATAGAAAACAGTTATTTTTAATTATAATAATATTTCACAATATTACTGTTTTTTTGTGTTCAAATAAATCAAATCAAATATCAAATAAACACAGCCTTGGTGAGCATAAATAACATTACAAATCTTTATTACTCCAAACTTTTTAATTCAAAATAATGACTGAATTCCCCAGACCACAGTTTGAAAACCCCTTTTTTTAATCAAATGGATTTGGAGAGGTGTTAGGGGTGATAGACTGAGAGCTATGTCTTCATTCACATCTAAATGATGATGTTCTGTCAGCAAGAGTGACGTTATCTGTGTGATGTGCAGGAGGAGTGTTCGCTCATCACATCATACCTCGACGTAAAAATGCTGTAATCTATAATGACCCGTCAGAGCGTTTGGTTCTCACTGAAGGGCAGATGCGATTTTCTCCTCCGTCATCTCCCTCCACGCATCTCTGTCTTAACACGCAGTCACATGCGCTGTTTCTCTTTTTATTCTTTCCTAATTTTCCAGTCTTTGTTCAGACGCAACAAGCACAGTTAAAGTGAACAGTCTTTGTCCCTGAGATGTCATTAGAGCACAGAGAATGGAAGATGCTTAATGTTTCCCAGCAGAGCACAGATTCTGAATCGTGTGTTGTGAAAGATGTGTGATGGAGCCGCTGTGACTTAGTCTCGCCCTTTCAAAGGTGAGAAACACGAGTCTTTGATTTTTTCAGGAGCTCAGGAGAGGTTTTAATTGAAAACGGCAAGGAAAGAATGTCACAGGTGTTCATGCTCTTGATCGCTTTCAGCTCACCTGCATTCAACCGCACAGTTCCTGTACTTCTTTCCAGGGAAACTAAACTTTGAAGCCACCTACACAACCATCCCACATGAAATATGCTGAGCTTAATGAATAGGAAATTAATTTGTTTCCATTTGTTCCAACTCATAAAACCCCACCAAAGATGCAATATGGCATGTTTTTGAAAGAATTCTCTTATGCTCACCAAGGCTGCATTCATTTGAAAAATGCAGTAAAAACACTAATGCTATGCACATGTCCATGAGTAGGATGTCCAAATTCATGACACAGTAAGCGGACAATTATTCACATAAAGTATGGCATCCACTGAGATTCTGAAGTGTGTAACTAGTCGTTTGTCTTGTCCAAATACCCACACTTGCGGTCTTTGCACTTGACCACTTGTCTACTTGCATGACATATTTCCTCTATTTGGCCCAAGTGTTCAAGTAGGCGTAAAGACTGCAAGTAGCCTATGTGTAGAACTATTGATCACCCGATGGGACACACTTATAGTCTTGCAAAAAATGCAAGTGTTTACAGAGCTTTTATTTATTATATTTTCAATACTTTGCAAACTTCTACATGTCTGTTCACTAGTTGCTATGTAACTAACAGAAGACACAAATTTAAAATTGTGATGCTTCTAATTATAGTGATAAAAACAGTTGTACAAAATAGGCCTACACATACCAAGGCAAATATAGTAGCCTGCGGTATCCCATATGGCCATAGGAGCTGAAATGTCAAATCCGAAAATGACTGATTGGTGTCTGATTTTAAGTAGTGTATGCTGGTTAGAAATTTTGAATGACTTGAGACAGCGTCGACGCCACGTGACAGGGATCACGTGTCAAAGTACTGCGAGAGCAAACGAAATTCTGATAACAACAGCTGTTCCACGATTGGTCGGTTTCACTGACGACGATGACCATGTGAGTTTCCTGTATATATTCGGACACCTTCAGTTCTGCTAATGCTCCCAAATCTGTTTTTATTACAGTAAAAACTCTTTTCATTTGGTGTCAATGTTATATTGTGTTATCAAAATAAAGTTATTGTCCAGCTAAAGTTAGTTTTGATAGATTCACTTCCGTCGCAACCATCATTAGTTATTAACTTAGGGGCCGCTAACACGAGACCGTTCTAACAGAAAAGCAGGGTTCTAACAGGGTTCTCAAGCCCACTTGATCATTGGGGCAAAATACAGGAAATACGTCAAGTGGTCAAGTGCATAGACTGCAAGTGTAGGTATTAGGACAGGCCTATTTCTGCCATATTTCAGCCAATACCTACTGCTTAAAGGGCACCTATTATGCAAAATTCACTTTTACATAGTGTTTGAACATAAATGTGTGTTGGCAGTGTGTGAGCAAAACCACCCTAGAATGATAAAAATCCACCCAGTGGTTTTTTTACAATCTCAATAAATCATAAGCACTGTCTCAGAATGAGCTGTTCTCAGATTCAGCGCAATGTGACGTAGAATTGCGCAGGCCCCTCCCACGACTGTTGAGTGACACTTCAGTTTGAGCATAGACCCGCCCTGAGTGAGCTGGACACAGTCCGCCATTGTTCGACGCTTGAGCAGCTGTAGACAAGAATGTCTCCTAAGCGATTGAGGTGTTTTGTTGTTGGATGTCAGAATGAACATATCAGTCTTCATTTACTCTCGTTCTTACTCGAGGATGGATCTGTACCAACTGTTCGTGATCCAGATTACACTCTCCGGAGCGACAGGACTAACGTTACTGAGCACGGCAGAAATGAAAGTGAGAGCGCGCACTTTATGACAGCTCATCGAATAGTTTTACGGATTTACAGTGTACCAGTTTATTAAGCACAGACTGAAAAGGTGTGTATAATTTAGCTGTTCTTACAGTGATTCTCTGGAGTAAAACTAACGCTTCATCTTTTGTGTGATGTACAATAAACTTCAATGAACTCATCAGTATATTTTGGTCATCATTCGGACGAGGTCTGCTACAGCAGGCTTGTATTAATAGTGGATAAAAGCAGATGACAAATAAGTTATAACCATAATTATGACCGCCGCTAGCGTAGCTAGCCGGTCATATAGGGATTGTCAAAGTTTTTTTTTTTTTTTTTTTTTGTCACCTTACTGAATTTTTCGTCAACGATACCAGGGACACCGAAGCACCGGGGAACATGAAATTTGGTGGGCATGTAGCCCCACTAGACTTCTAAGGAAAAATTTCGTTTGGTCCCCGGGGGCCACTCCACCCCCGCGCTGGGCCCCCCCCAAACCCCCAAAAATGCAGTTTTTCCTAAATAACTACCTGAACCGTGGCACCGAGGATGAAGAAATTTTTATGGCACATCAACCTAGCCCATAATCACTCATTTGTGATTTGCGCCCCTCCCATAAAAAATGAAAATGCAATATTATTCTGCTTTAATCGCCCCTATCTTCAGTGGAGATGTTCAGAACTGCACCATATTTCATGTGTATGATTAACTTGACAACCTCTGGGGGTTTTGTAGAATTTCATCCATGGGGGGGTATAAAATAAATTCATTTATGTGCACATTTAGTGACTGTACACTCATCGGCCTGTAGATGGTGCTGTTGAGCGAAGGGTTGCTGGTTTAGGATGATACTGTCACACACACACATGCAGGAATACAAACAAACGCAAGCATGCACACACACTGACATCCACACGCACAGACACACACCCATACACACACATACAAATCCACATGCACAGACACACACACACACAAACACACACGCGCACACATGTACGCACACATACATACACGCACAGACACACACTCACACACACACACACACACACAGACACACACATACACAAATACACACACATACACACACACACACACACACACACACACACACACACACACACACAGACAGACATGCACATACTATTACTTTTTTTAGGTATATACATAAACACGCAATACAGCCAAATTACTCCACGTCATTTATTTTTGTGGAAAGCCAGTGCAGGCCTGAGCGGCGGTCATATTTTGTACCGCGATGCGGTACATCTAGTTAAGCTAAACTATACCTGTTTAATCTCCATACAGTATATATTCTCTGGCATTGTGGGCATTATTGTCCGACTCCGAGTCAAAATGAACACGCTACTGAGAGTTTCTGTTTTGATATTATCAGATGAGATTGTCCTGACTGAAGCGCGAGCTCGTGAGGCTCCGCCCCCTGGGCCGGCAGCAGCAGTTAATTTGCATTTAAAGGGATACACACTAAAACAGCTCGTTTTTCTGAGCCCCAAAAAATGACAATTTAAACATGCTGTAAAAGTCTGTTGGGTATTTTGAGCTAAAACTTCACATACATACTCTGGGGACATCAGAGACTTATTTTACATCTTGTGAAAAGGGTCATATAGGTGCCCTTTAAGTTTTAATGAAGTAGTAGGTAGTATATACACTGCATTCAATACAAATGAAGCTAGTTTTCCTTTCGGAACGAACATGTCATGAAAACATGCTGATATGCCGCTAAAACATGCTGACAAACAAGCCTGTAATGAATGTTAATGAATGAGTTTGCACAGTTTATTTATTTATTTTTCATGCTGTATTTCACTAATAATAATTTGCTCTTATAGGCAACAGATGTAAAGTTAGTCACTTACTTTTCATGGGTAAATGTTTATGTTAGAAAATAAATAAATGTTTTGGAATGAATATATGATGTTGTAAAAGCAAATCCCAACTCAGATGGAAGAAAGAGCTTCTCAGATGTACTTCTTAGGTTGCAATAGCCTCATAACATAGCATTGGTGCTTTCCATAACATATATCTTTATCTAGCTTCATTGTCTCTTAGGGACTATTAAGCAAATCTCTTCTCTCAAAATTGTAAGCCACATAGAAAGACATGAATCGTTTGAAGACATGTTTTGAAAATGTTATGGTGCTTGGGTGACTAACAGCCTCCTTGTAGCATTATTGCTTCTCTAAGGAATGTGTGTTAGCATCTGGTCAGGAGAGATATTAGAATTGTTCATCTTGTGACTCCTCAGCTGGCAAGACACAGGACTAATAACAGATACCCAGAGTGATTTTCATTTATTCTTAAGGCCACATTGCTAAATTTGTTCTTCTAGATAGGTCAAGAGATGCTAAATGCATCTTGTTTTGAATAATAAAGACTCTAAATGGCAAAGCTCTTTGTCTCGTAGCTTTCTGTCTGGTTTTAGAAGTAGCTGTGTTAATGCATGTGAATGGGATTGTATTAGAGAACATTACATTACCTCTATAGT
The DNA here is from genome assembly GCF_965113295.1 of Leuciscus leuciscus. NCBI lineage: Eukaryota > Metazoa > Chordata > Actinopteri > Cypriniformes > Leuciscidae > Leuciscus > Leuciscus leuciscus. Next base: position 20,932,797 of record NC_138730.1, on the reverse strand, counting down.
ATACTTTACACATAAGATTGTAATAAATTAAGTTAAGAGAATTTGAGCAGATAGAAGTTTAAGTATCACATATCACTGTTGTCTAGGTAATCCAAATAATAGGTGCCTCATTGAGTTAAGATGGTATAATGCCATAAAATTCATTACTAGCTGACACTTAAAGAAAGAAAGAAAAAAAACCTGATGGAGACTAAATGAGTGAGTAGGTGAACATCTGAATGAAAGAACGACGAGCTGGCTAATTGAGTGTGGTCGGGCCAACTACATTAAACCACGCAGCTCTCAAAATAAGACAGGTGGTACAAACCAGGGCTTTTATCAGACTGCAGTGTTTTATTTGTCTCCTATTGACAGTAGGATGTGGATGCAGGCTGAATTAATATCCTCTCAGCACATTAAGCAATTTTCCTCTTCTTTCACTGTGGCTCTTTGGTATTCACAGGCTAAGTACACACACATGTTGTCTGTTTCTAATTAGAGATCCTGCATTTTCACTGGGAATCAGCAACAGCACATTAGCAAACAGGGCAATTACCAGATAATGCAGCAGAGAGAGATGAAATGAGATTTCTTGTCTGATTCAGACACCTTGAACTCTGCCTCAGTTAAAGAAGACAAACTCTGACATGAAATGGCTGATAGCTTGTTCTGCTGTCACACGATACTTCCTCTCTGTCTCCCATCTCATTCGCTCATACAAACATTACAAGAAGAACATCACACACCACTGGGATGATGACAGGCAATAAAATGCTAACCAGGAACATCATAAACACTCAGTCAGTAAAGAAAAGGGTCCAATGTATTGTACTAATATAAAATCATTTTCTGTATTGATTTTTCACAGGTGTTTTACCGGGACTTTGAATTACAGATTGCATTGTATTGTGTTTTAGGGTCAAATAAGGAAATGTCTGTAAACTTAGCTGAGTCCAAATAGAGGAGAAGTTCACACACATAATCATAGAAGATTCCTCACAAAAATGCTCTTATTCAGAGGCCAAAGAAAGTGCAACATGCTCAGTGCAGAGACAAAATGATTTCAATTCACATTGTCAGTGACAAAATAGACAATAGCACATCTGATGCTATTTAGTGAAGTTCATACCATAATTTCAGGAGGAGTGAACCCATCTAATCTTTCAGTTAAGCGCCAGAGCATAAGCAGCCGCTCACCTTGCTCTGGCATCAGCTGTTTTGTCATCTCTCCACCTTCCCAACTCCACAAACATGATTTAGGCATCTTGCTACCATACTCATCATCTAAGCATTAGTAGTCCCACTGGGGGGTATATCGAAGCTCGAGTTGAAGCTGCTTCCGTGAGCCCCTCCACTGCGGACAGCAAGCCAAATATGCTCAACCTTATTAGCTTAAAGATTATATGGGCAAAAGAACTCGTGAATAAAGAAGCATTTACTATAATGCATCTAATGAAATTAACTTAAAAATGCCTATATATCCAACAATATATGTGCTAACATTCATAGTGTCACGGCTGGTTGTCAAGGAAGGAGCACTAAGGCGAGGATCTAACTGCAAACAATTCTTTATTAAATACAAACAAAAGACTGAGGCTTTTTGGTTCAAAGAAGAACAAAGGTGGGACTGATCGATCGACTAACCACATAGCAGCCAATGACAGGGACTAAACACAAAGAATCAAAACACTGACAATATGTGACACAAACATCCAAAGCGATAACTGTATAACAGTGACATAAAAAAAGAAGAATAATTTTTAAAAAGAATATACGGAGCCCCTAAAGGGACGTGGTGGTGGAAAAAATTTAGGATGGGAGAATTATAATTTTTTCAATTTTTTTGCATTCCCCCGAGAAACTTTGCGTTCCCTCGCAAAACTTTTGCGTTCCCTCGCAAAATGATTTGCTTTCCCTCGCAAAATCTGTTGTGAGCTCGGACAAACACTTCCTGTTTAATGTCCCGCTAGCAGTGTTTCAGATCTCCGTAATGGAGCGTTTCATAGTGTTTGAACTTGGACTAAAATATAAAGAAATGCGGTCAGTGCTTAACTCAAGGTGGAGTTATATATATATTCACAGATTCAAACTTCTTGGATCAATAACTCGTGAGCTAAACGCTGATAAAACATAAATTATACCTATTATGCAATCACAGTAACGTAGAGCAACAACCAAATTTCCCTCAAAACGAGCTTTATAATATAGGTTAAATGGATCTCTATGAGCAGGTGGCTGAGAGACAAGTCCAAAGGGACCGTCTGTGCAATATAACCCAAAAAACGTGACTACAAAAATAGTCATTAACTTCAAAGTTACAAATTGTAGTGCCACCCAATTCAGTTTACACCAATGGTGTCCCACTGGTCATACTACACTGCTTTTGCACATTTTATATTATGAAAAATATTCAATAACTTCACTGTAACACACCAAATTTTGTTCACACATCACGGCTCTATGTTTAATAAAATGTGCAGAAGGGTTTTGGGATTTGCACTTTGCAGATATTCCCTTATTCTGACTTGTCTCTCAATTGGCTGGTTAGAGACAAATTTATATTATGAAGCTCGTTTTGAGGAAAATTGGGTTGTAGCTCGTTGTCTAGGTTACTGTGATTGTAAATATTATTGTAAATGATTGTAGATGTATATATTATTTTGTGTTTTAATAACGTTTAGCTCACGAATCCGGGAACTTCGAATATATGTGAATATATTGAAAACTTCGCTGAACTCCTTGAGTTAAGCACCGACTGCGTTTATTTATATTTGAGTCCAAGTTCAAAACGCTACATTAACGAACGCAGCTCTGAAGCACTGCCAGCGGGCGATATTATTTTTCCCAGGATGGTTGGGGAAGACTCATGAATATTCATTAGGGAAGTCATCCCTGATTGGTCTGATGACCTACCCTAACCCCGCCCCTAAACCTACCCGTCACTGGGGTCTATGTGATGACCTACCCCAACCCCGCCCCTAAACCTACCCGTCACTGGGGTTAAGACCAATCAGGGATGACTTCCCTAATGAATATTCATGAGTCTTCCCCAACCATCCTGGGAAAAAAAACATCCTGGAATTTTGTCAGTCAAAAGTAGTCGATCTCCGAATGCAACGTAACATGAGGAGAGTAAAGATGAAAAGCTCCTAAAGCTTATTTCCATATAAATTCACGGATAATTTATCTAAGTTATCATGCTTTTCATTGAAGTTACAAGTTCATGACATTTCCCCATATGGAGTCAGTTCATTACGTTGCATTCGGAGAGCGACTACTTTTGACTGACAAAATTTCAGCCACCGGAAACACTAACTGATATAGTTAGTCTTACAAAATCTTTCTTTTTAGTAAACTGTGCACACAAACAATGTAGTCAATGCTCAAGTTTATGTGTAGAGCCCCGATACTTAGAGCACAGTTTTATGTTGTGTCGAGCGTCCTAGTGTTTTAAAAATAACAATTTTGATGCTATCATAAGTGCCCCATGCACTCCCATTCAAAAGGCATTAGGACCTAAAACGAAAATACAGTCAATCTTAAAAGTGCCGTTTCCATTATAATTATGCTTTTACACGAAAGTTTGACTCGGGTAGATTAACAAAAAGAGCCTAGGTTCAATTTTGGCGAGAGTTAGGCTACCCTTTAAGAGTAGGCAAGAAGCTACTGCTACTGCTTCTGCCCAGATTCTGAAGCACCCATCGATGGATACTTTTCTATCCCAGGAGGCCACGGGAGGGGATCCGTCATAATCGAACATCGCGGAGATCAGGGACGTGGGGGTTTTCACATGTGTTCCCTATTAATGTGTTAACACATCAGCAACAACCTCAACATGTAAATGTAGTATTGAGCACATAAATCACAGAGGTAACAATCTTGTCTGGATGTCACAGGGACAGTGTTTAAAAATATAAAGTAAAATAATTTTGTTACTTCTAATACAGAAATCAAATGACATTGTGCTGTTAAAATGACTGCTTTTGTATTATGTTGGTCCATTTTTGTAGGATCTGAAATCTCTGCAGGCTGGTGTGAGCACTGAGGATGAGGAGCCCAAAGCTGAATCCTGGAAATGGTGCCATGGATGAGACCCTCCATCACTCCACCTGTCCTTATTGCCTCAGATTGTGAAGCACAGCGCAGGACGCAACAACCTCAGCCATGAAGGCACGGTTCACCTCTGGCTGTGAAGAAAATAAATCACCAGTTTGTTTTCAGCATGCCAAAGGCTCGCTCTACTATGCTTCGCTCACAGGAGTGTTTGATGTTGAGACGAGCCTCACAGGGTTCTGTTCAGGCTCGCTGTATGAGGTGATGAGGCAGACGGTGCACTCAGGCAAGGATAGCCACCATGTCCCTTTCCCATTCATGATCAGATTCCAGTCTATTGGTCAGCATTTGTTATTATTATTGTGCGTAAGTGTTGGGGTGGGCTAGCAATGCAATTCATTTTGGGGTAATCTTAATTTAAGATGCTTGAAATTAAAAAATTATTTAATTGAGTGATGCTTGAAACAATGAAATGAAAATACAATGAAAAGGTTAAATATCTTTTAATAATTCATCATAAAGGCCCGTACACACCGGGACGAATATCGGCGCGCGTTATTCGCCAGCGTTTTTTCAACGCGTTTTTTGTGTTCACACCCAAGCGATTTTCGCTGACGATGAGCCGAGTGAACATGCAAATTCATTCCCTGACATTAGATGGTAAAACAGAAATACAATACCACTCCATAACAGTATACTCTGCCACTCCATAACAGTTCTCTTTTAACAAGATTTTTGTAGTCGCTGTCGCGTTTGTCATATAGTTCTTTATTCCGACACCAACAAGACCAGCAGCTCTACATTCATCTTGCCTTGCATCTTCCTCGTCATTTCTTCCCGGCAGTGTCTGTCTATGGGCAGTGTAGACGCTACTTGGCGTATATCTTCTTCGCTGTTACGTATGTGTGCTCGGCAAGACCGTTTTGTGTTTGAGCGCCCTCAAGTTGTGTTTTACTGTAACTTCAGAAGCTCGTGACACGTGAGCAAAAGTGCCAATCTCATTGGTTGGATAGTTTTTGACGCGGCGCGTCAAACCAAAAAAACGAACCCGAGGCGTTTAAAAAAAAATTACGCCTTTACGCGTGGCGTTTTTCGCGTCGGTGTGCACACTCACATTGGCGCCCTTTGTTTAGTCACGAGGCGTTAAACGTCGGCGAATATCGCGCGCGAAATTCGGCCCGGTGTGTACGGGCCTTTATACATAAAGAAACCACATTTTTTGTTTGCTATAAGCCTGAGGGATAAAACGAGGGTTAAATTCAACAAGAGGAAAACTTTTGCTTGTGGGTGAATATTTTTGCGTATAAAATTAAGAAAATGAAGTGAAAATTTGGGAGAGATTTTTTTTTTTTTTTTTGAGAGATGCTAATGGTCCTGTCCGATTCAATGATCTATGCTAAGCTATGCTAAAAGTGGTACCGCCAGACCCGGGGTTCGGCTGAATGGATTCGAAAACGGTAAAACTCAACTGTTTAACTCTGGGGAAGTTGTAAAATGAGCCTATTTCCAAAAAAAGTGGAGTATCCCTTTAAGTAGCCTACTCATTGAAACCAAGTAGCCTACCTACTCAGTGAGTATGCGGTTTCAGCAGCCTTCATTTGCCCATCCCTAGAGACCATGTAATGTAATGTGGAAACAGCACGAAGGAGAATGATTATAAAGGTATTTAATGACAAAACTCTGGAACCAGGAGAAAACCACACAAACATTAACGAGAACAGACAAGGACTGAGGGAGAACACAGGGTCTAAATACACAGAGCAAACAAAGGAAGGACATTTTTAATCACTAATCAAACCGATTGGGGAAAACTAGGTCACAGGGAAACACAACACAGAACACGTTACAGCCATAGGCCTGGGGCCTGTTTCAGAAAGGAGGTTAAGTGAAACCTCTGAGTATGTTAACCCTGAAATGAGAGAAACTCTGGCTTTTCCGTTTCAGAATGGTATGTCAAACCCGAGAAAGCAGAGTAAGTCAAGTCCGTTTCATGGCAACTTACTCTGTGAACCTAACCTGGTCGGGAGCAGGTTTTCTTAGATAAACCCAGAGTTTTTCTTATGTAGTATGCATCTTGATTTAAGAATGTTTAGATATTTTGACTGGAAACAACAAGACAAAAAGGCTAAGTAAGAAAAGCATTTTTTGCAGTGCAGTACATTCTTTATTGCGCATTTTTCTATATAACATCGGAGATGCAGAGCACATTAGCAAGGCCACTGTATCAGAGCGGGAAGGAAAGTGTGAAGTGTAAACCAATCGGTTTAAATGAGGCTAATCTCATAAATGATGTTCACTTGATAACATCTTGCTGTGACCTCTGAAAGTAACCTAATAATTAGAATTTCCTTTATGATTTCCAGTGTGGTTGGATGCATTAATGAGACACAAAATCCCATCATCGCACCTTCCGAAAATGAACCAGATTACTGTATGGAATGGGAGGATGCCAGATGGAAGGGTAGAGATCTATGCCGTAACCACCACAGCTGTTAAATACACAAATTATTCACAATTTATTTGGTAATTTTGATTTACTACAAATACAAAAGCAACAGTAATTCTTTTCCTTTTGGATTTTAATATTCTTCCAATATTGTGTATCTCCTCTTCATCTATCCGTGGTGGTGCAGGACCAGCCTCTGCCTTCTTGCTGTTGGCGGTGTAGAAGCCAAATGTTAATTTCATTAGCCGAATTAAAAAATGTAACGGGTTGGATTAGAGAACATTTAATTATGTGAAAAGAGCATTATACAACATGGAAACATTTGCGCCACATTGAAATAGACACTGAATAAAAATTAATTTAATATGTTAAATGTTTGTAAAGTCATGTAGCCTACAGCCATGAACCTTTTATGCTTAAATATTTAAAATATTAAATTACGGTTTTAATATTCATTTTTAGTTGCTGTCACCTTCTTTTCTTTTTTTTTTTTTTTTTGCCTGTGGGATACCATGAAAATGAGTATTAGTTCAATAACTTGCCTTTCTGTCAGTTTTCACCTGATAATATAACAGTGATTGAGAATTATACTTGTTTATTGTCTCGGAAGTATGCAGACGTCTTTTTGTCGGGTGCTGTTGCCATGGTGAATCGTAATTTCATGGGTCCATTGATTCATGGCTTTTCATAGTCGTGGTGCACGCGCTTAACTCAGAGTAGATTAAACCAACTCAATTCAGATGTTCTAAAACCGAAAACTCAGAGTTTCCAATCTCAGGCTAAATCAACTCAGAGTTCAAGTTTTAACTCAGAGTTGGCTGAACCTCCTTATTGAAACAGGCCCCTGCTCAATATTTTCAAGCTAAGAGAAATTATTGACATTGCACTTGATGTATTGCTAGAGTGGCCTACTGATTGGTATTAGTTGTGTTCGTGAACAAATTAGTGTTGTACGAATCTTTTAAATTAACGAGTCGTTTGTTCACTTCTGTGCACTGGATATTTTTTTATCTCTGCTTCTTGAAGCATGTGATAAATTTCCTGCCTTCAAAGATGGAAAAGTATTACATTGCGGGCTGAACTTAAGCACTGAACTAACCAAGCATCTGATGACAGACAGGAGGAGGGGATCTGTTCTTTTGCTTGTGAGTCAATCTTGTTCACAACAAGTAAGGGGACTGAAGAATTTGTCTAAAACTGACCATTAAAATGATGTAATGACGACATTGGAAGTAATCATTTATTTGCTTTTGGCTCACTAATAACACACAAATATAACACTTTCTTCCACCTACTGAATCCAGTAGCTTACAATGATGTAGGCTAACCTATAGAAGATTACACTGAACTAAGCAACTCTGAACCAATTCTTTTTGTGAATGGATTCAAAAGATTTGAGTCACTGATATGATTTTGATAAATCAAAACCCCCATTATAGTTGGTATCAAGTGGTGCTTTAGAACCTATAACAGGGCTATACAATTACAGTCCTGGAAGGCCATGGCTTGCAGAATGCAATTAAAAAATCAATCAAATAGAATCAGCTAATCAAGCAACTTGATGTGATTAGAACTAAACTTTGCGGGTCATGGCCCTCCATTAACAGAACTGAATAGCTCTGACCTTTAGTAAAGCTGCAGCGACCAGTTTATTCTCTATAGGTAATTTACCCTATTAAAAAAAAAGACTTGCTGAGCGACAACATTTGAAGGAATCATACATTTTGTGGTTAGAATTCAACCTCCTCAGGCTGTCCAGAAATTCACAAAACAAGAATATTTGTGCATCACAATTCAAGGTCTTTGTATTCCACTGCGGTGAATAAGAGTATTTTTATTCTTATTATGTATGGTATGTACTGTGCACCTTCTGTTAACAAAAACATCAGACTACAGGTCGAATTGCCCTTCTTAGCCATATCGTCACTTTCTTCCTCTCTGTACCATATAGTTTTATTAATGTGCTGGCCTTTCCCGACATTAGTGGTGCAATTTGTCAGGATGATGTTCATGCAGCAGCAAGATAAAATGATAATTTGCCTAAACTGCTAATAAATATTGCTCTCTTTTCCTGTTTATAAAAGGAAAATCATAAGTATGTCTTATACAATATATAGGCTATGCTATAAGAGAAAGTCCTCAGACTTATTTATATATACAGGTTTGCTTTTAGTACCAGTTGGTTATTACGTAATGGGCTTTTGAGGGCTTTCCTGTGGTCTGGGAAAGGGCATGAGAGGCTGTAGATCTTCTCACGTCACAGTATTCAAGCTCTAGCCAATTGCTCTAAGCCATTAAATATCACCCATGTTTCGGCTCATCGATCAAGTCCAATAATATAATTTAGACCTTATTGCTTTTGTGCTCTGAGATATAGCCGGCTGACATTTAAAGCACTATTGAGTGAATAGTTGATCTCTGAAGTTGTCGGAATCACCAGAGCAAGTGACTCATATGACGTACTGTATATAAGATTTTCTCTCTGACACACATTCGTGTTCCACAGAGGCACAAATGGAAAAAGTAATACACATTCGATTTGCCAAGACAATATGTTACATGTTAGGCTATAGGGTGATGTTGGGGAATTAATATAGTGACTTGCAAAACAAAATTACAGTGAGATATATATATTTTTTTACATTATACTGTTAAAGGGGTCATGAACTGGACTAGCCTATTTTATTATTTTATAATGTTTCCTGGGGTGCCCTTATAATGAATAAGTATGATTTTTACATCAAAAATGGTAATAATTTAGAAATAAAAGGCCTTTTTCCTAGCCTGATTTTAGCCTCTGATTTAAATGCTCTGATTTAAGGGGCGTGTCTGTGTGAGACTTCAGTGTAAACGCCCACCGCTGTGATTGGCTGACATGTTTGCATATGAAGTAGCTAGCATTACATGTGGAACTCTCTCTCTCGAAATCTTTTACTACGTTTTTACTATTACAGCTATCGAGATGAACAAATCGGGAAATAATTGATCATTTAGATCTATTCCATCACATGAAAGGTTGCAGTGATTAGCATTGAGCAAATGACAGACAGACTGTTGATCGTGTGAATGCGGTGATCTAATCATTGCAACGCAATTTCTCTCATGAATGCTTTTACTAAATAACAGTGCAAACATGATGTAAATACAGTAGAGCTTGTGCAATATAACAGCATCATTGATTTTATAATGGGTTTTGGCAAGTGTCCAGATAAACTCGTGATTGACAGCTTGGGCGATTGCAAAGGGAGCGTTCTTTGATCGCTTTCTGTATATAATTTAATCACAGTTTAAATAAGATTATTGTTCCTACTAAGAGAAGCGACGTGAAGTTGATCGTTTAGTCACTGGCTTGATTTACTGATGCATAATGATAAACAGTAACAAATATATTTTATAATCATATTCAGAGAGCTTCCATAATGTCCATAACAGGGTTAAAGACTAATAGTGCCCATATCTTAAAATAATTATCAATAATAATAGAGATTTGATGCCTGAGGTGGGAAAATATGTTTTTCTGTAAGTTAAATATGTAATTAATGTTGTGGGGTGTTCAGAAAAGTAATACATATTGGTAAAAAATCCAAAAATTTGTAAATCCAAATCGTACCGGTTTCGTGGAATGACTCATTGAACGATTTTGAGAAATAATCTGTCTGAACTTGAAAAATTATACATCAGAAATCACTGATCACAGTTCAGGCATTAGAATAAACATGATGACATGTTTGTGGTTGCTGGCAGATCCATATCGTCAAAGACTGTCTGTAAAGCCGGCGCCGAAATTTACCAAATAATCCACAGTGAAATGCACCGAATACAAACAAATAATGCACTGCTGAGACATTTACATTGGTGGAAAAAAAAACTTTCACAGAAAAACAGCAATACTCATCTTTCATGTCAATGTTTCGTAGACATAGCAGAAAGATATTCTAAAAGAAATATGATTTGTTTAGTCTTAAACACCCTCATGTAGAAGGACTGTCATTTCATTCTCTTTATGCTATATTTGTTCATGTTTTTCATAAATTCCTATATGAACATGTTTGACCATGCTCGGAGACTATAGTTTTTGCAAACTCTACAAAAACAAAAAGAAACAAGATGTTAACAGCGTAATCGACTATAAAATGTCAATTATTCAAAACTGATCACAAGTGGCTTTTCTGTATTTGTTTTAAATGGATCATGCTGTATTTACTTTTTAGCATGTTGACCTTTAGAATTTACTTTTGTGCAATTTTATCTATAGGTTTTACCAGAGTGTGGAACTTTGTTTAACAGCCTCAAGCTTTAAAGGGATAGTTCACTTTGAAATAAATTTTTGGTATGTTTTAGCTTACCTCAAGGGCATCCAAGATGTAGGTGTCTTTTTTTCCGCAGTAGTTTCAATTTTGATATTTTTAGGTCAAACCGTTCTTGTCTGTCAGTCATATAATGCAGGTCTATGGTCACTGTCTCAAAGAGCATGCACAGAGTCCAAATTAAAACAATTCCCCGTCGTCCAAATTAAATCCATAGTGTGTATATATCTATGCACCAGTCTGCGTACACGTCAGATCAGATCACTTGGACATGGCTGTGTATAAGTGGTAAAAACTATATAAATACTGTTAGTTTTCTCACACAAACCGCTCGTTTCGTGTCTTAGGCCATCAATGTGTACTTACGATGGGGAATAGTTTAATTTGGACGACGGGGAATTGTTTTAATTTGGACTCTGTGCATGCTCTTTGAGACAGTGACCATAGACCTGCATTATATGACTGACAGACAAGAACGGTTTGACCTAAAAATATCTAAATTGAAACTACTGCGGAAAAAAAGACACCTACATCTTGGATGCCCTTGAGGTAAGCTAAAACATACCAAAAATTTATTTCAAAGTGAACTATCCCTTTAATGGATATACATCTCTCAGAGCAATAGTCAGATGTGATTCTGTTGTAATAGTTTAAGTGTGAAACAGCATGCACTTACTTTTCATGTTAATACTTTGTGTGATTCCACATCATAGATAGAGGGAAAGTTGCACTAAATGAAGTATCAATTTAGTCAAACATTCTCAAACAGAAAGACTATCACTTAAATTCTTAATTGTCATTTATTCCTATAAACACTGAATGTTGACAGCTCAAGAAAAGTCTTTTAGGTAAACACATACAGTCCAACACACAAAATGTGAAACAGTGACATCTGCTATCTGAACAAGATGACTAAATCTAGTGGAGTAATAAAACCATCATTTGCACACTTTTGTAAATTTATTATAAATGGTGCTTTTCAACCCTCTTTTCTTAGTGATTTGGTCTTTTGAATCTTATATAAAAATAAAAATACACCCAAAGATTTAAGCACAACTATTTACAAACATACTAAGTAGGAGAATATCTAACTGTAGATTGTGAACATTCCATTATCTGTTTATTTGGGGTCAGAGAACATCCTTAGCTCCTTTATCTATTTAATTGTGTGCTGGATGTTGAAGTGTTAGTTCAAAAATAAAGGAATTAGTTAATAACAAACAAACAAAAACTTTAAATCAACATGAAACCATAATATAAATAAATATAATTACAGTTTGAAAATTACTTCCATAATATATTATTTTAGTAAAGCTATGGCTGGATCACTCAACACAAAGTTTTGCGTTGTGGGTGAGACCTCGCAAAGATTACACCAATATTAGCTTTCTCGAACATTGCATGTTTGCACTATGCCTGAAACTTAGTAATCAACTTGCATTTCTGTAGGTCTGTAAAAAAAAATTTTTTTTTTTATAAAAAAATTCATCTTTTATTATGATTTAGTTGTAGTTTAAACCACTGCTTTTTATTAAAAACATTGTGTCAGACATATTTGGTGGCATGATTATCTTGTTTCATCGTGTATCAAGTCCGTATTTATTAGGCTGATACTTAGTATAATAGTAAATTTATAAAACAAAAAGAACCAGTTAATGGCATTGTGTCAGAACACAACAGGTATGAATATAAGTTTGGTTTGAACTTTTTATTCTAACTTTAAAGCTAGATTATCATTTGAAAAGTGTAAATTTGGGGTAATTTGGAAAACTACCTTACACATGCTTTCACCCATTGACCTAGGCCGTTGACCATCCTTAATGCTGTCATTATGTGAGGAACTGTTTGGAGTATTGCAGGCAGCACCTATTTCTTTGCAAAAACATTGCATCAGACACATCATATTTTTTACTTTATACTTGCTAGGAAATGAATTGAAATTGAACCTTTGTAGAAATAAGAAAAGTACATTTTATAAAAGAAAAAGTACCCATTGATGGCATTGTGTCAGAACACAGCCAATATGAAGAAATGCTTTTAAATTTGTGTTCAAACTTTAAAGCAAAATTATTCTTTGAAAAAGTGTAATACAAATCATATAGAGTATTTGATTTTGGGGGAAAGCTGGAAACTAGTGACATTTAGCTTAATCATTGGTTTTTAAGGGAAATTGAACATTGACCCCTGAAGTTATGACTTCTGAAGACTTCTCATGTGTAGATTCACTCGGTTGAAAAATGCTGTTTTGTAATGTACACATCTGAAATTAAGGACTAACTTGTAGGGTCTTTAACAAAAAAAGCCTCCAAAATCGAGGAGGTCAAAGGGCATGCTTCCTGCTATCAGCTCTCCCCAAAGTCTGTCCTGCCGCATCAACAAATGCTAACATTTTAAAATTCTACATATATTTTGAGTAGATAACCGATAGTATATTCTCAGTAAGGGTTTCACCCTGTGTGGTTCCACACTGATTAAGGATAGTTCGGGAGATACAAGAAAAGAAAAAATGATAGACATCTTATACGTACAATAGATCATAGCTAACGTAGAAAAAGTAAGATCCTGCTTTGAATTAAGACGAGTAAAATTAAATATTCGCTCAAGACAAACTTTACTTATGCTGTGTCATGGACCACAGAGGCACATCGCGTCTCTGAAAATGTGTGGTGATTTTCTAAATGATACAACTTAATCTAATAAGAGCAATGTGGAGTCCTCGGATTTCTTAAAAACGAAAGAAAACATTGTGACAAACTGACAACATGTTTCATGTCGCATGGACAAAAATACTGTTGAAATATTTTTGTATAAATAAGATCTAAGATTTATGCACAGTTTTTGCTTTAAAAAAATGTTTTTAAAGGTTTTTGAACAGGCGCTGTTTAGTAAAAATAATACTTTAGGTTAAATTTAAGAAAAATCATTTATATCATACAGAAGTTGCTAAGAAGATAAATAGAAGATACGATTTTAATAAAACTTTAAAGATTAAAGATTTAAAGATTTAAAGATTTTAATTTTAATTTTAATTTTAAGATTATGCTTTTAAATGAGTTTAGTATGAATAAAACTCTGGATGTAGTCTGTTCTGGAGCGCAGACTAACTTAACTGTGACATTGTGGCCCAGAGGCTCATCTGGTCTGTAACTCCTCCGTCTCTGTGAGGGTCTGAAACATTCATTTCACACTGTGGTTTATCACTGGGAGGATTTGGGAGTGTCTTGTTTTTGACAACTTAAACTATTTGCTTTTTGGATTGTTTTTATTCAAATTTTTTATCATTGCATAAAGAACTACTTCTTCAGTAATCTGAAAATGTAAGGTGTTTTTATATTTATATGTATTTATTCATTTTTAACCAACTTATTTTTATAACTAAAACTGTTTAAATCAGTTTTTGTAACATTTGTACACAACACACAAAAAATGTACTGGATTCAAGGAGTTTATGTGGTTCAAATTTTAAAAAGTAACAAATCCTTCCATCGCGGGTCAATTTGACCCCCATTGGAATGAATGGAATGTGAGGAATATTTTTTTAATTTGAAAAATATATATATAAAAAAATCTGGCACAATCCAGAACAAACACACACACAAATGAAGGCATGAGACTATAGAACATCCCCAAATGCTGAACACACTCTCATGCATACACACACACACACACACACACACACACACACCCACACACACATACAGACACATGTACACGCATCTAGGAATTCCCATTAAAATGAATGGGGGGTCATATTATGGAGGCATTATATATAGGCCTATATATATATTTTATATATATATATTTTTCAAATAAAAATCAATCAGTCACAATGCAGACTGCTCACAGATATGAAGTGGTTAGATTTGAACACATTTACAATGCAAAATTAATTCATTTATAACAGCATTTTGGAATCTGTAACAGCATTTTTTTCCCCCATTCTGAATTAAAATCAGCATTTTTGAATAAATATTCTTCAAGATTTTACTTGTTTTTTGTTTTTTGTTTTCCCTGATATCCACCTACTAACTTGAATTATTTCAATATCTGACACTTCGGTATAGAAAAACCTAAAAAAGGTCATATTCCTCTGAGCCTTTCTCTTTTGTAATGTCTCTCTCTCTCAGCCATCTCTCTTTTCTTCGAATCTCCCTCTTGCTCAGATCACTCTCCTCTCCCATAATGAGTGTCTACTGCTGATTGGCTACAAGTTTGTTGTGGTGCTTGGTCAGATGCACTTTCAACAGCATTTTTTTAAAACCGCTTACTGCTCCTTTAAGTGACTTTGAACATGGGATGGATGTTGGTGCCAGGCAGGCTCGTCCAAGTATTTCAGAAACTGCTGATCTACTGGGATTTTCACACGCAACCATCTCTAGTGTTTTACAGAGAATGGTCTGAAAAAGAGAAAATGTCCAGTGGGTGGCAGTTTTGTGGGCGAAAATGCCTTGATGCCAGAGGTCACAAGAGAATGGCCGGACTGGTTCGAGGTCATAGAAAGGCAACAGTAACTCAAATAACCACTCGTTCAGAGCATCTCTGAATGCACAACCCGTAAAACCTTTCTGCTGCAACATGCAGATGGTCAGAATTTGGCATAAACAACATGAAAGCATGAATCAATCCTGCCTTGTATCAACGGTGGTTGGTGCTTGTGGTGTAATGGTGTGGGGGGTATTTTCTTGGCACACTATAGGCCCCTTAGTACCAACTGAGCATCGTTTAAACGCAGCAGCCTATATCTGAGTGTTGTTGCTGACCATGTCCATCCCTTTATGACCACAGTGAGCCCATCTTCCTGCAGGATAATGCACCATGTCACAAAGCTCAAATCATCTCTTCTTAAACATGACAATGATTTCACTAAACTCAAATGGCCTCCACAGTCACCAGATCTCAATCCAACAGAGCACCTTTGGGATGCGGTGGAACGGGAGATTCATATCATGGATGTGCAGCCGACAAATCTGGAGCAACTGTGTGATGCTGTCATGTCAATATGGACCAAAATCTCTGAGGAATGTTTCCAGCACCTTGTCGAATCTATGCCACAAATAATTATGACAGTCTAGTCCAACCCAGCACTAAGGTGTCTATAAAGTGGCCGGTGAATGTATACGTGTATATATTTTATATATTATTTTTTATGAAACATATTTTAAAATAATCATATATTGAATTTAACATAACTCGAAATTTGCAATAGAGACATGTTCATTTGATCTCTGTTCTTCATTTCTTCAGAGATGCTCTATTGTATTTGAGGTGAATAAAGAGTGTGACGTGAAATGAGTCATTGGTTCATTTATTTTACACTTGGTAAAGTCTTACCCTTTACATTTCACCCAGGCAGGAACGATAATGATCGCTGGAGCTCTAAAAACATATTTTTTTGCTGAGTGGCTGTCTACAGACGGCTGTTTTGTGACAGCATACAAGACGGTTTACTTTTCTAATTAAGAAATGAAGCATGAAAGCCCAATTTAATGGGGACCAAGGTGTGGGCATCTGGAAACAGTTATGTGTGATCATTACACGTGTGATGTGTGTGGTGGTGGAACGGTGTCATTAGAGATGTCATGCAGTGAGAGCAAATAATCCGCACAAACAGCAGTCATTCTGGAATAAGCGTAATGAGTCTTTTTGGCTGGTACAAACATGAGGGGGAACTCATGACATGGTAGACTCATTATATATGATCTATGTAAAAATTGTAATGATTTTCTGTTCAATGCAACACCTCATTGAGGGTGTTTCTGTAGCACTATGGATGTTGCGTATATCTACCACAGATAACACTGTTATAGAGCCCTTCACTAATATTGGCACCCTTGGTAAATATGAGCAAAGGCGGCTGTGAAAATCTGCATTGTTTATCCTTTTAATCTTTCATTCAAAAACTGCACAAAATTATTTTTTTAATCATTGTCCTGATGGAAGATCCAACCACGACCCATTATAAGATATCTAGCAGTGACCAGATTTTTTTATCTGTTGGTATATTTGCTAGAGTCCATGATACCATGTATTTGAACAAGATGTCCAGGACCTCCAGCAAAAAATAGGCCCACAACATTAAAGATCCAGCAGAATATTTACCTGTGGGCATGGGGTACTTTTTCTGTTCGCACCAAACCACTCTAGTGTGTTTGCTGCCAAAAAGCTCTTTTTTATTTTCATCTGACCTTAGAACCAGGTCCCTTTTGAAGTTCCAGTTCCATATTCTTTTGGATTTACTCATTGTGATGGATGATTAAGAAAATTTGGCCTTTGTGTTTCCTCATATTTATACTCATGTGAAACAGGAAGTCTTGACTGGACAATTTTATGTTAGTCACCCTGGTGGGCTAAAAAAAAGTAAATTTTAATGGGAATATACTTCAGATATATTTTACTCATTATAATTTCTAGGGGTGTCAATAATTGTGGACATGCATTGGCGAAAAGCATTTATTTTTGATAATGTGATTTTACCCCCCCCCCCCCCCCCCCTTCAATTATTTTACTTCAATGAAAGGTTAGAATTTTGTGAATTTTTTTTAATGAAAGATAAAAAAGGATAAACCTTGCAGATTTATTTTCACAGCCACCTTTGCTTATATTTACCATAGGTGCCAACATTAGTGGAAGGCACTGTACCCTATCGTGGCAGTTCCGCTTTTATTCAAAGGGACATTTATGATGGGAAATTTGTGCTTGGCAAAGATCTCTTTGCATGTGAATGTTTAGTGAAGCAGGTCTGTTTGCTTGGAAGGAGTGGCAAACTAGATTAGATATGAATTCATAATGTGATTGCTAATTAATCCCGACTGTGAAGTTTCACTCATAACCCTATTTGCATATCACAAAAAAATTATGTAATTGAAATGATCATTATCCTTCATTATATTTTTGATTATTATTATTCTACCTCACTACATCTCCAATAATGGGCTAAAGGCAGTCCTTACTGTTAGCCTGCATTCTGTACTCTCCCGAGTGTCATAACTCAGCCAGCTGTCGTCTTGCCAATGAATGTAAATCAAAGAAAAGCTTGCATGTACTAAACGGGGCCTAATGATGCGGGACAGTGACCCATTCCTGGAAATTTCTTTCTCAGCTGACGTAAAAGAGCATGTCTTGTTTACGGAAATACACCAACCTGCAACCCATGACTGATCCCATGATTTCATCCTGGAAAATGTAATTAACCACCTCTAAATCAAAAGACATTTGATTTACCGTCAGTAGTAAGTAAACCATGGCCTGTGTGAAAATGACCTCAGCAATATTAGCCTAATTTTAAATCACTGGTTTATTGATGAATAATAATAGCAATATAGGGAACTTGCCAAGTGCTGTTTCTGGATGACCTAGGGCATATATATTTATTTATTTATGTAAGTGATATTGGTAGCCAGAATGCACCTTTCTTTTTATTTATATTGTTTCAAGGAAGGAAGGAAGGAAGGAGTGACATACAGAAATATAAAATAGTGAAATATAATATTCAATTTGTTCATTTTCTCGATTGCTAACACACAATTCATGAAACAATTCACACATTTCTCACAACTAACACCAGAACTACACACCAACTTGTTGGCTACACACCTCAAATTGTCACGACAAAATCAAATATTTTGGTCAAAGACATATTCTCTTTTGTCAGAATCAAACTTTGGCCTCAGATGAAACACAAAACCTACAAATACACAGATTACATTGCTGCCTAGAGAACACTATTACAAATATCTCTTATTGGGATTCAGGAATACTTTTGCAAATCAGTGTCTAGTGTACATACAACATGAAAGCGTGCAGATAGCCTATACAGTAAAATACAACAATAAGCTTTAGGAAAAAATATTTTTCATTCCACTATTGTAAGTAGGCTAGTAGTTAAAGTAGATGAAAAGCACTAGAAAAAAGTTAAAATACCAAAGAACTGAATATGAACTTTTTATGCAACACAATACACTATACTGTCAATAAGGCTACAGTACAGTGAAAAATAAATAAATAAATTCAGCATCCTCTGCACCTTCAGCCAAATTTCATAACAGTAGAGTTTCTTGATCTTCTGACAATGGACCTATTTATTATCTTTAGATTCTGATTGTTGTGTCATCAGGTACTTAATGTTGACTCATGGATAGATGTGTTATTTGAGTTACACTTGAGTTAATTAGACTATATTATATGTTTGTGTTTAATGAATGACAACATGGTTAAACCTGTTTAAAATGAGGGCATTTTTAAAATCATTAAGAAAATTGAAATGTGTTTTCCACAGGTGAAAATGTGTTAAACGTTTTGAGAATTGTGTCTTTGTTTTGAGAACTGAATGAAAAACGGTTGTTTCATCAATGGATAATTGCCATTGTCTGTCCTTATTTCCATTCTACTTTTTCTAAAATTGTAATTTCAGAAATGATCATTTGAATAAATGAAATCCAAACGATTAATGCAATGGTTACATTTTTATATTTGCAATGTATGACGCCTAGAAAGCAGACGCTCCAGTCCATGATGAGATGAATGCGCAAAAGAAAGATAATATAAACCAACGCCGTTTCATTGGTGGAGCGCTTGCTTGTAGGCGGAGCCGCTGCTTACGTTTAGGAAGCGCAATCGTTTATTGGATATTTGTTTAAATGCCTCCGCTTTGATTGGACAGTAGTTCGTCACAATCGACCAATCTTTGTAGAGCGGAACTATTTGAAAATCCTGCGTGAACAGCAACATATAAATGAACAGCTGGTGGTGCAGTGGTTGCTTGCTGTTTAAACAGCTCGTAAGAAAGGTGAGTTAGTCCTCTCTCTCTAAAGAAAAATAACAACACGACATTAACACGTACATGTATTTTAGGCTAAATTTGCCATTTCAGTTTAGATTAATGTTTGTTGCATGTATATTCTTTAATGTACAAATTGAAATGTATAACCCAAGCACTCGCTAAAGACTCATCGGTGTTAGTAAATGAGTTAAGTTATAAGATACTCAATCGCATGCTTTAATCGGTTCTTATATGTTCTTTCAAGGTAAAATGTTGGGACACATTGATCCCGCTGAGCTTCAGTGCACCGTGGCAGTGGAGCGCTTGAATCCTGCAGGTCAAGCCATCAAACGGCAGCTCATGCGCAAAGCCACCGTCACATTAGGGCGCAACGAGTTTCAGGAGATGGTCCTGCGTGTGCACGATGGCAAAGCTCCTCAGAACTTCATGCTGCGCGATTTCCAGCTCTTTACGCGCTTTGCAAAGGATGGTAAATGTACTGTTAAATTCGTCCCGGAGAGCACACAGGTTCTAGTCTCTGATTGTCCACCGGATCGTTTGAAGGTGTTCCTCAAGACGCTCAGCATCAAACATCAAGCATCCCAAAGCAACAAGCCTATGAGTGGTAGGGCTAAACTACGAGCCGGCCTTCCTAGAGCCTTTGAGACCGTCAGTCCTCTCCAGCTGAAAGATGTACAGAAAGCAAACGAGCTGAGAAGTAAAGTGAACGCCCCAATTCAACCCAAAGGTCCTTCAGAGAGACCTGTCAATAAGGTCTTGGGTGAAAGGAAACCAGTGAAAAGACCCAGACCTGATTGTGACGCTAGTCCGGTATGTTCAACCTTTTGTGTTAGGCCTACGTTCCTTTAATACTTTGCACATTTGTCTTGACAAATTATAAGCACAACTATTTTTATTAACTTTTTGTTAATTTTGATGCACCATTACTTAACTAAATTAAGTTGAAAAGAAAATGTCCTTTTCTCTTTAAAAGGAGGGTTTTGGCCTTTCCCACCTCAAAGGTCTTGACCTGTTCCAATGCATTTAACAATTAAACTATTAAAATAATTTTGGCCAATAAATTTCAGTTAATGGATATTCATTTATTAAACAATTTTACATGAAGTTTATTGTTGTAAAAACTATTGTAGTATCCACAATCATACAATTTCAATCATGTCTCACATTTTTATTTTTGTGAACTGTTTATTTTTGAGACTAAATATTTTTGGAAAGTTGAGCATCTTGTATCTACTATTTGCTGAAAAAGACTGCACAATGCTTGCTTTCAATACTATCATGTATTTAGCAGGATTATGGACTTAATAATTTATCTCTTTTAGGTTAAGGCGCTTCACCCCAATAAGAAGCCTGTCTTGGTTCTGCCCGTGGCACAAAAGCTAAGCAAAGAACAAACTGCAGTTCTCAATGCAGTCTTGAGTGGCAAGAATGTGTTTTTCACAGGCAGTGCAGGTAATGAACCGCACCGATTTATTTATGTTATTATTACTTATAGCCACAGATTAATATAATCTAGTTTCTTACAGAGGTATTTTTTTCATTGCGTTTCAAACACTACTGTTCATGGCTTTATTTTAGGAACAGGGAAGTCCTTCTTGCTCAAAAGGATTGTAGGCTCTCTGCCCCCAAAAAGCACATATGCGACTGCGAGCACTGGCGTCGCAGCCTGTCACATAGGAGGGACCACACTGCACAGTTTTGCAGGTAAGAAAATTTCAAGTTCAAATGATTTCGCTCATGTCTCTGAAAAGTGACTGCCAACGAATGCAAACATGCTACATGCATTCATTAGGAAATCTCCTCATATATAATTGATGATGGCAAAGGTTTTATGAAATGGCAGTATCCCTTCACCCCAAACCAAACAGTAATCATAGGTGACACATTTTATTTCAGTATGTACACAGCATAGGGTCACTTTTCTGAAGTGTCATATGATCAACACATTTCTCAAATCTATAAACAGAGTTGTGATGTTGTGTGCGAGTCACTTTTATTTTTTTTTTATCTCTCTTGTTATCAGGTATTGGGTCTGGCTCTGCTCCTCTTGAACAGTGTCTTGAGCTCGCTCAGCGTCCTGGGGTTCTGCAGCACTGGACCTCCTGCAAACACCTCATTATTGATGAGATCTCAATGGTGGAGGCCCAGTTCTTTGACAAACTGGAAGCCATAGCCAGGTGAGCAACACAGAGGGAACTTATGACAAAAATAAAGATAACTCCGTTAATGATACCGGTTTATTTCAGCACACTTAATTTTCCACATGGATAAAATTCAATTTACCATTATCAATTCATGTGGTGATAAGGGTTGTTGTTTTTTTCTTTAGTTTTTAATGGTTTAGTAGTTTCATTTAATGTGATTGGTTGCATCTGAATTTGTCACAACGAATTTTCTTCTGATGAACGCCAGATGGCAAATGAATTTTTGAATGTGATTTGGATCAGAAATTGAATACAAAATTAATCCAAACCATCAATTCTCCCAGTCCTAGTCTAGTACGTTTAAAAATTCTCATCTGTTCTGAAGGAGAGGAACAACACAAAATATTTCAATATTAGGTCAGAGTTGCCTTATTAGACAAGTGTCATCTGTATATTATTTTTCTAGGTCCATCAGAAGATCAACTGAGCCATTTGGAGGAATTCAGCTAATTGTGTGCGGAGACTTTCTTCAACTTCCACCTGTATCAAAAGGAAAAGACAAAGCTAACTTTTGTTTCCAGGTACTAGCCTCATTTAGGCATAGTTCATGCTTTTTCCACTTCAGCCTTGATCTGACTTGGCATTAAAGGTTTCATTCACCCCAAAATGAAAATTGACGTTTACTCGTCTTCATGACATTCCGAACTGATAAGACTTTCTTTCATCTTCAAAACATACATGATATTTTTAATGAAACCTTAGAGGTTTCTGTCCCGTGGTTGAAAGTCCGTTGCCTTAACTTTGATGCTTCAAAAAGTTCATAAAGCTGTTGCAAAGGTAATCCATATGAATAGAGCAGTTTATTAATCTATAAACATATATTAATGCACATACTTTTTTTTTTTTTTTTTACAATATCTTTATGAACCTGTAAGTTATTTGTTGGAATGGATTTTCAGTGGAGGGGCAGAAATAGAAGAATTACATTTAATTTGTTTTTAAAAAAAGTTTCTTTTGTAGTCTCATTCACTAAGCAACCGTATGCACACATTTGTGCGTGACCTCTTTGTGTGAACGTTTTCATAAGCAAATCATGATTCGGCAAAAACGTTCGTACTAAAATGTATTCTAAATTTATGAAAAAATGTAGGAACAAGTGAAACCACTTGTACACAAAGCACTTTCTCTGTGCGACCTTATGTTAAGTTATATTTCATCTTAACAATGACTATAATTAAATGATTAATAAATGATACAATTTAATTTTATCATATACAGTGAAACTGTAAGAAGCTGCGTTATAGCTTCAGCTGCAAGGTTTCTCTAAAAAAAAAGAGCAGATTTATGTGTATGTACAGCTGACTTATGAGAGGTCTGTAATCTGGGTCTGGATAAGTGTTTGAACTGGTTTTGAGAATGACACCTGGGGTTGCTCGAGGCACTTGTAGAGCGGCATTTGTTTGACGAAAGCGTGTGTGGAAAGTCCTTATAAGGAGATGTTTGGGTGTGTTTTATGCAAATGAGTAACCTTGCACGCAGCTGCTCATTTAGAATGCTCCAAATTCACTAACATCACAACGAGATTAAGAACAAATTCATGTGCGTATGCATGCGTTGTGATTTAGGCAGAGATTTTTTTTTTTTTTTTTTGTGAGAAGTTCTCCTGTGCGTACAAATTAAATAATCCACACAATTATTAGTGAATCCACTGTTTGAAGATGGATGAAAGTAAAGTGAGTAAATCATGAGAATTTTCATTTGTGGACGATCTATCCCTTTAAGAATACATTGTAATATCTTGAAATTTGACAAGATGGAGAAAGTTGGTTTTAATTTCTATGTGCATAATTGTTTTTGGGTTAGCATCTGGATATCCACTGTGCATGTTTCTAAGAGTAAGATGCACAATTTATTTTGCCTGCAGTCGAGAAGCTGGCGGAAGTGTATCCACATGAACATGGAGCTGATGGAGGTGCGCAGACAAACAGACAAGGCCTTCATTTCTCTCCTGCAGGCTGTGAGAGTGGGCAGGTACTGAGCTCTCACCACGGCCACCGTTCAGTGCAGTGACTCACTGGCTCGGGGGGTGTTTTTGGGATGCAATCCCTGAGGTTCATGGTCAGTTTTTTTCCATGACCTTAAGTGGATCTCGTAGGTGTTTTAAAAAAAAATATTTACACGACTTGTAGTGGGGAACTTTTACGCTACATCTTGTAATCAGTGAAGTTGTGAATTGACTGAGTTTGTCAGCATGTTGATCCTATTGTAACAGTGGCTCTCCATGCTGTAGAGTCACAGAGGAAGTTACCACACAGCTGCTGAGGAGTGCCAATCACTGCATCGAGAGGGATGGTATCCTAGCAACCAGGCTGTGCACGCACAAGGATGATGTGGAGCTCACCAATGAGAATAAACTCAAACAGTTACCAGGTTGGTCATACTGAAACCTAATTTGAAAGTGGATATGTGTGAAATGTGACGTGGTTTGCTGGTCGCATCAGGTGGTGGCTGTTCTGGTATCACTGTCAATTCTGTTGCATTGATGGGTTTGAATGAGATCACCAGAAACTGAAATAGTTTCTAGAAATCTACCATCTGATTCACGAGTGACATAAGGCACTAGAAACCATGTAGGACCATGTTTTTACACAAACTGTAAGATGAGCGAAATCCAGAGATAAGGTATTTTACACATTTCTAAGTCTCTTGTTTACTTGCAGGGGCCGTGCGAGTATTCGAAGCTGTGGATAGTGACCCTATGCTGGTTCAGACCATTGACGCCCAGAGTCCAGTGAGTCGGCTGTTACAGCTGAAAGTGGGCGCTCAGGTTGGTGTTTTATCTCCTCCTGGCTAACATGTGCTCTTTTTCTTTCTTTTTTTTTTAAATGTCAAATGTTGCAAGAACCTTTTTATTTGTTTAGGTCATGCTTACAAAAAACCTGGATGTCCAGAGGGGTCTAGTGAATGGAGCCAGAGGAGTAGTGGTTGACTTTCAGCCAGGGAATCAAGGTACGGCTGACTGCAAAACATTGGCAGGCACTTCCAAAACGCATTGTATTTTACTAATTTTACTTTCTCTCTCACAAGTGTGTTGTTTTTATGAAAATGCCATGATAAAAAAAACAATACTGCTATTAGCAAATAAATGGTTAAATCTCACAAAGAATGTCTTGTTTTTCAAAAGAAATAAGCTATTCTGTTTTGTAAGAAGGAATTGAAAGTATTATTTTAGGACCATTAAGATTAATTGTTTTGTGACGTCCAAACAGCATGATATAACTACCTATATGCCAGCAGCCATATCACCCTGTAGCCCAAGACTGGTTGCCCACTGAAGCTAACCTGGGCTGAGCCTGGTTAGTGCCTGGATGGGAGACCTCCTGAGAAAACCAGGTTGCTGCTGGGAGGTGTTAGTTAGGCCAGCAGGGGGCGCTCACCCTGTGGTCTGTGTGGGTCCTAACGCCCCAGTGTAGTGACGGGGACACTACACTGTCAAAAGATCACCGTCCTTCGGATGAGATGTAAAACAGAGGTCCTGACTCTCTGTGGTCATTAAAAATCCATTCCACCCATTGGCCCTTACCAATCATGGCCTCCTAATAATCCCTTTACATTGAATTGGCTCTATCACTCTCTCTCCTCTCTCCACCTATAGCTGGTGTGTGTTGAGCGCACTGGCGCCGTTGTACTGTGGCTGCCGTCGCATCATCCAAGTGGATGCTCCACACTGGTGGTGGTTGAGGAGAGATCCCCTGATATGATTGTAAAAAGCTCTTTGGGTGTACAGTAGTACATATGAAAGCGCTATATAAATGCCTCATTCTATTACTGATGATGATAATTCATTATTGTCCAGTTTCATTTAGTACCACAGAAGTTACACACTTTTTAAAGTAAGATTTCATATATTTGAATTACTCATTGCTGTAATAAAATTAGGGGGATGTCAATTTAAAATGTTCATATTTTTATTCCGACATGTTCTTAACTGGCTTTCAGATTTACGCAAATATCTTTCATTGATTGCTGTACGTGGCTGGTTCTAGAACACCAACATATTTCAGAGCATTTGAACGCATGCAGTGAGATGTGACGTCCCATCATTCGTCAATACCCCTCTCCCACAGGTCTCCCTCGGGTGCGATTCCTCTGCGGGGCTGTTGAGGTAATGAAGAGAGAGCGTTGGATTTTTAAAGCGTCCGGGGGGCTGTACCTGAGCCGACAGCAGCTGCCACTCAAACTGGCCTGGGCCATTTCAATCCACAAGAGTCAGGTGAGCTCTACTATGAAGCCCCATCAAAACTCATTATGCATAGTGAGTCAAACCTGCATCAGCTGAATGCATAGAATGAAATCTAATATTACGAGATTGTGCTGTTGATCTCCTACTGTTCTGGGTCCTAGAGGAAATGATCATGCCATTTTCATTGCATGTCCCATTAAAATAAAATGACTTGGCTCAGGAACAGTGTTTCTGTGCATCTGTGAACAGATGCTCAGGACTATGGTTCTGGCTTCTGTATTGACTCAATAACTAGTCACCATGTTTACCCATCATTTCTGACCTTTTCTGTGCCTTCTGCACTGATGAACTGTCAAAGTTGTTGCAAAGAGTGTCAGTAATTAAGCTCATTGGGTGTCTGGCAAATGTTTCAGAAACACTGCATGTGGCACATCCCAATGCTCAGTGGGGGAACTGAAAATTCCTCACTATAAACATGTGGGCCTAAATCTCGCTGTGTAATTAGTTCAAAATGAGTTTTTCTTAAATTGCTAGATTGAAGTAAATTGCTGGTGTCTTGATTTGTTTGGTGTGTTTAGGGCATGACTTTGGATTGCGTGGAGATCTCTTTGGCGCGTGTGTTTGAGAGTGGCCAGGCTTATGTTGCTCTGTCACGGGCTCGGAGCCTGGAAGGCCTGCGTGTGATGGACTTTGATCCTCGAGTGGTGCAGGCCAACCAGGACGTGCTGCTCTTCTATAAGCGACTGAGGAAAGAGAGACTCCTCATGCAGGTCAGTCCACTTTAGACAATCACTCTGTTCCTCAGACAATTACCCTTTTCTGTATTCTACCAGACCGGAGCGATTTAAAAGATTGAATCTAAATGATCTTAGATTGTCTTATAAAAGGCCCCCAGGAAGCTCAAATTTACTGGATGATTTTATATTAGTTGTGAATCATTTCAGAATTCAAATTGGCCAATTTAAATTTTCAACAAGGTTACCAATGATTTAGTAAGTTTATTATACGTTCTGATTCAAATTTTTCTTTTCTTCCCCCAGTCCTCAATGAATGACTTTGTTGGACTGAGCAATAAGGAGAATTACCCTTGGTGAGGAAGTGACGGGAAGCTCTAGTTTTCATATGCACTGTGTGCATGGATGCATCAGGAACATGAATTCATTTAATTCATTTAGTGTTTTTCTTATTGGATAAATTATGCTGCTTTCAGCTGAATATTTATTTTTATAATTACTGTCTAAACTTTTATTTTGACCTTGTTTTTCTTTTAATAAAATTATTTTATGGTTTTATATACATGAATTGGGTATGAAAGTCTCAGGTTTATATGCTTTTCATCAGGCCAAATTGTTATCAGTGCCTAAGCAGGGTTTTGCTTGTGGCAATGGTTGTAAAAAAAAATTTTTTCTTTATGATTTGATTTGGTAATGTTAGTTGAATATTCCTTCTCATTGAGGTTAGCTGTAGTGGCTAAACAGGATGTTTGCCACTACAGCTAACCTTAATGAGTAAGAACATTTTTATATTACAGGGGAAAGAGTAAGAATTTATTTTAAAAGGGACAATGCACATTAATATGAGCACTTACACTGTATGGCTAAAACAGCACATTTACATGATAGTCTCATTTTCATCTGTAGTTCCTGGCAGGTTGACCGTAAATGAGTACATAAAACATTAAGAATCATTCAAAATGCGTTCCAGCAAACATGGCCATAACCAGAGCATATTAACACAAACACAATTATTTTAAATCTAAGGAGACAGAAACAAGCCTCTACTCCTAATTATGAAGACTTTTGTTAATAGACTAATTGTTTTATCCAATAACCAATGTTTTATAAATAAAATTCCAGGTATGCGCTTCAGTGGTATTGTACAATCCCATCTAGTAGATGAGTTATGATTTTTGTCTAATAAACTCATTAAGTTTGGTCATATCATACCACGTTTTATACACAAATAAAATATCTGCAAATTTAATCATAATTTTCCCAGTTTAAAATAGTTAATTTTACAGTGATATACATTTGACTTATCCAATATTTTCAAAGCCTGCAGACTATAGTCTTTCTATAGATTATAATGTAGTCCCACCTGTCTGCGTCTAGCTGGTGAAGCAGTAGTTCATATGTGAGAAGATCATGGCATTCATATATAACTGAGGTCTCAAAAGTTAAATTATTCCTAATGGGTCTACAATTTACCAGATTAAAATTAATCCTATTCCTAATTATTATAATTGATGTAACTTGTGAATCTATTACGCTTGCTTGAATATTTATACTCCTGCACTACTGATAATCTTCTTCCTTCCTGCTGCTATAACATCTGGATCTGGATGTCTGTTTGCAGACTTTAAAAAACATACGGTTTTATTAACATTTAACAGACTTAGAGAGATTGACCATTGCAGCTGATAATTCTTCTGCAGCTTGCTTTTTGCTTTTAGCATGCAAGTAGATGGACAAACATCTGGTAGATCATTGATATACAAACTGAATAACAAAGGACCAAATGTTGAACCCTGAGGTACGCCAACAGGATTGAGTATTTGTGAGGTCTTAGTCTACCAGAACTCACTGTTTTCTATCAGTACTTTTTGTGAGAAATATATATTTGATAACTTATTAACTTCTTGATCTACTGTGTCGAATGCCTTCTTTAAATCCAGTTAGACAGCCCCCACTACACCTCCTTTGTCCAATTTATATTTTCTAAAAGAAAACCATTTTCATTTTCTGTGGAATGATACTTTCAAAACCCAAATTGCATCAGATGTAATGAGTATGGAGTACTATTCAAATGTGATATCTGTTCAGAAATCCATTTTTCTGCAATTTAGATCCTGCTGGTAGGATACTAATTGACTTTAACTATAGACACGTGATCACCTGGTTTGAACAGTGATATAATTATTGCAGTTTTCCAAGCACTTTGAAACACAAAATCTTATAGACCAAATAACAATTTTAAAATGAGAATTAGTGCCTCTTTATTGGTTTAAAAAAATACTGGCTCTATCCCATATCTATCTTTTGCTCTTGAACAGTTAAGAGAAGAAATAATCATATTTACTTTAGAATTGGTCACTTCTCTAACATTTAAAATGTATGGGTGTAACATTACGTAATTTGAACAAGGAACATTCTGAATCAAAGATTTTGTAGAATCTATAAAAAAAATTATGAAATGCTTCTGCCACCCTACATGGATCATTAGTCATATTTCCCTTCTATATTTAATTGTATTCTGATATATATGTATATATACTCATACTCTAGCTTCACAGATATCCTTAATACAAATTTGCTTTCACCTTTCTAAGCTCCTTTACAACCTTATTTCTTAATGTGGTAAATAAACGCCAGTCATTTTCCATCTTAAACCAGGGGCCTGTACCGTGATGGTAGTTGAACAAACTCAAGAGTTGCAGGATTAGTTTCGAGTTGACAAAACCAATCCAACCAGGCTTTGTTGGCACCATGATACTGATAATCAACTCAGGCTTTGATCCGGAGTTTAGGTGTGACATCAGTAGCGAACAGCCAATCACATGCTGAGAAAGTGAAACTGCGATTCATTTCTCGCAAGAGAAGCAGCGCGATTCACTTATTAAATAAAAGTATTACAATATTAAGAATTTAAAGGGGACCTATTATGCCCCTTTTCACAAGTTGTAAAATAAGTCTCTGATGTCCTCAGAGTGTGTATGTGATGTTTTAGCTCAAAATACCCAACAGATCATTTTTTTTTACAGCATGTTTAAATTGTCATTTTTTGGGGCTCAGAAAAACGAGCTGTTTTAGTGTGTGCCCTTTAAATGCAAATAAGCTGCTGCTGCACGACACAGGGGAGCTTCATGAGCTCGCTCTCAGTCTCTCAGGACAAATTCATCTCACGGAATGATGATAATAATATCAGAAACTCCCAGTAACGGTGTTCATTTCGACCCGGAGTCGGACAATAATGCCTACAGAGTCAGAGATGGAACAGGTATAGTTTAGTAGTTTAATTACGGTTATAACGTATTTGTCATCTGCTTGTATGTATCCACTATTACCGTAATAGCCTACAAGTCTGCTGTTTCGGACAAGGTCCGAATGATGATCAAACATATACTGATGAGTTTAATAAAGTTTATTGTACATAACACAAAAGATGAAGCATCAGTTTTACTCCAGAAAATCACCGTAAGAGCTGAGTAAACACAGTAAGTTTGTTATAAGAAGTGCGCAAGTACATAAACGAATTTCGGAAGAGTTGCGGGAGCATTTTCTTTAAAAACAAAATAATTACACCTCGTCTTCAGCGGCTGCCTCAGATTTCGGGAGTAAATAGAGAGAGCTATGTGGATTAATACATCCAGCCACACAACACCTACAACGCTTGGGAGACATTCTCGTCAGTACAACTCGCTGTGAACTCGATCAGGGCGGGTCTATGTTAGAATGGCAGTGTCTGTCAACACTCGTGGGCGGGGCCTGTGCTAGTGACGTCACTAAAACAGCATTCTGAAAACAGGTCGTTGGGAGACACTGAGTGGAGTGGATTTGTATCACTATTGGGTGGTTGTGTACACACACTGCCAACACACATTTATGTCCAAACAGCATGCAAAAGTGAATTTTGCATAATAGGTCCCCTTTAAACAAATTTACACAGCAAGAAGAAAATAGCTGTCTATGAAAGAGGACAACTAAAAGAAAAAGTCTTGCTACTGTTTATCAGTGCAAGTAAAAGTTGTGAAGTTAGTTTATACAGTTGATAAAAGTATGGAGAGAATTGAACATTTGAGCTCACATGTAGTCATTTTATAGCTTTATCTATTGATTCTAAAGCGTATTCATATTACCTTTTATATATTTATTCATTTAAACTCTGCGTAATAATAATTGATGAACTAAAATTGTACGTGTGATCGATTAAGGGTACAAATCATACACATTTTTTTTTCTAATTAAGCATTACTAAAAGCCAGACGAGTTTGTCTTTAAAAATCATTTGTTATGTAGTGACCTTTAATTTGGAGCAGAAACAGGTGGAGTGACTTTATCCTTTGCTCACAGCTGATTGGTCCAGTTCGGTTTGCAACCTCTTACCTGGAACATCACCTGCGCCGGAACAGGTTAGCCATGGAGTGTAGTTACTATGGCGATGAACACTGCTATAAGTCAAACCACTTTCATAGTGCCTGAAACTCAGGGTTGGCGCAAACTAAACTGAAACATACCTGGCCAGTAGCCACCTAAACCGGCTTCATGGTATAGGCCCCTGAGAGCTAACTTAATAGCATGAATATTTCCCCCTCGTAGTTTTAATCTCATTAAATCTGTATAAAAGCAGGTGAAACTGAGTTTCAGTTAGATGCTTAGTCATGTTTCTCCTGTGGAAATCCTGAGGCTTTTACATAGCACATGGAAAACTATGGAATTAATAATCCAGTTGCTAGATAAAATGAAAAACCTACTTTCATGGGCTGTTCTTGCTTGCAACACTGCTGTAACAAAATCCAAACAAAAATGGTCTCCTTTTATAAAAAAAAATCTAAGCTTACCAGATAAAAAAAAAATAAAAAAATTGTCTATGATATTAACTGACAGCGAGAGGGGAGACTAGCCAAAAATTCAATGTCTACTGCCACCATGTGGGACTATGTGTAATTGCAATATCATAGTTTTGATGTGACTCCTGGAAAGCAGAATATACATTTTACTTTTTTTTTTTTTACATATACAAGTTACATTTTTGGTCACATGTGTAAACAAAAGAACCAACTAATATGTAAATGTAGGCAAAGAGATGTACATGAAGTCTACACACATTTATTCACATACAACACAACTACAAGTTTTGAGATTTGTTTATGCTTGTTCTGTACTTTTTAAATACACATCTACAGCTGAGATAATCCACTGGATGAAAGGATAGTGTCTCAGAGGGGCTTCATTTAACCGAACTGAAGAGCTTTTGTGCAACCTGGAAGACAATGATAATATTACAATATTACAACAATGTTTTTAAGAACACTGTTTGAGCCCCTAGTAGGGGCTGAGAGTGACTTACGCAGTGGTCCCGTGCATGTAGAAAGTCAAACAGCTCCTCTGTGCAGTCCTCTTCAGTGTGTGACCGTGAGCCAACTCGAGTTTCACAAGCTTCTAGTCTTTCTTGTGCATGCATGCAATGTGCCGTCTGCTCACATTTCTGTCTTATTGTTTCTAAGGGGTCCTGCAGGGGGCCAGACACTGTTTAATCTATATGACAATCACCTCTCCTTCAGCAATGATGCTTTTATTTGTTTAGTCTTTACTTTAATAAACTAAAAAGACAAACTTAAATTTGCCTAAAACTGGCTGGGATTTTCATTTCCCAGCATGCTTTGCCTTGGCACTCGAAGGGGAGAGTAAATGCTAAAATTAAGTGTTACATAATGTTTTTTGTGCAAGATAAATGTTAAGCAAGATATTTAGTAGTTTAATGCTTTGTTATACTAATTTAGAAGAGTTTTTTTTTTTTTTTTTTTTTTGAGGGGTTACCATTAACGTTACATCATCACAAGTGGAGCATGAACTTGGTTTGAGCATAATTGTATGTTAAATGTTCTCTATTGTTTTACTCTTACACCAACTGCTATGCTAATGTTATCAAAGCATCACCAATTAGCTAGTTATATCTAGTAGTTACATTTTCACTACTAATATTTAAATTGAGATAACATTATCATTTTAAGTTAAATGTATGAATTTACCTGCTCAATTTTCAAGTTAGGACTAGGAGCAATTAAAACCTATGAGTACAAAATTTAAATCTGCCAGTTCTGCTTTCTTAATTTCTGATTTTCTTAACTTAATTTTGATGTTGCTGATTACCTCAAATTAAATTTTTCCCCAATTATTCAGGTTTACAGTGTGTGTGTGTGTATCTTACTGTTTAAGGATCCGATTTTATGTAATACTGTAAAAACATACCACCATCTCTTCTTCCTCCTCATCAGCACCATCTTCTCCCGCATCTTCCTCCTCTATTGGTGTTTGTTCCTTTACAAATAAATGGACAAGAGCCACAAACATATTGTAATATACTACATAACATTATTTTTATTTATTTTTGTGTGGGATGAACAATTTTGTGGTCCTCCTAAGTAAGTGATATCATTGTGTTGTGTTTTATAGTCATTTTAATGTATTTGCAATGTAAGCGTCATAAATTAAATACATTATAATACTATATTAAACGTGTTAGGCCAGGCTTGAAATATCAGAACTGTTTTCTTATCTTTATGTCAGGACAGCTGACATGTAAGAATCGGCTTGCCTGTTTATACAATGACGTGCCAGTTGCATAACTTCACAAATGCACTTTCTTTAAACTACAGTAAAACTCTCAAATTAGTGGCCGTACCTCCTCCACCTCGTCAGGCTGTCCATGTTTGATCGTTTCCCTTTCAAAAACCATACTTGTATGTTTTGAATTCACACTTAAAAGGCGCAAAGGTCAACCGCTAAACGTAAAGTTGAGCTGCATGTGTGTATATATCATAGGGATGCGAATTTACGAATTCTACTATGGTAAAGGATTAGCTTATGAATATTAATTAGGAACGCTATTGGATAGTTCCAATAAACGTCAGAATGAGCTTATGAGTTCAGCCTTCGCAATAGTATGGGCACACGAAAGAAATTTCTGGAAAGTTCTAATGTTTTATGCACTTTATCCATTATATATTTTGTAATATATTGGTGAATAAATAAATTAAAAACAAAAAAGAAAATGTATATTGTTTTATATATTCACAATCACAAGTAATCACTTGTATGCGCGAAAATCACAAAACCAAGCTAGGAACCAATGAGGACAAAAGCGAGGGACGCTTTTGATGATACACAAACATGGCAGCGTACGTATGCACGAGATTTTGTATTAATAAATTCAAAGACTCGATTACATTTATTCAGCGACGGTATCGGGTTAAAACAAAATGGGTGAGTAATGAGTTTGCAGTGGTTTTCAAATTAAAAACAACGTGGCAAATGCATATCTTAAGATGTTCTCGTCGTCTTCAATATTCCATTAGGCAGCAACAAGGCCCAAGTTTCCATCTACTGAACTTGCTCTGCACAACTTTGACACAACGTACAGTATGCAGTTTGAGGACCTGTGGCCCTCAATTCGAGTCGCCATGCTGTGTGAACAAAAGTATGGAGCGCTGATAAACAGTTTCTCTTCAGAACCTCACATAATCACAGATTTAGAAGCTCAAGGTTGTAAAGATTTCATCAGTATTGGCTGTTCCAGTAATGAAGTACATCAACATTCACAGGAGGACTCCACAACCTCACACAGAGATTCAACAGAGCTGGAACCTTCTGCTCTTCAGCACAATATAAGTCTTGATATCAAATGTCTTGTCTTTCCACAAGGAGACACATCTAGATTTAAGCCTGCAAGGTAAGAATTACAAAAACAAAACAAAAATCAGTTATTCTATCTTGTCCAAAGTTATGTTTAATATATCTGTCTTATTAACTTAGACCTGACAGCAGTGGTATATTGGGATATTACCTTCTGGATGCTGCTTCGGTGCTGCCTGTACTAGCGCTGGACGTCCAGCCTGGACACACAGTGCTGGATCTGTGTGCAGCTCCTGGAGGGAAGACCCTTGCTCTCCTACAGGCACATTCAGTCGGTATGTAAATGAATATCGCCAAAGCTTTCTAATGGAAGAGATGTAGGTCTTCATATATGATATAATTTCATCATTTCCCCCCCCGTTTCAGATTATCTATGGGCGAATGACTTATCAGTTTCCCGCACAACACGATTACGCAGGACTCTTCAGAGCTATGTGCCTAAAGAGTTACTGGATGAAAACAAAATCCACATCACATCCACTGATGGTCGGCAGTTAGGCCTGACAGAGGAGAACCGCTTTGACAGAGTTAGTATGAGGCAAAATGTCTGGAGAAGAAGCACCTGTATTATGAAGTTAAAGCAGAATGCCATGTTGTACTGACTTGGGGTCAGTATGATTTTTATTTTAAAGAAAGCAATGCTTTTATTCAGCAAGAATGGATTAAATTGATCAACAATGACATTTATAAAGTTAAAATATTTCAAATAAATTATGTTCTTTTGAACTTCTATTCGTCAAATAATCCTTAAAAACAATTCACAGTATCCTGGTTTTCACAAAAATATTAAGCAGCACAACTGTTTTCAACATTGATGATAATAGTTAGAATAGTTTCTTGAACAGCAAATCAGACTATTAGAATGATTTCTGAAGGATCATGTGACACTGAAGACTGGAGTAATGATGCTGAGAATTCAGCTTTACATCACAGGAATAAATTACATATTAAAATAGAAAACAGTTATTTTAAATTGTAAAAATATTTCACAATATTATGCTTTTACTGTATTTTTGATCAAATAAATGCAGTCTTGGTGAGCATAGACTTATTTTGTAAACAAAGTCTTGCCGATCCCAAGCTTTTAGAGCACCGTTGTACTTAAACAGCAACATATATTTATGCGTCTGTGACTTACATTGTTTTACATTGTCCTGTCCTTGTATGTCGTGTGATGTCACAAAAAAATTCTAAAATATCTAACAACTGCTTCCTAAACCCTGTGGTGTTCTGATTAAAGTATGTATCTCTGCCAAGCATATGGCAACAGCACAAATAGTCCAGGCATATCTGGGCATTGTACCTTCCATTCATCTTCCATCTTCTCACAGGTGCTTGTAGATGTTCCCTGCACCACAGACAGACACTCTGCAATGGTGGAAGAGAACAATTTATTTAAGAGGTCCAGGACCAAAGAGAGACAGAAACTTCCACTCTTGCAAACACAACTTCTTGTGTAAGTAATTTGTCTAAATGTGCAAACAATAGGATAGAAATTGTTTTTTTTTTTACAATATACACTACCGTTTAAAAGTTTGGGGTAAGTAATTTTTTCCTTTCTTTTGTGAAAGAAATTAATACTTTTATTCAGCTAGGATGTATCAAATTGATAAAAAGTGATAGTAAAGATTTATATTGGCATATTATCAGCATATTAGAATGATTTTAAAGGATCATGTGACACTAAAGACTGGAGTAATGATGCTGAAAATTCAGCTTTACCATCACAGGAATAAACTATATTTTAAAGTATATAAAAATACTTTATTTTAAATTGTAATAATTTTTCACAATATGACAGTTTTTTCTGTATTTTGATCAAATAAATGCAGGCTTGATGAGTATAAGAAACTTCTTTCAAAACATAAAAAATAGTAATGTTTCCAAACTTTTGACTGTGTATATATATTGTTGACTACCTTGACTTTAAAAAAAAATATTTTCTTGAATGTGTTTTAGGGTAATATATGTGGATGTTGCATAAAGACTGACTGAGAACTCGAATTAATCGGATATTTCTTTCTCCGTCCAGGGCTGGGATCCAGGCCGCTCGCCGAGGTGGACACATAGTGTACTCTACATGTACCCTGTCCCAGCTGCAGAATGAGTGTGTGGTGCAACAGGCCATAAGTCTCGCTCAGGAGGAGCTGGGAATCACAGTACAGGTTCAGGACCTCAGATGGTTCGCTCAATGCTTTTCTGACACTTTCCACTTCGCGTCACACTTAAGTGTCGGGGAGCTGGTTTTACCACACCTGTGTGCCAACTTTGGACCTATTTATATGTGCAAATTACAACGAATAAACTAGCCGGACATTCCGATATTAGCGCAATTGACAGTGTCACACCACTATTGCTGCAATAGTGCACCCTAGTGACCAGACATGGAACTTTCTCTGAATAAAAGGCTCTAATACCCCACCTGGGAATATGATACTGTTGTAAAGATGATAATAGTGACAATCATGTCATTATTATGTTATTTGATTATCAATTTTTTTAAGTTAAATCTGACATGAATAATAGTTTTGTTTTTCCCTTTTCTCGTGGGGAAGTTTAATGCCTGTTCATTTCAAAAACAAACGAAGGTTTACAAATAAATTGCAGTACAGCATCTATCCAGAGTATAATTGAATATGTATCTCATTGTTCCTGCAATAATGACAAATCAACTAAAAACAAATAACTGAAATCAAGAATAGAGCAATGGTTTTGAAACCTGAGAATCCTGTTCGTTTGTTATTCACGTGTTCCCAAGTTTGGCCAGTAGGGGGCGTCGACGAACCGTTATAGAACTGAACTGACAGTATGCATGTCTGCATGATTCAAAGAAGAACCAGGACTGTGTCTTCCTGTCATGCAGATTACCAAAACATGCTGGTCTTCATCATTTTACAATTATCTTAAATATTATATTTATTTATAATAATGAAGTACTTAATTTGCCTAAAGGGTTCAGAGAAAAATCCCTAAACAGCTATGTGTGTATGGATGTGTGTGTGTGTGTGTGTATATATATATATTCCAGTGTCTTGCATTTTCTGAATTCTCTCAACTTTTCCCCACATATTTATTTTCCAGCAAGTAATTCAGAGGAGTTTAAAGATAATGAAATGGTTTTCATGTATGTCCTTAAGTGTGTTGTTCACAGGTCTGTTATACGGATTAGTTGTTCGCATCTATCAAGTCCTAGCAAAAAACATGTTTAAATTATTATTTTTATTTCCGGGGAAAGTTTATAATTAAGATGATATATCTAGTCTCAATTGCTGTCAGGTTTTACATTATTTTTGAATACTTTCAATCTTCATGTAGTCTCTCAATTAATATGAGGCCTAAACGCTGAATGCGTAATAATAATTTTCGGTAACACTTTATTTTAGGGTCCAATTCCCTGTATGAACTAATTGCTTATTACTAGGATATAATAGTTAGATTTAGAAACTAATCTAAAGTGTGACCTTATTTTCTTTACAATAGTTTCACATATCAGGACACTACAGAATCTGCTTGAAATTTCATATCAGCTGTTCACAAACAATTGACGTGTATTATATACAGTCAACAATAGGCATTTTGATTGAGTGTTCAGTACTAGTGTTTGTAACATTGATTTTAGGGATAAAGATTGTCCATGGACAAGGACGAGGCTCTTATGAATGCTGCATGGACTGATGTGTCTGCAGCACTTCTACACCTAATGTCAGCGCCCCGAGTGTGTGTCGTTTAGATTTGGCATCAGAGGAGTGTTTTGTTTTCTGGTAGCGTATAAAAGGTTCAATTTTCCCCCAGTTGTCCATGAACCTTGCGTCTATTCTGGGCAATGTAGCATGAAAAGGTGTGCGCATTTTAGGAAGAGGGACTGACGAGAGCCATCGACTCCCCGCTATCATTAAGCTGCTCGGAAACTGTTCCATCGGTGCCAGAGTCGAGATTGGCCGAGCAGTCGTTTACTCGCCGGCTTCTCGTTGAACATTAAGGACGCAAGAGGATACTAAAATGGGATGTTTTCCCCTCGTTTTCCCCTTCGCCTTTTATTCCACAGATGAGTGCAGATAATTTTCTGTGCGATTGTGAGTGATTACTGTATTACCGCGGTAATATAGGGTTATTTGGGAATGCAAAGAGAATTAATGACACATAAAAACTATTTTTGCATTGACTGCCTCTCTCGGCCGGGATATTTCTCCATGCCTGCATCTTGTGATTACCTAAACGTATTGTAAATATGTGTTTCCTATGGGCTTTTACATAAATTTACATTTTTTAACACTCAGGAGACAGAGGGACCATTAGGGACGAGTTCTTTTCATCTATACGTTTTATTCATTATTGACTTTGACACTGCTGAGGATGCTGGCATCTGATCATTTGGCGAGCACCTTGCCAATGATGTAAATCGGGTGTAGATCTTTGTAATGACAGAAACATGTCGGGAATATCGTCCGGACGGCGAGGCCTTATAATGACGGAATCTCAGATGTCCGTAGGTGGGTGGAAGTCATAACTGCTTCACATGGAAAAGGCAAACACGAGTGTTTTGTGGGGGAGAAAAACAACTTATGATTCAATCACACAGCTTCTTGCCAAAACTTTTGTGATTCAGTTTGCTTCAAAAACGCAGGGCCACTTCAGAAGCTTCATGCTCCCCCTTTTGACTTCATCATTTTTATGTGAGATTAGTTCACCCAAAAATGAAAATTCTGTCATCATTTACTCACCCTCATTGTCAGTCCAGTATAACCTTCTTTCTTAGGCGGAACACAGAAGATGTTTTGGACAATGAAAGTCAATGGGATTCAGTGTTGTTTTTGGACTTGGTTTTTGACGACTGCTCGGCCAATCTCGACTCTGGCACCGATGGAACAGTTTCCCTCAGATTCCAGATTTTCAAATAGTTGTGTATCGGCCAAATATTGTCCTATCCTAACAAACCATACATCAATGGAACGCTTATGTATTTATTTATAATAACTATAAATATTCTTCAAAATATCTGTTGTGCTCCAAAGAAGAAAGCAAGTCATTTAGGTTTTTAACTGAGTAAATGATGACACGGTGAACTAACCCTTTAAATGATATGCGTTCTCTCTGGATCAGTAAATTCATCCAATGACAATAACTTAACCTCTGTCACCTTAAACCTCATGGATATTATGTTTAAAAAAAATTAAGATTAGCCTATGTCAACTGGCCCCAGTCCTCACACCTTCTGATGTAAGATGTCATGGATCTCAGTAGATCTCTGTACTCCATGTTTGTTCTAATGTCCACAAGCTGTTAACACCGTATTCACATAAATGTAACGGCTGACCGTAGGCGCTTCAGTGATAAGGTATCTGATTGTTGTAGGTGTTGTGAAGCTCTGGCCTAAGGCGTATCCTACTGATCGGATATCTGTGGTGTGAGTCGCATATCTTAAGAGCCCAGCATGAGGCCTCGGCCTCAGCATTCACTCTTCAGACTGTGGATCAAGGGTGGACTGGCCTCAGGGAATTTTCATAAGGGCCAGATGTCGAAGCCAAATATTTTTGTGACTTAATTATACAAATATTGCATTTTTTCAATTCAATTACAAATATTTAATATTTTAAAATGTAATCCTTTGAACTCTAGTCTGATTTCATTGTGCGAATTTTCAAATATACCACTATTTCCTTTAAGACACATAAAGTTCCAGTGAAATGTGTCTATTAAT
Source organism: Leuciscus leuciscus (assembly GCF_965113295.1). NCBI lineage: Eukaryota > Metazoa > Chordata > Actinopteri > Cypriniformes > Leuciscidae > Leuciscus > Leuciscus leuciscus. The sequence goes on along the minus strand of NC_138730.1, from coordinate 20,892,737 downwards.
TACAAAATGCAGCAGACATTAGTTTGCATTAGGCTGGATTTATCGGATCAAATATAAGGTAATAACAGTAATATTGTGGGAACAAATTTTGTGTTCTATTTTAGATTTTAAAATGTAATTTATTTCTGTGATGCAAAGCTTAGTTTTTATTATCAGTTTTGATAATGGTTGTACTGGTTTTTTGGGGGGTTTTTCTTACCGGTACACTATTCAAATTTTTTTGTAAAAAAGAGAAATAAATGAATGCATTCGAGCAAGGATGCATTCAATTGATCAAGTGACAAGATAGATAGATAGATAGATAGATAGATAGATAGATAGATAGGTAGATAGGTAGGTAGGTAGGTAGGTAGGTTTCCACAAAAATATTTAGTAAAAAACAATTGATTATAGTAAGAAACATTACTTGAGCGCCAACTCCTAATGTGACACTGAAGACTGCAGTATGGCTGCTGAAACTTCAACTTTTCCATCACATGAATAAATTACATTTTAAAATATATTTAAATAGAAAGTTTTTAATCAAATAAATGCAGCCTTAGTTAGACTTAAGAGACCTAAGAGACTTGGTAACACTTTATTTCAATGTGTCCTTGTTACACGTTACATGTATTTACTATATGTGACCCTGGATCACACAACCAGTCACAAGTCGCATGGGTATATTTGTGGCAATAGCTTATGGGTCAAACTTATCGATTTTTTTTTTTTTAATGGCAAAAATCATAAGGATAATTACTGATTATGTAAAGATCATGTTCCATGAAGATATTTTGTACATTTCCTACCGTAAATATATAAAACATTTATTTTTGTGATTGAATGCAGCACAATCGAGAACATAAATGGACAACTTTAAAGGGGATTTTCTCAATGTTTCGATTTTTTTACACCCTCAGATTCCAGATTTTCAAATAGTTGTATCTCGGCCAAATATTGTCCTATCCTAACAAACCATACATCAATGGAACGCTTATGTATTTATTTATAATAACTATAAATTAGCCATAATTACATGCAACTAACACTAAACCAACTACGCTAACCCTATAGTAAGCACATGTAGCCTATAGTTAATTACTATTACTCAGTACATGTATAATTACACTGTAACAGGGACACATTAAAATAAAGTGTAACCAAAATCGTAGTTTTTCCGCCAGTGTTCCTAGTTCCAGTCCACTGTCCATCTCTGGGTGGATCCGTCATTACTGATGCGACGCAGCATTCAGATAAAAACAGCTAAACATTCTGCTGAAGCAGCGTTCACGAACCATCCCATGATGCTTAGCGTGAATTACCACACCATACATCTTCCCTCTTAATCTACCATTAAGAAAATAAATCCTCGCAGGCAACGGCCGTTTCAATACATTTTTTTTATTTTTTTGCCGGGGATTGTCTGCTTTCCTTAAGTCTCGCACAGTAGCGAAGTGTCTAGCCTAACTCTCAAGTGTCCGGTGGAGACTTAATCCATATGACTGTGTCCTGCATTCAAAGAGCGCTGAGCTTCCCTCCGCATGCCCACAATGCCACTCTCCCCGTCTGAAAGGTATGTGTAGTGTGGCATTGATGTGTAATTACGTGTGACTGAAACAGCGCTTTGGTGACAGGCTCTGGAGAGCTGCGGTTGGCTTGGGTGAGCTCTCCCCAGAAAAGAGGGGTTTTCTTTGCCCTTAAGAGGATTAAGTGGGGTTGCGATAACAGAGGGATAAAAAGGGGAGAATTGAATCAGAAAAGAGAGCTGGGACCAAAGAGGGCGACCTCTCGAAAGCGAGTTCAAACACCTGTTGTCATCGTCCTGTCATCATCGCTTTCTCAGCTCAGTTGCTACTTATTCGCTCTCCCTTAAAGTAACCATAAAATCAAAATTAACTTTTTTTATTTTTTTTTATGGAATATTCCAATATTTATTATAAATGATTTATCCGTGCACATCACTATCATGTGCCCTCGGGATCTTTAACCAAAATAACTTACAAAATAATCCCTCTTGCTGTGACGCATCTTCTCTTTTCTAATGACGTGTTTACTGGCGCGAGGGCGTGACAACCTGTCACTCAGATGACATCACAATAGCAAACCACAACCATCCATCAAGTCTACATCAAATCTAAAAAAAAAAATTCTTGTTGGTGAAGCCATTTCACTCAGATATAGGCTATATACACATCACAATAAGGAAGAAAAGACTATTGCAACTTCAATTTCATGCCGACTTTATTTAACACTATCATTTGAGTACTTTGGTTCTATTAACTACGACTTTTGCCTCAATGAACTCCTAATTGCTGCTTATTAGTAGTTGTGACAACATATGTGTTTACATTGCTTTAACTCATCAATATAAGTTAAGCAATGTTTTAACATTTTTATAAGTTATACAAGGTTCAACTCATTTTCTGAGTCAGTTTAATCAACTAGTTAATTGTGAGAATTGGGCATACCTAAACTAAAGTGTTACCAATATTTTATTTAAGATTGTAGAACACTTTCATTGAAGTTTAGGTTTAACATAACAGTTGGCATGTTTCGTTTTTCCCGCTAATTTCTGAGTGAGCCGTATTTGGTTTCCAGGAGTTCTTTGATGTGTATCTGAACAATGTGCTGTTAGAGAGATTTACCTCAGCTGACAGCTTGGAGAGTATGTGGCAAAATTGCAGTGCCAGCGGGCTAAAAGAATGCTGGGAACAGGATTAGGATCATATTCTGGCAGTGCCTGTCACTTCCTCAATGGGCTGGGGTTCCTTATGGTGGCAGCTTTCATTCTCCATGCAGCTAAAACCAAAAAGGAGAGCATGAAGGGGAAAAAGTTCTGATTGAATGGTACACTGTGATTTTTGTGCTAGGCATTCTCGAAGTACATTTTGTGCTTGTGCGTGTCTGTAAAGGACTGTCTGACGGTGACACCTGATTAAACACTAAGGTGAATTTAGAAACCGCTTAATAATTGAATTTGGATGCTGCAGAGCTTAGCAGTAGTAACCATTTGTTTTGGTACTGTGACATTTAAGTTAATCATTTAAATTGCCAGGCATAGAACAGGCTTCATTTGCAAGCAAACAATTTAATGCCCATGTCTTAAATCATACTACACGATTAACAGAAAATGCTTCTCTTGCCGGTCTCATTACATGAGTTAGTAAAGAGAACTTGACCTTGTTGTCACATAATCTGTGTCAAACCCCTGGAGGCAGTTTGTTTTTGCTCTCGAAACTAGATAATAGAGATGCTATTTATTTACACTGTTGACTTGCTCGAACCTTTTACTGACAAGTTAAATTTGCTGTTTGCATGTTGGTGTCATTTTTTCATAATGAATCATACCGCCCTCCCATGTGTTTTGATCTACTCAAAAGGTTGAATGTTAGAACGCATTACAATCAGCTGTATTTAAATATGGCATAAGGCACTTTAAAATGCAGTTAGCAGCCCCATCAAGAGCACTGAGAACATGGTGGCGGTGGCATCAAGCCTCTGGTAAAATACACACAGAGGGGGAGACCCTCTTTATGTGAGCAAAGGGCTTATGCATTTTGACAAACCACACTGTTTAAGATATAATAGCGGCATAATCACGGCCCCAGGCTGTCATTCTTCAGCATAATGGCCTGCTTATTCATCTGGGATGGCTTATGTCCCCACAACGATTTTATTTCCCAAGATTACCTTGTTTTCTTGCTCTCCTCACTCTCATTTCCTTGTTTTCTGCTGTCCTATCTTTTAAAATCAGCTTATTTTTTTATTTTATTTTAGGTAGATGGGTAGATTTTAACCTTCAAAATGAATTGATCAGTTTAGCATGGTCACAGTCTAATTTAGATTGAATGTGGTATTTTGTGGATAAACAAGAGATGTCAAAGCAATGTTTTGTTGAAGTTTTATTTTACAAGTTTTTAAATCTACAGTTGACATAGGGAAAGATGTGTATACTTCTGGAACACTCTCCACCAATATAGGCTACAAATTCACCACTTTGTGTGATGTTGTGAGTGACTGTATATTGATGTTCACAGTGACAATGAAAGAGTTACATAGACGACCAGACTGTATAGGTTAAATAATCTGGGGGAGACGCAGACGGGCAGTGTGGCCCACCCGGTACAATCTTACAAAGGGACAGCTACCAGAATCATCACAGGGTTAAAATCTTCTCAGTCTAAAACATAGAACTTTTACATTTGCCTTACCAGTAAACATTTATAGATAAAGACTTTGTATTTTACATATTAAAATACTTTACAAACACAATGAGAGCTCAGCACTGAGATGGAAAGAATGAGCAGAGAATAGGGGGGGAAAAGCTGCCATACATGGAAGTGCTTTGCTTTCCACTGGAGAACTTTTCCTGTTCTGGACTGTCTGGCATTCAACCACTATTCAGCATTGTTTCCTGTTGAAATGTAAGCACTAGTTTTCTTGAGAGTACTTTCCCTCTGAGTGTTAATATGGCGATCTCCAATGATATGCATGGTCTATAATTGCATTTCTTCCTCTGCCCGAGGCTACGTGTAATTAAAAGCTTTGCATAAGTAGTCAATGAAATAATTTCCTCATTACCCAACCATCCTCAATTTACCGTGGTTAAATCCTGACCATTAAACAGGTTAGATTTAATTAATCTATGTAGTTGTGCAAGATTTACATTTACAAGGTAATTTGTGTGATGTGTAATTTGAGAACCGCGATAATTAAATTAAATTAAATTAAAAGTTATTTTCAGATTCTGGTATATAGTGCATGCAGCCGGCTGAGATCCTCTCCAAAAAGTGCTTATATCAAACATCAACGCCCTTCCAAAACATATAAATAACACTAAATCTAATCCAGGGCCTGTCTGTCTTTTTAAGCAAAACAAATGTAATATCCTTCATCATTTCACTGCCTGCCTCAAAATAACAAGCCCTCTAATATTTGCAAATGAGTCAGAGATTTGATTTGCCTCTCCTGAAAGCAACTTTAGTATTCAAGAGAACCTCAAGACATCCTTTTTTTTTTTTTTTTCAAAGATTGACACTCTAACTTGAGAAGTCCAGGTGGCATGTTGGTAGTGGTAGAGAGATGTTCCCTTGCTCAGGTAGTTTTCAGATTCCTGTTCAGTTGGGCAGCGTGTCCAGGCCCAGTGATGCCGCGTGCTGCTTGGCCCGCAAGCGTAGGTTCTCAATACTGGTGGTCTTGCTGTTGTGGTTAGGAAGGCCTCCAGAGGTCTGCATCAGGGGGCTGTTCCAAACTTGTTGCGCGTGGTGAGATAGAGACTGATAGTAGGACTGGCAGGGGAGGGAACCCAGGGGCGCTGGCATGTTGACGTTCATGCCCAGGTATGGTATAGACGACGGGGTCGCCATGTCGAAAGACGGATAGTGAACCAGGTTGTTGGTGGCGGCCATGTGCTGGCGAAACTGCTCCTGCAGACGGAAGAGGCTGAGCGGAGACGAGGAGTACGAGTGACTCTGAGAGATCCCGCCGGTCACCCCGCTAGAGGAAGATGAGATGGCCGGGGAACCAAGAGGAGAGTCTAAGGACACAAAGATGGATTGTCGAGATTTAGTTTGGAACCATAGTGTCAATTCAAACTCTTAAAAATAAATGTTCCAAAACAGAGTTTTCGCAGTGATGCCATAGAAGAACCATTTTGGGATCCCCAAAAAAACCTTTCAGTGAACAGTTCTTAAAAGAACTATTATTTTCTTAGTGTGCAAAAGAACATTTTAATAATCTGAACCTTTTTTTTTTCCACTATAAAGAGCCTTTTGCGCAATGGAAAGGTTCTTCATGGGACCCTCAATGCCAATAAACAACCTTTTTGTTTAAGTAAAAAAAATTATAACTTTTTGTTATTTGGGGGGGGTTGCCTTTATTTACCTTTATTTACCTTTATTTACCTTTATTTACCTTTATTTACATAAGACAGTAGGAGGACAAATAGCAAATCCTATAGGAGAGGAGAGAGGGGAATTGGACCAGGAAAGGACCTCGAGTCGGGACTCGAAGTGCATCCGCACTATATGTTGGAGCACTTGCCTACACGGCTATGGTGTATATTTAGCAAATACATACCTGGTTTGGGGCTGAGACGTTTGCAAAGAGGGGAAAGGTTTCCAGGTGTTGGTTCTTTCTCAACCTTCAGATCTTCTCTGTGCTGCTTTATCTCTTCCTCCTTGTCGGTTGCGTTGTCCTCTGTGGCCGACTCGCTGCCTGACTGCTCTGCCGATGTCACGTTAAGCTCAACACTAAGTTCTGATGCCAGTGCATGGGGAGCTGCCTCTGCTTCCATAGAGGAGGAAGAAGAGGAGGACGAAGGTGGCTGGTTCTCAAGAGCTAAGTTGGAGGGGGCATCATCCTTATCGCTTGTTCCTAGGGCTCCATCTGTCGAGACGTCTTTCTGCTTCTGCAGTTGCTCTTTTTGGAGGCTTCGCTGCTTCTTACGAAACTTTGCACGGCGGTTCTTGAACCATACCTGATGACCAAAAGGCAATTTATAGATTTGACTCCTGACTCATGGATACATATCTGTGGACATTCTAAACTTTTTAAGACCAGTTTAAAGGTGAAATTAATTTCTTACCTGCACACGTGCCTCAGGTAGGTTGGTGCACATGGCCAGGCGCTCCCTCATCACAACATCTGGATAGTGCGTTTTCTGAAACGTCTTCTCCAAAGCCTCCAGCTGCTGGGCCGTGAAAGCGGTGCGACTGCGGCGTTGTTTGCGATGTTGAGAGCCGTAGCGAGCCTCGAGTATGATATCTTGAAATGTACAGCCGTTGGAAGAGAAAAGACACGGCATATTTAATTCATTGTACAATCACAATAAATGTGTGTGTTATATGGGAGAGGGAGAGAGGGAACGCACTTACCAGCCAGTCTCTCTGCGAGGGTGAGCGCGTGAACGGACGGCCGGTAATCAGGCGCGTGCTGCGCTTGTTGCGCCGCCTGTTGATGCAGGTTGTACATGGCGCTCAATGAGTTCATGGCGTGGAGAGAGTATCCGTTCACTCCGTAGTGTTGCATGATTCCAAAATATCTGTAAAAGAGCAGGATTGCGAGGATGTTATAATAACAATGAGCTCTTTTCCCATTTGTTAACACACTTTTTTTTTTTTTTTACATTCTCTGGTGGTCTAATTTCCCATATTGAGGCCTGACATAAAGGAAGTCAGAATAAAAGGTTGGGGATCTCAAAAGTAAGTTTTCTTTTTGCATGCAAGCGTGTAGACTATACATTTAAAAGGGGGTTTCGAACGGTTTAGGAATCACAAAAGATAGAATCAGAGTTCGAATAGAAATCAGAATAAATGCTTTTGAACAGAAGTCACGTTTCGCGTGAGGTGGTCACCATAGCAACATTATCTGAGCGCCTTTTCAATAGCCTATGTACCATTCATGGACTAAATAAAAAAATAATATATTTCATTGATATAATTCCTGAGCGTGTAATACGTTTTTTTATTTTTTTTATTTTTACATTTAATAAATGATTGACTAATAACTTTGTCAATTGATATAATTGACACTTTGGTGTCAAGATTTGCACAGTTGGTTTCATGATTGTGGCTATAAAATTAATAATAGAATTTTCCTCAAAATGCCTTAAAAGATTTAGCGATTAATTCGCATACTGAGATGATCATCTACATTTACATCCTTAAATTACCCTGCATTCATTTATCCCTATTACAATTATTAAAACAACTATTTTATTTAGCATCTTGCTTTTGTGATATTTTTATGTACAGTGATATATAATCAATCAATATGGTTGTCAGTCTTAATAGTGAGAGTGTCAAGTATAGCGCTTTTGGAAATCCGCTTATGAGCGGAACTGTGTTCATTAATATCCAATTATTGTTTTGTCCAATCCATTAGTCATACACAAGGAATTAATTGGTGCAATTATCACTTGTTTACCTAATGAGCTCCGACTTATGCTTACTACATTAGATATATAATTTCAGAGGCAAATTACCGTAGCAAATCCTTAAAAAACAGTTGTCAATGAATCATTGATTGATTTTAGTGAGATTTACTTTTAGCAGTGAACGAGATAAGATGTTATTCTACCAGTTTTGTAATCGAAAATTAATTCAACCTGTGCTATAATTGCAAAGCCTAAATGTGTAGGGATATTTTAATCTCAATATTTAAATTGTACTGATCTGCATTTCCAAATGTAGCCTGTCCATGAGGTTTAGTGCCCATGTTTTTTCAGTCATTTTTCACAGCCAGTTTAAACTTTTCATAGATAAAATGAAAGGCTCCAGGACACGATTAGATATGTATTAGTATATAGAGGTGTTTGACAGGCACGAAAATCTCCGAGGTCAATGCAGTGCGAATTATTAAGAGAGAAAGTACATGCTCCCGCACACGCCGGGTGTCCAGGGACTTCTAACAGCCTAGAGTTTTAAACGAAATTGTATTTCCAACCAGCACATAAATTGCTTATTATTTACTTCGATTGTAGCCAACATTAAATCCATGGGACTAAATGTCTAAAACAAGTATAATTTATTTAAATCATATTACATTAAAATCTCTGACAAAATTCTAAGTTAGACACTTTTTAAATGAGCAATGATGGAGCAAAAAATGAAAAAGGAAGTAGAAAACGTATTGCAAATGTTTTATGTGATACAATAAATTTAGCTGACTTTCTTAGGGAAACGAAATATTGAACGTATTTTGTCCCGTTTCAATAAGATAAATTCTAATTAATTTCCATATTATTATAATAATAATCATCAAATTCCTGTTGAATTTATTTATATTATTATTATTATTATTTCTGCATTTATATCATATTTTTGGTTCAAGTAGCCTATAAATGAGGTTATATACAGATTTTCTAAGGGCCTTTTATTCTTTGGAAATAATGCCTGTGTCTTTCTTATTCTGTAACAGGCCATTGTCTTTATGTGCATTTAGGTAGAACTTACGGAAGCAAGTTTGTCTGGAAGATTTGTTTAAAAGTTTGTAGTTGCACTTTTGCTGTCTTTACCCGTTTTAGGCCACCAAAACGCGTGTACCCTCCTCAGCGTGGAAGCTTGTGACATCCGGACTGCCCATTCCCAGACTATTAAGTCAGTGCAACGTCTGATGAATGTGATCAGAGGGCAAGAGGGAATAGTTTAATTCGCTTGCACAGAAGGTGCTTTGCTAAACATTTACTTTTCTCCCCCAAGTATTTGAATTGAATGGGGTCCGTTTCTCTCCCTCCCTTTCTCTCGCAGCCCCTTATCCCATCGCCCCGGGGCCACGTTTTGGCTGAGATGTATGGCTTCTCTGCGGGTAAAATATGCATGTTGATCCCCATTTGGGTCCCCGTCTAATGGAAGTGCAAATAGGTTTCGACTGTGGAGACCTCCATTTATCATCACCGCTGACACGGACGGACGTACAGTGAGTTTACGTGTGTGTGTGTGTGTGTGTGTGTGTGTGTGTGTGTGTGTGTGTGCGTGTGCGTGTGTGTGTGTGCGCGTGGCTTCAAGAAATGCTCGCGCGCGTCCTTTCCAACCAATATGTGTCTTAAAGAGATGTGTTATAGGCCTATACCAACTTATGTATTTTACTTTTCGTTTAGTCCATTCATTGTCATTCCATGGATGTTATAACTTATATTTGACCAAAAACACTGTAAACGATCAATAAATACACAGAATAGGCCTAAACACATTTCAAAATAGTAGGCTAATAAAAACGATCAATGCAATAGTGATTTAGTGCGACCAAATAATGATAGGCCTGATATTTACGATTCCATTTACTGATATCATTTAACGTTCACGTTTGCGAAAATATTCGTTCAAGCGTGTGAATACTTGCTAAACGTCAAATTTCGCCACAGGCCAGCTGATATTTAGCACAAAGGGCAGCTTATTTTAATACTGTGTCTCGCTGCTATTGTAGTCTGTTCATCCGCCTGTTACTGCTGCGGGCAGTGTGACACTCCATGCTTCGATTATTAAAACCTCATTATGCAAATTGGCATGTACAGTGCAACTTTTTGATCCGACTAAATTAGGAAAAATGTTAACGTTAAAACCCCATTTGACCCGGGGGGACTATTTATCGTGTCTCGCATGACATAGGTTTTATATTGTCACTCATATATTTGTATCCCTCACTGTCAAAGGCCTCCAGGTTTTTCCAATACTCCATTTCAAAGTTGAACTATATCCACTTGAAATGTATTTTAACAGAATTTCAATTTAATAATTATGAATTAAGAAAAATAATAGTTTTATCCAAGTTTGGCACTATACTGTGAAATAAAGTAAGCTAAAAAAAAAAAAAAAAAAAAAAAAAGAAAGTCAGACCGCTGTTTTAGCTCATGTTTAAAAGTGTATTTGTATGTTTTGTCTCTTTCACACACGTTGAATTGAAGATTATTTTAAATTGTTATTATTATTATTTTGCTCTGGATTACAACTATGCATCTCAGAAAAATACAAAATAAGGATATTGGTAATGGCCCTATATTTAAAATTAAAATAGGCCTATTTGAAGACTAAAGAAAACTTGAGGAACAGCCAGCATTTATTTGACGAACTGACAAATTTAAATATTTCTGTTGTTTTATTGGTTCATGGTGTAATTGTTTAGCATACTCTTAAACATAAAAGGTTTTTTTGCAGCGATGCCATAGAAGAACCATTTTTGGTTTCCCAAAGAACATTTCAGTGAACGTTTCTTAAAAATAAAATAAAATAATAATAATAATTCTTAGTGTGAAGAACATTTGAATAATCTAAAAGAAACTGTTTACACATAAAGATCCTTTTCTGGAATGGAAAGGTTTCATTGATGTTAAAGGATCTTCATGGAACCACCAATGCCATAAAGAACCTTTATTTTTAAGAATGTAAACAATTGCATAAACAATTCGTCTCTTACCTTATCTCAGTCTTGTCCTTTATCCAGTGTCTCACAGTGTCACTTGATATTTTGTTGCCTGTAGCTCGGAGTATTTCCCAGATGTCCTTATCGCGTTTCTAAAAGTCTAAGAGCCCATTCAAATGTATCCGCTAAGTATCAAGCGCCTCCAAATCGTTCCCTGCGCGCTCTTCTCAGCACATTGCGTCCATCTATTGACACGAGCTTTGAGGAGGGATTTTAAAGAGCTCCGCGTAACATCAACGAGGCTTGCTACTGGTCCTTGAAGCTGTCAATCAAAGCTCGACGCTATTTTTCTGGCTGCGTGTGTGTGGACTCCGAGCCAATTGACCCTTTACTTAGAAGTCTTAAATCACAGCACTAATGTCCACTCACAAGCACTTTTGCTTATAAACAATAATATCATAATGTGAGAATAATATTGACATCGGTGGGATTAAGATTTTAAAGCAGGAACAAAAGAGAAACGCGTATAGTTAGACGGTGATGGCAAAGAGTTTTAATATGGACAAATAAGGCATTAAATATACGTCGTGTTCTCGTCCTAAATTTTATTTAGTAATTTTAAAACCCTAGTAGTTTTAATGGGTTTTAGGTTAGGAAGATCTTTAAAGGAGCAAACAAATATTGCATTTCCACTTGACCATTTTTACATGAGTCATATTGTTTTCTTGATTTTAGGATTAATCATTTGTTAAAGTTATGCAAGAACCACAAACAATTTGCAGATCGCTAGAAATTGACTAGCCTATATTGAACTCTGTTTTGCCTAACTTAGTAAGTGTAAATGCTTATATGCTTTCTCATATTGTTCTCACGCATTGACTACTTTTAGCCTACTTCTTGAACATAGGAATATTTCTATAAAGGTCACAGTCCCAAGCCTTTTTTTTTTCTTCTTCTTTTTTTGACAAACGAATATCTCATGCATTGGTTTTGTTTGCTTTTCGGCTTTGTCATGCCACTGCAGGAGAGACTGAAGGGACTTTAGAGATCTCTAATAGATGCCAGGCTACTGCCTTCACAATCTCTCCCGGCCTTGAAGGATTTGGGTGAGGATAAGGGGAGACAAGACGCTATTTCAGCCTCCAAAAAACCTCTGTCTTGAAATGACTGCCGGTAAGAGGATTAAAACAATAATGCCCTTCTCTTCTTGAAGGGTTTTTAGAAAAGATTTCTTCTCTCGGAGCAAAACCGTTTAGGTTGGAATTAAGGGCAGCGCAAAGTAGCCTTTTAATGTAAAGCTTGCATAATTTGTTAAAGATGCTCGCAGAAAAGCGGGCCAGGGTGAAAATCCCTAACTGAATTTTATCTCTGACCATAGTTATCATCTAGAGGAATTTGAAACGAGTGGAAATTGAATGAAACTGAGTGGTTTGTCTCTTACACACATTTACTGTCGTTTAAAAATGATATGGGTGTTGTCGAATGCAAGATGTGTATGTGCTCAGATCATGAACTGGTTAAACGCATGGCTTACAGTCTAAATCATGTTTCTGTTTAATTTAAGATTTATTATAGGCAGCAAGAAATCAAGCGATGCTAAAATCAAATCACTATGTATTATAACATTCACGAGTTGCTCGTATCTAATCGATCAGAAGTGTAGAATAATGTTGAATTTCAAATTTCAAAAGTTTTTGTAAGCTATTCAAATACAAAAAAAAAAAAAAAAAAAAATATTCCCGTTCTGCCCTTTTATACATTTTAAACAAGCAAGAAAGACCACATGAAAATAACTAACAATAATTAATAATATATTCATTAATAATTAGCCTATTCGACGCATTAACAAATGCATGTAAAAAAAAAAAGAAAAGAAAAACTCCAAATGGATACGATTTTAAGAAGTTTAGGCTGTAAGCGAATATCATCACTTTTAAATTTATTTAGAGATTTGGTCATTAAAAGTAGGTTAGCCTAAAGCAAAAAAAAAAAAAAAAAATCAAGTCTTTTTTTGTTGCCATTATCAAAGACGCTTCATGCAGTATATATATATATATATAATATTTACTTTTTGGAACCAAACCTGTGTCCTTTCCCATCATTTCCCCCCACTTTTTTTTTATGGTCTGAGAAAGAAAGAGGATTAACTTGTGAACCGATGGAAATAAGAACTTTAACGGGAGGTAAATCTGGGCAATGTCTCTTTGTGAGAAGCGTTTCTAAAGCAATTAAAGTGAGAAAGAATTCCTCTCAGCGCCTCTTCCTTAAATCTGCTTAAACGAGGACTACTGTCCAGCACATCTGAGGGCTTTAAATGCCTTCCATTTAAAGTGCCACAGAGAGAAACCCACCTTTAGAGCTGCAAAAGAAGCCCTCGGTCCAGTTTTACTCCAAGTAATTGTGTTTTTCTTTTTCTTTTTTTGCCACTCCAATTTCATTTTGCTGCCCTCTCGTGTGTATGTTATCACGTTTCTATTTCAGTGCTTGATATAGCAATTTATAATAACAGCATTTGCAATGTAAAGTCCCCGCGATTATACTTGGAATCTGACATTGAATTTACTAAACCGACGAGAATTTATTTCAAAATAATTGTATTTAGGGCGAATCGCGGCTGCTTTTTACAAAACGAGGGATGATATCGTATAAACGAGTCAATCATATCGCTGGCTTTTATTTAAACTTCTGAATTTAACACTGTCCCGTAGCTTTAGCAGGAAAGAATGAAATAAAGGCATTTGGTGTCAAAACGCGAGATGGTTGTTATTAGCTAATTAATAGACCTAATGATGTTTCTGCAACTTCATGAATACATTACGTTTGCAATCCACAAAGCTGTAGCCTCTCAGGCTCAATCCAAGGGTATTTCAGCATCTGTTCTTCCCAGAGCAATTAATCATTTTGATGTATGGTTTAAAATCGACTGCTTCCAGGAGACCTTTTTGACAAGAATAACAAAGCAATTTGCCAGGAGCCATCTCTTAGACACGTTATTAGCAACACCTTCGTCTCAAACCCGTTTTTTCCTTTTGCTAAATTAGATACCTGTATTAAAGGGGCAGTGCTACTTTTTAATTTATTTTGATTTCTCCACACAGCTCCACTGATACCTCTGGAAATCGCATCATTCGTGACAAGATCCCAGGATCTTCTTAACAAATCCCCATGCTAAAAGTTTTTGACCTGTCAGTTCTGTCAGAAGCTGTGCCCCTCTTATTCTCTCTCGTTCTCCGTCTCTCTCCGTCTTCAGTCTCTCTTCCCCCCTTGTATTTCTTCAATCTCTCTCTCTCTCTCTCTCTCTCTCTCTCTCTCTCTCTCTCTCTCTCTCTCTCTCTCTCTCTCTCTCTCTCTCTCTCTCTCCGTCTTGCTCACTTTGGCCCGGATCCCCAGCACAAGGGGCCCCATTGTATAGTCCTAATCCAGAAGCAACACAGCTTTAGCGACATGGAGGGATAAAAGGCCCATCAAGCCCACAACTTTATGGGGGCAAATCTCTACCTAATCCCTCGCTTTATCTAAACAAAAGCCCCTCTCTCCTAATCCACCTTCACTGCAAAAATAAAAAGAAAAGGAAAAAACAAGAGGCGCTAAAAAAATCTCAGGCTTGAGTTGAACTGTGAGTTAAGAACCAGGAGTCATTTTCCTAAAGAAACTAACCGCTTCTGACAAGCTTCTGCAACTGACATAAGTAAAAATGAAGCCCTTGGACACAGTAGAGAGATAGACGGAAGAATAACTAAAGGTAAAGGGAAGTTCTGACATACAGCCAGTGTTAGCTTAATCTAAAGAGACCGCAGATTAAAATTATGTTTCATAAATTTTTTTAATGTCTTTCTTATCTTATTGCTCCAAGTCAGTCAATCAATAAAAGTCTTTATTACAAATTTCTGCACAATCAGAATGAGTTCAAATGTCTTATGTCCATTATCATTTCTTATTATTAAATTATTATTTGATTAAAATGAATATTTTCCCTTGCTGTTGTAATCGTAGTGTTGCTAATGCCTTTCATAATTAATAAGGCGCTTTCATTATTTCAATAGACTGGACTCAGATGAGGTCATTATCCTCAGTATGGGTGCTGTTGGCTATAATTGGGTAATTAGGGGAATAAAGTGGCTGCTCTTCCTCTTTAGTGCTTTGATGACTATTGAGTGAAAGAAGCAGCTTCTAATAAAACACAATGAACAGCAACCTGCATGAATTATTGACAACTCATTTATAATGTCTACCAACTTCAGGGATATTTATATAGCTGTAGAGAACCTGTAGAGCTGGGAGACACACTTTTCTGTTACGTAGTGGCTTTTGAAAGCAGATTTTTGCCTGAAAGCACTATCCTAATAGTTAAAGCTAATTGGCAGAGGCATGAGCATTTTAAGGCACCCGGTCAGTTTGATTATATTGATGACCTGACATCCTGATATTTCAGCAGCAGACAGCTGTGGCGTGGGTTTGGCGGCATTCACAGATCACCTCAGATATGTACGATTAGTTGATCGGCCCCTGCTGCTAAAAGGGATTGGCGCACACTCTTAATACAAGCAAAGTCCTCTTTCAGATAAAAAGATGGGTTCAGAAGTTGCAAATCTGCCCTTGATAACAATACGCTTCCCCATTAACTCCTTGCCCCCGAGTATGGATTGC
Source organism: Leuciscus leuciscus (assembly GCF_965113295.1). Classification (NCBI taxonomy): domain Eukaryota; kingdom Metazoa; phylum Chordata; class Actinopteri; order Cypriniformes; family Leuciscidae; genus Leuciscus; species Leuciscus leuciscus. The sequence continues at coordinate 20,877,254 of NC_138730.1, read as the reverse complement.
TCTCCGTTGCACGACTACAACATCTGTCTTTACTTTGTCAAATCCCTCTGTATCAGCTCTGGGCTTTGTCCTATCAGTCAGTAATCTGGCTCTCAGCACTCTATGCGTATTGAGGCACTTTGGCGAAGAGGTTTAAAACATGACCCAGGATTCGAAATAAGCGGACTCCCTGCTTCTGACTGAAGTTTTCATCATCCTCTCAATGAGTAGCTTTAAGAGGATACCTGAGAAGAACCCATGGCACTTCAGTCATAAGCACCCACATTGGATCCGTGCTTGGAGGTCTTATCCTTTAAGAAATGAAATAGTCTCATAACCTGTTTCATGAGCGCATTTTTGCTTGTTGTAGATGATGAGAAGCGATAGAGCCGGCTGGGGGGCTGATGACTGCCGTCCACACGACCGGCTTTAATGCGCCTCCGGCCGAGAGAGTAGACAGTGACTAGGAGGTGTTTGCGTCATCAACGCGTTACATTACATGGAGCAGAAATGTCACCGTCTGTAAAATAGCTAGCTAACTGCTGGACCTGTTTGATGCATCAACAGTGCAGTTCTGTTTGATGAGCTCTTCACAGGGGTCCCCATTTAGACCTTATGGCAGTGTCTCCCTTTGGCACCCACACCTTAACGGAGCTAATACTCTTTTAATAGCGTAAACAGAGAGAACAATTGACTCATTAGAGAGTCAACTAGGCAAATCCGCCACAATCTATTGAAAATGCCGGAGAGGGTGTCTCCAGCATTAGCAGCACCTGGAAAGCCCAGATTTGAGTTCTCTGATAACAGTAATACTTCCTTTTCTCCATTCAGTCCCAAAGCGTAGTCGAACCACCTCCGTACGGGATTACCTGGCCCCACTGTAAAATGTTTTTTTTTTTTTTTGCAGTATGGCTGCCTGATGCTTAGCCTCCCACAATAAGTATAAATCCTCTTCTTCTGTGGGTATTACGGGAATGAGCATAAGGGATTGTGTTATGGTTGACCCATAATCTGGTTTTAACTCCTTGTTTTACAAATGGCCCTTTTAAAAAGCTTTTCCACCGCCTTTGGCATTGTTAAAGCTCCTGGTCTGCATTTCCTTTACATCTTGCTTCAGAGCTTTATTTGACTTGTACTATAAATGTCTGCTGCTTTAAAACAGGATTCCTGCATTCTACTGAATTGCACTGAGAAGTGAAAATTTGTGGGGGGGTGTTTGTAATAATTACATGATTAAATCTTTGTTTGGTTCAAGGAGGTGTTGTAGTATGCAGAAATATTTGCATGTCAGTATTTACTCACCCTCATGTCGTTCCAAACCTGTATGACTTTCCTTCTTTTGTGGAGAACAAAATACTTTTTGAATAATGTTTCAACCTTTTCTGTCCATACGATGAGTGGGGTTGTCTTTCATTGACTTTCGTTGTATGGACAAACATTTTTCCAAATATCGTCTTTGGAAGAAATATCCCTTAAACAATGGAGAAGTGTTTTGTAGCGAGACATAAATTATTTTAACATTAGTGGGGACACTTTTTAATCACTGTCTCGCATTATAAAAATACATGTTTAGAGTCATCTGATAGCTGTGTAAAGTGCAAAAACATGCATTGAGCTTCAAACATGCTTTTTTATCATTCTTAAACCACATCTGCATCCATAAGAATATCCCCTTATTTGAATTGGCATGCATGTCATCCGTGCAAACTCTACAGTGTCTGATATCTAGCACGGTGAGAGATCTCATACATTATCATTAGCCAATTTGAAAGTAAAAGTGGTATTTTTACTCTTTTCCTGAAAGAACTGAGCAAATTTTCCTTTTAGACCCATTGACTCTGGCCAGAGCTATTTAGCGGTAATCAAGATGTCTTGATAGATTTTCAATGAGAGTCATGCTATAGAAACCCCTCATCTCTTTCTTATTAGGCTAATTAGCAGAGACGATTGGAAAAGATAATTTTGGGCTGAAAGACTCCATATAAGAGGGTTTAAATGGCCTAAAGAGGAATGATCAATGCTCATATAAGGGAATTAAAGCCTTTATTTCAAGACTAATTGTTGATTTCACCCCTGACCTTGCTTCATTTAGCAGTTGAGTGCTGTTTTTTTTTTTGTAACTTGTGCATTTGATCTTAGATTTAAAAAAAAAATTTAATCTAGAAACTCTTGCAGCTTCACTGACTCTTTGCAGTCTTTCATTCTGGAACAGATGTGAAGTGACATGTGCTACTGTCACTGTAACCAATAGTCAATGAACGCTGGTGATCAGTCATCAAGGAACTGGCACTGTGCCCTCGTCCCCGTCCACACCGATGCACTCAGCGCTGATCCAGAGCCAGATTGGTGGAGATCACCGTGTCCGAGGAACCTCCTCTCTCTGCATCCGTGCCCACTTCTTATTTCTCCTCCCTGTGATGGTGAACAGAGTCTTGCTGGGCCCAACTGCCCATGTAAAGAGGTTTTTACATGGGCAGTTGGGCAGCATCCCCCCCCCAAGTTGCTGGGAGCTTGTCAGGGCCTTGTTAGCTCCTTCACCTCCCCCTCGCCTCCTGCTTCTCTTCCCTGGTAATCCTCCAACACTCTTCCCCAGCAGGGAGGAGACGTAAGGACAGAGGGAGGGCCAGAATTAATGGACATGTTTGTTTACCTATTTGTCCTTGACATGATCAATTGATCAGGAGGCTAATTCACTGCCTCCGTGGGATCATTAAATTTCCATTTAAATTGCAAATGGATTTCTCCCCAACCTCCCCAGACCACCACCTCTATTTATGTACTCACATACACACTTCTGTAGTTTTTTAGTTTTTTCCTGTTACCGCCTCTGTTGCTGTTAAATGAAGAGGACTACACTTAAAAATAAACTTTCCAAAAGGCAGTTTTCACAGCAATGCCAATGAAGAATCATTTTGGGTTCCCCAAAAAACCTTTCAATGAACTGTTTCTAAGAGAACAATACTAATATTTAGTGAAAATTTGTGGGCAAAAAAGTTTGTAGCGATGTATAAAGCGTAGCTCACACAGATCTCGCTTTCAAATCGAGCAGCTTTCTATTGGTCAGCGTGGTGAATTTGATGGACCAAATTAAACATGAGCGAAATATCCATGGGGAAATATTTCATCCTCATGCAAAACTCAAAATCGCATGCATTCTTATTGAAATGACTCAATTTCGACTGTGAAATTTTATTGAGAAACTGTAAATGACTGCACCTTTAGTTTGAAGAACATTTGAATAATCTAAAGAACCTTTTTCCACTATAAAGATCCTTTTGACCAATTGAAAGGATCCATGGATGCAAAACGTGGCTAGATTGATTGGACTATCCGATTTGCCATCACTTCTTCTGATAAGAACATGAATGAAGAGCATCTCCATGATGCCGAGATCATTGTGGTACTGTATTCTAGTTCACAAACCTCAAAAGACATTGCGTGTGTGTGTGTGTGTGTAGGCATAATGTATTGCCATCTCTCTTTCTTCATTTAACAAAGCATCCCTCAGGAAGAGGGGCAGTGAATAGATCTGTTCAACTCATTTGAAAACATCAGTGGTGATAATTACCCGTATCATGAAGATGTCAGTCATTTAACCGACAGTTAATTTGCTTTTCATGGCAACCTCCTCAAACGCTCACACACGCATATTTGCACTCAGTCATCTATAGCGCGTTGAGAGGAAAATGTGCTAATTCCTCTATGGAAAAGCCCTGTGATTAAACAGCACTACAGAGATTACAATGAATGATTACAGTTTTATATTTGAGTGCTCTTTTCCAGTGGGATGAATTAAATCAATAAATGCTCAATTGTGTCTGGCGATTTCTTTTTTTAGTTGGCAAAGTAAAATTACGCTGTTTAAGTAGATACTGTGATTTAAGAAAACAGACCAACTAGTATGAATGTTGTATAACATTGTCCCATGTTTTTTTAAATATAATTATTTAAAACAAATTTAAATATTACAAGGCTCATAAAGCTGCATTTATTTGATAAAATACAGTGAAATATTTTTAGAATAAAAATATATATTTTTTTATTTGAAATGCTGAATTTTCAGCTGCCATTGCTCCAGTCTTTTCATATAATTATCATTGTTGAGATGTGCAGTTGTGCTGCTTAATATTGTTGTGGAAACCTTGATGCATTTTTTTTATATATATATATTCTTTGATACATAGAAAGTTCAGAAAAACAGCATTTATTTGAAATAGAAATCTTTAATAAGATTATAAATGTCTTTACTGTCACTTTTGATCAAATTTACTGCATGAATAATAAAATGTTTTGTTAAATAAGTGTACTTATTATTTATATTATATTTACATTACTGTTCTTCTGACAATAATAAGCCTCTGTAACAGAAGCTATGATTACATGGTGCATATGCTTGTAAATGAATGTTTGGACCGAACAATTCAGGAAACGTGACAGAAGTGTCGGTATAAACCAGTGCTGTTAGTTTGATTTGAGAAGTTTGATGGCCTTTTGTATTTAGCGAAACATGCATATCACACCTCTCATGATGTGGCGAGGGATCTGTCCTTATTGACCCGTACATCTATATCACAGACCGGATCCTCGTCTGTAGTCATTACCTAATGTTGGTTCTCCAGAGGGCATGAGTCAGTCATCAGTGCATGTCAGGTGTTTTTCCCGACACTGTCATTTGCCCCGGCCCCGTCTCTGACACACGTTGGCCCTGAGCCAGATAAAGCCGACCCTCTCGCACTCTAATGGGGCTGATCTGATTACCCTGTAAACCCTCCTCTAATATCCCTTCACCAACACACCGGTCCGATCGAAGCCTGTAAATTTGATCTCCATCTCGCCTGCCGCCGGGCGCGAGCCACAGCCTCTCCCCCTGCTTCTTGTATCAAAGTCCAGGCCTTCCTGACACATCCGTCAGGAACCCTGTTGAACTTTGACCTCTCCCACTTGGCCCTGTTATTGATTTCTTTCTTTTTTTTCGCCACCTCATCGTGCTCAATCCGGATGAAAGGGGTAAAAGGGAGAATTAGTGAGTGAGACAGGAGGGACTCGGAGGATATGGAGCGATCGATGCCGAGTGATTTTGAGCTTACAGCAGCGGAAAAAAATGTAGACAGGTAGAAAAAGCTTGAGGCGTGACAGATAAGCATTAATAGAGCAGGACTTCAGCCGTCGGACAACTAAAACCAAAAAGAGGGTTGGTTTTCTGAGCGGCGGTCTTTCGTTTGGTCAAAAGGTCAGTCTTTTCCACAACAAGCGGCTACGAAACCCTGTGAATAAACATGTTCAGCGGTGCCATACAGATCCCCAATTCCAAGGATGTTTTTTCATTAGTGAAAGATGAGGCTTTATGTGGCACAAATCTCACATTGCTCTCCCTCAGTGTGCACTTGTTGAATCACGGCCCGCCTCCGTCAGTCACGTGGCTCAATTGGTCATGGCACCTGCTCAGCTAAATAAAGTTTGTCATGGCCCCGTTCACTGGCGCTCCTGGGAGAGCGTGGGCTCGCTTGGAAGCGTATGCTTGGGAAATGCACCGCACAAGCTGATTAGTGTCATATCGCACTTTCTCTGAGCCCATATTTACCGCCTCGCCACAGTGCCCGGACGACCTGCGGCACACGGAAGAGATGCTCCTGCTATGTGTGACGGGGTTGTGGGCAGCCGGTTTGGCTTTTCTCTCACCTGATCTAAGGTACTGGGCAGTGACACAGATATGGATAATCATTTTAAAGGATTTTTTGATTAGCTGATTAGTGATTTTTAGGGCCAACAGCATGAGGGCCTTGATTTTATATATATATATATATATACACACAGTGCTGTGCAAAAGTCTTAGGCACGTTAGTATTTTCATCCCCCCATAATTTTTTTGTTATATCTTTTGCTGTAGTTTGTCAGTAAATATCAGTTTACATTTCCAAACATCCCTTTTGCCATTAATTGTAATAATCCATAGTGAGATTTGTGTATGCACAAGGAGTCTGACAACAGCCGGTATAATCCACACAGAGATGCTTAATGATTAAAGCAGCTGTTTAGGGAAGTTGAAGTAACAGTTATTATAGGCACAGTGGAACTAAATTATTATGAGTTCTTTGTATTTAATTAAGTCATTGTTTCCCAGTCCACACTTTATTGTTGTTTGCATAAGCCAATGAAATACAAGACTATGTATGACCATGTTTCTGAACTGACCAAATGGCCAATTCACAAAAAACAGAGTTGAATGACCCTGTCTTGCACTAAGAATACCTGACCTCAGACCTTATATCGTCCAAGAAAATTTGGACTTCAAATTTGGATTTTATAATTACAGAAGAGGAATGTGGAGGCACTGACCATGCAGTAAATGTTTTCAAACAGCATATGTGTGACATCCAATAAAGTGTAGTATCTGAACTCCATGAATATCCCAGAGAGCAGTCTAAAGCATGCTACATATGCTTAGCAGAGACCCTAATATCTCCAAATCCCTGACCGTGAACTGATAGAGCAGTTTTATGTATGGAGACATGCCTCCCTTCCTCATGATTCGTTCCATAAGCCAGTCCTCACACCTCTACACTCATCCCGACTGTGACTGGATTCTGCAATCTCACCCTCCCAGAGCTGTGGATTAATGGGCCCTTGATTTCCTCACACCTCACAGACGCGTCACTGGAGAAGAAACCCCCACTGACACTCAATACGGATATCAAAAATTGCCCTCATCCTATTGGCCCTCATTAGAGTGATCCAGAGACCAAATCCCTCAAGCTGTGAATGATAAAGAGCCTATAGCGTCGATCAGTTTTGAGTATATGAGTCCTGACAGTACGGGGGGATTCTCTCGCATGCTTAGGGCACTATCAGGCACGGCCCAAAACTGATCGTAATCCTCTTAGCTGTCAGCCTTATTAACCAATCGTTCCATTAGACATGAAAGAGGGGCCCACCAATGGGAGTAAATCTTTTCCATAGTGTACATTTTTATTCCAATTTTTGGGCTTCCATGGAATTATGACGATTGTCACAGTCCCTCAGAGAGACATTTGACATTAATTAATTTGGACTTCTGCTCAAATCCTTAGATAAACTGATTTTTAATTAACATTTCTGCATGGATTTTGGTATTTCTGTCCAGTTACATCTGCCGGTTAATTAAATTTCACATTGTTTGCGACAGTATTTCCGCCTGCTATCATTTTTACAGCATGACTGCGAACTAAAGTGTGCAAATGAAACATGACAGCTGATTGTTTTAAGTGCCGTCTCCTCCCTCTCCCCTCCTCTGCTGCGCCCCACACTTGGCCACCCTCTCTAGGGGCAGATCAAGCCCAATCCCCCAGTTCCCTTCTAATTGATATTTATGTAATTGAGTCAGGTCTGGGATTCCCACAGAGAATTGGGTGTTCTCTGTGGCCCTCTGTCTCCAATGGCTTGAGAATCAAATAGATTTTAAAGCTGCAATTATAAAAGCCCCTGTGCCCAATTCAGAAACCCACAGTTTGCATGTGTTGAACTGAAAGGCAACTTTGAGAACTAATGGGGGTTATGGCTGATGTATTCCAGCTCACTCCCAGCAGACATAGGCTTTTGGCCTCTGAGACTGAGGGTGGACGTGTCATATTTAGTTACTTATACATATAAATTCCTCCACGTTTTTCAGGCTTGGGACAATCGCATGCTCCTCATATGTTCCCTTGGCTGGAGACAAAAATGTGAACTCGTAACTTGGATTTGTCTCCGACTGAGTTCCAATTTTGAGGACTTAAGACTTGACTCTGCAAATACAACATTTAAGACTTGACTTTGAATTTATTGCCATTTGACTTTGAGCTAAAGACAAACTATAGCCTAGCTACACAATGTGCCTGATAACATTACCAGTCATAACTTGGACCAATAGGAAAATATTTGATAAGTTAGGGATGGCCCATTTTACTTGAAAAGAAATTTGCATGATCTCAAAATGTGTATTGGTATATACCTTGAAAATAACATATGAACTGTACTGAAATTGAAATATTATAGCAGGACCTTAAAGTGAACGTAAGTAATAAAATAAAAAAACATCTAGGAATTATACGTTTAACAAAAAGTGGCCTGATTGGAGGAATAGCTGAAAAGTCATACTTTTCATCCAATCAGAGTGAGGTAATATGGACAGGTGTCCCACTCTCTTCAATGCAAATTAAGTATTTATTTGACATATCGGCCGTGAGGTAATTTTTTTTCATTTATTTATCAACATGCAGATGTAATTAACAGAATAACTTCCAACAATAAAAAAACCTATTGGGACTTCAAAGTTTCAATCAAGCACGTCATCATGATTGTACGGGTACAAGGCCGTATTAGCTAGAAAACTTTGTTTGCATCAGGATGAGTAAAGACAGCGTTCAACCAAAGAAAAGGGAAAAAACATACTATTTACATGAGGAATGGGAGAGTGGGTTTTTGTGTGTGGCTGATATGTGGTAATCAGGTAAACAACAGGAAAGGCTTGTTATAACTGGAGCCTCCCCCCGCCCCACAAGTTGCTCCTGTAAAATTAAAATTCCTGACGGTTAGTATTATCGTTTCATATCTTAATTATCATTAAAACCGTATTTGATTATTGCGATTTGAAACACATGCAGTACTTTCCAGCATTAAGCAAATTTAGCAACACAGGCACAGCATGCAGCGTAAGTTTAGTTTTGTGTGAAAACATGACTGGCAGAGCGCTGAAAGAAATCTTACAAAACTTTTTTTATTTATTTTTTTATTGAACCTTTTATTGAACCAGCCAAGTTACTTAAAGGTAGGGTAGGCAATGTTTTTCATAACTTTTATACTGGTTGAAACTGTCTTCACATACTGTATATCTTCTGTGGAAGTCCTATAATTGCTTTCAGTCCATGAGAGATTTCAGTATTGTATAACACGAGTAGCTCTCAGCCACTATCATTTATAAAAAGTAGCTCGCAAAAGAAATAATAAAAAACCTGTTATTCTTTTAGTTGGAATATGGGTAGTATGAATGAAATTTAAACGTACTACATCCGCCATGTTGTTACTGTCATGTGACCTACCAGCATCAGTTACGTCACTCTCCTCATAGTAAAGTAGTAAAGTGTCCAGCGTATGCGCACTTCAGAATCTCAGAGGAAGTAGAAGGTCATCCGGGTACTTTTCATCTGCTGTTTTTCGAATACTATGTATTCAGACAAACTACTCTTTTGTCGTACTGTTTTTCACATAATATATAGTGGAGAAGTATTCGATTTCAGATTCTGCTTGAAGGTGGCTCTCCATGAGCAGGATTGGACCCCTGGTTTAGGATAAACTTGATGGTAGAATATATATATACAGTCTATATATATATATAATGATAGATTAAATATAAGTGGCCCACTTTACCAGTTATTCCACTTTACTGTATATTGACTACTATGGATATTGTTTTTCAAGTCATCTTTATGTAGAAATGAGTCCCAACTTCATTGGAATCATGAACTTTGACAAATAAAAACCCCTGTCCCTAAAGTGGTGGTTCCATCATTACTCAAGACTTCAGACTTAACTAAAAACTATAGCGACTGAGTGATGAGCTTAAATTATTTGTAATGCAAATTCAGAGTAGATGCCTCCTAGCTAAGTAGCTGTATAGTTATTGTCAATTGTCAGATGACTATTATAGTGTGATAGTCACTTCTCAACTGATTATCTCTGGGGAGAGGCTTTTAATTAGATTCTTAGATTAGATGAAGATGATTAGTAAAATCCCAGTCTGACACGTTCTTGTGAATGGGAGAAAAAGGGTTAAATCCTGAGAGTAGCTGGGTTACACACTTACTCCCTCTGGGGAGATTTTATCATTAGACAAGATAAACACTGTGTTTTCCTGACTCAAAACTGTGATAATCCTAACAAATTCCCATGAATCTTGGGTATTAATGATGAATAAGTCTTAAATCCTGGTTTATCTGGCAGCCTTTCCGAGGCTTTGGAAGGAATGCGCAAAATAGAGAAAGCCTCTTGCAAATGTGCTGAATTTGACTATTTTAAAAAACCCAGATAAAGCTGTTTTTCCACAGCTGTTTGTTTTTAATCTGAGCTGTTAATTGCTATTGATTCAGCATGGACAAATCTTAAAATTGGGCAGTATTTTGAAGAGACTCAACATATATACAGTAATTACAATTTTGATTTGGCTAATCCTAATATTCCACGTCACATCAATTCTAAAGGCATGTTCTCTCGAAGGATGATAACTACAACAATAAAGTTTTAATAATCGTTCTAATTCTAAGAGAATAGGGAAGTCCACACCACAGCTATAATAACAATGACACAGAGGAACGATATTGTTGGAATCATTTTCAGAACACTTTCTTTTCCAGCTGATAAATGATAATAACCACTGGATCAGAATCCACCAGACTTTAAGAACCTTTTGTGGAATGGGAAGGTTCCATGGATGTTGAAGTTCTTCATGGAACCAGATACCTATAAAGAACCTATACTTTTATATTAGTATCCACACCAACACAGTTATGTTTATTACATTTAAATTGGTAAATGTTTATTTAAATGCCCATGCTCTTTAATAGTGATTTGATTTTTAAATTTTTTTTTTAGGAACTGTTCTTTGAAAGGCTCTTTGGCAAACACAAAACATGGTTCTTCTATGGCATCACTGCGAAAACACTCTTTTGGGAGTTAAGTAATTGTTATCGTTAGTTAATTGTCGTTGGTGTAACTAGGCCTTAATGTGTTTGACTTTGTCACAAACTGCTTTGTGGAGAAAAGTACATTTCAAAGAGTCAATTCAACATTCTGCAAATTACTTTGAAGTCAATGATCGAGGAGAACATCACGGACAGGTTAACTAAACTGAAAAACATATCTAAGCATCATATTTATATAAACTGATGAGCCTAATCAGAAAATTCACAGCCTTTCATTATTTGATGACAATATAATCACTTCACGGTGGTCCATCACTATCTGTCAATCATGGAATCATGCTGTAAAAGCAGTTTTGTAGCTCTCTTCAAATCCGCCAGTTCAGATTCCTCATATACATCCTCTCAGCTCTAAACCAATGTAGTGTGTGTTGACTCGATTATTATCAAGACTGTGTCAAATTGTGACACTTGCGCTTAAAATACTTCCAATGAACTTCACTGCAACGCCTCGCTGTCTGCGCGCTGTCAGACAAATGTGTACAGTACAGAAGATCTCACACACTGAGGCACCACACATTAAAGGGTCCATAAAATTTCACAACCCCTTGAAAAAATTCCCCTGTACCTGGAAAATAATAAGTACAGTGGCTCTCTGTGTACTCTGGGTCAGTCGTGTAGGTTGAGGTGCAGATAAAGTTCAGCCTTTTGCCTTGTTTCAATAAATATATACTGTATGTCTTTATTTTGTATCTGAAATGTGTGCATTGCTTATTAACTGTTCTTTGAAAGGCTCTTTGGCAAACACAAAAAAATGGTTCTTCAATGGCATCACTGCGAAAACCCTCTTTTGGGAGTTTAGTAATTATTATCGTTAGTTAATTGTTGTTGGTGTGAACAGGCCTTGAAGTTCACACCTATATACACCTGTATATAGTTACTTTTTTAACCAAAATCTGTTTTGTATATTGTTGCCGTTATAACAGGTAACCATATACAGGTGACATATATATATATATATATATATATATATATATATATATATATATATATACACTGCTCAAAAAAATTAAAGGAACACTTTGAAAACACATCAGATCTCAATGGGGAAAAATGTCATGCTGGATATCTATACTAATATGGACTGGGTAATGTGTTATGAACGAAAGGATGCCACATCGTTTGATGGAAATGAAAATGATCAACCTACAGAGGATTGAATTCAAAGACACCCCGGAAATCTAAGTGAAAAAATGATGTAGCAGGCTTGTCAATTTTGCTGAAATTTCATTGCAGCAACTCAAAATGGTACTCAGTAGTTTGTATGGCCCCCACGTGCTTGTATGCATGCCTGACAACGTCGGGGCATACTCCTAATGAGACGACGGATGGTGTCCTGGGGTATTTCCTCCCAGATCTGGACCAGCGCATCACTGAGCTCCTGGACAGTCTGAGGTGCAACCAGGTGATGTCAGATGGACCAAAACACAATGTCCCAGAGGTGTTCTATTGGATGTAGGTCAGGTGAGCGTGGTGGCCCTTCAATGGTATCATTCCTTCATCCTCCAGGAACTGCCTGCATGCTCTCGCCACATGAGGCCGGGCATTGTTGTGCACCAGGAGGAACCCAGGACCCACTGCACCAGCATAGGGTCTGACAATGGATCCAAGGATTTCATCCCGATACCTAATGGCAGTCAGGGTGCCATTGTCTAGCCTGCAGAGGTCTATGCATCCCTCCATGGATATGCCTCCCCAGACCATCACTGACCCACCACCAAACCGGTCATGCTGAACGATGTTACAGGCAGCATAACATTCTCCACGGCTTCTCCAGACCCTTTCCTGTCTGTCACGTGCTCAGGGTGAACCTGCTCTCATTTGTGAAAACCACAGGGCACCAGTGGCGGACCAGCCAATTCTGGTGTTCAATGGGAAATGCCAATCGAGCTCCCTGGTGCTGGGCAGTGAGCACAGGGCCCACTAGAGGATGTCGGGCCCTCAGGCCACCCTCATGAAGTCTGTTTCTGATTGTTTGGTCAGAGACATTCACACCAGTGGCCTGCTGGAGGTCATTTTGTAGGGCTCTGGCAGTGCTCATCATGTTCCTCCTCGCACAAAGGAGCAGATACCGGTCCTGCTGATGGGTTAAGGACCTTCTACGGCCCTCTCCAGCTCTCCTAGAGTAGCTGTCTGTCTTCCTGGAATCTCCTCCATGCTCTTGAGACTGTGCTGGGAGACACAGCAAACCTTCTGGCAATGGCACGTATTGATGAGCCATCCTGAAGGAGCTGGACTGCCTGCGCAACCTCTGTAGGGTCCAGGTATCGCCTCATGCTACCAGTAGTGACACTGACCCTAGCCAAATGCAAAACTGGTGAAAAACAGTCCGAAAAGATGAGTAGGGGAAAAAAATTCAGTGGCCTCCACCTGTAAAACCATTCCTGTTTTGGGGGTTGTCTCACTGTTGCCCATCGAGTGGACCTGCTGTTAATGTCATTAACACTAAAGCAGCTGAAACTGATTACCAACCCCCTGGCTGTTACTTAACTGACCAGATCAATATCCCAGGAGTTTAACTGACTTGATGATATTCTCTGATTAAAAAGTGTTCCCTTTATTTTTTTGAGCAGTGTATATATATATATATATAATATATATTACTTTTTTTATGTGAAAACCATCCTTTTAGGCCTGAATGATTTATTTAATTAAAACATTTATTTTTATTTTTATTATTATTAAATAATATATAAAAAAAATAAGAAATATATTGTAATATTGTAACTCTTGTACTGTAAAATGAATCAAGTATTTAATAAAAATAATTTAATTTATAGTTCATCTAAAATTACAATACTAATATTTATGTCTTCATTTCTTCATTTTCATACATTAAACCATCGAGATTTTATTTTGACGGGGTTTCCGGCAATTGGACGAATGCACAGCCGGTTTCAGTGTGAAACTCTTCACTTTATCGCATATTTAATTAATTCGCAGTCTGTGCAATTTAACGCATTAAGCCATATTGCGATTTTCGATTTTATTTTGATGTATCGTGCAGCCCTAATAAACGTTTAAATAAAGGGCAAAATAACGCTTTGGTTCAATACGGTAACAGAATTTTACAAAGCAAATTAAGCTCTGTTCACCTTCATCACAAAATTGTTTCAAGTTTAATCAGTAGCCAAGAAGTGAACCTGTAGCGGTCAAGATGAGGTCTCTTGGCGTCTTTGCACCCATTGAGTTATTCTCAGGCTCAGCGGTGTGTTAGATTGAAGGAATTTATATATGAGTGCGATGCATGTGTCTGCACACTGACATGAGGCTCACCATGTTTATCTTGCAGGATCTTCAGTACGCGCTGAGGGAAGCTGTCATCGGGTGCTGGTGGAATTACAGGGGGGCACGTCTCAGTTTTCTCCTGTTACGCTCTCCTGCACGGCAGTCTGGGAATGACAGGACTGTGTCAGTGTTAATATTTACCTGTTCGGAAGAGCTGAGAGACTCTCACCTTCTCTCTCATTCTCACACCTTTCTCACCTCATTCAGATGAACTGTTTGTTGTTATCACAAGCTTTAGGATGTGAGCAACTATATATGGAAGCCCGGGGCACTCCTGTGAATTGTTCTCAGGGTATATTTATTACATGTTATATGTAAAGATATAGTTCATTAAGTACATTGACCTTTTGTTGTAACATGGCTCAATAGGAGGACACACTATGTGGGGTAAGTTGTCACAATGGAACCTGTCAATAAACAGTATAGCTGTATGTACTTTATAGCAGTAGTTCTCAACCAGAGAGACAGGGCCCACTGGAGCCTACATTATTTTAAAATAAGTAAAAAATTATTAATTTTAATTGAATGGTTTTAGACATTACAAATATTTGCCACAATAATCGTATTTTATGTCAAAGAGGATAAGTAAATGTACTAATACTCAAAATTGCTAATTTAGAAATAAATATGCAACCTTTATTTCAAAGTCAAGTTGAGAAAACTTAATTGGGTACATGGGGATTTGCCTGTGCTTCAGAAAGGTTTAATATGCAGTATTGTTTCATGTGGACAACCAAAAAAACTACCCTTTTAATAATAATAATAATAATTCATTACATTTATATAGCGCTTTTCTCGACACTCAAAGCGCTTTACATAGAAGGGGGGAATCTCCTCAACCACCACCAATGTGCAGCATCCACTTGGATGATGCGACGGCAGCCATATTGCGCCAGAACGCCCACCACACACCAGCTTACTGGTGGAGAGGAGACAGTGATGAAGCCAATCAGTATATGGGGATGATTAGGAGGCCATGATGGACAGAGGCCACTGGGCAAATTTGGCCAGGACACCGGGGTTACACCCCTACTCTTTCGAAAGACATCCTGGGATTTTTAATGACCACAGAGAGTCATGACCTCGGTTTTACGTCTCATCCGAAAGACGGATGAGACGCTATGAGACGCTTTTCTAGCTATGCCAGGCTTTAAAATGTTTTGGCAGGTAAAAAATCCTTATCCTTTATATCCTATAATGAAATAGCCTTTCATTGTGACAACTAGCCCCGGTCTCCCTTAATAGCAGTCTGGGAACCATTTGAAGTAATAAAATCATTTACGAACTCTTGAATCCATAATCAATTAGTCACAGTCCAGTAATCACATCAATTAACTGTTCACGATCACTTATCGTTGTAATCATGTTCAGTCAGAGCAAATCTATATGGCTACTTGTGTCTTCTCAATAGCTTCTCAAAAAGGAATTACATTTATAGTTCACCCAAAAATGAAAATTTTGCATAATTTACTCACCATCAAGTTGTTCCAAACCTCTACAAATATCATTCTTCTGCTGAACACAAAAGAAGATATTTTGAACTATATGTAACCGAACCATTGACTCCCATAGTATGAAAAAAAAAAAAAAATACTATGGAAGTCAATGGGGTCCATTAACTGTTCGGTTACCGACATTCTTTAAAATATCTTCTTTTGTGTTCAGCAGGCGAATGAAATTCATACAGGTTTGGAACAATTTAAGGGTAAAGAGTAAATGATGACAGAATTTTCATTTTTAGGTGAACTATCCCTTTAAGGAGGAAGAAAGACACACTGATCTGAATTGGGCTGATTACTTTTACTCACTATGGCTTTTTTTATTTTCTGAGACCTGCCATGCAATACAGTGGCTGAGATTTGAACTCCTCCCTGTCCCTTTTTGAGGAGAGAAGGATTCCCTGGGCTAGTGCTGAAAAGAGATTAAGGATGCTGTTGAGCGTTAAGCTCTTTAAAGAGGTATCGCCATGCTGTTCGGGCTCCAGCACGCTGGGTCACTGACCATGAACCCCATGGACTCCCAGCATGCACTGCAAAACCCACATTGAGTTCATGAACCAGAGCTGCACACCTCAGATGAGAAGGATTTTTAAAAACTACACGACGAGACCAGAATATTACAAACATTGCCCCCAATATATAATTGGTTAATTTTAAGTTTACAGCTGAACAAAATCATTTTCGTTAGTTATATGGGAGATCTTATCAATCACACAATCACAGGAAAAAACATGCAGATAATAATAATAAATTATTATTATTATATATTATATTAGTATTAAAATAATAATTATTAATAATTAAAATAATAATAATAACTGAACTAAATAATAGTTAACTAAAAACACTACAGTAATAATACTATAATTTAGCCTATTGTTAAAATATTATTAAAAAATAATAACTATTATTATTATTGTAGTGTTAGCTAAAATAGTGTACTTAGATCACTATGAAAATACATATTTTCTGTTAGATAATACAAACAAACTAAAAATTAACTGCTAATATTCTCCTCTATTCCTATTTTATTGTGGAATAATGTAATAACTTATATTATCATTTTATTTTAAAACTGACATTGAGGCATCTCAGACTACAGTTGAATTTCTATTGACATTTTCTGTGACCACTACTTTAATGTCAGTAGCGTAATAGAATAATAATAATAATATCCCTCACCTACAAAAACAGCATAGCTATAGACAATTTAGCACAATGATGACTTGGTTAATCAATCGAATTTTTTGCTCAGCTAAGCCAGCACTTAAAAAAAGAGAAAAGAACCTTATCTAGTCAATTCAAAGGCCTATTCCCATACAGAGAGGATAACAGACAGAGTCCTGGGAATATCAGTGGCTGCCAATTGCAGTAATGGCCCCTAATTCCAAATTAATTCAGTCTAAATGAACTGTCAGGAGAAGATTGATCTGTTGTAAAGGCTGTCTTGATGAGGAGTGTCTTGGGAAAGGGTGATTAGCCGCGGAGGGCTGGCTCAAGCCGGGACTGCCTGAGGCCGGAGCGCCGGTGGAGGGGTGGATGCTGAGGAGCAGCTGCATGCGAGCCCGATGGATGGAGGAGGGAATGTTTCGGGGAACCGGCGGAAGAATCGCGGTTTTAGAGACGAGACACTGATCTACTGACACTGGAATTTGTCAAGTGTGTCCATGCCACGTTAAATGTATAGCTGTTTGAGCTCTCTCATTATTAATATCTTTTCAATAGGATTAACTTTGTATTGGTTCGGGTAATAATGGTTGATTACATGCATCAGCTGAGCCTCTGAAGAATGACTGAATCTCCTCATGTTCATTATTCAGTCCACTGTGCCGTTTATGACATCTTCACGTCTTTATGTAGCATCCCTGCATTCATCGTAAAACTTCAAACCACAGGAGAGATACACTCTGATTTTTGGCCCTTTTCTAAGCTCGACACGAGTCCATTTCAGGCACAGATTCAACCTTCACGGTCAATGCTTGACCTTTTCCTGTAGAGCAGAGTATTTGTCTCTTTGTGAATTAATGATGAGGTTTTGTCCTGACATCACCCCCAATCAAAGTTAAGTTTGAGTAGCACTTCATAAGATGATCTCATAAGTTAGGAAAGTCTCCACAGTTAGTGGCTTTCACGTTGAACCATGACTTCCTTCTGAGATAAAACTGATTTGCAAACAATTTTGAGATTGAGAAATATTTTAATCAATCTAAAAAATGAACATAGACTCCTATTCAATTAACAACAAAATGATGAACGCTGCAATAACTATTTCAGTGCGCGAAAATAGTTTGCTCCCAAAAGAAAGAGCAATTCACGCTCTAAACTGATTCCACAGCATTTTATTTATTAGGTAATCATAATTTTTTGATCCTTGATCCATAGGGTCAGGCCTCTTCCCAATCCTAAACTCAGGGATGGGTCGTTATGGTTACTATACCACTGAATTCCTCCGAGCATAATTATGTTAATCTACACAGCAGGTTGAGCTCCAGTGCTGACACCAGAACTTTAAACCCCACCAGCTTGAAAGAGGCCAGCCTATAAGGTACTGTTTGATGTTCAAATCAATCTCTTTCAAAGTCTATATTAACGGCGTGCCTTAAAGTATTGGACACACTCCCAAGTACTGCAATGGCATTAGATCTACTGTCATTAATTTGGCCAGGCCCTTGGAAAAATATGAGAAGCCTCTCAAAAGCCAAAATAGTTAACCTTATTAAGGCATCCATTTATTTAGAGCATCTGCTATATTTATTTATTTATAGGCCCAGAGTGGAATTTTCTGCTTTGTGAATAAATATAGGCCATAAAAATATTTTCAGAACTGAGCTTTATGCTGAAAAACTCCTTATGATGCAAAGAGGAAAAAAGGATGGTCATCATAGGAATGTGCATAAATAAATATCGTTTTAATGGAAAGGATTTAGGAATTTGAGGACCTGGCCGCTACAAATTGTTCTGATGTGCTATTATTACCATGCAAATAACTCTAAGCATTCACATCTGGACTATCGTGAAAATATTGTCTATTTTAAAATGTTTACCTTTCAACTGCATTATAAAAATGGCAGAAGTGTAGTGATGTAGACTGTATTATGACTCCAGCTTGGGCATTTGTGTGGGTATAGTGTATTTTTCTCACTCTCACTGGTAATCTCTATAAACCCCCCTTTTAAACACAACACGTAGAAGATTAGTGTGATCACGGCTCAGAGAAACATGTTTTGGGGTGAGATGTTGACCACCACTGACCAACTCGTTTTCTTATGTCCATCTGGACATATGTTGTTGGAAATTGATCTCTGTTTGCTTGTTTTAGTATTTGACAGCACTGTACCATACTAATCCTCACCAGAAAAACACATTTGTTTTGCATAAACAGAGATATTTACTTGTCTGTTTTATGAATATACAGTGGGGTTTGTGTCTTGGACTGTCTTGGATTCATGAAACAGAACATTTTAGGATTGTACAGACGATCAGATGTTCTTGCTTCCATTGAAGCACAAGATGCTTTACTCTCAAGGGTGTTAGTAAAACTGCAAAAGGGACACAAATACGTTTTTAAATTTTTCTAATATTGTAATCAGGGCTTGACATTAACACCCGCCGAATGCAGGTGGATTTCAGTGGTGGCGTGTAACACAATCACTCCTACTAGCCACTATGACGGGTTGAATTCTATATATAATACATACATTTTTCAATTACACTCTAAAGAAAAGTGGTTCTAAACAGTACCAAATTAGGGTTCTTCGGCTTGTAACAATAGAAGAACCCTTTTTGGTGCTAAATAGAACCCTTTTTATAAGGTTCCATAAAGAATCATGCTTTGAAAGTGCTATATAGGACCTTAATGGTGGTATAAATAACTTTTTCAACAATACTTATTTTCAATAATATTAGTATCTTCATATTAATATTACTATTATTTTTTTATAAATTATTTATTAATATTGTTTTTTTAAGTCCTACTTGGTCTTATATCTTGTTGCCTCTTTTTAGGTTTTACATAACAAACAGCATGTTGTGTCATTTAGGTACTTTTATTTTGTATTGACATGGCAGGTTGTAGCAAAAAGGATCTAACAACAGTTGTTAGCTGAATACATTGATAAATAACAATTGACATTGAACACGATATAGATGTAATGAACACCAAGTTCCAGTGAAATATCTTCACAATCCTCTATGATGTCTTTACGTCCTTCATTATGTGTGTATTCTGAGAGGCAGTGTCTCTCGGCAGACGATGAGGTTATGATACGTGACAGCATATCATAACCTGTCACACTCGAACACAATCGAGTTTAGAGTCACATTGTGTCTCTTCCATTTGATTATGTAAAAACAATTATGTTCATGAAGGCCAAAATTTGCAAAAATTGACAGTATGAGCCCTTCACCATGTTAAAAGGAAAAAGTGATATAAAGTCATGGGATAGCTTTAATGTTTTTTGTGACTGGGTATGTTTAGGCATAAAGTCATTGTTTTAAAAAAAAAAAATCAAACAATATGGATCATAAATTCCATATCTCTGTTACTTACTTTGTGGAGAAGAGAAGATGAGTAACGTTATCCTTATCTGAACAGAGCTGCTCACACTGACATGTTCTGTTAAACTAAAAAGAGACAAAGAGATGATTGTTAGGATATGATTGTTACCATTTTTAAAGTTATAATTTATAGACAATTTATAGACATAGAATCATTTACCTGTTGAGAGTATGTTGACAGTCTGTGTAGTTGTAAAGCTGAGCTCCAGAAAATCAGTAATGAGGAGGCTTTGACAGTTACAGATTTGAAAAACGAGGCGGCAATAAAGAACCCTAAACTCTAACACAAAGAACCATTTCAACATATAAAGGCGGGTTCTTCAGGACAATACAGTTCTAAATAGAACTGTTACTACGTGTTAAGATCCTTAAAGTGTAGTATTTTAAAAAGGCATCTGAAATAATAAACTAAGTGCAATGTAGTGTTGTAAAAAAAATGACGATACATATCTATACTGAAATATCTAAACGCTTCCAATACTCATTTTCAGCAGAATAGACACACGATAACAGCTGTGCTTTCTTGCTCTCTCATGATCTCTCAGACAGCAAGTTGACACACAAACCCGCCTCCCCTCATTTGCTCTGGATGAACATTTGTTGGTGTTACAGGGCTTGAATTTCGGTGTGGGATTGCGCATATTGCGCATAATTTTACTCATTCCAGTAGATTTTATGCTCACACCCAAAGTCACATTAAGCCGCCCCTCAGTATTAAATTGAGTTCTTTTTCACTGCATATAGCGCTTAAACAGTCAACTACACACATAAATAATGTCTAAATGCCGGTCTCGTATTCACGTAAACGCAGTCAGTTATGTTTTAAGTGAACGTAAACAGTTGAGAAAGAAAACGCATGGGTCCGTACATAAAGGTCTTAAAGTGACCGCAGCCTAATATACCTGCTGCCAAATTATGAGATAATATTGAAAACATCTATATAGCAGTTTTTCCCCATGGTATCGATGTCAAAATTCTGCCCAATGAAAATGCTGAGAGGCTAGTAACTTTGGAAAACCACTATCCATAGTGACTGGTGAGCAAACAAGTTCATGTCAAGCCCTGATTGTAACGCAGACCATATCATTTGTAATGAATTATTATTAAAGGATTGAGGAGGAAAACATTTTCACTAATCTCAGATTGTTAAACCTGACTGTTCTTTTTTGGGTAAAACCCCAAAAATGTATAATACTATTTTTATGGCCTGTTTAAAACATCCCCCATTTTACTTACACTGCCGTGTCATTATCATGTAGTTCATTAGTTATTAGCATCAGCTCAGCGAGCCAGTGCTGGTGTAAGGGACCTGTGCATCCTGAGAGAATCTGCTCTGTCTCTATTTAATCTGGCTGCCTGGCTGGCTGTAAAGTAACTTTGGACCCTTGATACACCTCAGGACATATGGTGTCCAATGTCTCATTTCCCTGATGTACCTCCTTGCCGTTTGACATCGCAGAGATTTGACGTCGATGAGATCATTAGCAACTTTACTCCCCCAGTCGCCCGGGGCTATAAGCAGATAGACGGCACAATCTCTATGGATTCCCCTCATTTCAGCCCGACGCTGTCCTCGTCCTTCTTCCAGTGTCATCCTCTCTCCATCTCCATCCCCCCCACCCCCCACCTCTCCTCTCATGAGTGGAGTCATTTCCATCCTTAAAGAAAACTTATTTCAACTCATCCTCCGTTGCCCTCTCTCTGTGATCAATATCTGAGCGGGGATGTCGACGCGCACCTTGGCAGATTAGATTATCGATAACATTTAAATACTCCTCATGGCCTCAGAATGGATACTCATTACTTAGTAATGTTTTGGTCTCGCCAAGTGAGATATAACGGGTTGGGATGCACTCATTCACTCTACAAATTATTTTAGAGTATGTTAGGAGTTGAACACTATTTGAGTCTTTCTGCCTCAACATTTTACATGTCACTCAATGTGTTATTTCATTGCAATTATTTTATGAAATTTACTAGCAATTTCTGAGGGAAAACTGTTGCCACAACACCACCACCAAAAATACCACTCAACACCAGTCTAATTTGTCTGACATCATCAAATCTTATAATGTGATCATTCTCATTTACTTCCCTGATTGTCTGTCAAAGTTATAATGAGAACACTATTAATTATTAGCTTTTGGCGCACATAAAATGTTATAAATCGAAACGGCGCAAGACAATAGGTGCTGAAAAATTAAACTCGAGATGCCTCTGTGCTTAATACATCTCATCATTAGGGGAAAAAGCAACGTTAGTTGAGAAACGCATCAAATGAGCCGTGACTTCCCGACACCCGAAGCCATAATCCAATTTATATTTCGATTCTGCAAAGCGGCAATGTGATCATTCCATCTTGTTGTGCCACTGAGCCTAATTTCCACTACTTGATGAACATACTGAAATATATGATGCCTTGTGATTAAAACTCAGGAACTTTTCATATTTATAATATTCTGGGAAGTCTTGACTTCGGATCTGTTGTCACATGCTGAATCTTTTTCTCTTCAAACACTGAAGGCCTGGCCCTCTCACTGTAAAATCACCTGAACTTGGGTTTACCTAATATGTAAAGTGGGCCAGGGCTTAGAGAGCCATGATGCGATTTTGAGGAGTGCCGTCGTTTTGGAAGAGGACTCTTAGAGATCTGAAGCGCCTCCCTCCCTCTTTCTCCTGCTCTGGAGGTTTAGAGACCCAGTGCAATCTCGTTCCAAATCCCCCTGATTTCATGACTCTCAGCAAGTAAGGAGCGGGCTTGTGGAAAGGGTTGTCTGGCGGTGGGTCGACTTTAGGGTGGTGTGCCTTCTCATGGGCTGGAGCTGGAAGCCACGGAGGGGGAGGTGGGGGGGTGATTTGTTTGTGCTTCTCTTTAGAAAAAGAGCTTACGAGTTCGGCAGAAGAAACGCGGGGAGCTAATGTGAAGATTTAGGACTTTCTCTCAGGCTTGGCCTTCCTTAAGCTCTGTCTGCTTGAGCTGTTTGCCGAGGTCCTGCTCCCACTGAGCGCGGATTAATACTCCCTCACTCCTACAGTCCGGGCGACCCACCCACTCAGCTTCCAGCCACTCCGCTCGCACACAAACACGGACACAAAGAGTCCTAATCACCCCAGCGCTCTAATCCACATTCTGTTATCTTGCTCTCGATCTTGACTAAGTGAGTAAGCATCTTCCAGGGCTTATTATTTTCAACAATGTATGGAGAAATAAGATAAATATGTTTTTCTTTTCCCTCTCACAAAGCCACAAATCTACAGCATTAAGTGGTATTGACAAGAAGCTTTTGACTGACCATGTGGCCTTTAGGAAGGTGTTTGTCTGATTTGGTGGAGTGCATGAAATATCAAGATGGTGTAAATGCCATCCTGTCTTAGTGTCAACATTTCACGTTTTGCATCCAGTAAATTACTAGAATTTGTTCTGTTACGCTGACATAGGGTTACTGAAATGTCCCTTTACTCCCTTTAAAAGAACGGAAATAACACGTCTTATTTCATATACTAATTCAGCAGTGATTGAGATTTTTTTATATACATTTATTTTATTGTATAATAATTAATCATTTTAATTAATAGTTTAATAATTAAGTGATCATTTAATTAAGCATAATAGATTACGCTTTTTTGTATTGATGGCCATGATTTCAAACAAAGATATTTGAAAATATATTTAAACTGGAATTAAAGTTAAATTGTTCATATTTTTATATATGCTATATGAGAAAAAAAAAATATGTTCTATGGTAGATTATTTATTTTAGCGTAGCATTTTCTGTTATACTTTTTGTAGCTTATTGCTTAAATCAATCTTAAATCTATAGCATCAAGGGGCAAACAAACTATTGTCTCATTTTAATAAGCTCTTTTATTTTTGCTCAAACTCAAGTTTGATCATACTAATTGTTTACTTTTGCCTCTGGACCTCAAATTTTGCATTTGCATGGTCATTTTTACTGTTGAAAACCACATTTAATTGGTTACAAACCCCCATACATTTTGTGAAAATGCATTGTAATGGCACATATAGGTCATAATTCACAGCTTTTTGTCAATTCAGAGAATTACTGATGATGATATCATTCCCACTCCTATTTTTATTTTACACAAGTGGTACTGACTTTGTAGAATCTTTGCTAAGCCGTTTCCCCAAAGTTCCATCGTCCACCCCTTCCCCCACCCTAACCACCTCAAAAGTAGTTGGCAAAGAAACAGAATAACAAACATATTTGGAGCAAAGCAAGAAAAAGAGGATGAGCCTTTTTGCCATGCCAAAGAGACTGTCAAAACCCATTACCTAAGTGTCTTTTATCTTCCCATATGCTTTTGTTGCTTAATCAGCTTTGTATCTCCCTAAATCCAGGATTGAGATGAAAAAAAAAAAGCAAATGGATGAGCCTGTGATGTAGAGGAATGTGTTCCCAGCAGCCTGAAGTGGACTAGCACGGCTCTGTGGCCGGATGAGGGAGTGCAGTCAGAAATAGGACAGGCCACTCCTTAACTCTCCTCGCCGCCAGATCCGATTCTCCAGCCGCTCTCTCGGCTCTTGATCCTCTTGGATTTTTCCTTTCTCTCTCTCTTTTTTTTCCAACAGAAAGGAGGATTGCGGCTTATTCCACCACAATCCACACCGGTGGAGGAGAAGAGGACATATTCAGGATCAAGGCTGGACTTGAGCGGGAAATCGCCTCACAATAGAACTATTACTGTTATCAGATTTGCGTGAGAGGGTTGGTGTTTTTAAAAAGGATGGATTGTAAACGTACGCAAGTGCCGGGGGCCGCCTCTTTTCTTTGCTGCACACTAACACGATGACGTTTCTTGTATTGTGCAGGCCGTGATAGAGATAAGAGTGATATCTGACCCAGGAATCACATCACGGTTGCATCCCTAACAGATCAATGAGAGTGAACTGGCCACACACACACACACACACACACACACAAACAGCCCCATCAGCTCTCCTCTCATCCACTAATCTATACCAGACAAATTAGCCTGGCAAACAGATCGGGACAGAAAAGATTTACTCTGTGCTGGCTAATTACATCAGCTCATTAAGAGTCTTTAAGAGGCTGTGATTAGAGATGTTTGTTCACACTCTGCATGGTGTGTTTAATGGCTGACAGTTTATCACCCATCTGCCTGGAGCTGAGGGATGGGAGCCTATTGGAATTCATCAATATTTAAGAAGCTTGTGTCCTGGAGTCACTGGAGAAGAATCATTTGTTGGTCGAGCACGCTGCAAGTTTAGGGTTGTGAGAGATGCCTGTTGATGTAAGCGCAGACAGGACATCCTGTTTTGTGGCGGGTTCCAGTGCAAACCACACACAGCCCTTTCCACACTGGGTACGAGTGTACAGGCTTGCTTTTGAGTTCACATTTTAGGTTCACATCTCAGGTGGGGCTCTTTTCTTGTGTCCTTGAGGAAGAACCTAACCTGGATTTCCAACATGAGCACAAATGGTGTTAGGCATCTTAGCATCTCCTTGCCTGTGGAGGCTCATAAGTCTTCAACATTTTTCAGGACCCCTTGGTGGATAGAGAAACAGACCCTCTGGTACATGTTATTCAAAACGGTGGTACATTGACCTCTGATTACACTGTTTTAATTTACATACGTTGATAATATGCTTACTTTGCACATCAATTAAAATAGCAAATTGTTTTAATGTAATGGTATACTCTCAGAAAGTAAATCTGTCACAGGGACGGTACCCTTTCAAAAGGTTCTAATATGTATAATTTTAGGTACTAATATGTACCTTTGAGGTACTAATATGCACTCTTTAGGTACAAAGATGTAGCTTTTGAAAGGGTACCGCCTCAGTGACAGCTTTTGTAGCTTTTTTCTGAAACGGTTTATTTGACGCACACAGTCATATATTACCATTCAATATTTTGGGGTTAATAATACATATATTTTTTAAAGAATTGATATTTTATTCAGCAGGGATGCCATAAATGGACCAAAAGTGAAAGTAAAGACATTTACAATGTTACAAAATATCAAAGGATCATAAAAAATGTATCACAGATTCTTCAAAAATATTTCTTCCAACTGTTTTCAACATTGATAATAATAATACTTTTTTCATATAAGCATATAAGAATAATTTCTGAAGGATCATGTGACTGAAGACTGGAGTCATGATGCTGAAAATTCAAAAGTGCTTCACAATATTACTATTTTTACTGTATTTTTGATCAAATACATGCAGCCATGTAGAGCATGTGTCTCATACAAAAAATAATAATACCGACCTCAAACTTCTGAATGGTAGTGTAAATGTTAATTGTACATTTTAAATTTGTATTTAATAATTCACTTGGTAGACAAAATGTTCCACCCAGAAAAATTAAAGGGTTAGTTCACCCAAAAATGAAAATTCTGTCAGTAATTACTCACCCTCATGTTGTTCCAATCATGTAAGACTTTCGTTCATCTTCGGATCACAAATTAAGATATTTTTGATTAAATCTGAGAGCTATTTCACTCCTCCATAGGCTTCCAGAGGGACCGAAACTCGCCGGCCCAGAAAGTAAATATTCGTAAATATGTCCGCAGATTTCGATGTAGATGAAGATTTGATTTTTTTTTTAACCAACCATACTTATTTGAACCAGAATACACAGACATTGAACTACAAGAGATGGAAGATGCTGCAACACAACCGCAGTCTGCTTCTGAAAGACAGAGAGCATTGGACAGCTGATGGTGTAAATGTAATCAGTGCCAAGCGATGCCTACTGAGGCCATCCTTAAAAATATTTTGGTTTTTTAGCCCAAAAAAAAAAAAAAAAAAAAAGGGGTCGGTTGGTCGGTCTTGTAGAAAGCCTTTCTTTAAAGTGAATTTCGTTTTGTATTAATTGTAGCATGCAGGCAATATAATCAGGACATGGAGGCGCCCGCGCGCTCGTTTCTTAAATGAACCAAAACTCTACATTGAATCTTTAAAAAAAAAGAAGAAAGAATAGACCGACCAACCGACCCCTTTTTTTTTTTTTTTTTTTTTTTGGCTGTTACGGCAAACCAAAATATTTTTAAGGATGGCCTCAGTAGGCATGGCTTGGCACTGATTACATTTACACCATCAGCTGTCCAATGCTCTCTGTCTTTCAGAAGCAGACTGCGGTTGTGTTGCAGCATCTTCCATCTCTTGTAGTTCAATGTCGGTGTATTCTGGTTCAAATAAGTATGGTTGGTTAAAAAAAAAATCAAATCTTCATCTACATCGAAATCTGCGGACATATTTACGAATACAGTTTTACATACAGCGCGCGTCTTCAGCTGCTTGTAAACAGACCGTTTTGCGCTCCCGGCAATGTCGGGACGTCATCTTGTACAGTAGATGGCGATAATACTCCTAAGGAGTGAGCAGCCAGTAACAAGTAGTAGTAGAAGAAGAACGCCGTGATCTCAGTTCTCGCGCATGCGTCGTGGCGCTCCCGTGAACTCTCGTCAGAGGCCCACATTGAAGAACACTAATAGTTGAATAAAGTCGTTATTTTTGTTGTTTTTTCGCACAAAAAGTATTGTCGTCGCATGATAAACTTAATGTAGAGCCACTGTAGTCACTTGGACTATTTCAACATTTTCTTCACTGACTTTCAGGGCCGGCGAGTTTCGGTCCCTCTGGAAGCCTATGGAGGAGTGAAATAGCTCTCAGATTTAATCAAAAATATCTTAATTTGTGATCCGAAGATGAACGAAAGTCTTACATGATTGGAACAACATGAGGGTGAGTAATTACTGACAGAATTTTCATTTTTGGGTGAACTAACCCTTTAAGTTTCTCAAAAGAAAGAAAGTCTGAAGTCTGAAAGAAATAAAACAACACATGTTTTTTCTGATGACAAAATTAAATTTTTGGGGCAAATTATCACTAGTTGCATTATTGTTTTACATTTTAAAATGTTGCTCAAAGATCAAACAATAATTGTGAGGTCCGCCTACAATGATGCCGCTGACCCCCTGATGAAGACCCCTGCTCCAGATCACTGAGCCTTGAGACACTGAATCTGATACATACAAATAATTTACTGTTGTTGGTTTTTTTTTTATTGTGAATTTATTATTATCATGATGTTGTTGACACCACTTGTAATGACCAATCCTCTACGGCTTCAGTATAAACTCAAGTGTGCAGCACGTTGCAATGCATAGCACACTTCTGGCAAAACAAGACAGCACGCACACGCATGCAGACATAAAGTCACTCACATACCAACAGATAATGATGAGAAGATGGTCATATTTCTGACTGATACCAGACTACCTGTGTTGTCACCACGTGTCCCTGGAGAGAGAGAGAGAGAGCCCTTCTCTCAGCTCCGGTTACCCACACACCCCCTTCTGCCCTGCGGCGACGC
This sequence comes from Leuciscus leuciscus, assembly GCF_965113295.1. Taxonomy (NCBI): domain Eukaryota; kingdom Metazoa; phylum Chordata; class Actinopteri; order Cypriniformes; family Leuciscidae; genus Leuciscus; species Leuciscus leuciscus. The sequence goes on along the minus strand of NC_138730.1, from coordinate 20,848,852 downwards.
GTTCCACAATGGAGAACGGAGCGGTTTGGGAAATGGAGGCCATTTATAACTGCCGCATACGCACACACACCCCCCGTCCCAACTTGCGCCTCGTTCGGAGACAAAGCGAGAGCCCTCTCTCCATGCTAATGTCACACAATTACCTTTTAACCGCTCAGACAAACGGCATGTGGGGAGGGGGGGAGTGACATCAAATCAAAACTGTCACAGGTGATCGAGTCCAGTCATCGAGAGAGAGCGCCGGCTCGCCGCCTGTCACGCACGCTTATGGGGGCGCTGGAGGTTGAGGGGAGTGTGTTTGTGTGTGTGATTGGAAATGATAACTGACTGCTAATATCCCCCAACATGTTCTTCTCGTCAGCTACTAATGTCGCCGCAGAACCGGCCCTCAGACACACTGCCATAAATCACCAGACTTTTGGATATCTTTCTCTCTCCCTCTCTCTCGTGCTCATGCTCGCTTCCCCCTTCCTATTTCTCTTCCTCTCCAGCTCCGTCTCTTTCTCTGCCGTATCTCTCTGGGGCTTGAGCTGGCAAGCATGGAAAATGGAATGCTTTTGACTAATGATATTCAAAAATGATAGGGAAGAGATTGAAAAAGCGTTCCCCCCTGAACCATGCCGAATGTGTACCTACTAAAGCATCGCTTTTTTAATGGAGTTTTAGGGGACACTCTTAAACTGCATCTGCAGTCAATGTCAACTTATCTCCCACCCTCCAGTGAGTTGAGTTATTGATGGATTATAGGGATCTTTGCATCTGACAAAGAGGTTCTTAGGGTGTATCAGAATTAAAAACAGCTCAAAATCTCTTAAAATCCAATTTTCGCGTCAACTTGCAGAATTAATTGCTATTTAAACATCAGGTTATTTCTATTGTTGGTAAATTTCAAGCGTCATTCTCTGATGATTCATTGGCCGTAATTCTACCGTTATGAAACGTTCGGTGGAAGATCGGCTCCTTGCTGGGACTTTGATGGTGTTGTGAGCTTGAAATAAGTGCTGCAACCAATGACTGGCAAATTACAATGGCATTACCGCACAGCATGTAACCGTGCCTTCAACACAGCGAGACAAAGAGACGGAATCCTTCACTGCATCATTCCATCACATTATTGTTCATCATCCACAGATGCTTAATTTAATCCAAATGTAAAATAAAATCATGAACATAATCTCTGAGTTTGTTGTTGGTCTTATCATTGCTGCTTTTGTGGTTGTTAAGGAAGGCTGTAAATGAGAGCGATTCTTAATCAATCAGAGATGTTCCTTCCACTGAGGTGTGTGTGGTTGCTCACGCATCGGCCCTCAGTCTGACAGCAGAGACCTTACACTGCACCACACGCCCCACAAAGCTGTCACACTCTTAATTGCCTGTGTGACCCTACCTCCGTTCTTGACAGCCTGCTAATTACCCCCTTTGAGAGCGTGTGCGAGGGAGAGAGAGAATGAGAGACGAAAATCACTCATAAGCAAGTTTAGTCACAGAAAATAAGGCTTTATAGAGAAAATGCTGTAGAAATCAGTGAATATTAAAAGTGACAAAATCAAGTCAATTACCTCCTTAAGTAACAAGGTAAAACTTTATATCTTTCTTTTTAATGAGACACTGATAGAAAAAGGATGCATCAAAAGTGAGTTTTTTTCTCTACAATTCTAGATTTCTATTTAAAAATGCTTTTTTTTTCTTTCTATTAATCAAATAATCCTTTTAAAAAAGTATCACGGTTTCCAAAAAAATATTAAGCAGCACAAGTGTCAACATTGATAATAATAAGAAAGGTTTCTTGAGCATCAAATCAACATGATTTCTGAAGGATCATGTGACACTGAAGCCTGGCGTCAGAAATAATCACATAAATAAATTGCATTATAAAGTATATTCAAATAGAAAACAGTTCTTTTAAATAGTAATCATTTACAATATTACCCTTTTTACTGTATTGTTGATCAAGTAAAATGCAGCCTTAGTGAACACAAGAGATTTGTGTTAATTGAGAATTGGGGTAATCCTTTTAAAAAAGTGTATTGAAGTTTGAGAGACCAAATACTTCTTAGGTTAGCATAATTGTTTGATTTGCTCATGACATTCTCATCAGACCTTCATGATCAGAGTTTTGCAAATGGCTCTTTTCAGCGCCAGTCATTACAGACTTACTTTAGAGGTACCGTTACACAGGCCTTCCCAGGACTTTCCATTCTGACATTCTCCTCAAATGTGAACAGAAAAAAAAATTAAAGCAGACGAGGGAAGTTCTAAAAAAGGCCATGCAAATGAAATGCTAATGGCATGCTAATGAGGGCTGAGGGGAGGCGGGCGGTGGGTAAAGTTTGGTTAGAGAGCGAGGCAGCGAGGAAGTAGGAAATGGCTGGGTGAGCAGTGAGTACGACTGGTGTCATGCTGAGTGGAGAAACGTTTTGTTAGCGAGGGAATGAGAGAGAGAAAGAGAGAAAGTGTGGGATGGAGGGAGGAGTAAATGGATGCCCCGTGGGCTAATGAATACTGATTGATTTCCAAATTAAATTTTACAACTGTTCTCTCTCTCTCTTCGTCTGCTTTTTCCTCTCACATTCTCTTTCCAACATACATTTGTTAATTATATTACAGTTTCAGGTGTCTGATTGTTGTTTCTTCAACTCTTTCTGAGTCTTGAAACTAGAAAGAAATTCACACACGCACATTCAGGACTGTCCAGTGGACATTGTAAGGAAGAAATCTCATACTCAAAACAACATGCCAGTTAAACACACCTCATCAACCTGTCACAACCTCTTACAAATGACATCCCGAGACATAGTTCGGTTTCTCTGGGGCCGCTAATGTTCGTCTCTACGTTTTGTGGCCCCATCTCCGCTCCTGGCTTCATTTCAATCTTAAAACCCTTTACACGTCCGCACAGGCAGAGTTTCTGTGGTTTCTTTTGGTACGGGAGGGGGCACAGGCAGGGTCGATCATTAGATGACAGTGTAAAACAAATGCACAAGGTGTAAGAGAGCGTAATGATGAGGAAAGCAGAAGGGGAAAAACAACAACGATCAAATACAAGAGGCAATTCAGTTTTTTTTTTTAAACAAAATATTAATGATCTTTCATTTGGCTCTCATCACAAGGCGAGCAAGGAGAAATTGCATTCTATTTCGCAAAGCCTAAGAAAGCACGGGCCTAGGTAATGGGTAATAGGTGTAGAGAGGAGAACGGAGGTGAGGGCCGTGGGGCAGAGAAAGCGAGGGAGGAAAAAAAACAGAACGAGAAATATTCCCTGAGAGAAAGAGGGGCAGGAAAGGCTGGCTAAGGTGGGAGCGAGAAAAAAAGAAGAGGAGATTGGAAATTGAAATTGATGACATTGAGAGTGACTATGACAGAGACAGGCCCTTTATTCTTTTCTCTTTTTTGAGAAAATCACAGCAGCCAACCTTGCAATGAGGGCAGATCAAGCTAAAATAGGCTGTTGAGTGCTCAGACAAGAAAGAGAGAGAGAGAGAGAGGGGAACAGGGTAGAGGTGGTTTGGCAGGAAGGGAGCAAACAGAAGTGGAGGACATTAGTGAGTAGATGATGTTGTCAGTGACCGATGTAAATCACAGCGATACATAGTCAACAGACACACTCGGCTGACTGTGAGGGGGGCAGCCGTCAGGACGCTGGCACTGACAAATGGAATATTTTCAGAGGACTTAATCAGAGGAAAATGGGGTTTCATCTGCACGCCTCCCCGCTCCACTGCCCTCAAAGAGAGAAATGATTGCCTGTCTTTCTCACCCTCGCCTTCCCTATTCTCCTCTCCGTCTCACTCACTCGTCAAGCATAACCGCAACACATCGGAAAGGTTACAGGAGGACCGTGTACGTAGCTGCTTTGGGCCGCTGTTTTACAATATGAATGTGCAGAGGGGCACACGCACACACTCATGTAGATACATCGCATGCACTATGACTGATGGATATCGCTATCTCAGATGACAGAGAGGTAATATCTCTGTCTGAGACACGCATCCGATTTAAACACTTCCACAACTTCATTTGTTCTCGTTTGATGTACCCATACCGGACAAGATCTATGAGTCAGGATCACTCTAAATCGATCCTGTTTTCGTCTGAATCAGAGGAATGGGAATCACGTATAATCACCACCAATGCAACATAATCAGATCACTTATTACAAGTACCTAGATGTTAAATCATGTTGGAAGAAATAAGGTATATATATATATATATATATATATCATGTCTATGTGAACATGTAGCTCTGTGCTTGTCATTGACATAATGTGCCAAATTTTCTGTCATCTTGACTCAGTATTTAGGTTGTGACCAGTTCAAAATATAAGTGAAAATTGAATAAATTATGAAAATGAAATTGAGTAATAAGTTGAAACAGTTTATGAGCCCCATCAGTATGGGAAAAAATATTATGGAAGTCAATGCGGCCTATAAACTGTTTGGTTACCCATATTCTTCAAAATATCCTGTTTTGTGATCAGCAGAAGAAAGATATTCATACAGGTTTGGCACAACTTAAGGTTGAGTAAATTATGACCATTTAAATTTTTGGGCGAACTATCCCTTTAATAATCAAACAACAAAAGAAAGTGAGAATCACTCACTGCTCTTAAATAGGTACTGCGTATATTTACTTCATACATAATACAGTTTTCACAAGCTCTGTAAAGTATTGTTTAACTTGTATCTTTGTTCTCTTTGTGCCATTGCTTGTAATTTGTAATTCATTCTTATTTTATTATTGACTTGTTTACTTGTCTTTAATGTTCGAACTTTATATCAGTTAGGCTAGTATTAGTTTTTGCTGTGATCGTAAATTGGAATCGAGAATTGTGAAATTTCACTGGTATCTAAAATATTAGTATCATAATGTTACATAGGTCAAAAACGACAAAACAGTAACTGTATTTATTTATTATAGGCAGAGCCAGTGAATGTTTTGGCAGGGCAAGTAAACATTTTATCTAAAAAAATCCTTAATGTTGAGCCCAGAGTATTTTTTGTTTTAGTTTTTTAGCTAGTTAACAGTAATAGTTGTTATGTTAATATTAATATGATGAAAATTTTCTGTGAGTCAAACGATTTGAACTGTACTGCAGAAAGACTGGTCATTATCATTATATAATTTATTTTAAAAAATTGTATTGCCGATGTAAAGATGCACCACTTAGGCAATGGTCTCTTGCTACACATTATATCTGAGGGCTACGGCCCCTGAGGATCAAATCCTAGAACTGCCCCTGCATTATACCAAAGACTATAGAAAGAAGGTTCGCTCCTTTTAGTTATGAATGGGAGAAACTGCAGCGCGCAATTTGGTGGAATACGTCCCGCATTCTAAGTAAAAGAGCCAAACGCTGGCAAATTGTGTCACTGCAGCTGCCGTTAGAAGCTCCAGCTCCCATTGAAACGGAGACTCGCGCTTAGAACTGGGAGTGCTGGTCTAGCCTGAAAAATAAGCTTTTTTTAATGCTACTGAGCATAACAACATTAATGGGACATTAATGGGACAATTTCAGGATTCCCCCATTCAAATAGATAGGAGGTTTTGGATGCTTGAAATAGCTGCCCGGAGGTGTTGCAAATATGGCCGCCGAGTGAACAGACTTTCCTTGAAAGGAACTTTGATTATACTTTTTCACTCTTTCAGGTGAACTACTGTCATATACAATACTTGCTGGGCTGTTAATCAACGTATGCTTTGTTACGTCATTTTGCCTCCCGAGTCTTTCTGGTAGAACGTGCATTTTTCTGAATTTTTCGTCAGTAGGTCAGTACAACGAGTAGGCCTACATAAGTACTGGGGGGCCATATATAAGTGTCATGTGTGTAATTATCTCAACCAAATTCATGTTAGGCTATATGAGATCAATCATATACATTTATGTGATTAACATGATATTACAAATTGTATTTATACTAAATGTTGCAAATAAAAAAGTGAATGAACTAATTTAGTCAGAATGTGCAACTCTCGTTGTAGATGAGCTCTTCCTGTGCAAAAAGGGAATCCAGCAACAATTGTGGTATTTTGAAATTGTGGTTTCCAAAAGGTATGAATGAGGACTTTTTTCTTAAAGGGTTCCTGTGATATTGTTTATTGTATGAATCTGTTTTTTTTTTTTTTTTTTTTTTTTGGGAGATGCGACCTTGTTGTTTGACTTCATTCTTTATGATGTAGAAATGGGTAAAACATGGCAATTTGATGAGGATGTTTTCTGACTGGGTGATTGTTTCATTTTGATCATTAACCTTTTAACCAATTAGTGTGACGTCTTGAGTGGAGCTTGTCAGTTGATGTTCATTTCTTTTGTATGAGTAACTCAGTATAGAAATGTTTTCTTTAGAATGTTCATGCATTGTGTCTGTTGTATACCCTGAAGAAGGCTCTTAAGCTGAAACGTGTTGGTAATTTTTCCCCATCACAAGTGTTGCTGGATTCCCTTTTTGCACTTTTTATGTTGTCTGCTTCCACGCACCTTGTAAGCTGGTAAAGTCGCTCCTGATCCTACTTTACTAGTTCTTACTCTTCCTGTGCTAAAACATGGGCAACAAAAACAGAGAATTCTTATAATAATTATGTTCTCATTATGTATTGGTGCAACACATCTTGTACTTATCTGTATTTTCAATATCAAAGTGATTCCAGGCATCACTACCTGCTTTTGAAGTCTTACGCTGCGTCTCAATTCGCCAACTTATACTACGCCCTAAAAGTATGTACTCTTTTTGTGAAGAAAAAGTGCATACTTTTGAGTGTGTAGCAGAAGAGTAGACAAGTTTTGGGACATACTATCATGTCATACAATAACGTCTTTAACGGTTGCTCTCTGTCACTTAGTTACACGCATCCTGTCACGCAAACTGACCTGTCAATCATCTTGTCAAAGATAAAATCCTCCACATTTCATAATATCAGGTTAACCTTTGATTAGTCACTCAAACCTTTATCTAAACCTCTCACCGTCGGTGGCGCATATCCGCCATGTTTTGTAGTTTTTTAACACTTTTTACTCGTGTTTGTAGTTCCTCCTCCAAAGCGCAATGGGTTGTGTGAGCAGTGAGCACGGATCCACACTTCGAAAATCCACCGGAAATAGTAGACCTTCCGGAGACTTCTGGCATACTCTTTTCAACATACTATGCTTTGGGGCACAGTTATTTTAATCTCACATACTGTTTAGGATAGATAGTATGGATGGACATTGAGACGCAGGGTTAGTTATCTGGTCTGGAAACATGCTGTCCTAAAGCTAACCAATCAAGTCTTAAGTTACCACCCAGAATGCTGCTACAACCTACAGAAAATAAAGAAAAATGTATCATCATTTTCATGATCGATCATACCCGTCACTTCCGAGTACTCATGCCCATCTCTATTTAATGGCACAGACATTTAGAGTACGTAAGTCAACCACAGTAATGCAAGAACACACATTAATGATTGGTCAAGTACTCTTTGTTGTTTTACTGCTTATGGACTCATAACTGAAAGACAAACTCATGGATCACAGAAAGCATTTTCAACATCTACTGTATATAAGATTGAATACGTTGTCCTTGACTTGAAATCCCCCTTAGCTTCTTTTAGTGCATGTGAGGCCACAGAATGTAACAGAACGGTGTCAAACTAATCAAACCTAACAATTAGAGTATACACGGCCAAACCTCACCCCACTTAACCCATAATCACAGGTCATGGGGGTTATGGGTAAGATTTGTGGATAGCTGTATGAGCAGGTCTTAGCATGACAAGTCACCTCTATTAGGTTTTACACAAGCTTGTTTTTCCATTAGCCAGTGTTGGGTTTAGCGTGCCGAGACATCCAAACAGCTAGGAATAATAACCTGTGTTACTCATACATGCCACGTTTACACGCACAAACACACACACAAATAATCATGTACTGCAGATTTGTACATATAAGCGCAGTGACACACACACACACACACACACGCACACACCCTCCCTGTTCATGGTGCACAGGGCCCAGGTCTCTAAGCCGCAGGTGACCACCGAGCACTGGATAAACACTAATAAATCTTCCTGCACAGCTCGGCAATCAGTCATCTATCAAAACTTAGTGACAGAGAGAGAAAGAGAGAGAGAGACAGAGAATGGAGAGCAGAGAGGGGAGGGGTGTCCGTTAACAAGAAAGTACGGGAAAGTCACAAAGTGAGTGAGTTTAAGTGTGTAATGTATTAAAATGCTTTGACAGTGAACTTTTTTTTGCAGTATTTACACGCTTTATATTTTTTCCTGTGATTTCGAGTTTTTAAAAGTATTAAGAATCTAGGAATCAGATCATTATGAATAATCACCACTGTACCTGAACATGCTCATTAGAATGTGTGAATAATAGATGTGGCTGTCCATCATTTTAAAATGTAAAGTTATGATGTAAAACGACGAATAAATATGTCAGATTCAGCACTAATTCTAGGTCTAAGTAAGTAAGTCATTTTGTGATAATGGACCATGTTAATGTCCTTGTACACTGGACACATTGTCAGAAACAACCTGACTACATTAGGTTACACCAACAAAAGTATTTTAGTAAGGGTCAGATCAGGCACAAATAGTTCCTTAAAGGGATAGTTCACCCATAATGAGGTTCTGTCATCATTTAGTTACTCACCCTCATGTTGTTCCAAACCTGCATGATTTTTTCCCTTCTGTGGAGCATACGGTACAAGATATTTAAAAAAAGTTTCAGTTGTTGAATTTGGAATCACATACTAGCATACTACTCGTGCTATTCCTGGTACAGAAAGATATGGTAAAAGTAGTATGTGGCTCCAAATTCAGCAAGTGTTTGGATCCCAGCATTTTTCAAAATATTTTTTACGTGTAATATATTGTGAGGGAGTCGCCAATTACCAACTTTACATTCAAGACTTATTCAAATCCTCAACAGCAGCAGAAGCCACAAAACCAATTGAGACCTCTCATTAATTTTATACATTTAAAAATAAATAAACTGAATGTTAATTCTAGAAAAATCTTTTTCTCGCAAAATCATCACTTTCATCATCACAAGCCAATCCAGTATATCATGTAATCAAGAGGATATTAAAAGAATTCTGAAGCTTAGTTTGTCTCTCCAGCCTCTCCACCCTCAGTGCTGGCAGTAAGCTTACAAGACCCTGATGCCATCCATTTGTCTCATGATGAATGTGGCAATCTTCTAGCCCCTTGCCCTGTCCAACACATTTGTTATGACCTGACATGCCGGCTGCTTTCCGCTCCATTCTTGCCAGTGGGGACTGCTAGCTAAGTAGGATGAGAACTCAATAGCAGACTTTGTTGAAGAGAGGCTGCCAATTATTCTTGTTTTTGTTGTGTCAATGATACAAAGTTATTCTGTTGTGAGCTGTCGCCTGAGCCATTCTGCAATAATCTACATGCTCTCTACTGCAGTTTGTGTTGAAGAAGCCAGAAAACCCAGGTCGATCAATGTTCGGGGAGACAGAAAAGTTTCTCAGAAGCCATAAATGTGATTTGATGCTAATCGTTCCTCGAGCTTACATGACAGCTTGAGAAAGAACTGTTTACAGCTGTCTTTAGCTGAGGGTCCAGTCAAAAGATCAGATCTCTCATTCCTCAGCTAGATAAAGGTTACACTGCGTATATTAGCTTGAGGAGGCTATTTAGTCTGGGCACCCTCACCGTTAGTCCAACGCTCAAGCATGAATCACGCACTGTTGCGACAGTGAAATTTGTCACCTTTTCCAGCAGATCAATGATAATTACCTCCCTGACACGAGTTCAGTTATTACTTTACAGGATCAAGGACAGAGGGGAGGGAGGGCTGGGGGCGATAGGCAGAGTCTGATCGATACTCTCTGAAATATGGCTGCTACAGGCCTCAGCAGCTCAACAAACCATTACAGCCACTGTTCTTCACAGCTTAGTGACTGGATCTGTTCTGAGTCCAGCTGTCTGTTTCTACTGCCGCTCTGAGAATCAGATAAACCATGGAAGAGGGAAATTATGCCTTTTCTGGTGTATATAAAACTATAATTGTGGGGTTTTCAAGAAAAAAAATCCTACCTATTTCCTTGAACCTTTTGACAGTTCATACTATCAGGTGTCTAAACGCAAAGATCAACTGTGAACATTCTTTTTTTGAATAATAAATAAGGTGGAGTTTAAAAATTTGAGTTTGCTGATATGTGTATTTTGTCTTTACCATCTCCTCCTGAGGAGTCTACAGAATCGTGTGACCAACAGTGCAGAGCTTGCTCAAAATTGGCAGCAGGCAGGTGTGGGTGCATCTGAATGCACAGTGAGGCCAAGACCTTACGGCCTGGTGTCAAGAAGGGCAGCAAAGAAGACACTTCTCTGCAAGAAAAAAATCAAGGACAGACTGAAATTCAGCAGGAAGTACATGGATTGGACAGCAGAAGACTGGTGCAAAGTTATTTTCTCTGATGAAGACCCCTTCCGACTGTTTGGGACTCTTCTGGAAAATCGATTGTCAGGTAAGGGAGCTCCGATTGATTTGGCGCTGATCATTATCGGCCGATAATAGCGAATATACTGTAGTTTGATCAGTGGTCTCTATATAGGCCGATAAGAAGAGCCGAGACGAAGCAAAACTCACGAGACAATTTTCTATGCACAGCTAAAATAGCTTCACTACATTCACCAGTCTGACAGTTCTAAAATGTGTCTGAAAAGGAAAATAAATTTGCAACATCTTTGCGGGGACATTGCAATGACAGCAACCCTACATCAATAACAGCAAGATACTAGGGCTGTGCGATTTTACCATCCTTTGGATGAGATGTTAAAACTGAGGTCCTGACTCTCTGTGGTCATTAAAAATCCCGAAAGAGAGAAGGGGTGTAACCCCGGCATCCAGGCCAAATTTGCCCATTGGCCTCTGTCCATCATCATGGCCTAATCATCCCCACGTATATATACACTGATTGGCTTCATCACCCTGTCTCCTTTCGTTACTACTTAAAAGCCCAAACTTAAAGGTAGGGTAGGTAATAATTTTTCTAAAAAAAAAACATTCCAAATTTGTTTAAACTGTCTTTATATACCAATACATAATTAAAATGTAAGTACTCTGAAAAAGAAAATATAAAAATCGAGTGACTGTAGACCTTTTAATCTGCAATAAACACAGCTCATTATTTCCATTCACTCCACCCCCTCCCTTCTGAGCTCCTTCCAAAGCCACGCCCCCAAAACACATGAACGCGCGACGCCAAACGCTCAGGCTGGAACAAGACGCATTTATTTACTTACTTATTTATTTACCTGAGACGAGTGGAGAGGAAGGAGCGCAGTACATACAGTGACATCATGTCAGAATCACATGTAATAAAATACCTAACTTTATCACTATGAATATAAACAAATAAGATTTCTTTTAGTACTCACTATCAAGCTAGCATATCGATAATGGTAAAGTTTCATTCGGTAACGAGCTATATTTATAAGGCAAAACTAAAAACAGGTTGCATTGATACACGTTTTTCCATTACCATCAGTTACACTGTGATGAAGATGAATTTCGTGTAAGATTCATAACATATACGGTGTTTTGCATGTAAGAGTTTCCATGATGAAAACATTGTTGACTCTAATGAAGACTAACGTACACTCCGAGTCCGGAGACAAGTACCGCATCGTCGGTTCGAGGACAGGTCCGCGGTTGAGGGCGAAGCAGAGGAGGTCGTTCAAGAGTGCGGGCAGGGTCCGAGGAAGTAGTTTTTGCCTTGTTTGCCTTCGCTGACTGCATATGCAGGTGCTTTGAGCTGAATATTTCCGGGAACGGTGACATGTGATGAGTGCACGCCGGGCAGCGCGCGCAGTGGGGCTCGGGGCGGGCACGAGACATGAAGGCATCTGATTGGTTCTTTACATTCGCACCGAATGGCAGTGATTGGTCAGAGTTTTTACTGTCCTGCAGCTGCTACAGAGGTCTGATTTTTTTCATTCCTTTTTCTAAACACATAATGTATTGACTACTATCAGGATGGAAGGACCATTTCACCCAGTATAAAAAAAAGTGTTTCTGAACAGGATTACCTACCCTACCTTTAAGATAGATCAGCTAGATCAGTGATTGTTGTAAAATATACAGTCTACTGTTGCTAAACTGCAGGACATGCTCGATAATAAAATTATATAGATTTTATATAGATATACTGTATATAGATATTAAAACTGCATTAAGTGAAAAGTGATACTGTTCCTCAAGCAGCTTTTTGCTCGGAGACGGAGCGGAACACGCACAAGCTAAGTAAACCATCTTAGTGAGTATTCACTTAAACACTGTCGGTTGTGTCTTAAGCAAACAAAAACAGTTGGGAAATAAGTTGCATGTGTAACAGTATATTGGATCCATTCTGTCTTAAAGTGACACAAGCCCAATATTCCTGCTGTCATTAATGTTAATCAAACAACAAAAGACAAAGAAAAAAAAATCACTCACTGCTCTTTTATAGATTTAGTAGGAGTAATCTATATTTCATTTATACAGTGAAGGCTATGCAGTGTTTTACATTTGATTACTTTCTGTTGACACTGTTCTGTTTAAAAAAATTATAATTCTTTCACAGGAATAATATTTGTTAAGCTCTAAACTGTACCTAATCACCTCAAAGAGAGGGAATGGAATATGTTGCACGTTGCTTGCCAATAAATAAAGAGTTGTCAATTGATGATGCTTTCTCATCTCTTAATATTGTTATAATTAAAATACATTGTTGTTAAAGATAGTTGGCCAATTATTTAATTTGGTGATCCGTATTGGCCAATACTCCTTCCAGTGATCCGTAATCAGCCCCCAAAATCCCGATCGGAGCACCCTTATTGTCTAGAGAAGAAAAGTCCTGTGTCGTGCCAACAGTGAAGCATCCTGAGACCACATCTGTGTGGGGTTGCTTTTCATCCAAGGGAGTGGCTCTCTCACAATTCTGCCTAAAAACACAGCCATGAATAAAGAATGGCATCAAAACATCCTGCAAGAGCAACTTCTCCCAACGACCCAGGAGCAATTTGGTGATGATCCATGCATTTTCCAGCATGATAGAGCACCATGTCACAAGGCACGTGTGATAATGAAGTGGCTCGAAGATCAACTCCACGGATCTTAATCCCATTCAGAACCCATGGTCAATCCTCAAAAGTCAAGTGGAAAAACAGAGGTCCACAAATTGTGATCAACTAATCACTAATCACTATCACTAATAAGGCAAAAATGGATCACCATTGGTCAGGATTTGGTCCAGAAGCTGATATCCAGCATGCGAATTACAGAGGTTATGAAGAAGGTTCAACACTGTAAATATAGACTCTGTGGTTTTTCCTGGGTCAAAAATGGTCTTCGGTGGTGGCGGATGAACACGGTCATCCACACACACAAAGTACAAAGTACCACCCATGTGAACTGCGAGCCGTCCATTGCTATGGTTATCACTGTCAATAGGATTCAGTCATGCATTTAAATACGGTTGTCAATCTAGAAACTCTGCAATGTGTAGTTAGCAGCATGAATTGCCATTATAATCACAGAAGCTGTCAATTACTTCAGTTTAATGTGAGATACACAAACTCCTGTTTTAATCAATAAAGCCATCTACGCTGTGTAATGAATCTCTTATTGACATCGGGATTTTATTTTGTTGGTTATAATTAAAAAAGATTTGCGCTAAACATAAACTCCACCATTTTGAGCAGTGTTGAGCAGATTCGGACTAATTTAAACATCTGATTAGCCATTGCGTTCACACACTTAACAGATATGTCTGTGATTGGCTACAAAGCTCAACGCTGCAAAAACACATTGTAAGAAATCTTTGCCGCTCTTCACAGAGCACAAACACAAACAACTGGTGCGTTCATTGGTGTGCAACGTGGCTGTTATCTGATTGGCTTAAGTAGACCGTGGGTGGAGTCCACTGATTTGTGGATTTGTCTGCACTAAGTTTGCGCGGTATAGAAAATACATATATTTTATTTCAAACGGTACGATATTATGATTTTGCTAATTTCAGTACTTGATATACTGCTGTTCCAAAGTTTACCGATAAGTACCGTCTTTTACAAGACAAGAGATCAACAGGTGAGTGTATCATTCAAACAATCAAATTTAGTCATTCATTTTCTTTTAACACTGATCAATGCACACATATTGTACATAAGATCATATCGTTTAAATAACACGTAAGCTCCAGCATGCGCTTGACATGCTGGAACCAATGATGTTTAGATCTCATAATATTTGCACTTAAGTTAGGTAGGTCTAATAGTAGTCAGGTACAGAAGTAAAACTTGTTTTCCAGTATACCATTGAAAAGTGAAAAAAAATATATATATCTACAAAAACTGAAGCAGTAAACTGTCATAGACTTTCAGTTATTTTTATCTTAGTTTCAGTTTTCATGGACTTTTGTTTGTATTCTTTAGTTCCTGTTTCTTTGTTTGATTTTCCCACCACTCCTTAGTTACCATGGTTACTGATATGATTAGTTATTACAGTTCAGCTGTGTATCATTAATTAACCTCATTTGCCTTAGTGCTTAAGTTCTTTGGTTCCTCAGGTTTAGAGCACACTGTTGCACATGCTGTTTATTTTATCATTAAATTACTTAGTATTTGGAACCTTTCAGACTCTTCGGAACTGTGTGTCGCAAAATCTGCGAAACAACATCCGCATTTATCTAAATTAAAAAGAAATATCCACTACTCTTCAAAAGTGTGTGGTCAGTATGCTTAGGTTTTTAATGTGCAATTTTGGCAAAGCTGAATTTTCAGCATCTTTACTTCAGTGACCATTTAGAAATCATTAAAATATGCTGACTTGCTGCTCAAGAAATGTTTATCTTATTATTATCAATGTTGAATATGGTTGTACAGCTTAATAATATATTTGTGGAACCCATTGAAAAAAAATAAAAAAATAAAATTCCAAGTTTGAAAGAGCAGCATTTCTTTGAAATAGAAGTTTTTGTAACATCATACATTTCTGTTGCCTTTGATGCTTTCTTTCTGAATAATAAGCATGAATTATTTCCACACAAAAAGTATTATAAGTATCACTAAAGGAGTATATTTTTATGTAAATAAAACTTGTTTTAAGGAGCAAGAGAACTTAATCACTGGTCTAATACTAACAATACTTACACAAGTCAAAAGCATATGTATGTGGTGAAAACGCATGCCCACATGATCCTACATAAAGACTGAAAATTACTTACAAATGGTTCTATTTGGATATCTTAAGAGATTTGTCTTTAAACTTTGAAGATGATGGATGAATAAAATAGGCCAGTTGCCTTTTTCAGAAACTCCTGTTTCCCAGAGTTTTCTGATTCAGAGCTTAGTGCAAAAGCATATTTTATTTTTAGACTCCCACCTCAACACACGCTCACACAGTCCCCGTTCATAGGCACGCTCCGCAGAGTGAGGTCTCTCTCCCTCTCTTTATTAAATGACCTGTCTGCCTGTTTTTGCTGTCTGTCCCTAGTGGCGCTGTATGTTAAATTCTATCATTAAAACCCATTACTGAGCTATCAAAACCCTCTGTAATTCCAGCTAATGACCTCATTTCCCTAAGTGTCACCCATGTCAGTCAGCGCTGGGGCCACTTGCTCTGGCAGGCGCTCAAAGTAGTGGCACACTGTTACGGGACATCCCCCACCCTCCCTTTTCTTCCGGAAAAGAAAAGGGGGAAAAAAAGCTCTTAGAAATCAATGGCGGTGGAAAATGACAAAGCGCAGCGGCATGGGACTTGGGCCCACGTGTGTCGGTTCTGATATACTGAATCTGATTGACCTAATAGGTGCAGTAGTCAAACTGGGGACAGCTCCTGATGTGTTAAGCAGTTTGAGAAGACCGTACACCTGATAAGAGGCGAACGGATGCCATTTCACAAGTGAGTGTTGCAGATTTCACACGTGCCAATCACAATTCTCCCATTTTCAGGAGCCGCTTCGAAATGAACATTTAAAAAAATGCAAAGAGGGGATAATGACACACATCATTTCCCAGTTTAATCTTCATCCTGCTCCTCCTCTTCTCCACGAGTTCCCCTTTTTCTACACTGCCAGGCATCGTCCTCTCAATTGGAAAAAGGGCCCTAAGGCCACTGGAGCACCAAGACCCTGTTTCTTCAAGGGATGGATAATTGACTCCCTTCGCTTGGTAATTTATCGCTTGCATATGCAGCTAATACATCAGCAGGCAAAACAGTGCTGACCTCCCAACCTTGTCCAACAACTCTACCAATGCTACCAAAACAAGCCCACACACACACACACTCACACGTGCACCTTCGGCCCAGCCCACCACCCCCCCCTCAATAAAGAGCCAGGAGCCTAGAAGTGAATTGGAGAGGGACACAACTGGCAGGGGAAAGGAAATAAAATGATAGATGGGGTGCATTGTGGCATTATGAATGAATTATGCTGGCCAAATACCTTGAGCAGAGCAGTGTGTCAGCCTGTGTCTATACTAATCTTAGAGGAAATATGACTGTCTCTACATTAAAGAGTGCAGCACAGGGTGAGCTGGTGAATTAGTTGAGCAATCAGACTATTACAAAGACACACTGTATCTTAGATGGCATTATTCAGTGGCCACATTTGTCAGCCTCACGCAGTATCATACTCAGCAGTCGGCTAGTTGTTTATGCCGTTTCTATCAGTGGGGTATCAGCATTGTCTGTCACCTCCTGTACATTCAGTCTGTTTGACAAGGATTCATCGCAACCTTCACTCGAGCTCCATCTACCTTCCTATTTATCATGATGACAGCACATTGTAAAACACATTATTGTGCATACCTGAGTACATTTAAACTTGAGCTGATCACTATTCTTTGCACACCCAAGAGAAACAGTCTCTAAATAAATGCTGCAATACAATAAATGTTAGTAATATTTAAAAGGAAAACTAAAATATTTTTGATTTTAATATTTGCAGTTATAGCAGTAATGGAAGTTCAGTTTAAAAATACAAATTATGAAAAAAGAAAAGGGGGAAGTCACCATCTCTGATAAATATAAATTACTGATATAAAACATGTAGTTTCTTGTTGTGAATGAAGATGCTTTGATTCAAATTTTGGTGCATCTAAAGGTGTTTTAACATAAATGACTGAAACTAAAATATAAATTATAACCAGTCAAAACTGGAGCAACAACCTGCAAACTACATTGTGTAAATAATTAAGTGACAATGAATGAATGAGTAAAATAATTACAAATCACATCAGCAATGCGACAAATACATTTGATTTAATTTTTGATATGTGATTGTAATTAGAGTAAATAATAACATGTAAATACAATAATGCATTTCTAAATAAGGTTAATCTTTAAATAGCTGTATAATCTTTAGATTTTATTCTAGAATCTTATCTAAATATTAGGTCTATTATCTAAGTAGAACGTTTTTTAGAGTTAGAGATTATTGGGAAATAATAGAAAAAGAATATCTTAATATAATCATGAATGGGACACTGCATACATGTATTATTATTAGTTTTATATATCTTTGTTTATTTAGATTTTTTTTTTGGTAGTGCTTTAATTTTTCATATTACTCGCTTATTTATTTATTAATGAATAATTATTAAGATATTTATTTAATGTTTAGACACCTAATTCAAAAGAGGGCGGATTGAATTTGTCTTTTTACATCCCCTGATTTACTGTAGCTTGTATTCTGCAACAATGTCTTGAGGTGTAATGGGATGTCGTGTCTGATGTCATATAAAAGTTTATTAATCATGTTGGGCAACCTGAATTAAATTCATTCAGGTTGTCTGACATACTTGCATGATAAAGACGTTCATGGGTTCTTTTCTTTCTAGCATGCACTTTTGACAAAGCGCAATCCTTCTCTATTCATTTGGTTGGGTTTTGGCGCCATCTGATGTTAAATTTAAAAATTGCAGGCCTGATCCACTAGATACAAGCTTACTTTATCTCATAAGATCAATTTATAAGCAATTGATTATTTAAAACATCAAACAACACAATTCTGTAAAATTAGCAACTAAATAAATAACATTGCTGTGAAGCATGACAACAGAAGACAACAAAAAGTAGGCCTGTTAGAGCCTGTCCTAAAAAACACATTTGACCCAGTACGACTGATTTTTCACTTCGAAGTAAACATAGGAGGGAGTCTAAAATATTAAATGTTAACTGTTCTACTGTAGTTATATCACTTAATGCCCATTAGCTACCAGCTCAGCAAAGGATGTATACTAGAACAACCGAAGATATTACAAACCTGTTGCTGCCCATCTCTGCCATAGTTTACAGATATGTTAATAACTCTTGTGTTAACTTTATAACATTTCAGACATCATTGATATAACTTTTCATCAATTAAATGTACCTCACCTCAGAAAATCCACTCGTGTCAGAGTCTGCGCGGGCTTCTGGAGTCACGTGCCCTTCCGACACACTTCACACTTTATTGTCCCTCACAGTAGCCTACTTGATTGTCCTGTACAAAATAATAATATCAGGAATTCAGGATAGTATTTCAAAATCAGAAAAAAATATATAATTTTAAGTTAACTTATGGAACAAGTCAGTAAACCAACACATTTCTTAAAGTTTTTTATTTGCTTTTTGAATGTTGTAAAGATATCTCGAAGAAAATGTTTCATCCTTTGGATGCGCTGTTTTTACACACTGTTTTTAAAGCATTTCCCCAGTGCTCTGCGCGCATTTTGAATGCTATTTTAGTGTCACTTCTTAAAGTGTAATGTTAAAGTTAAAGTAGAGCAATAATGTTTAAGTTAGATTTTTTCTGTCAATGCAGTTGTAATTGTGTTGCTGCTGTTTATGTTAAACGCACTGATTTTGTAATTGTGATTTTATTCCCGCATTCATGTGAATAAACTAGCAGCTAGTAGTAGCTTTATCCATGATTAGGTTAAGGCTAATACACGGACATGAAGTCAACATGATATTGGATATTAAGTTAACTAATGAAATCTGCAAACTTGTAGTAAATCTTTACTAACTTTCTTTACTTGCAGGCTAAACTAGATGCTTGCTGAAGAGTGAGCCTCAACACTGTCACTGAGATGCAAGTGAAGTCTCCTCAGACACCCGTTCACAGACTCGTCTTTCTCTTTTCTACATTCATTGTTGGTTATACACTTACTTGTGAGTGTTTGTGGTTTTCTAGGTTTGTGCTGAGTTACACCATATTACAGAAAATGCACACACCCACAAGATTTCAGAGACTCTATGTGACATTTTAAATGTTTATGATCTTTAGGTGAGTGTAAATTTGTCTGCACTAACTAATTACCTCCATCACTGTCTTCATTGCACTATATATACTTGACTTGCTTATTTAAAGGGTTAGTTCACCCCAAAATGAAAATTCTATCTTTAATTACTCACCCTCATGTCGTTCCAAAACTGTAAGAAACGAGTTCATCATCGGAAAACAAATGAAGATATTTTTTATGAAATCCGAGCTTTCCAACCCCTCCATAGACAGCAACGCAACAATCACTTTCAAGGCCCAGAAAGGTAGTAAAGACATCCTTAAAATAGTCGATGTGACTCCAGTGGTTCAACCTTAATGTTATGAAGCGAAGAGAATAGTTTTTGTGCGCAAGAAACAAACAAAAATAACGATTTTATTGAAGAATTTCTTCTCTTCTGTGTCAGTCTCCTACGCTGTTGACGTAGAAAACAGAAACACACTGCAGCACTTCCGGAAGTAGCAGTAGCAGATTAAACATAGTAGCAGATTTGAAGGCAATATTTTCTTTTTTGAGTAAATCTGAAAATAATTAAAAACAAGAGATAGAAGGGACTCTTACTCCGACTGGGCATGGGTGCTCCCTGGAGGGAAGAGATAGGCATGGGTGATCCAGGAAGGGACTGTGCAGGATCAACTCATGGGGCTTCTGATGCTTTAGATAGTGAGAGACGTTTCGCACTTCTGCTCCCTGGGGGGCTCCTGTAGTAATGGGAACAAACTCACGGGTGACTTTGTTGAGCTCTGACTGGCACAAGTACTTTCTGTTGAGACCCAGGAGCTCCCTGTTGGGAACATGGTGGAACAGGTGCTGTCTGTATGGGTCCCAGAATGCACAGATACAGATTTTGGGATCCTGGAGGGCATAGGGGCTCCCTGGGTGAAAGAGATGGGTGCATTTAGTAAATTCTCCCTCAGATGTTCAGCAAGCCTCCGTTTTTTTCCGGGCGGGCAATGCTGCTGACTCAGCCGGCACTGCCGCTGCCTGTGGAGACCTGGCAGGCACTGCTGCTTCTTGTGGGGTCCTGAAATGCACAGGCGCTCCCATTGGGGTACTGTTGGGTAAAGGTGAATCAAGTGGGGACTTGGTAGTAGAGATGTGCGGATGGGCTATTAGGCTATTTCATAAGCAACCGTATCACAAAACTCATCATCCGTCCGCCATCCATCCGCACCAAATTTTTGTTACCAATTTTCAAAGCTGCACCCGCCCGCCATCTGCTGATTGTTTTAAGGTCTATGGCCGATGCAAGGAGCTGCTGACGCGAGCCGTGAGGCTAGAAAGCTCTTTTGCCTGTTCTAGAAGGATACTGATCCAATGCAGCAAAGATATTTAAAGGCTAAAGTCCCTACTAGTATAACCTATTGGCTATGTTGTATCCCCAGAATATCAGCAGTGAACATCGGCAAACCTGACCTTACTTGACTAGGCTACTGTACAATTTTATCATTGTAATAAAAAACGCAATTTGGCACATCATTTCAACATGCGGCTATTTAGCCTACTACTAATTAATGCCTATTGCACTTAAGTTTTTTGCATTATTCAATGTCATTAACAAGTCATTCACATTATAGGCTAATTAACTCTACGCACTGTCATGTAAGGGTGACGACTAGGACGAGCCTGTTCTGAAGACTCCCGTTAATTTTGACTGCATGGGAAGAGTCTTTTTCAGGCTGACGGTGCAATTAATTTTATACCAGCAGGTCTAACAATCATTTGATTGGTTCAACCGCCACCTGCCTGAATTTTTCGTCACGTCATCAGCCCAATCCGCAGTTTATCCGTGGAGTCCGCGGCTGTAACCGCCAACCGCACATCTCAACTTAGTAGGCATGGGTGCTACTATGGAAAAGGCTTTAGGCTTCTGCTGCAGCAGTTCCTTTCTCAGCAGCTTAGGGATCTTCAGAGTTCTCCTTTCTGGGATCTTGTCAGGGATACCCTGAGCACCCACTATGCAAAAGACAGGTGCTCCCTTTAGAGAAGAGGCTATGAGCTTCAGCATCTCCTGTCTCAGCGGCTCACAGATCTTTAGTTTTTGCCTCTTTGAGATATTGTTAGACAGGGGTGCTTCCTGAAGAGACCGTATCACAGCAGCTTCTGCTGCTGTAGCTCCTGCCTATATTAGATTTGGCTATCTGGAACCTTGTCTGGCATGGGTGCTCTATTTGGGGAACATGTAAGCACCTTTGAGGCTAGCATAGGTGGCTTGGCTTGGACTTGGCGGGCATAGGTGGCTTGGCTTGGAATTGGCGGCCATAGGTGTTTCTTGCATGGACACAGAAAGCATGGCAGCTCCCTGTGGGGACTCAGCAGGTATAGGTGCTCCCTGTGAAAAAAAGGCCTTTTGCAGATGCTTAATCAGATGCCCAGGGATCCTAAGTTTTCCTCTTTGTTGGGACCCAACAGGCATAAGTGGTTCCCGGGGGACCCAGCAGGCACGTGTGCTCCTGTGGGGACTAGGCATCCAAAGCTGCTCCCTGTGCCTTTTTCTGCTTCTGCTTTCTTCGCTGCTCCCTGGTCTTCAATGATGCACATGGGAAGCCTGAGTGTGTGGCCTTCTCAGAAGCATCCCTAAAGACTAGGGTTGAGGTGAGCTTCCCCATCTCAGAAGAACCAACAGGCGCAGGTGCTCCCTGTCGGAATGTGATGGTTGGGCACTGGTGCTCCTTGTGTGGACCCGTCAGGCATGGGTACTCCCTGAGTCTTCTTCTGCCTCCACTGCTTCTTGGAAGCTTTGAATCCTGAGTGTGGGGGTCTTCTCGGATGCATCCTTGAAGACTGGAGATGAGGTGCGGTTTCCCCCCTCAACTTTCTCAGACCCAGCAACCACAGGTGCTCTCTTCTTCTGCTCTCTTCTGAAGTGATGAGTCAAGTTAACATATGGTTTTCTTAGTTTTCTAAAAAAAAAAAAATTACAGTGTATGCCTTTTACAGAAGAGGCAAGGGAGGATGAGAACCTCCTTAAAATGTATTCAAAATGAACCATGAAGTTAAAGGTGGGGTAAGTCATTATTGAAATATGCTGTTTGGAAGTTAGTCGGTCCAACACAACAACAAACGTGTAGCCAATCAGCAGTAAGGCGCGTTTGACGCTGAAGGAGAGAGAACGAACGATCAAGAGGGAGATTTGAACTGAAGAAAGACTGCAGAAATAGAGATGAGACACAATACAAAAGAGAAATGCTCAGAAGAAATCACTGGAAAATAAAGGGTTATGTCTGGCCAAGAGCTTTAGGACCCGTCCCGTGTTAAATTAGAAACGCTGTCCAGCGCAGGAAAGAGCTGAGCGGGAAGGCCTGAAAACAGACGTGGATGTTGCTTTGATTCGGGTCCACACGTGAGCAACACTGGGTTTGAGTGTCATTGTTTGTCTGGAGCTGCTGTGCTGTTGGCAACTAACAACCAACTGTTTTGTAATTGTTTGTAATTACTATTGTGTACTGTACGTTAGTTTTTTTGTGCTTCCTTGTCATTCGTTCATTATCTATGCTTTATTTTTCGTGAAGCATTATTCTGTTGCGCTTCTACTATGATAAACAAACATCCTCTCTTGGTTTGCGTGCATATCGGAGGCCAGTTAGTCAGTCGCCTTGGCGTCTATAAGTGAATGCGGTGTTAAGCGTCATTGTTAGTGCACTGGACTCACTCGCAGTGGAATCGGGGTGCGAGACTGACTCGGAGCAGGGCTGGTAGGATTGGAGTGTGAGTTTAAGAGGCGGGGCAATGAAGAACGGGATGTGTTTGTTTGGGTTGATTTCAAATATAAAATGACTTACCCCTCCTTTAAGTTTTGTTTATATCAGTTTATCTACCAATGTGCATAACTTAGATGAATATCACGTAAAAGTATCTCTATCATGCCCGGTAGTCCAAGCAAAATTTACTGACAGCACAAATAGAAGATGATGACAACAATAGGCCTACCTGCTCCACTTATTATTAAACTGACCAATAAGAATAGATATTAAAAATATGTGACCTTTAAAGACATAAGAAAAGCTAAATGAAAAGCTCCTTTTGCATTTTTTCACCTTCCTAAATTTCTTTTTTTTTTTTTTCTTTTTTTTTTGCTTAAGTCATCTCCTTATTATGATGCTGCCCACCTCTGGTAAAATCGCCCACATCCTCAGTTGAACAAATCATGCAGTTCTACCCCTGTAGTATAATGGCCTATGTCAAGAGTGTGACTTAAAGGGATAGTTCGCCCAAAAATGATATTTAAGCCATGATTTACTCACCCTCAAGCCGTTCGAGATGCATATGTCAATCTTTTTTCAGACGAACACATTTTCAGTTATTTTAGAAAATGTCTTAGATCTTTCAGTGGTTATAATGTGAGGCAATGGGGTCCAGCTGCTTCAAGTCCGAGAATGTGCATGCATCCTTCACAAAAATAATCCACCCGGCTCCAGGGGGATAAACGAAGGCCTTCTGAGTGTAATCCGTGCGGTTTTGTCGTAAAAATGTACATATTTAAAACTTTATAAACGAAAATAACTGGCTTCCGGTGGCGGTTGGTGCGCGTTCATGGAGATGGATGCTGGCGTATGACGTAGGACGTAGCGTAGGAAGCGTCGTGACGTAGAACGAACGTGACAGCGCAGCCAGAGAGCAGAGCAAAACAAAACTCTACGTTCGTTCTACGTCACGACGCTTCCTACGCTACGTCCTACGTCATACGCCAGCATCCATCTCCATGAACGCGCACCAACCGCCACCGGAAGCCAGTTATTTTCGTTTATAAAGTTTTAAATATGTACATTTTTACGACAAAACCGCACGGATTACCCTCGGAAGGCCTTCGTTTATCCCCCTGGAGCCGGGTGGATTATTTTTGTGAAGGATGCATGCACATTCTCGGACTTGAAGCAGCTGGACCCCATTGCCTCACATTATAACCACTGAAAGATCTAAGACATTTTCTAAAATAACTGAAAATGTGTTCGTCTGAAAAAAGATTGACATATGCATCTCGAACGGCTTGAGGGTGAGTAAATCATGGCTTAAATATCATTTTTGGGCGAACTATCCCTTTAAGGCCCGTACACACCGGGACGAATATCGGCGCGCGTTATTCGCCAGCGTTTTTCAACGCGTTTTTTGTGTTCACACCCAAGCGATTTTCGCTGACGATGAGCCGAGTGAACATGCAAATTCGTTCCCTGACATTAGATGGCGCTTAATGTAAAACAGAAATACAATACCACTCCATAACAATCTATACTCTGCAATACCACTCCATAACAGTTCTCTTTTAACAAGATTTTTGTAGTCGCTGTCGCGTTTGTCATATAGTTCTTTATTCCAACACCAACGAGACCAGCAGCTCTACATTCATCTTGCCTTGCATCTTCCTCCTCATTTCTTCCCGGCAGTGTCTGTCTATGGGCAGTGTAGACGCTACTTGGCGTATATCTTCTTCGCTGTTACGTATGTGTGCTCGGCAAGACCGTTTTGTGTTTGAGCGCCCCCAAGTTGTGTTTTACTGTAACTTCAGAAGCTCCAGACATGTGAGCAAAAGCGCCAATCTCATTGGTCGGGTAGTTTTTGACGCGGCGCGTCAAACCAAAAAAACGAACCCGAGGCGTTTAAAAAAAAATTACGCTTTTACGCGTGCCGTTTTTCGCGTCGGTGTGCACACTCACATTGGCGCCCTTTGTTTAGTCACGAGGCGTTAAACGTCGGCGAATATCGCGCGCGAAATTCGTCCCGGTGTGTACGGGCCTTTAGGCTGTTTTATTTTGCCTAAATCAAAAGACAATGAGACTTGGGCAATTTTACAAGCTTTTCAAGATGGCGACTGCATCAAGAAGAACAAAAATCTACTCAACCTCAATTATTGGTTCAGTTTTTTGTGTTTTCTGAGAAACCTGAAAAAAATGACTTGGGCACTTAAGGTGACGGTTTATAACCAGTCATGGTCAGAGGTAACCATTAAACTGATTAAGGCCAGTCAGCTTACAGTATCACTTCAGTGTCTCATCAGATCTGCTATTCGTTTGTAAATAAAATATAATGAATCTCAAAGAGATTGAATGGCAGGTCCATATAAACTTTTCTCATAATAAAGGAGTAATTGAAGGAGTTTCTCGACAAGATAACGTATATTTATGAATGTTTAAAATGGTCATAGTCTGTATTTGGCACAATTTATTGCATTGATTTAACATACTGTAAAGTGTTGTGTTGATGGAGAGATTAGGGGTACAAAGGGGCTAAAGCACCAGGGTAACAGGCACATTTGGCTTTATTCTCTTTTAAACCACTAGATGGCACAAAAATTCAGCTCAGCACTTTTCTTTACAACCACTTTTGATGATGCACATGGGAATTTGGCTGATTCTTGAAACGATCACGAACAGACAGCGCAAAGTTGATTCTGCGCTAATTTGATATAATATTTAATGTTTTAAAATGTTGTAGATTTATGTAGCAAATGCAGGGCTCGACAATAAGGACTGCCCGATGGCCCGGGGCCAGTGTGAACGACGACGCTCGGGACAGTTGAGGGAAGGGGTGTGCGATATATTGTCTATAATATCGTTATTGTTGATTTAACGATCTGACATCAGCGAGTATTGTGAGTATATGAGTATATCACATTTACAAAATATTGTAATACGTAAAAAATATATTTACAAAAACCAAACAAAAACACACCCATTGAGTGCACGCATACACTGCGATGTAGGTTTAACAGTTAACGTTACTAGTTTAGACTAACGTTAGCGCGCGTGTGCATTTAGAGCGCACACGTTCACTGCGGCTGTGTTTTTTATATTTATATAATGTAATATAGTTAACCAATATTACTCGAAAAGCGCCGTTTTCCCCCAAATATCAGCATGATTACAAATGTGACATTGATTTTATACAACGTACAGTTTAATAAACAAGTTCATATCAAGTGACTTACATTTTAGACATCAAATCGCCTGTTTCTCTCTATTCCGCCAACGAAAATACTAATAGTTCCAAACAAAGTCCACAGCAATGTTTTGCGTCTCAGAGCAACACACGACGGTTACTGAATGAATCCGTTTTTTGAACAAATCAGCTGAATCAATGATTTAATGACTCACTCAATATAAGACATAAAAATCCTTTATTCTGAATGAATCAGGCGTTTGAAAGAATCGGTTGAATCTCAATGACTCACTCATTAACAGTGACTTGCTGCCACCTCCTGGCCTGTTTAATATCACATTTAAAGTATCTTTTCATTTTTTAAATAATTTTATTTACACAAAGATAGTGAACCAGACTGCGTGTGTGAGTGTGTGTTTATTCTGAACTTCTATAACACATTATTATTGGTCTAAGATTCTGTCATTAATTACTTACCCTCATGTCGTTCCATACCCATAAAACCTGTAAGGCAACAGAGTAAATTCCTAACCTCTCTGTGCTCTGTGTTCCAGTCCCTCCTGCTCTTTAGTCACGCCAGCTCCGTCGTGGTGGTCACCAGTCCCGTCAACTCTGCTGTGGCAATGTTCAGGTCTCTAACTCCACAGAAATGGTCTTCAGTCCCATCAGTGCCGCCATGGCCTCCTGCACCACCTCCGTCTCCAGTCCTTCCTCCACCTCATGGACCTGGCCCTCCATCCCACCCCACCCCCAGGACCACCTCCCTCCTAGACTTCTGTGACCCTTTGAGGAGCGTCTGGAATATGCCACTTAGTGGGGGGGCCTTTGTCACAATCACCAGCTGGAGAGCCCTTGATACCCACCAGAGGGCACACCTCCCTAGTCCACTGCCATCAACATGGACTACATTTCCCAGAACTCACTGCCTGGACACCTCATCCCTGATTGCTGTCAGCTGTGTATCATTAACCTTGTTAACTCTGCCTAAATAAGCCCGGTTTATTCAGTCATTCATTGCTAAGTCTTGTAAGTGTTACTGCATTTCTGAGCTCTATACTTCTGGTTTCTGTGTCATGGTCTTGATCTTCTATTTGCCTGTGCCTTGGACTATTGTTATTATCTGTTTCATTTACTCTGTAGTTTTGACCTTAAGCCTGTTATATGGATTACCTTAATAAACTACTGCGTTTGGATCCTCAACCTGTTTTAGAGCATTTTATTCGATCAGGTAACATTAAGCTGTCATATGGTCATGTTACAATGTACCCCACCTATGGGGCATGTTAACACATTTCACTTCCATTCTTTCGGGGTGAATAAAGAAAAAAGTATACACTGTATTAATGAAACAAAGCCATGCACATAATTGTCCTAGACATGTGTAAAATTAATGTGGGAAAAAATAAATACTCTGAAACCTAAGTGGATTTACAGAACACTGAGAAGGTCCAAAAGTGTTAGGTTGTGCCCCGCTCTCCCCTATACGAGCTTGTATAATTCACTCTTCCTCTTCTTCTAAATCGGTTTCTTCTTCAAACATATATTGCTAAATTAAAGGGGTGGTTGAATATGATTTCATTTTTCTAACTTTAGTTAGAGTGTAATGTTGCTGTTTGAGCATAAACCACATCTGCAAAGTTACAACGTTCAAAGTTCAAAGCAAAGAGAGATATTTTCTTTAAAAAAAAAAAAAAAAAATGTATCGACAGCTGGTAGGGACTACACAACATTCCTTGTGACATCACCCACCCTAAAATTTACATAAACCCCGCCCCCTGAACACGATTTATAGACTATCAAGACAGAATATGCTAATCAGTGACTAGAAGATAACTACACAAAAGTTACATAAATTCACCAACTAACCATTCAGAAATATTGTCTACATGTTTTCACTTCTTCTTGAGTCTCTCCATCTTTCTGATTTAGGTTTGAACAATTTTCAGTGCATGTCTGTGTGACATAAAAGGACACAAGCTGTTGAAGCTCCGCCCTCTGTGCCGGGAGCAGCAGCTCATTTGCATTTAAAGGGACAGACACAAAAAATGCATTTTTGCTCACCCTCAAAAAGTGACAACTTTAACATGCTATATAAAAATATCTGTGGGGTATTTTGAGCTAAAACTTCACAAACACACTCTGGGGACATCAAACATCTTGTGAAAAGGGCATTATACCACACCTTTAAATCAGTATTTCCACTTGCCATTGTGGAGAGTTTACTACCGTAAAGCTGACCGAGTGAATCTCTAAGCTGGTGTGAGTGAGTGGAGGCGGGGCTCATTTTCATATTCATGAATCCTCGTATACTTAATGAAGCAAGGGTGTAGAGTTACATTCAAGCTATTTTAAGGCATGAATAAATAAAAAAAATTCATAGGAAAAAACGTTTAAATATGTAATTTTGGTGATCAAAGATGAGTTTTAAGGGATACAATTATTGACCACTTACTCTTTTAAGCACTCTATTGATACTTTTTTAAGTAGAGTAAAAATTTTAGCAATGTGTTGATGTGTCCTCAAGGTGTCACTATTGGGTTAGAGATCACACCGGTTAGAAACAGAAAGGATTGCACGGCATTGGCTCACATAATCATTATCAAAACGTTTTGTAACTATAACTACTGAAAAGTTCGGAAATGCTCATATTGATGATCCACTAACATAATTTTAGTGTCTTGCGTGGTTATAAGGGTTGTGCATCACTTTTAACTGTGTTTCAAATGCTCTTTTTATAAGATGTATGAAGAAGTTAATGAATTTATGTAAAATTGCATTATTTATTTTGAATTTTGTGTTATTTATTGCATTATTTATTTGACATGTTACATCATTATTATTTATTGTGGTTGGATATCGGTTGGGTAATTTCCCTGTTTGTCTTTGCCCTGACATGTCACTGCAAAGTTTTCATCTCCAACAAGGTTAAAAACAACGTCACCCAACGTGACTGGCCACGCCTTGATATCTTAGACGGACGAATGAGAGTGGTCGACTTTTGTTAGTACTGACGCAACAGCCAATCAAAATAGATTTTGCTGATCTTCATTTGCATGTGTCCAATACGGATTGTACTGCTCTCACTCATTACAGCTCTCAGGGAAATTAAATCGAATGCAACGACTCACAGCGTCAGATTTAACCGGTGACAGCCAGAGACAGAAGACCTACGAGAACTCGTGTGGATTTTAAAAGGAAAGTTATACAAGTCCGTGCTGGATTTTACGTGCAACATGACTTTTGAGGAATTTAATGGAGATTACTCTATTGAAAGGTAAAATTGACAATATGCATTCACTTGGCAATTCAGACATATACCATTATTATAGTAATTTACCAATAATTGAATAATGTACTTATAAATAAACATAAACTATGTGAAATGAACATGATGATTTGGAACATATTAAATAAAGATATATCTCAAACACATGTACCGGGTGAACTGTCAGTCAGCGGCATGAGCTCAGCTCACGAGACTCGAGTCTCACGAGACTTTTCGCTTGTCATGTGCCGGATTTTGTAGATCTTTAAAATGTTGCTAAATTATTTTTGCTCATATTTTATCTGCATGTATATGAAAATTCTCGGTAAATTACTCACTTACTAGATCAAACTAGCATATACTCGAATTATTAGTTTTCAACCGCCGCAGTCTAACGGTGCACGAGCTGTTGCCATGCACACATGTTCAATCGTCTCGACTTTACTAAAGTCGTATTATTTAATAATATATTCAAATTCTGTTTTTTACAGGATGGATTCTGTGATTAAAGCTCTAGAGGAGGTCCTGCGCTCCGCATTACCGCAGGGATCTATTACAGTTGGGGTGTACGAGGCTGCAAAGTCACTCAATGTGTAAGTTTATAGGCTTTTTAAATGTTACTGGTTTTCAAAGTCATTGCAACTAGAGCAATAGTTTAGTAAAGGCTAAATAACTAAAATCTCAACTCTTCTGCTCAGGGATCCTGATAACGTGGTGTTGTGCATCCTGGCCACTGACGACGACGATGTGAAAGATGTGGCGCTTCAGATTCACTTCACTCTCATTCAGGCTTTCTGCTGCGAGAACGACATCAACATCCTGCGCGTGAACAACACGCGCCGCCTCGCGCACATCCTCGGGGGCGCGGGCATGCACGGGAGCGAGCAGATGGATTTGCACTGCATTCTGGTCACTGTAAGTGTCAACAAATCATTGCATATGTTCTTAGAAATCTAAATAGTAAGCAAATAGGCCACAATAGGCCAAAACAGCACGTGAGCGACTCGTCTTAGGAACTTGTCAGGACTTTTTTTATTTTTTAACTTGTCAGGACAAGTCCAGGTGTAACTGCCACTGCATGACGTCCACATGAACATCCTGCTCTGTACTCATTCATATGCAAATAGGAGTTTGTTGACTTAATTGTTGCAGGTTTCTATTTGAATTTTATTCACAGCTGCCTCTGTGTTCATCATTCTTATATTCCTTCAAAAGACTTAGTAGGAAGCATTCAATAAGATTTGCATACTCCCAAAATCACTGGTCATTTGAATTGTCATCTATTGCAACTTGACTTCACTTTGACTCCTACACGAGATTAGTTTTGGGAGGTCAAGGGGTCAGACTCATTAATGGCCTATACTAAAAGGCAGAGAGCAGGATGGCTGTGGTGGAAATAATGTTATATATATATATATATATATATATATATGTCTGTAAGAACTGGAAAGGACAACGCTTAGAAGTTACACAGCAGGACATGTTCTAGCTGATACAAACAGATTGTAATCCCATCTCTTCCTCCGATGTTCACAGGTTCCACATGCATCCACATGGAAAAACCCAGCTCTGGGAAAAGTGAACCACTTCTGCAGAGAGAGTCGTTGTATGGATCAATGGGTGCCCATTATCAACCTTCCAGAACGATGAGGACAGCTAAAACCAAGAGGGGAAAACATGGATAAAAATATCTAGTAAAAAAGATAAAAGATAAAAAAGGTGGTCGCAAAAAGGACTGATTGCCCAGACCGGCGGAAACAAGGGACTGACCTTTAGTATAAACTGGAGGAGGAGCACCTTTATGCAATCTGAGATGAGTCAGCGCTTTTTGGCTTTGTTTGTGGGACTTTTTAAGGACGTCACATGAAGCTAATTGTGAATGGAAGTGAGCACCTGAGGATCTTGTGAGATTGTTTATTGGTGGGGTGTCAAAGCACTTCGGTTAATTACAGAATGAAATATTTCTCATAGCAACACATGAAGCACTATTTTTCAAAGAGGCTGGCCTATTTTTGTATCTTTGCCATCGGTTTGGAACAGTATACCATCAGTACTTGTTTATTAATGTTTGAAAATAAATCATTTTAAAAAGGAACTTGCTTCTAAACCACTGAGATGAAAACTATGCATTCACAGTATCCGGGTTTTTTTTAATTTTTTTTTTTTTTTTTTACATAAGTTAATTGTTCTTTTGTGGTCTTTAAATTATTTCTATTCTATTAATTTAAAGAAGTATTTATGTAAAAACTTTTTATACTATTATATTCAAAAGTGAAAATGAATTTTGTGTTGTAATAAAAGTATTTTTGAACACAACGTGGTAGTCATGTGGGTTACTCTGTTGGAGGTTTCTGGACTAGTAGAATTGACCCGACAACACCAGTGGGGATCAGCGGGGTCACGCTGGACTCGGTGGCCTTCGTGACTCCCTGTTACAGTCCGACAAAAGCCATCCAAGCCTTTCTTTTGTCCTGCTTTAGTTTGCGTGACCACTGCGTCTATTCATCAGAATCCTTTTTCAGCTGAAATGAATTGCTCAGGTTCAGCTTACTGTATCGCTTGCTCATGTCAAGGTCAAACTTGCTGTCATAAATCAGTTTGCTCTTAATTGTGCTATGCGTGACAAACTGATACTGTTCTGTAGGGCAAAAGTCAGTCACTGCGTAGCAAGTACGCAAGACATTACACAAGGCCATCTGGAGAACGGAAGCGCCTCAAAAAGTGTGTAAAAGGTGTGGTTGTGATCACATGACTGGCACATATTGGGTCAGGTTTCCAGACACTACATACCAGTAAATCAGTTGTGTAACCCACCACTTCCTACACACAGGTTATGAAGCAAGGCTTGGCTGATGTCAGGCCGATGCAAGGCAGGTAAACCCCTGTCATGTGACATCAGAAAAAACTGATTTGCTCAAGGACAAAATAGCATTTCTCAAAGACAACTTACATGCTAAACATGTCTCTGTAAATAGTAGATGAACCAAGCAATCCAGGTCAAAAGTCAGCTAGTGCCTCAACTTAAATAATGAATGCGCCTTTAGGCGTTAGGCACTTTCAGTTTTTTGACGTCACTAAAAGGATTATTTTTAGACCGCAGGTACAAGGACCAGGTGATATGAGAGATGTTTCGTCACAACTTACATCACTGCACCACCACTCCTTGAGCTCAGAATAACACACAGCACACAACACATTAACTATCCTTTACTAACAATCATTTCTGTCACATCTTTGATGGCTACATCATCCAGAATGGATTTACTTTAAATAAGATTTACTTAAAAAAATATATTTTGTTATTTTAACAGCCGTTCAAAACTCTGAAAGTTTTTAAAAGTAATTAATACTTTCAATCAGCAAAGATGCATGAAAAGTAAAGAAATGTATAATGTTACAAAAGATTTTTAACCAAAATAAATGCTGTTCTTTTGACATTGGGGGAAATGAATCAAGGTTTTCACAAAAAATATCAAGCAGCACAATTTTTTGGGGGATAAAAGGATAACAAAAAGTAGTGTTCTGTTTCCTTTGTGTACAATAAAGGGATCATTCACCCATATGATTTTCTTTCTTTCTTTGAAACACAAATACAGATATTTAGCAGAATGTCCGAGCTGCTCTTTTCCATACTATAAAAAGTGGCTGGAGTTACCATTCACTTTCAGGGTACGTTTACACAACAACGATGTCCTAAAAACGGAAAAGTTCTTCCTTTGTGTTTTTCGTGCACAGATGACAACGTAGACAAAATTATCCCCATTCACACGGATCTGTGAAAACTATTAAAATCGCTGTATTATTCATGCTAGGCCAGTAAATGGCGATGTCACTTAGTAAAGAAACATTACGAACATGTGACATGCACATGAAGTCACCATTTTCACACATTTTTGTAGTTCACGACGATGACGGTATCGTTTTCAAAAACTTAAAATGAATGAATGTGTAAATGAAGAGCCAAAACGCATACAAACTTTTCCGTTTTAGTTGAAAACGGTGTCGTCTAAACGGCCCCTCATTCTATGAAAAATAACCACATTTTCAAATGATACACTAATATAGTAAAAACTGTTTAAACATTAAGACTCTGCAAGAACACACGTATGCGATGCATTTTGTTTTACTAATTCACAATTTAATAAAATCTTTCTTTCAAGGTACAGTACGTATAGCACATGTTATGAAGGCTTGCAAAAATACAGAAATTAGAAAAGAAAAAAAAAGAAAAAAACAAATATAAACTATTTTCTTCACAGAGATACTGAGGTCACATGGATTTGGTCTCAAATCTCAAATACTGCATAACTTCTGATGTCTCTAAAATAATACAGACATATCCACATCGATACATGGTTGCTCGGTCAATTCAAGGTGTGAATGTTAAAGTAACGTTTCATGGCTGCCCTGTTTGGAAAAATCCATTCAATTCATAGACAAGATCAAACAGTAGTGGTCTTTGTTTCAAAATTGTGTCTTGACAGAGGAAAGAAACGTTTAAAACAGAAGGAAAAGGCACTTTAAATCTAAAGAAACATCAGAATAGAAAAGTTACTCAGGGTCAACAGATGAAAAGTCTCATCTTTTCAGTCGTATACATCAATAAGTAAGGATTGCTTTGAAAAATCGAAGGCACATGTTTGAAAGTGCAGGGTAAAGGAATCAGCTCTCTTTTCTCATAAACCACTCTAATAACTTTTCTCTAATGGCTTTGCACATAGTGGTACTGCCTTTCATTGAGAACAAATCAGTATTTGTGTGATGTGATATCGCTTACTATATTGTTTATTTACCCAGCATGCACTTGACCATTGGTGATTGCAGAAGCCACATCAGACACATTATCCAGTACGAAAAATGGATCTTTAAATTCCACTTATTTCAGTCAGTCCCTTTGCTATGACATTATTCATAGAAGCTACTAGAGGAATATTTAATCCACGTCTACTTATTAGACATTAAGAGGGATTTCATCAGTTAGTGTATATCTGCAAGCTCTTTTTATAATAATGTGACGATGATATCTTTAAAAAGTGTAACTAAAGGCACCATTCGGTGGAAAGAGGAAATTAATCACAATTCAAGCATTTTAGATGTTTTTAAAACGGTGTTATTTCCTGGAATGACTTCAGTTTGGCCAAAACAACCAAACAGGCAACCAAAATGGCAACTAATTAGTACTGATTGGAGTTTATTTACAGTAATAAATACTGTAAGAGCTAAATATAGTTAAGACATGGCACAAAGTTATACTAAGGAGCTAAGGCAAAGTTGAGTAGAAGTAATTAAATAAGACGAGCGTACACTACAATATAGTGCAGGGCTTTCTGTCCTTGAAGGGGTTTTCTGAGGCAGGGATGCCCATGAGAAGGGGGTCGTATTTGGCGTTTTCTCCACAGTAACGCATGAGATCAGCAGAGGCCTTGGATACCTGGATGAGACAAGTCAGAATGTGAAAAATCTTCTTGCATGTTTTTTTTATTTTTATATTCATTTAACCATATAGTGCATGAATCATTAAATCACAAAGAAACTATATCTTATGGTTTATTTTGACTTCAAAACAAGAATTTAAACTTCCGTTCAAAAGTTTGGGCTCGCAAGTTTTTTTTTAAAGTCTTATGTTCACCAAGGCTGCATTTATTTGTGCAAAAATACAGTTAAAATAGTTATAATATGAAATATTATTACTATTTAAAATAACTCTTGTTATGCAATTTTTTCCTGTGTATTTTTAGCATCATTACTCCAGTCTTCAGTGTCACATGATCCTTCAGAAATCAGTCTAACATGATGATTTACTGCTCAAGCAACATTTCTGATTATTATCAATTAGGGATGCACGATATATTGGCCACCATATCGTTATTGGCCGATGATATATGTTCATTTTTAATTATATCGTTATCGACCCGATAAGAAAATTTGGCCAATATATTAAAGCCGACAAATAATGGATTATTTCTTTCAAATAATAATCCAAACATGTTCATCATGATGGTTTTGAATTGCTTGAAATATGATTGGAATCACTTCAAAAAAGGAAAATTCACTTAAAGCACTAGTCTGTCATACAGGCTACATAACATTTTTATGAGAACATTATGATTGTGTGCTTGGGATATGGCTTTTAATGGTGAGACTTTTGTTTTTGTAATAAGGCTCTCAAAAATTATATTAAAATTTGCATTTAGATTTATCTGGCAATATATCGGTTATCGGCTTTCAAATATAAAGAATTATCGGTTATCACTATCGGCCGGGATTTTCATATCGGTGCATCCCTATTATCAATGTTGAAAATAGTTGACCTGCTGAAAACCATTATACATTTTTGAGTTTCTTCTTATTCTGACAAACACAAAGTTCAAAAGAACCCACATTTTTTCGGAATATTTAATGTATATTTGCTGAATAAAAGTATTTTATTTTTTTATGTTACCGACCCCAAACTTTTGAAGGGTATCATTACCATAACTTTTTTCAAAAATGATTTCCTATCTCTATTACAGCAACACAGTCATGCACATAAATCCTTACTGTATTGTACATTTTACTATTTTACTATTTTATCCCCCAAAAAGATTGCTGTCGAATCGATTAGTCGCGATTAATCGCATTTAACATAAAACTTTGTGTTTACATAATATATATATATATATATATATTATTAAATGTATATATCATATACGTCGGTGTGTGTGCATGTCTGTGTATATGTACATATACATATATGACAAACTTTTTTGCAAGATGCGATTATTCGTGATTAATCGAATTGGCAGCAAACTTTTTTTTTTTAATAATGCATAATATTAATTCAAATATCTTTAAATGCATGGTGTTCGAAAGAGTACATTTACATTTACATTTACATTTAGTCATTTAGCAGACGCCCTTATCCAAAGCGACTTACAAATTAGGACTAAGTTCAGCGAGTCATCATAAAGAGGCAAAAGCAACAACAACGCAGGAAGTGCTCAAAATACGAAGTTCAGGTATTATTCAGAGTAGCATAAGCCTGATAAGTGATGTTTCAAAGGGAAAGGATTTTTTTTGTTTTTTGTTTTTTTTCTATAAGGTTAAGTGCTCGCGGAAGAGATTGGTTTTCAGCTGTTTTTTGAATGTTGTCAGGGATTCTGCATTCCGGATGAGGGTGGGGTACAATATTCTTTAGTTTACATGAAGAATAAAGTGGCTATTTTAAGAACTTTTGACTGAAAGGTTCTTTTGGGAAACCAACAAATGAATTAATAATGCCTGAATAAAAATCTTCATTATTTTTTATTCTATTAAAATGTACAGATCACCTAGAATAAAATATAATCTAGAGTTATTTGGCGTTTCAACCACTTTCGTCAGCCATGTTGTATTTGTTTTGTTGTAAAAAAAAAAAAAAAAGCACAAATCACACAAAAAGAGGATGTTCATCTTGGGAAAGGGTCAAAGGTGATCATCCATGGTGGTAAATAAAACGGCTTTAAAAGATCTGTTCACAGTAATGGACACCAGCATAAGAGGGTTAATTCACAACATAACATACCTTTATCCTCTCGATACTGGCCTCGACTTTCAGTTGCTGGACCATCCTCCTAGCATGTGTCAGGTTGTTTGAGCCCGCCATTTTAGAGGACATTTTTTAAACCATACAACTGCAACAAAACACACAAAACATTCAGTTACAGAATAGATGTCATAAAACACCTACATGTTGTTATATGCCAGTGTCAGAGAACAGAAAGTCATGACAACATCGCATTAACAAAACCTTCCTCCAAACTTGTCAAATCAACACCCATACAGTAACAAATGAAATTGAGAGCAATTTCACAATAAAAAGGCACAAAATGGATGCAAACGAAAACAGTCTTCCTAATATAAAAACATCTGACTGTAGTGTCCCAATTAACAAGGGCGTTCACTATTGGAGTCTGTTCGGCACATGCACTGCCCTCTACCCTTACCCACACAACTCAATACGCAATAGCTACTGACAGACACTCAATTGATTGACGCTTAATTCTCTGCAAATAAAATGTCAAAACCTTCTCAGGAAGCAAAGTAATACTGGTATTCAAGTGCGTGTACTGTGGAAATCAAATTATTCCCTGAGCTTTTAGAGGCTAATAGCACCCACAATTGAATTCATTATGTCAGTTCTGTTATATATGCATTTCTGTCATTCCTTGCTTTCATTTTTAAAAACATTTTATGCCTCTAACCTGAAAGACCATACAACTCTAACCTGAAAGACTAGAATCTTTAAACAGGACAAACAGGATCAAATTAAAGAATGGCTTCTTCATTCAAAGAAGGGGTTGGTCATGATGGTCAACAAGTTGAGATTTCCTCATCTATTTTTTAATTTTTCATGTTTAACACTAAGATTATTTCAGTTTATAAAAAATATATCTCTGCATTCTGTTCACAGTCAATTTTTAAATGCAAGAAGAAAGAAATGCATCTGTAATCAGGTCAGGTGATTTTAACCAGCATAATTACATAAATAATTCAAAAGTTCCTGTAATGTCTTACATAAATTCGGTTTCCAGTTTCCTGCATTCCCTAAAGACTGGAATACTTCCACGAGTGAAGCACAATGAGGTAGTCAACCGCATCTATTGTCACTCATAAATACTTACAAAATACAAAAGGTTTAGGTTCTGGGTAAAGGAAGAGGAAATATTGCAGTTTTAGGTTACTAGTCCACAAAAACAAAACTTTTTTTTAATTTCAGATGGGACATGCCCTACTTTCCCTGGCTTGAGGAAGTTTGGCAGTGGCATGATGTCACACACTTACACAACCGGAACAGTGTTACAGTGCTCTCTATCGGGAAAGCTTACATAATCACAAATGCTCCTCCAGAATATACTGACCCCGGTCGACAGACAAACTGCAGGAGACCGTGTCTCCACTACAACTGAACAGTTTAAGCTATTCAACTTAAGTTATGCCAAAGAAACTCATTCAACTATCATGAAAAATCATAGCTTTCCAATTATTATCTATATGACACTGTCTACAAGGTCATTTCCCATTGATGTTACCCATGAAGTCAGAGAGGAACATTCCGAAATCATTTATTATGGTGTATAAATAAAATACTGGAACATTTAGGCTAAATATAGTAACTGAAGATACAAAGTTTACACAATCTGCAGCACAGATAAGTGTGCGTCTCTTTGTCTGAGTCACAGAAAATGTGCTGATGACTTTATGTCCTGCATATACGGGGGGTGTATGGATGCGTGTATGGGGTGGTACACTTTTGGAGAGAGCACAAAACATTTCCCTGTCTGAGTGGTGACCTATTAGCCCTGAGGTCATCAACAGCTGCCACTACACAGTTTATTCAGCAGATGTTATCAGCTGCTCCTGCTAACTGCTCGCTTAGTCACATGATCTCGCGGTGACACCAGCACACCCTGATCAACACACTGTGGAAATGCAACTCATTCTCACTCAGCATGTACTATTGTGACTATTCAGCACATTTAGACTTGCATCACCTGAAGGCAGCAAAATTATTTCAGGTAAGCTCAGGTTTTATGCACTAAACATGCTAATTCAATATGCAAAAAAAAAAAACGTTGTATGAAACACAAAAAAATTATTTAGTATGCAAACAGATTTAAGAAAAAAGTCCAACTGCAATTTAATATACGAATATTACAACAACGTCATCAATATCAGTTATTTCTTGAATGCATTGAATGAAGTTTATTTTACATTATGAGGGAAAAAACCAGGGCTGAAAAACCAGGGCTGAAACTATCTACTAAAAGTTTGAATGGCTTTTGGCTGAATTATTTGCACACATTTAAGGCTTCTCAAACAAGCGGTCCTTAGATGTCTTAAAGCTGGCTTGCAATTAAAATTGAGATTTAAAAAAAAATGAGGTTTAAATTTTTTTTTGAAAAAATTAACAAAATGCCATAATTAGATTTTCCTGTGAAATGCCAGACTTCTCTCCGGTGACGTATGCCAGACTTTTCCAATCATTTCGTACACATAAACCCCGCCCCTTACGTAAGCTCGCATTCAGATCAACAATCAACAACAAATGCAAAGTCCCCAACCTAATTATTTATTTTTCGATATTCCTTTTCTCTCAGACGTACGTCACAATACGAAAGATATGAACTGTCACTATTTCCAAATAAACATGCGTCCTTCCTTTGAAGAGAAAAAAAGACCCGCTGAGCAGAGTGAGTAATGAGTTTACGTAACAAATCTGCATCTGGAGAACATCTGTTGCATCGGGGTTTTACACTATGAAATGTTCATTTCATGATGAATGATTGACAGGCGGAGAGATATAAAGATAACCAGCCTAATATCTTACAACCATCTCTCTTTCTCCATGGAAATGTTCTTAGGGCAGAGCCTTCTACAGAAAGCGATCTGTTAACCCCCAGGGTCCAGTTCTATAGAAACAGAGACCTGCATGCACAGTCAAATGTGAAGTGGTTTCGAGAGCTGACAAAGAGAAGCCAAAAACAGTTATTCTACAGAACGCATCAGCCTAGACCATTTTTCATATAATCACATTTATCAAAGGACACTACAAACAGAAAATACTTAGAACTCTTCCGAGGAATAAAAGTGAAGTGAACATTCAGTGCAGCAGAATTCAGAATTTGTCCAGAACGAGACCGTTTTGTGTAGTTAGAAAGAACTTTGCCTAAACATTGATGTTATACCTAATTGTAACCCTCTCTTCATTTAAGATATGGATATACTGAGTAAAATTCTGACCAATAACAATAAGATCAATTATTTTCATAACTGATAAATAGCTTATCAAAAATCTGTACGTTTTGGTCTAAATACACTACTTAAATGTTTGGGTCGTTAAGACGTTTTAATGTTTTTGATGCTGAATTTACTTGATCAAAAATACAGTAAACAGAAATATTATTATAGGTTAATATAGCCTAACTATTATTTTAACATTTTAAAATGTGATTTATTGAGTGTGTGAGTGTGTGTGTGTGTGTGTGTGTGTGTGTGTGTGTGCGCGCGTGCGTGCGTGCGTGCGCGCGCGCGTGTGTGTGTGTGTGTGTGTGTGTGTGTGTGTGGTGATACTTTTTGGCCATTCTTTGATGAATATAAAGTTCAAAAGAACAGCATTCATTTCAAATAGAAATATGTTGTAACATTATCAATTATTTTACTGTCACTTTTCATCAATTTAATGTGTCCTTATTTAATAAAAGTATTAATAATTTCATAACAGGATTGGCTAAGTATTATATTTAACAGTGTTTTAAAAATTATAACTGTTTTTAAAGATTAACTTTAAGTGAGCATTAGATGACCAAAAAAAATCTAAAAATAGAGAAAAATGATCATGAACAATTAAATAACTACAATGACTGATACCAATAAATGAATATTAATAAATTAATAAATATATCAACCTATGTACATATTCAATAAAGGATCTTTGCTAACTAATTGGGAGATTTATAGACCAAAAAAAGCCCTAAACCATTAAAAGCATTATAGCACAATCAATGTGGCCAGTTTGCTTTAATATTTAACAACTATAATCTGATTTGCAACCAACAGCGTAAAGCACAAAGGTGGTGTCATGCACTTTCCCAAGCATCATGCAGTATCAATGACTGTCAAAAATAGACACTGTGCAGTGACTCCCAGCAGATGGGAATATGTGAATAAATCCTCAAAAAAGAGCCAATCCACAATGAACAACACAGGGCCAGGGCTACATAATGGGCCATTATCAGTCAACACCTGGGGCCTAAACAAACACCAGCTCTTGGAGATAATGTCTCATCTACGTCAGCATGTGTGTGGGCCTGATAACCAGGAGCTGTGTGTAAAGGTTTCACCCACTGGAAAACAAATAGCTTTGTCGTGAGGGGATGAACTGGTGCAGAGGTAGTTCCCAAAGTCAAGCAACCCAGGAAAATTCTGGGGGAGGGAACAGTTGGAAAGCAAAAGAATCATATTTTTGTTCTTTTCTGTGGTTTAAGGGGAAATTACATGAGACAGAGAGAGAGAGAGAGAGAGAGAGAGAGAGAGATGCAGCTGTGAACGAAAGGTTGTGCGTGTATTGTATGGGAATGATGCCAGATATGCTGGTGCAACAGAGGTGCAATAAAACTCCCGTCCATTGTGTTCTCTGCCTGCCACCCCCCTCTAAATGCCCCCATTCATCTCAGCAGCTGAGAAATGCACAACTATTCAACTTCGAACAACAAACTCACCCCAACAGAGCTCTGCGTTTAGACTACAGCCCTAAAACAAAGCAGTCTTTATGAAGCCCCGGTCACTGGCAGCTCCACTGTGTATGAGTACATCAGATTATATACCGCTATCCGAGGCCAAAGGTCTGCGCTCGGCTCCTCCCAGTTAATATGCTGGATGGCTCAATAACAGGGAAAACACTGTAATGTCACACAGCAGTGACTGGTTTGGGTTTTTACAGGGAGGCTTTGTGCAGAGGGGCTCCACTAAAGGAAAATTGAACAAGAAAACAAGCAGAAATGTAGAACGAGAGAAAGGAAAACTTGCTGTGAGATTATGGAAAACAAGTGATCTTTAATAAGATAATCTTAAAGGGGTCGCTCACCCAAAAAAAATCCATTTACTAACCATTAGATTGTTCCAAACCTGTGACTTTCTTCTGTGGAAAACAAAAAAATTATTTTGAATAAGATTTTTTTTGTTGTTGCAATTTTGTTTACACCCTAATGTTTCTTTATAATATTTTCTTTTGAGTTCAGCAGAAGAATAAAAGTAATACAGGTTTGGAACGACATGAAGACAAGCAAAATATGACCGAATTTCCTGTAGAAAGTATCTAAATGACAATTGGTTAAAATTTATTCATGTATTGATATAAGTTGCAACTAGTTCAGAGTGTTGCTTTGCAGTTGCTTTATAAGGTGGTTTTTAGTTGTTATGCATTTGCAAGGGTGTTTCTGGGTGGTTTCCAGGGTGTTTTAGCAGTAGTTGATCGCCTCACCCCCATGTCTTTATGATATTCTGGTCCCTATAAGGCTTCAGTCCAGGGCTCCAGACTAGAAAAAAATGAGTCGAGTCAATGGCTCCTAAAATGAAACATATAGGAGCCAAATTACAGATGCTTGTTCAACAGCATCAAAAAAATGCATGCACCACTTGATGGAAATACATGTTGTGATGGTATTTCCATCTAGAGGTGCACTCTATTAAGTTTACTCCTGCACATCCCAAGGACTTTCAATGATTTTAAGGTCTGGACTCAGAGGTGCCGATTCATGTGTGAAAATGATTCTTCATGCTCCCTCCTAACCATTCTTTTACAATTTAAGCCCGATGAATATTGACATTGGCCTCCTGGAATATGGCCATGATGTGTCTTCCTACATGGTTGTTTAAAGGTCCCATGACATGCTACTTTTTGTAGGCTTTAATATAGTCCTTAGTGGTCCTTAGTACTGTATCTGAAATCTCTTTCCAAAAATTCAGCCTCGGTGCAGAATTATAGCCACTACAAGCCAGTCCCAGAATGAGCTTCCTTCAGACGGGCCGTTTCGGTGTCTGTAGCTTTAAATACTAATGAGGAGGAGAAAGGCGGCGCAAGGTGGAGGGTGGGTGTGGCCTTGACCATCTTGCGCAACGGTACCATGCATGTTTGTTTATGTTGGATATATTGCAATGGCACGAAGACACGCTGTCGTTCAAGCATTTCAGTTTGACCCAGAATCTGATCCAGATGGAGAAGCAACGGATGAATTAGTTGCAACTCAGCGGCTCCAGCAGGACGTTTCCGAATGGTTAGTTTAAAATATTATGTCTGGATACGGTACTTTATTCGGATGGTTTACAGTTACTATTATGTAGCTAACGCGAACCTATTGCCTTTTCATGAGAGATCTGTAACGTCTGTAATTTATCTTATTACAATTACATCAAGCTCTGCGATCTTGAAATGCGGATATCGCGCGCGCCATATAACCAACAGGAAAACGGTTATCCAAATAACAAAGAAATGTACAACACTTGCGTTACAGTATGTGTAACTTGATGCTGTCTACCTTTACATTAGCGCAAGTAACTGCATAGCTGCATAGCTAATGTGACAGCCACATTCTACGTGTAAGAAGCTAGGTAACTATAAACAGTAAAGCAACACACTTATATATATTTTGTTGACTTACTTGTCCGACGTTCAGCAAGCCCAGCTCTGTATTGACCATTCGATGTTCATTTGTACATCCAATTATTGAGCAATTATTATGCTTCGCTCGCTCAAAAGCCATGATATCTCTCGTGGACAAACTAAAATCGCGCGCGCGTTCTACTTCCTAGCTCATTTTCTCATGGGCGAGAAATATTCTCTGGGCGTGCAAAGCAGAGAAAGGGGAGGTAACATTTCTCCTTATGACGTCATACGGAGGAGATTCAAGATCAGCCCGGTTGAGCTTCCAATTTCTCAAAGGCAGAGAAAGATAGCAAAAGCTCGATTTACACAGATTACAATTTTTAGAAACTTGGGGACCATATACAGGCTAGGGGAACTCATATTAATGTTAAAAAACCTCAGAAAGTGGAAATTTCATGTCATGGGACCTTTAAGAAATGAAAAGCTACACACTCCATCAATTAGGGTTAGAATAAATGTTGCCAAACATATTACATGCTAGAAACATAATAATCACTGCAATAATGATCCAGTCCAGTCCTATGATATTTAGGCTCTAAAGCATTTGCCTATTTAAATCCAAACAGTGATTTTTATATTTTTT
The DNA here is from genome assembly GCF_965113295.1 of Leuciscus leuciscus. Lineage (NCBI taxonomy): Eukaryota > Metazoa > Chordata > Actinopteri > Cypriniformes > Leuciscidae > Leuciscus > Leuciscus leuciscus. The sequence goes on along the minus strand of NC_138730.1, from coordinate 20,804,688 downwards.
TTGGTTGGGCAGTTGTTTTGTAAGAATATTCAAGCTTGATTGAAAAAAAGAGAGAAACTTTTTGTTCATTATGGTTCCAACAGGTCTGCAAAGTAACCGTTTACTCCATAAAGTTTCCCTTACAATCGATTCAATATTACAATTGGGCTTCGCTATGCTAAAAAATAAACAATAATATTTTTAGTGAAATATATTTAAATGGAAACACTTTTATTACAACAAACTCTGATGTTAATATTAGGTGACTGAACGATTATGATACAAACCTCACAATTAATAACCTTGAATGACTCATTAAAAGGAACCGGTTCATAAGAGTAATTAGTTCGCAACGGCTCGTGCGGATTTTAATGGATCATCAGGAAAAACATGTTACACACTCTAAAGATGTAAGATAAGCCATCTCAAATGATGACATCGGACTAAACCGCAAATGAACGCACACAAAATTCTCAACTTCCACTAAAGAAGATACAAAAAAACAAAACATTTTTAAATTACTAAAAGGTTTACATTGCTGTTGAATTAGATATCATTTTAATCTGAGTCCTGCTCATCTCTCCTTCAATGTAAGCATTTGGGATTTTTGCACATTTTATAGTCACAAGGCTTAGAAAGGTAAATAATTTGAAGTAATATTTTGCATGTTACTAGCCAAAATTGAATACTTGAGGTTAAGAGTTTGTCCCAATCCCATCAAGCACAATTAATGAGTAACGCCCCAGTCACAACAGTGCTCTCTTGTGACTCTACAGATGTCTGAACGGTGTAACTTATAGGAGAGGGTTGTGTGTGAAATGTCAAATATTTCCATAAAGGCCATGAAGAGAGCATGGGGAATGAAGAGGAGCATCAATGCAGTGTACAAGATAAAGCAGCTTCAGAATGCACAAAACAAGCTAAGACTTGAAATGAGAAATTAATTGGGACCAAAAGAGCCTGACCTGCAAGGTAGCCTATGTTTTGCATATATTTGCATAAACCATTCTTTTTTAAACACACATGAACCTATACCAATGAGCACACTCACATTCACTTTTGTACAGCAAAGTGATACAACTTACAAAGGGAAATAATATATTCTGATAAAAGACAAAGCATGCTATATATGGTTAAAATGTAATCCTGTCGAGCCAGCCTCCCTTTACAAAAAAGGAAAGAATTCCACATATGAACGCCTTCAGAGTTTCTGCATGTGTCACATGAACGGATGTGTCATCATGGGATCAAAGATCATTTCCACGAACTCATCAGCACATGATGACACCCTATGATATATTGCTCACATGGATTCACAGCATCACAGGTTTTCACTAATGGAATAAAGCCTATGGAGATTGTCAGGTTTGGGCATCGTGCCACTGATAAACGTGACCAAGTATGAACAATACTAAAATAGTGATGTTCATCTCATTAACCACAAGCATAGCACTATATAGTGCACACTTGCAAAATTGCACACTTTTTACTAATTCGCATTAACTTTATTAACATTTTCTAAACCAAAATTTGAACAAGATATTTGTGACTGGCTAAAGAGGGGACCAGAGGCAGAGAAGACAGCGGCTCATGTCTCTCAGAATCAGAATTGTGTGGTGGTTAAATATTTTAAACCAGGCAGAAGCTCAGAACATGATGACACAAAGATGCACCTGACCTGACCGGCAAAACCGAGTACTTGGAAAAGGTCATGTCAGGGATCTGGGCCTTGTTTCTCCAGAATTTCACCCCGATATTATTTGCACATGTTACCTTCTGATCTGGATTCAGGCATGACTCAAGAGGTCATTTTATGCCTTATATGATTAAGAGAAAAAGAATGTGGCCGAAACATCCTTTGGTTCCAGGTAAGCAGAGTTAGTCAAGGACAAACGCACATGGAGCATGTGACTGGGGGAGAAGAAAACACACGGAAAGAGACTTCAGAGAAGAGAAAAAGAAAGTGTTTCTAAAGTGAAACGCAATGGTGTGGAATGTAGTACCAAAAACTTCCAGCAAGGGGCATGACAAGAAAACTTCTTTTCACTTCTTGGGAAAACCCACAGAAAAATTCGGTTTACAGCCGTTAGCCAAATTATCAATTAAAGTTATTTTGCAATAACTGGATAGAGGACAAACATCAACTACAATGTTAAAGGAGTTCCCCAAAATTCACACAATATGAAAGATTCCCCTCACACTAGGCTAGAGAGAGTCCTGAAATTTCTTTGCTGTTGTCCCAGTGTTTCCCTACAGGATTTCCCCATTTACAAAAAAGATCTGTGAATGTGTATCTTTAACAAGTTCAGTCAGTAATGATACTGGCACAAAACTAATTTCATTTTGATATAAACACTGAAAATAAAAACATTCAGTTCAGTAAGTCAGTCAGGTGTTGATTCAGTAATCGCTCTGATGGATTCAGTCCAGAAGGACTCATCATAAGGAGTAATTTGCACTTTGAGACCATTAGAAGTGATATTTTTAAGACATATCTGTTAAACATGAGAACCCAGGGCATTCCCAGGAAGAAACAGACATTCTTGTCAATAATGGGTTTGTTTTCCTTGTCACTCTTGTTCCTGGTTATCAAACGCCTTTGAATCTAAAATGAAGACTAGCTTCAGTTCTAACATCAAGTCCAGTAGGGGCTCACAAAGCAGGAAGAGTAAGTGAGATAGTTTTCCGAACATAGAGGGCATTTGTATAGCTGCATGCCACCTGCACACTCCATTCTCCTCAAAGAAGAACAGCGGGACAAAACACTTTGGGGCCCTACGGCCACCCCGAGTGTGAGCTTCTCCCACACAGAACCTCTCACAAAACTCCCTTCACAAGTCCCCCCAACAGGCCAACCTCACGTCTTTGAGGAAGCTTCCCAAACTTCTCATAATCCCCGCTTTGTTCCCCCTGACAGTGAACTTCCCCTTGGACTCTCACAGAGCTTTGTTTCCTCATCAGCCACCTGAGGCTGCTCACAGCAATGGCCACTTTCTCAGTTTACACCAGCATGAAACACCTTGCTGGATCAATGGCTTCCATTCATCAGTTGCCTCATGGGAGCCACTTTCTTAAGTCTTGCCCATCTCTAATCTCAGGAGGAAAAAATGCTCTCGCCACCTTCCCAACAGGAAGATAATTTTAGCAGATTCCTGAGCAGAAGTGGAAATTAAGCCCAAATAAGAATAGGTAGCGGCAGGTTTAAATCCCAGAGGAAACAAGATTCCCAGAACGAGCACCTGGTAAATGCATACATTTAAAGAGGATTTAACCAGAATCATTAAGTTCTTTATGACTCCCATCCAGAAACGACGTGCCTAGCACCTTTTTAATACTCCCACAAACAATTGGGATATCTATTATGCATTTAAAACGGTTGCTGTTAAATTCCTCAAATGTCATAAATGCAGTGACAACATTTTTATGCCACTATATAAAGATAAACTGTCACTAAATAAAGCAGCACCTCAAAAAGGATAAGACCAGGTTATAGAGTAACAGAACCTTGTGTTGATATCTCTGACACATCTGTTATAACTCCATTTATGGTCAAATCCTGTGCTTTTGTATTGATTAGTGGAAGTAAAAAAACAATTAAGGTGAATTTGGACTAGTTTCTGACAGTTGTAGTTAATGAACAAATATGAAACCTCAGATTTACTCTGTATTAATCACTCTAAATGTTGGTGTCAGACAGCAAGGAAAAGTCAACTTTGACCAACTGTTCTTGGTCAAGTTAAAAGGGGACGTATCTTTCTGACCATCTGTCAGTGTTAATGGGTGTTTATATGCTATGTCTGACCCCTACCAAACTCTACAATGGAGAACTGTGTCAAAAGGCAGCATTTATTTTAAACTATGGCCTCAATGGATTTCATCCACAAAATCAAGAGTGCAGAATCAAGTGTGATCCGCTATCGCCACCTTTTGGAGACAAATGGTAGTGCAGGGCTGTAGCTGCCAAAACAAATATCTTTGTGGCTACAGGCCAACATTTGAATATATAAATCCCTGCCAAATATACATTACCAGCAGATGGCATCCTAGTATATAGAGTTTGAGCTTGGCTATAGCAGACACATAATCTGAAACCTTTCGATTTAACAGTACAAATGTTCCAATATTCCATTTAGGAAAAAAATGCAAGTTCATAATAAATGACAAATTACTAATCTAATAATAACAACAAAATTTTTTTTATAATAAATTAATAACGTTTTCACATTTGGCATGAGAACTAGGAAACTATTAACTAAAATGACACATGATCTTGTAATGCTATTGTATAACTTTAATCTTCCAAAGTAAAGTCTTTTGATTTAGTGTTCTGAAGTCATGTGCTTTACATTTGTAGCTAATGGTATCAGAGGATGAAAGTGACTGCATGAGCCTGATCTTGGCAAAGACATTTCTCTGTGAAATAGCAGGAGTGAGAAATCGGGGTATGACGACACAAGTTGACAAACCCACATCACCCGGGAAGGACACGACTCGAACCGTTTCTATAAGTGCACCAAATTAAACATAATATAGTCTGATCATAGCATTATATAGCCAGTCTATAGAGATCATGTGCCAGTGTAATTTATAGTATTTTCAGCTCAATTGTAGTAATTTTGTTATGTGATTGTCATTTTTATTAGTTTTTATTTTTCAATTTCTATTTAGCTTTAATTAATTTTTATTGCAGCTTTAGTTTTACTAATTTTAGTACTTCAACTGAAACTTGTATAATTTTCAAACTTTTTTCACCTAATATTTACATTTTATTGTGTTTTATTAACAAAAATGATTTAGTTAACAACAAAACTGTCACGTGCCATTACAGAAGACTACAAACTATGTCCACATCTAGTTCAAGAACATCTTTGGAAAGACTTCTGGACATGATATTCAGATCTTTCCTTATTCCATTCTACAGTGCATCTAGCTGTAAGGTGAGAGTGGTGGTGACAGATAAATACAACTTTTCTCAATGTGGCTTCTGGGAAAACCAGAATGGTGCAACACTCAAGTTTCTCAATCAAATTGAGAAAGGACTAGGGGCCTATTGCAACAATTACGAACATTGGATAAAAGTTACAATGCCTTGTAGACAACTTTTTTTTTAATTATTAGTCTTACAGCCTAAAACAGTAGTAACAGTGAATATTTCATAACCAAAAACTAAACAAAAGAAAAAGAAACTAAGCTAAAACTGCAGTTTTCAGAGTGAGCAGGGTGGAAAACGCCAGTGTTTGCAGGTTTTGAAAGTCTTATAAGCCATATTGCAGCCAAATGTTTGAGGGCTGGTGGGTCTAAGGAAGTAGTACAACCTTGATTGTTTTGAATTTCTAAAATAAATAAGTAAATAATTGTTGGTTGGGTCATGCACATGCAATGTAATTGTATTGCCAGAATCAACCCAATACTGATGATTCATGACTGATAGCAAAGGTACAACATGTCACACAAAACGTTTAAGTTGAATCAGAGGTTCTGGCAGAGCTCGGTTTCCAGTAACATCCTCTGACTAACAGACAGAACATAAACATAGAGGACAGATTCGTACAGAAACAGTACTGTGGTTAATCACTGCAATGCTAACAGCCACCACTATCTCAAAGGGAAGTAAAGGGATTGTGTATTTTTTTTATTCACAAGAGATTGTTTACCCAAAAATGAAAAATCTGCCATTATTTACTTCTTGTGTTGATCCTTTTTTAAAGTCGGTAAGAAAAGAAAATGAACCCGATCTATTTTCTAAATGCATGTTATTGGAATTACTGTGAATGATTCATCCATATGTTTAATGTTTTTGTTTGTTTGTTTGTTTTGTTAGTTCTATTGTGTAATCAAAATGTCATAACTTAACTTTCTGGTGAAATGACAGACTTCTCTCTGGTATGTCGGACTTCTCCTTGACGGCATGATCGCATTCAGATCTGCCTCCAGCAAATCAACAAAACCAAGTACCATGCCTACATTTTTTATTTTCCAATAGTCGGTTTCACTCAGATGTACGTCACAACATGGAGGAAAAGATCTGTCGCTACTATAGTTTCAACGCGACTTTACAGAATATTAACGCAGCTCTTAGCATTTTCCATTCAACAACCATTCATGGTGACCACCACATCTATCAAGCTTAAATCAAATCAGGACGTGAATTAAGAGATCCAGAAGGCTGATTCTCCATAGGTTCATTCGGTAAAGTGAAAAGGAGTTTTACAACACCAGTTTTCAATGTTCTTTGTGGCATCACCAAAAGAGAAATCCTGAGAGAACCCATGATTAAAGAATGCTAAGGATATTTTTATGTACATTTGACATCAATAACATTTGGGAAATACACAGGGAAAATGTATTCATCACAAACACATCATATGGCTCTAGAAGAATTGGAATATAGCACTTGAGTCATATGGTCTGCTTTTATAGTTTTTCCTCTTTGCCCATTTTGGACTTTGATAGGCACAAACAACATGGTGGGGAGTAAAAAAATCTGTTTTTGAGCAGAGTATTCTATTAAACAGAAACCTGAATCTGATTTAGTTGTATGTATGGGAGTTCAGTGACATCCTCCAGGCCATGAGTCCGCTTTCAAATGAGATCAGACTAGATTCAAGGCACTCCCTATGAAGACAACATGGATGTGTCTACTGAGCAAGTAACATCAGACTTCATTGCTCAAGGACTCAGTAGGACGGTCCTTGATAAGTGTTTGATGAAAGCGAATAAAATGAAGGGCTGAAATGGATTCTGGGTCATTAACAGTGTAGTCATGAATGCAAACCCCTTTTAGAGGGGCAAAACTAGGGGTTTAAACATACTGGACTACAAGTTTCTTAGCCTGGATTTAATGAGCAACACATCCCCTATGGCAAGAGTTTCAATTTGTTTAAATACCACTGACCCAAAAATATTCTCATTCTCATTCGAGGGTCCCCAATCCTAAAATTTTAAAGACAGCTATATATTTTCATGTATAAAGACCCAATTTATAAAATGCATATATTAGAAACGTGTAAAATATTTAGTTTCTGTTACTTAATTTGTTTTCTACTCACTATGAGTAGTGAGTACTATTAAATCTATTAATTTAATTTATATTTGTGTATTATTAAGTTATTTAAATCAACATTTTTAATACATTTTGAACAAAAAGCACTAAATATTTGATGTTTAAATATTATTTATTTTTTTTAACTTTTGCACAGACCCCCTAGCACTCTCTTGCGGCCCCCTGAGGGACCCCGGACCCCAGTTTGAAAACCTTGCTCTGACTGTAAAGAAATACAATTCTATTATCTATACAGTCTACTTGTAGTTTGATCTGAGGCAGTTTCATAGAAGTTGAGAAAGACTTAAAATTATTTCTGGTGTATGTTAGTGTATTGTCATCTTAAAACAACCATTCCATAATAATGATGGCTTACTATAACAATGATATAATAGAGGAATTTCCCTCGCATACCAAAGGGTGGATACTAGGCATTCGTTCAACTTTAACTTTGTAGTTAATGAGTTTGATTTATTAATCCGTAAATAAATAGGTGCCTAACTGTCTGTATTTCACAGTGACCAATACCTGTTGAATCGTGTGTGTTTGTTATCTGCTTCATAACTTGCTATAAACTCCAACTTAAAGGATTACCAGGCGACAACTTTCTATTTTCGACACACAAATATATCTAGGCCACAAAAATAAGGAAAAGCGTTGCCACATCTCGTGTTATATATGAAACACAAGAACATTAAATCCGTTACACACTCATCCGACGTCGACAGTTTCACTCTTACCTTTAAAAAAAAAAAATCTCCCAAGCGTGAGTCCTGATAAATCAGTGAAGAAACGGAAAATACGACCCCCGGATAGGTTTCACGTAAACTTCAAAAGGTCCGTGTGAAAAAAAAAATTGCCAGGGAAAAGGATCTCAATACTAATTCAAAGTTAAGTGCATTCTTTATCACTTTTGTAAATGTATTCTTGTTACTTTGTGAATGACACCGTTTGTAGCACTTCCACCTACGCCGACCAATCACAGTCGGCGCACGGCATGACGTCATCACCGTCGACCTTTCGAAGCCATCGAGCTGTGGAGAGAGAGAGACGCCGCAGATTGTTTTCCGCCTCTTTTCTCCCGGATTCTCCCAAATTCAGGCGCCCTCTTTCTGTGACCCTGGGAACAATCAATCCTTGCCTTGACAACATAGCAGAAATGTTGTGGCATTGGCCATGTTACTTTGGTACTGTTAGGAATTTGTCGTTGTAATGATGGTTGTCTCTTTACATTACGACACTGACACAGTCAAATATGAGATGTAGCCCATGTATTGCACTGTTTCTGCTATTAGTTGTGAAAAATTACTACATTATTACCCACCACTTGTCCTCACATTGTAAATGTGCTTAAATATATCTCTTTTATAAGGTTTTCATTTTGTCAACACAAGTCACTCTTCATTTTTCCGCATTTTACTTGTTCACTATAATTATGTTATTTTCTGTCTCAACCATTATGAAAACTCTGTTACACAGATAAAGACATTTAAGTTTAAGTCTCATTATGAGCTAGAAACACCATACAGGAACAACCACTGCATTTAATGCATGTGTGATGTTCTAAATATTTGACTCATTATTTTATATCTGTTTATTTACTTTGAGTGGGATAGTGAGAAAATAGGTGAAGCTACATTAAAAAAGGTGAATTCCTGTCATAATATAGAACAGATTAGGTACAGTACAAATAAATCCTTAACATGTAAACTTTTTTCAGTTTTTTATTAATTAATGATAAATCTTCCTGCAGAATTAATAGGCTTTGCCCACTCTGAAGCAGAAAAAACCCCATCTCTTGCCCTATAGTGTATACTGTATATGTTAGATATATGTTAGACCATCTCTATTATTACACCAGTGGAGCACTGGATTGCACCTGGTCAAAGAACACAGCAGGAGATTGTTGAGGCTGAAATAAACTGAAAGGCTGCTGTGTTGCAGAGATGAGCGGCAGGAAGAGGACCACAGCATACTAAGCAATGAAATAGTGTTCACAGGGTTTGCTATTTAATCCTAAAATCCAAAACAACTTTTTCTCAGAATTTTTTTATAGTTTTGAGTTATCTTTTATTTTTGTGTTTTCAGTTTTAATTCGAATTTTTTGCAATTTTATGAACTTTTGTCTTTTTTTATTAGTGTGGTTTTTCAAATATTTTTAAATAAATGTATTTTTATTTCAGTTTTATTAGTAATTTTAATACTTAATGTTATTTAAGTTAGTTGCCAAGTTAAATTAGGTTATTTAAGTAGCTTTTGTAAAAGTGCATTAGAATTAAAATATTTTAACAATAGGTTTAGTTGGCCTACCTCAATCCTGTCTCACTAACAGTTGGTTAAAAACGCAGCAGCCAGACTGTTAACTAAGGATTCAGTAAGTTAATTACTGGATGCTTTAAAAACCAGTCTAATGAAAGACAAATTTTTATTATCTGTGACGCTGTGTATGTAAGCTTGAATAGTCTGTTTTATATGTATATGTGTGTACATGTGTATATGTATGATTTTTATTTCTATTATTGTTCTTTATGTATTTTTTTCTTCTTTCCCACTGTAAAACAATTTAGATTAACTACAGATGTGTAAAATTGTGCTTTATAAAATAAAGTTTGACTTGACTTCTTATGAAATATCATATAATCCCATTAATATAAAAACTTGTTTTGACTTAGAGTTCAATGTTTGTGTCTCCATCACGACTGTATATAAACAAAAATGTAGGTGCAGGATGCAAAGTTTAAGTGAGTATGTTCACCAGTGATTCAACAAGCTAAGTCTCATTACCCCAACAAATCTACAATGTTCTTTATTTAAATTAGCATAAAAAGCATGAAAAAAACCCAAACCCTAAATTTCCACTTGATGCAATCGAAGAAACAAAAACTCCGATACTCTTTTTCTTTTCTTTTTTTACAACACAGTGATACAATACAGCTACTAATGCTTTCATACAGATGAAAATAAGCACTTTATAAAAAATATATCTCTACATTGTAACATAGAACATAGTGTTTGCCATTCAGAGCATAAGGACCGATCTATACGTCACTTGACATCCACATCTTGTTCTGAGACCTTGGTTTTAACTCAGTTACTCAGGTTATGTGTTCCATGGGTCAGTTTACATTTGGTGGGGAGTGTTTAAGGAAGTGAGATGAGGAAGGATCAACCGACAAAAACATAGATAACTATACAGTATGCTAACAGTTTTTCTTCCTTGTTTTGTAATCACAAAATGAAAGGGGAAACAATGATCTCAAAATATATCAATAGGAAACAATGTCCTTGTTTCCCTTTCCTCCTGGTTTTTAGGAGTACTTTATATTGGTCCTTGCAAACACCAGTGTCTTTGCCTATCCACAGTGCGAGATACATGTGATAATTTCTCCCAGCACCACAAGATGGTGTGCAACTCCATGTCTCTACAGCTCGGCACAAGCAGCAGTTCTTAAACGGAACCTCAGTGGAACGGAACCTCAGTGGAACGGAAAGTCAAACTGTGAAAAAGGGGCTTAATATTTGTGACGCTGTGTGTGAAATGAGGAAAACCACACAGGACACCCAAAAGAGTATTGTTTGAACTTTTGAGACTCTGCTGGCTCTTGTTGGACTGGGTAAAGGTGACAGCTACTCTTGAGCTTCTTTCCCGGTCATTTTGTAGAGCTCTGTAGGCCCGTCCACATGTGTGATGGTGGTGGTCAGCTGAATGTCCTCTCCACTGTTTCCACCTTGATCAGCTATATGGAAGAAGAGAAGAGAGGAAAAATGTATCAGAGACTGATCAACACTTACACTAACAGATCATTATGGCAGGAAACATTTAAAATTTCAAGGCGATGATATTTTCTCTATGTGAAGAATCCAGCATAAACAAAATACCTCAAAATTGCTGTAGTAAAAAACGATCTTATCCAAGTACATTTTTGCAATCATATCTTAGGCAATTGTATTAATTTTGGTGAAATTTGACAATTCCCAACTCACAACAGTAACAAAAGAAGTCAAAACAGAAGTTACACAAGAAAACCTCCGCGATGGAGGAGACCAGTATATATTGTGATGTAGTCACGGCCGGCTTCGCTGTGCAGCGAGGGATGCTGTGTTTCCATCACCAGTTTTGACGTTAAGTTTGTTGCGTTAAGAGTTACGCAAAACAGTGAAATCCAATTTGAGCAGCCAGGACGTCCAGACTGAGGGGCCATTTACAGACGTGAAACTTTTAATGTGTTCGGTCATTCATTTACCCGACAACGGTGTTTTGGAGGCCTGAAAATGCAAACGATACCATAATCGTCTCCGTGTAAACGATACAATCGCACATTTGTGAAAACGGTGACGTCATGCGCATTACGCATTCAGTCTATAGGTGCTTAGTGTTTCTTTACAGTGACATCGCCATCTACTGGTCTGACAGCAGAATACAGCGTTTTGAGTCGTTTTCGTGGATCCGTGTGAACGGGGAACATTTTGACAATAGTGTCGTGAAAATGCGAAAGAAAAATGTTTCTGTTTTTAGAACATCGTTGTCGTGTAAAGGCCTAAAAGGAAGGAAGCAGTTTGTCACCATTTCTAACTCATTCCCTTAGGCCGTGTGTCCACCAAAGCATTTTTAACCAGATGAAAAAGCCAGCACTCTTCTGAAGCGTCGCTGAGGGCTCTTGAGTGCGCTTCAGCGGTTTTTTTTTTTTTTAATTGAGGCTCAGCGGAACGGTTACTAGTATCCGATTTCATAAATAGTTTGTTTCTGAATATAAATGTCGACACAATGTAACATACTTGATATGGCACTAGTTTTGGATGAAGAGATGTGCGTGTCATCATTTGTTATCGTTGTACAAGCAGAATGTGATAGTCGGTCATTGTGGTATTTGTCCCGCCCCTCACTGTGATTGGATGGCTGGGTAAAAATAGATAGTGATGAGCACTGCTTTTATCCAAAGTTGAACATTCAACTCTCACGACCAGTAAAAAAACAAAAAAACATTTAACAGTTTAAGGTTGGTAAGAAGTCTCCAGTGCCCAACAAAGCTGGATATATTTGATCAAAACTACAGTAAAACGGCAATTTTATTGTCATAATTTAAAGTAACATTTCCATTTGAGTACATTTTAAAATGTAATGTCTTTCTGTGATGGCAAAGCTCAATTTTCAGCAGCATATTCTATCCATCAAACATCTTATCAGTAAAGTCATTATGAACAGATTTTCAGCTCTTACATTTACTCAAATTATAATAATAGGAGAATTTAGGAAGGATATAACCATTGACAAGTCAAACAACAATATCATTTTGTCTTCATGTCATCTACAAAATGTTAGGAAATTGGAGCCTGAGAGCTGAGGGTGACACTTTTTACCACTGGCTCAAGCACCTTAAAACAATTTTTTTACCCATAAAAAAGGCACACAAAATATTGAAGTAATTATTGAAAAACACACTGAATGACTAAATCTAATAACAACATATGCCCTTTGGGAGCAAAAAAACATGAAGAAAGTTTCAAGCATGACATCAAGATATTGATGGTTTTCATTACACCAGCCCAAGTAGGAAGCCTGGCTTAGATTAGAGACACCCACTGCCGCCAAAGAGGCCCATTTCCCCAAAGGAAAAAAAACACAAGCCCCTCCTTTTCCTGGCATCAAGATGAGCGCGTCTTAAAACAAACCAAACACCAGCACTATAAAACATGGTGCCAAGTGAATGCCTTCGCGGTACTGCAGGTACTGATTTCTTCGTGCTACAGACATGAAACGGCTCCGTCTGACTATCAAGAGACATCTTTAAATACTAAAATTGATTTAGACAACCCATCCATTTAGATACAGCACAATAAAAAACAACTTGGGGAGTATGACACACATCTTTCTCAGGCTTCATGGGGCAAAACTGAGTGGTTTTGGGTGGGTGTGCCTCAAAGTGTAGTCTTAGTTTGTCTGAAAACCAAATAATTCTAATGTTAACATATTCAGGGTTTTATATGGGTAACATTTTTGCAACATTCTGAGCAAAACTACAAATCTGGCCTTCATTCATTTATAAGTTATTGTTGATAAGACAACTATCATTCAAATAACTTTGCACAAGGAAACCAGCCTTTGATATCTCCAGAAATAGAATAAAGATTTAGTTTTAACTGTCAGCAACAGGTCCAACAGCCCCTTAAGGCTAGTCATTTGACTCGGTGACCATCTTTGAAACGCCTCTCTGGCAGCCATTTCAGTCAAGCAAGTACAGCTTCTATCTTTTACAAGGGGGAACATCAAATCATGGTAAACTCACACATTAGTTGTGATAAACTGAAGCTCAAGCATGTTTTATTGACGTGCGAAAATCTATGAGGTTCATTCTCGTGTTACGCAGCAAGTTTGAGCTTCAGCAAGAACCAATGAGGTTCATTCTCATCTGTTACGCCGCAGAACGTTTGAGCTTCCTCAAGAACCAATGAGGTTCATTCTCATGTTACGCAGCAAGTTTGAGCTTCCTCAAGAACCAATGAGGTTCATTCTCATCGGTTACGCCGCAGAACGTTTGAGCTTCCTCAAGAACCAATGAGGTTCATTCTCATGTTACGCAGCAAGTTTGAGCTTCCTCAAGAACCAATGAGGTTCATTCTCATCGGTTACGCCGCAGAACGTTTGAGCTTCCTCAAGAACCAATGAGGTTCATTCTCATATTACGCAGCAAGTTTGAGCTTCAGCAAGAACCAATGAGGTTCATTCTCGTGTTACGCAGCACGTTTGAGCTTCCTCAAGAACCAATGAGGTTCATTCTCATGTTACGCATCATGTTTGAGCTTCAGCAAGAACCAATGAGGTTCATTTTCGTGTTATGCAGCACGTTTGAGCTTCAGCAAGAACCAATGAAGTTTGATTTGAGGGTCTTCAGGGTTTGAAACGACATGAGGGTGAGTAAATGACAGCATGTGAAAAGCTGTCATTTGACAGCAAGGTGATCATCATGGAGAAATAAACTTTGGATCAGCCAAGGAGGCCGGATTTCCGATGGTTGTACAGTACAGTCTGAACATACATGTTGATGCTAGATTAGGCACGTTTAGTAAAAGTCATTATTTTGGTATTTATTTATGATTTAATGCCATTTCAGCAGTAATGGGAATTTGAATCAAAAATAGTTTCGTTTATCAATTTATAAAGCACATTTAAAAACAACAGATGTTGAAATCAAAGTGCTGTAAAACAAATAAAGAACAAACTTAAAACATAAATAATCTGAAAAAACAATTGGACAAATATAAAATAATACAACCTCAAACAGAATCAAAACAAAGTATAAAAATAAAGTCTTCAAAGAGGATTTAAAAATAAATAGAAGGGGAAGATCTTGTGTGAAAGGGAAGACTATTCCAGAGCCTAGGAGTAGCCACAGTAAATGCCCGGTCACCTTTAGTTTTAAGATGTGAACGAGGGACTTTGAGGAGAAATTGATTTGATGACCGAAGAGATCTAGTAGTAGTAGTAGTAGTAGTAGTAGTAGTATGTGGAGTAAGGATATTACAAATATACTGGGGAGCACATCCATGAAGAACTTTAAAGGGGTCACCGGATGCAAAATTCACTTTTATATGGCGTTTGCATATACATGTGTCTTTGCAGTGTGTGGACAACCACCATACAATGAAAAAAATCCATTCACTCCTTTTTTTTAATCCTCAAAAAGTTAACACTCAATAATCAGGCCGTTTGGATTTTCTGAGCACTATGATGTCATAATGCTCATATGCTCCACCCACAACCACTAACGGACTGTCCCATATTAGCATATTTCTGCCCTCAGCCATTCGACACCCCCTATGGAAGAGAGGGGTGGGATGAGCAGTTGCTGCTCATTATCATTTAAAGAGACATACACCGAAACAGGTCACAGTGAACAAAGCTGTTTTTGAGGAGGTAAAAAGGGGGTTGTTTTACACAACCATTGAGGAAATTTAACCAAAGTATATTACAAACTTTACATGAACACCCTAAAGAATCATACCAACTTGTAGAAAATGGGCATCCGATGACCCCTTTAAAAACAAAAAGCACAATTTTAAAAATCCAACACGGAACTTGACCGGTAGCCAGTGTAGAGAGGCAAGTACAGGAGTGTGTGTATATGTGCAGGTTTTCTAGTGCCAGTCAATAATCTGATAAACTGAATTACAGTAATCTAATCTTGATTTGATAAAAGCATGAATTTCGGTTTCAAGGTCCTTCTTAGAAAGCATCCTCTTCATTCTGGCAATTGATCTTAACTGGAAGAAACTACCTTTTACCACAGCACTGATCTGCTTATCAAACGACAACGTGGGATCCAAAATAACACCAAGGCTTTTAACCCAGTAGCACATATTAGAAGAGAGGGGACCAAAATGATTAGCAATGCCAGAAGAAAGAACTGAAATAATATTTTTTCCCCTACAGCTTTATCACTATTTAACTGTAAAAAAAGAAAAAAAAGAAGAAGTGTCTATCCAGCATTTAATGTCCTGAAGACAGACAAAAAGATTACAGAGAACAGGTGTTATTTTTAACGGGAAGATAAATCTGAGTGTCATCAGCATAGAAATGATACGATAAGTTGTTTCTGAATATTATAACCAAGTGGAAGCATAAATAAAGCAAAAAGAAGAGGACCTAAAATAGAGCCCTGCGGAACACCAAAAAAGATGAGCATGAGATGAGAAACATTTCCCCAAGTTAACAGAAAAAGTTATATCCTTGAGGTAAGATGCAAACCACTCTAGCACAGATCCCTGACACCCAGCTACATGATCAAGTCTTTGTAAAAGGATGTCATGATCTACAGTGTCAAATGCTGTACTTAAGTCAAGAACTAAAAAACTGCAAGAACCAGAATCAAGAGAAAGTAAAATATCATTGGCAACCTTCAATAAAGCAGATTCAGTGCCATGAAATTCTCTAAAACCTGACTGGATTGTTTAAAAAAAAAAAAACACTCAGGTACGAAGAGATCTGAGAGTAGACAACTTTTCCAGGACTTTGAAGGATCCTGAATGAAGGATAATTTGGAAATAGGTCTGTAGTTATTCAAATAATGCTGATCAAGATTATGCTTTTTTTTTTTAAATGGTTGGACTATGGCAGGTTTAAATGTGGCTGGTACAACTCCACTTGATAGAGAGTGATTGATAATAGCAGTAACAACTGGACTAAGAATAGGAAAAGCCTCTTTAAAAATTTTAGAAGGCAAAACATCAGAAGGACAGAAAGATGGCTTCATATTAGAAACAATATCGAAGAGCTGTGAAGATGACAGGTTGAAAAAGTGAAAGGGAGCTCTAATGAGGGACTCGTTCTAAAAGAGGAGAGTTTTGGAGTGGTATGTTAGACCTAATGCACTCAACTTTATGGATACAATTATTTAAAAACTGTTCACACCAATCAGCGGAGGTCTCCAATGAGGCACTAAGAGTAGAATTTAAAAAAGCAATGATTGTACTGAAAAGAACCTTCAGTCTCTGTGCATTTTGTACAATTAAATCAGACATATATTTGAACTGCTTTCTGTTAATGCTCAAGACAATCCCTGAAAATTTTATATGATATCTGAAGTTTGTCTGTCTTCCATCTGTCCTACACTCTTGTCTGAGGGTGCGAGTGGACCTATTCAACCTATTCAATAATTATGATTACAATATCACTTCAATAAATTGTTTACAATAATTTAACAATTGTGTCTTAATATACAAAAACATACATATACCAATAAAAACAACAGTAATGATAACAATTACATAGAATCTTTCAATTTAGTATATGATAACAATTCTAAATGATTCCAGGAGAAACCTTTTTAAAAATATATTTTTTTATATATATATTTTTTAAACATTATTAAAATATGTTTTAAAATTCTATTAAAATATGTTTTACACAAGAAATTCTTACACAAAAATCACAAACTGGTTTCTCTTCCCCTTTCAAGAAGACAATCATATATTGCTGGTCTTATTTTAAAATCTTGTTTCTTTAAAGAGTCCACTTTTCCTATTATGCTGATTATTATAGGATGTTGTTTTCAAAGACTCAAAGTGCTTGTAGGCAGGATTTAGAATCTGTGCAAATTTTTAAAAAAATGACGCTGTTGTTCATTTTCTATTTGTTCTAGAGCTAAAAGTAATGCACAAGATTCAGCTGTGAAAAGTGAAAACTGACATTTGTCCAGGGATACACTTGCCAAAATGTTTTGGACCAATCACTACTGCAGCAGATACATGACTGTCTGACTTTGATCCATCAGTGTATAATGGTACATTGAGATGGTAAGCTACATCTTATAATTTCTCCTGACATACATTTGGATGATTTATCTTTTTTTTGTAGGTTTTTTTTTTGTAGTTTTTCTCAATTGCTTGAACACATTTATTGAAAATATGCCTCGTATTCTCAAAACTGTTAACACAAATCCATAACGTCTCACCCAATTCTCCAAACATCCTATTTTGAGGTCAAAATGAAGCTCTACACTCAAAACCATTCACTCTTGCTGAAAGACCAAACTTTGCCCTCAGACAGTACACACAAGCCCTCAAAATTAAACACACTACAACATAGTCTAACACACTGGTGCAATAAATTTAAAACAACATTTCCAAAACTGGTAAGTTATGTTGCTTGCGGTTCCCCCCCTCACAAACTTTTTCACATGATGAACACAAAAGACACAACCAATGGATACATTGGCATATTTTTATTCATTCATGTACTTCACAGCACAACACAACAAAACAAAAACTTTTTTCCCCGGTTTTACTTTTTTTTTCTTCTTTTTTTTCTCTCCTCTAAATCTTTTTTTATATTTACTTAAGATGTGTGTGACCATCATATGACAGTAAAAGAGCACACACAAACCTTATTCTAATATGGAATTGTATTGGAATGGTAAAGAGTGTTGGTCGTGACAGGAGGGCCTTCACTCAAGGATACAATATGATGAAAAAGTCTAAGAATGTTCCACATATGGTTGATATACCATCATTGGCCTAGAAAGATAACATTCTGGGAGTCAAGAGGAGTCCTTTAGTCTCCTTTAGGAACCCTCTGTGTGACTGTACGACTGCTGGCCTTTTCTTGCAAGGAAAATAAACCTCCTCAAAGACTATTGGAAATGTTTGTCTCTTATTCGGTGATAGAATTTAGTTTGCCACCACACCTCCCTGAAGGTTCTCGAGGCAACGGTAAAGCAACTCAAATTTGGCCTTACTTGTAGCCCAGCCTCCCTCATAGTCATACCATTGACAAAGCCATGGGCAACTAGAGTGGCTTGAATTTCATCTGAGACTGCTTGTCTTCTTGCCCTTGCCCTTCGTCGTCCTCCTCCTCCTTATCCCCCCTCTATCTCTTCCTTCATGTCTTTCTGGATCCATTGTTCCAAAACTCAAACTAATTTGGGCCCTTTTATCTATCTATTGAAGGATCTGATTAATGTGTATTAAATTTTGACTCAATGGGCCCTATTTTAACGATCTGAAATGCAAGTATCAAACGCGAAACGCAAGTAACTTTGTGGGCGGGTCTCAATTGTATGGAACGTATGCTTAATTTGTGAAAATTTCTATGTCACTGTCCATCTTTATTATGTGGGTTTAGGGGGCACGTAGATCTAGACTATGTACGGAACTTTCTTTTTTTTTTTAAGCGGAAAATTTATTTTCAAATATATGCATTTATAGTGTATATAAACAAATATATATATTTTATAATGACATAATTATACATATACATGTACATTTATATGTTTTAAATACAATCATGATTACTGTAGGCTAATATATGTAGCAGTGCATTCAGTTACTATTTATTTTCAAATATATGCATTTATAGTGTGTATATAAACAAAAATATATTTTATAATGACATAATTATACATATACATGTACGTTTATATGTTTTAAATACAATTATGATTACTGTAGGCTAATATATGTAGCAGTGCATTCAGTTACTATTTATTTTCAAATATATGCATTTATAGTGTGTATATAAACAAAAATATATTTTATAATGACATAATTATACATATACATGTACGTTTATATGTTTTAAATACAATTATGATTACTGTAGGCTAATATATGTAGCAGTGCATTCAGTTACTTTTAAAAGGACAAAAATAAGGTGTCAGTGTATTTCATTAGACTTTAACTTTGTCAGCTATAAAAAAAATCTAGCATTTCCTCCGTAAATGAAATGTGTAAGCTAGATTTATGCCTATTTTTTCACATCTTCATGGACACAACAATGATTTCCCTTTAAAACTTTAGACTAGGTTTTTCAGTGGCGGAATTGTTTTATAAACCTGCAAAATAGCACCAGGGAACGTTTGCGCCGGAACACGCCTCCTCTTTGGTCTGAACCACCACCGGGAGCGCAAATGCATTTCCTAGTTTACCGACGTGCGTCTGTGGAGGGAAAAGTCCGCTGTGCGCGGGTGCAAAATAGGAATGATACATGCGTCGGTGTACAAAGTCAATTGCGCTGGGTGCAAGATAGGGCCCTTAGTGTTTCCACCTGGGTAATTGTGTGCTAACTGAGCTGAAGCTGTGCTGACTTGAGTGAACAATATTGAATGCTAGTGCTTTCTAAATGACAACATGGTGTGTGACAACAAGGCAATGAGAAATGAAGAGATTTGTGTGTAGAGTTTTGCAGTGACAGTTAAACAAATCTGACTCATGTGTCAAAACAGGGAATAGTGTTTATGGTTTAGTGAAATGGGTGTGATTTTTGATAAATGGCATTATGGTTTTGAAATTTAGTTCAAAAGCCTGGTTATAGTGTTTAAGCAATCGAGAAATACTGTAATACCGAGCCAGGTTCACGATGACAGTAAGATTTTTAATATACATTATTAAATATTCATATATTTTAATATTTAATATAGGGCATAGATGTGTTGATGTTATATCTATATTAATGTCCGTATTCTCCTTTTTTAACTTTACAATTAACGATTAAGTGTCCATTTGTCTGGTGACTAGTGAGGTACATGTAGCTGGAGTCTCTTTGAATGTGGTTGGTAAAGTTGTAATTTGTAATAACCTATTGTCGATATGCAGCTTTTCTGCATAAACGTTTTGCCATGAGAGATATAAAGTAGACACTGAGAATTCAAGTTGTCAGAATACAGGGCACATCCTGATTTAGCAGAGTTAGACGCGTTACTGTATTTTTACTGTTTTTTCCTTGATCCTGGAACAACATTCCAGTCTGTAGATTTTGTCCAAACCCTATCCCTACCCCTAAATCTAACCCGTCCCATTAGTTATTCCTAAAATCAGAGGGAAACGATAGGTGAATAACACTGATGTAGAAGCACCTGGTTGTAAGCCAAACATGACATATACCGTAAACTTGGCGCTGAAATCTGATTGAAATGTTGTTCCAGAATAAACAAAGATGATGTTGTTCCAGGAACATGTTGCACTTGGTGAAATCAGGTTCCGCAAATCCAGGAGTCATACAAATTTCTTTGCTCTTCAGGAGTCTTACCGCTTGACTGCTCGTCCCCGTAGCGTTTGTGAGACGGTGCATAGAGGAACATAAGGGCAAACACATAGAGGTTCCACATGCCATAGATCCCAGTGAAGAAGGCGCTGTTGACCTGAACCGTGTATCCGCCCCAGTGCCAGTGACCCTCATTCACCTGTTAACATATAACACGTACATAACAATGACCATCATCTGAAGGAATCCATTCACCTATAATCTACAATGAAATATCATATAGAAACAGATTTAGTGGATAACTAATCTATACCTGGCTTATGATGAAGAAGATTACAGTCATGGCAGCACATGCCAGCGTGACCAACATCAGAAATTTGAAGCGGAAGATGAGGCCCTAAGATAATAAAATAAAATCATCATTAAAGAAACTCAAGCTATAAAAATGCAAAATGATAATATAAACATATGGAACTTTTAAAATAAAAGTATTATAAAACTTATAATCCATAAAACAATTATACATAATTGACATTAAAGCTACTACTACTCAATTTGGGCTCAGTAAGATTTTTCTTTTTGAATTTTTTTAATATAATTATACATTATATAGACGCATTAAACTGATGAAAAGTGACAGAGACATTTATAATGATACAAAAGTTTTCCATTTCAAATAAATGCTGTTCTTTTAAATTTTCAACAAAGAATGCTTAATATTTTTGTGGAGTCTGTAATATGTTTTTAAGCAGCTGTTTTCATAATTGACCATAAGAAAATTCTCTTGAGAATCAAATCATCATATTAGAATGATTTCTAAAGGATCATCTGACACTGAAGACTGAAGTAATGATGCTGAATATGTGAAAAATATAAAACAGATACAATATTTCACAATATTAGTTCTGTATTTTAGATTAAATAAATGCAGCCTTGGTGAGCACAAAAATTTAGGACATAGTAATTCTCAACATATGATCACATCATAAGCTATTCACTACTGATATAAAAGCTAGCACTATCTATCTAGGTTACACATTACCTCATAGTGCAGTCGACGAGCCTTCGTCATAGCAGGTAAGGACGACCTTTTCCCGCTGACGTTTCTGAACACTTGGAACACCATGAAGCACAGGAACAGGAAGTAGAGACATGCACAGATTCCTGCTACAATAATGAAGGCCATCTGCACCAACCTCAGTTAAAGTCATAACTTTACTATACTATTGTGCTGATTTCTGTACTTCTGTGATAGTGTTGTAGTATGCATGGTGTTAAGACATCTTCCTGTGGATCATCATTTAGTCCAGACGCCTTTACTACATGTTAAGCCTGAACAGATGTGGTATGCAAGGCAGTAGAACAGGGTTTCTCAAACTCGGTCCTGGAGGGCCACTGTCCTGCACAGTTTAGCTCCAACCATGATCAAACACACCTGAGCAAGCTAATCAATGTCTTCAGGATCACTAGAAACTCACAGCTAGGTGTGTTTGATTAGGGTTGGAGCTAAACTGTGCAGGACACTGGCCCTCCAGGACCGAGTTTGAGAAACCCTGCAGTAGAAGATGCATGACCAGAATACAAGACTGAACATCACTGGGTTTTGACCATCAGCCACCATCATAAAGAGTTTCTCTTCAATTAAGAAACATCTGTATCGACAGCCCACACTTTCAGAAGGATACAGCCAGTTCTGTCCCAACATCTGAGGCCCAGATACTGTAGAAAGGATTCTTCAGCTGTACTCCTCTAAAAAGTAAAAAAATTAAATAAAATTGGTTTACCCAGCAGCACTAAGCAGTCAAGAACTCGAGTTAGATGGGAACTAAAGAGTTACTTCATGCAAAGAATGCGGGAAGTTCAACGTTGGCTCACCTCTCACACATATCAAAGATGAAGAGGCAGAATGAGCCAAAAACAATGGGTCCAACCTGTTTCCAGTACACAGAAAAACGGTTTCTCTCAGTCTGGTCCTAGAACAAAACAACAAAAGAAAGCATTAAAGTAATACGTTTTGAATATGGAAAACATATTCCAAAAAGGAAAAATTGGCTCCAACCATGAGATGTTCTCCACAGAAGATGATCCAGAAGGAAAGCAGCATGGCGTAGAAGATGCCCTGACGGATGTCACCAAAGAGCAGCATCCAGGTCCAGTCGAAACCCACTGAGAACCATTCCACAGGGATATTGATGAAGGTCATGGAGATTCCCAGAGCAAAGATAACCCTGAAAGAGAGCAAAGTGTACAGAGATAGGATCATTATCAATATACTAGCAAAGATCACTTTATTACCAACGTATATCTGAGAAGATATCAAAAGAGTAGAACCAAGAAAAAAAAAAAAAAAAAAAAAAAAGGTCAAACAAATTTGATTCCATCTTGCTCTTTGTTCTCTAGTGTTCAAAAGCAGGCATGCTAGGACAAGCTAGAAGACCATTTGGTGAGACTGAGATGGGGTGTGACTTCAAACACATGAATCACATTCCAGGCTGCCCGATCGAGGCAGAAAGAGACCATATTGTGTTGGAATGCTGGGAATTTCCCATGAGTTCAACTCTGGTGAGGGTACGAACTACGAAGGTGCATTTGATTTGCTGCCGATGTGAACAAAGCAGCTTTTCAGCTGTTGAAAAGTAAAACTTGACAAGCGATCCTTTTTTAAAGAAATAAGGCATTAAATTAATAATACTTTAAGACTGTTACAAAAGATTTCTATTACAAATAAATGTTGTTCATTTATTCAATCCTGAATAAATGCATCAGAGTTTCCACAAAAATATTAAGGAGCTCAACCGTTTTCAACATCGCTAATAATAATAAATGTTTCTTGAGCAGAAAATCAGCTTATTAGAATGATTTCAAAAACTAAAAAGAACCACATGGAAAAAACTAGGCGTTTAGCTTCCTCTTAAACATCAAGGGCACAAAAAAAGCTAGCTGTGAAGTGCAAGAATGCAAGACAGCACACATCCATGACGTCAACTAAAAAAAGCTGTTCCCTGGAGACGTGTGTAACTTGCACACACTGTCGGCTCCACTGGCATGAAGCAGCATTCTGGCATCATTCCAATAATAAGAAAATCAGCGGGGAGCTCATGTCACACATTCTTGGGCTTCTCTCTTTGAGATGTAAAAAGGGATTCTAGCCCATCTTGACACATAAGTGGAACAGTGTGCTAGTTGGCTCGGCAAAGCTTTTAAAACATGAAAGAATAATTATCCTGCCTGTGAGTCACACAAAGTATGACTGCTTGAGAGCTTTCGGTCTTCAGGGACTGCTAGTGCCAAACCAGAGTGAGGGAGAAATGGATAGATGGTGCATGTGGTGTTTAGTTTGTAAAGAAGAAAGATGTAAAAATTATGAAAAAGATTTTATCAGGAAATATGAATTTCTAAAATAGTATCATATCAAACACTGTTCACAGAGTAATGCATTTTGTATTGAGATATTAAATGCTAAATGCATTCCTATAGCTCAAACAGTTGAGCCAAGGTCATGGTTCAATTGTCGGGGAATGCATGAATTGATAAAAAGTATAACAAAAATGCAATGGAAGTTGCTTTGAATAAGAGCGTGCATACTATACACATAAATATATGCATGCATGTATAAAATGTTTAGGATTTATGATTTTCATCAGAATTAACCTACTCTGACCAGATTTAGAGACCAGAATATCACAGAGACTTGAGAGAGGACTCATTTGACTCAGGCCAGTAAGCAGGCACCTAGCAACCACATAGCAACACTGTATAAACAACTCGTAACCCCTTTCAGCCAAATAGCAATGCCCTGGCAACCACCCCAGCCAAAAAATTTTAATAATAAAATGTTTCCTATAGTCAGACCAGTGTGAGGATCTAAGTTATCTTATATTCCTTCATTCCATTGACCAGTAAACTACTAAAACCAGAAACATTCTAGTCCCATGTTAACATTTGACCTAGAAGCCAAGTTTAAGTGACAGAAACATAGCTTTACTTTTCCAGCAGGACGGGTGGCCTGGTCATCTGGGTGATTCTCTTCCAGTACCAGATCATGATAATGAGGATGCTGGGAGTGAGGAACGTCTTCATGGCAAACCAAACCTTGGTGAAGCCACCGTTTTGATGAATGCCCTGGAAAGTTATATTGAGAGGGACGTTATAGTGACATCATGAGAAACACATTAAGGACACTTAATTGATGGGCATGGTTGTTTGCTGAGAGTCAAATAAGAAGAGCAAGGCAAACAAAAGTGAAGATTAAGAGGTGATGCAATCCAGATGTCTTCAGTCCACTAACATTTGTATAACCATTGCCCTGTCCAGAAGTGTGTGCCAATTATAACAAGCCGAGACTGGGCCAAAATCCTCCCATGCAAACAATGCTCAAACAAAACCGTCTACACAACAGTGAGTTTTAAACATGCATCTATGACCGTATTAAAACTCACCACAAGACGGATGTCTCTGATTTCTCCAATCCCGATGTTGACTTTTTTGCGTTCGTTGACAGGTAGCCGGATGTTGAGGAGATAGTACTTATGGGCCACGCTGCCAACCTCCATAAAGGGCAACAGGTCACAATCATAGTAACGGCCTTCATACTCAGAAGTCTGAAGAAAGAAAAAAAAGTGCTTACAGAGACTGAAGGGAACTAGTCAAGTACAAGCCAAATTCATTTGGACAATTTGAGAATAAAATCGGCCAACGACAAGCCACAGCCTTGTAGCTTGTAGAATGGACTTAACACTTCCAGTAAGGGGTGTGTTTGGATCTGGTATGGGTCAGAAATGACTAGTGTGTTTACCTTGGTTGCAGTGAAATTGCAGCTCAGTTTGCGATGTTCTATGGAGTGGGCCATCTCAGTCCACTCACTCAGGGTGCTGTCTCTGTAGGCCAGACCAACGTCCATGGTGACCAAAGCTCCATCATCTACACACCAACATCCAACACACTTACTTCAGTTTGAAATATCAGAACAATTCTGCACTTTAACCAGTCACAGTGGCTGCATTATAGAGTAATCAATTAGTATAATTGAATATTAACCCATATGACTTCTTTTCTACTGTGCAACACAGAGGTGATTTTTTTAAAGAATATCATGACCACTCTTTTTCAAATTATGAAAGTAGATGAGGAGTCTCAATCTCCAAAAGGTAAATATAAGTATTTATATGACTAACGATATCCATATGACTCGTTGTCCAAGTTAAACCAAGTTACCTGAAAACATACAATTGCAGCTAATTGAAAAAAAAAAAAAACTAAAATAGTTTGAAAGTAATTTAATTTATTGCCTGATAATCTTCCCCCGTTAACCGCTACAACTGGATCAGGGCTGGATTCATAAAACATTAAGAATAAAATTCTTCCTAATTGCAATTTTCATTTAATATGATTATTATGGTAATCTGAAGGCAGTGCAAAAAGAGCTGATCAGCGAGTCTTCGGCAAGAACCGCCATATTTGAGAACTTAGAGTTTTTAAAATATTTAGACTTCAAGAATTGCACTCTTATAAAGAACTTAAAATTCAACAAAACATTTCTTAACTTCTTTATTAAGAATATTTCCATGAATCCGGCCTCTGATTTGTAAATGAATAATTTAGGCCAATTTTGTGAACTAGATCAAATCGATTAATTGAAATGATCATATTTCTTAGTGAATGTTAAATTCAGTCACTTACTCAATCATCGTCTTAAAGGGCAAGAGTCGTATGAACCATTTTTACTGTGCTTTTTCTGCTCATTTTAGATTAACATCATTAGTCAGGATATAGCTCAAATTCACGTTCTGTGTACCAAAAAAAAAAATTGAATCACATGCAACAACATGAGGGTGAGTACATGACAGAATTTTAATTTGAGATAACTCTTATCTCTTCGAGACCTTCACATCTGAAAAAAATGAAATGAGTGCCTGCTGACTGAAGAACAGCAGTGGACATTTTCACACAAGGCCAAATGCAGACACGTGAAATGACAGCTTCATGACAGCTCATACCATTCTCATGAATAAGCCCTGCCATTGTTGTGTGGCTAAAAGTAGCTCAAGGTAACCTGGGAGTCATTTAATCTACGGAAACCCTATTCAAGTCAATCATAACCTCACAGACTGGCATTTTCGTAAATGTTCAAAACTTGGGGATTGTCAAAGTATTAGAGAGTCATGTGGTGTGATTCTCCTGAGCTTTGGGAAAGCAGGAGGTAGCTGGCAAAGGGGCCCGTGGTTTAGATCGCTTTGCACAGCCCTGTGTGTTCCACTTCACCTCTCTAAAGAGATCCTTGTTGTGTTATGAAACAAGCTGGAGAGCACTAAAGAGAATTCCTGGACGTGGAGGACTGAGCTTTATGGGGGGAGGGGCAGGAGGTAAAGAAAGGCAGAGAGCGGCAGACATTATTAGCCCTGTCCTCTCTCCTCCAGCGTGTCTGCAGTGGCCCCCACCTACGAGCGGCTGTGCCAAAGAGCTTTGAATGTCAGCTTAGCGCACACAAACATTCCGCCCGGGCGCAGCGCGCATCACCCCGGCGACCAAGCCATTTCAACAGCTGTGTTATTGCTGGAGACCGTCCAAACTGTGGCTGCTTGGGCCAGAGAGATGAGAAAGCGAGAACCAATGGCACTCCATGGAAAATGAAGCAGAGGGGCTGGTGACAGGGGCGTTGCTAGACCCTTTTTGAATAAAGTTTTTTTTCGTGCACCTGTAGACTTTTCCTGATGAGTAGATATGTCTGAAAATAAGCTTTCCTATTCATTGAGCATAGTCATTTACATCATTTGAATTATTTAAAACTTGAAGGCTGATTGTAACAATAAGCGAAAATATCCTGCGCATCTTCTTCAGTCCGCCCTCTCGCTGTGCTCCTCCTCCTTCACTTTTCCCTGTGGAATACTCGACTTGCGGTCAGTCACACGATCATAATACGACGTAGTTGAGGATAGGTAACTACCAGGCGGCTAATGCTTATTTATGTGATGAGTAGTACCCTATTTGAATTTTTATTATTTAGTTGAATGAGGACATCCCGTTTTCCAGATCCAATTTACTTGGCACAGATTTGATCATTAGCTTCTTAACTACTAAAATAAAGCTTGCTTATCTCTACTAATTTGGCCTTGTTTGCTGCTTGATCATCAGTGAAAGCTTTTTGAAGTAATATGATTACAGAAAATGAATAAATACGACTCCTAAAGTCACCAGAATTAAATGTTTTGGTGTGGTTTCTTGAGGGGGTGGGGGGGTTATGCCCCCTAAAATTTTGGCCTGTGCTCCAGTGATGATCAAACTCTAGAAACACCCCTCGTGATCCAATTTATATCTAAACTAATCAAATTCTATAAATATTTATTACTATAATAAAAAATGTTTTTTTAAAGTTTGCTTAAAATGTTCTGTTTAACCAGCATGAGGATTTCCTAGCCTCGTATCTAGATTCTGACAATTCTTTTGTATAAATCAAACGAAATCAAACCAACTGCAATCTGATGATGACCTGTGAAGAGATGACACCAACCCCTGCAAGGACTTCAGATGACGCCAACTCTGAATCAACATACACAACTGCAACATTTTCTATATATTGTAATTATTACGATCACAACTGCTGTAACAATTGCTTTAATGAAATCGTTTCTGCCTAAATTAATACATGATATTAACTAACTGCATTATTTGTATTATCTTAGAACTGTGCATTTATGACATTTGGACATTACTTTGACAGTCAGTCGGTGTCCATCTTTCTGTAAAGCTGCTTTGAAACTATATGTAATATGATATGCTATAAAAGCGATATAAAAACCTATTTGAACTGATTGAATGTCATGACGCAGCAGTGCAGCCAAAGTTCGTCTCCAGGGTTTTGGTAATAAAAAATGTGTTTAAGGAGTTGATTTGCATTGGTGTCTTTGCCCATGTGCCATCTGTAGTTTAAAAGCAGCAGTAACGCGCCTCTCTCTTTTTTTTTTCTCTGTACAATATGTTACTTTTTCAGAATGAATTGACTTTCCAAACATTGCACAGTACGCCTGTGTTGGGTGAATGCAGAGTGCCAAATGAATCCCTGCTAGGACCTTATTAGAGGAGACCGTTGACAGTCTGTGAGGTCTTGCTCAGAGAACAGGACACACACAGAGAGAAACAGCTCTGGCAGAAGATCACACAAGACTCATGGTAAACACATAACATCTGGCTGAGGAGGATCTTCAAGGAGAGCGCGTTCCAGATGGTGCTACAAAACCCTGAACAACAAAAATAGTTTCTTCAAGTGCCAAATGCATATGATAGAAATGCACAGCAAATATAATGCAATGAAACAAGCGAATTTTTTTATTTTTTGCTGGTTTATGCATAAGCATGTGCTTCAGGGTGGAGTATATAACAGCAGGAGCATGGTGGTTTCCTTCCACACTAGCAGTTAACGTGTTAAGAAACCAAAAAGACTCCTCCTACATTTCTCAAGACATGAATAGCCAAAGGTTCTCCTGCTGCTAGAAGGAGCCGATGTTCCGCTCACTTTCCCAGACTGCTCTAGCTCAACAATGGCTCTTCATTAGTGGCCAGTGTTATCCGCTTAATCCCATCTTTGAAAGGGCAGACTTGGAGCCGTTCCAGATCCACACCCTCCCACAACCAGATGATTTTGAATGGCAACAGTACTATGCAAGTCTTCACGGCTGGAACCAGTCAGGTTCAAACAAAGACACAGTAATTTGACAAATCAAGAGAAACTGTCAAGAAGAGCCTGATTTAAATAATAAATTGTGATGGAATGGAACCATCTAATAAGATCAGATATTAATAGTCATTATTTAGTCTACACTAATCCAGGTACATTTGAAAAAGCATCTTTCTCTCTACGTTTTGGCCTTCCATCCACACATCATTTTTTTTTTTTTTTATAATGTATTATTATCATTATTTTTCTCTGTATTATTCTTGTTATTTTATCACTTGTCTCAGATAATATTCATTTTGTTTTGTTCTGTGAAAAATATAAATAAAAAGTAAAAAAAAAAACTGGATACATATCAAAAAGCTGTTTTCCCGTTGTAGTGTGGACTGTAAAAAAAAAAGGAAGGTATTTGAAAATGATGACGCATGTTTAGTCATGTGATTATTGTACCAATAGATCTCTCTTTATAGTGGTATGTACCTGCTGTGTGCTAGTCATTTTTCACATTGTTGCTAAAGATAAAGTTTCCTTCTTCATATTACATTCCCCCAAAGATGACAGAAAATGTACTCGCAAGTGCTGTCCAGTGGAAAAACATGTTGACTAGGGATGCACCGATATGAAAATGTTGGCCAATACCGATTACTCTTTATATTTGAAAGCCGATAATCGATATATTGGCCGATAAATCTAATAAAAAAATTATAAATGTAAGAGCCTGATTACAAAAGCAAAAGTCTCACCATTAAAAGCCATGTCCAAAGCACCTTAACATGATTCAAATATATACAGTACAATAGCCTATAGTGAACCAGTGTAAAATTCCTTAACTTTTCAAATGAATTTTACACTCTGATGGCCAAATTTCTCTATCAAAAGAAAACTACTGCCTTACAATGAAATAAAACAATGCCTAAATAATGCAAACAAGTCATTGGACTACACGTATAAAAAAATACAAATGCATGTGCCATAGATAAATAAAATGGAATAGTCTACTCAGACAATAATTAAATCATTTTAATTAAACCATATTGTTTATGAAAATAATCTGAGAAAAAAGTGCTAGTTATTGTTGACAATGGTCAACAGCAGCATTTTCCTTAAATGGAGTGGCGACCTGAGTAAGTGGTGATGTATTTTGCTACTAAAATGATTGTGCCAGAAGAACAGCGTGAGAACTTTGATCTCTCAGTTTCATCTCAGAGAGCTTTTATGACGTTTTATTCATGCACAGTATTTACATTTCAGTGTGGACTGAAAACTCTAGTGTGGATGGAGAGCTTTTGAAACGAAAATGCTGATTTCATATGCATCTCTGGATTAATATAGACCAAATTAATCTTAATCTTCAAAAGTTGATTTTGTAGGTGTATCTTAATTCATGAAATGGCAATGAAACCAGATGGCAGGACTACATTCCTTTTATTATCCTCCAATTGTCTGTGTCAAAGCCTAGAGCATTTCCCCCCCTACCTGCATGCTGACTAAATCCTTATTGAGGTCCCTCAGGCTCCAACTACAACAGTGAGAAAACAGACCATCCATCATTGTTAGTCCTCTCACAGCATGTGAGAAATCCAATCTACTTTTGGGTGAATAGAATGGGAAAATCCTCTGGGTGTTCATTTGTCCCCTCCTACACTTTCAGCAAAATAGCGATGTTCTCATAAGCTTAAAAACCATATAGTGATATCATGTTTTTGGAGGGAAGATGAGCAAAATATGACCTGCTCAAACACATACACACATTTTCATCACTTACCAATCGGGTTTTGCATTTTGAATGCGATGTCAAGCTGGAGGATAACCAACATGAACTGGAACCAGGCACTCATCTCTCTGTTGGGCAGAGGAATGTGGACCGCAAACACAATGTTGTTGGCCTCGATTCTCTTGGCCGTGGCTTCATCAAAGTCTCTGATCTTGCTGCACTGGTCGGGGCCCCATGGCATGAACCATTTGGAGCCCTTATGGTGGGTCTTCACGGTGTCCACACACTTGGTGGCCAGGTAGTGGACGGCGGTGGTGGGACTTGGAGCTGCAGAAAAAGATTTAAATTATGCATTATATGAATAATTTAAGAACAGTCTGTCTAACAAGTTATAATAACTTGAGATATTTTGTGTCCATATTTTGCATATAAGCAAGAGATAAGAAAAATATCTCTGCATTTTACATTGAAGAACCTTTTTGAATTGCAAGGAGCATTTATATGTATTCATATTCTATCTATATATTTTTTTCATTATTGCTATTTGTCCTGAGATGACCACTTCAATAAAAGCAATATATTTATGTAACATTTTATAAAATGTTATAAATTTGATAGTTTCATAAATTTATCAAATACCAAGTAAATTTTTATTTGTAAAAATATGATTTAGTGTGAATGATTTGTAAATAATAATACATTTTAAATTCATACAGAAATCCATAAGTGCATATTAAGCTAAACAATGCAGACTGAGAGAAAAGACCAGCAAATGTGAAAATTAATACTTGTATCCAGCAAGGATGCATTAAAAGTAACAGTAAAGACTTTTACATTGTTACAAAAAATTATTTCAAATAAATGCTGGTCTTTTGAACTTTTTATCAAAGTACCCTTAAAAAATGTATCACAGCTTCCACAAAAATATGAAGCAGCACAACCGGTTTCAACATGGATAAGAAAACGTTACTTGAGCAGCAAATCAGCATATTAGAATAATATGTGAATGATCATGTGACTATGTAGACTGGAATAAATTACATTTTATTGTAAAATAGGCTATATTCAAATAGAAAACAGTTCTTTTAAATTGTAATGATATTTCACAATATTACTGTAGATCAAATCAATGCAGCCCAAAACTTACCACCCCCATATTTTGAACGGTAGTGTATAATGAAAAAAAGGCCCTACACAATGAATACAAGACTTGTAAAGTGACTCTCTGATAAACTCTTGCTAAGAGGGAGTCATTAGCATGAGAAAGTACGGACAGGCTTCCTCCACCATTCAGGAGGCTGGTCCTGGTAGTTTGTTAAGTACGAGTCAATAGATCCCTTCCTGGGTCATTGAGGACATCTGAAGTGACCGGGAAGTGTGAGATAATGTGAACCAGCCTGTGGCTTGAGGACACTGTTCAGGTTCAGTCTCGATTCCAAACGGTGAAAGCAAAGCAACATTAAAATGGCCCCAATATTTTAAAAGCTAATGTGTGGGCTTATAAATTGCTCTGTTCCTGTTTTGAGGGGTACAAGCTACAACCCTGTTCCTGTGAAATATACTGAGCAAACTAAATTAGCTTTACTAAACCTCTTTCAGTTCAATTATTCATTGACCCACAATCCTGAGAACAAACCCTCTTCAAAATACCACCATAAAATAATGGTCGCCTTTCGGCCCGGTGACCTCATGCCGTGTTTAAGATGTCCAATAACAGGGGGAGCAGTGCGCCTTTCTACTCAATTACCCAGTCTGCCACCAGCCACCGAACAAACACAAAAGAATCCCGCTTCATTAAATCAATCGCAGGCAAGAATAGCCAAAGCAAGCTAATTTATCACCATTCATCCCACATTCTGCAGGAGACCAAGAAATGATTCCCTTCCTATCAAAACCAGAAGGAAGTCTGAGGTTGCGAAGGGGAAGTGTGGATGAGGACGAACCGTGTTTCCCCAATAGTGCAAAACAGAACAAGCTACATGGAAAAGAATACTCAATCCTTAAGATAGAAGGGAATATTTGATCGCTGTACAGTCAAAAAGGGCGTAGAATAACATTGGTGAGGTCGATTGGAAATGCAGACAGGAGCCTGTGGGAGCAGAGGGCTTGTCTGTTCAGATGTAGGATCAAAGAAAACTTCTAGAGATGCACCTCGTTTAACCCTTTACTGGCCCTTATTTATTAACCCTTTCACTGAAGAATAGAAACACAAGTTAATGCACTACACTTCACTAAAATAAACATAACATTTGTAATATACAATATACTTTACTGTTAAAGGAAATGTTAGCTAGCTTTGTCTATTGTTTGCACACAGAAAACTGTCTATAACATCATGCTTTTGTTAATATGTCTCTTACACGTTGTACTAAGATTTCTCCTGAGTTGTATTAGTCTAACTGCTCTAACTTTAAGTTATTCATACTGAACAGCTATTAAAAAGTTGGTTCAAATATAAAATGTGCGTTTATGATACACAAACCACGCGTGGGTATATAGCAAAAAAATCTCTTAATAATTATCAAGCTATTTTTAAACAGTACTGACCGACAAATACATTCTTTCACGGTCAAATATTCAAGCTCAAGTGGGTTTAAACAAGCAGAGTCTTTCTCGGGCTAGTTCCTCAAGGATTTTCAGGTAGGCTACCTGGGAAAAACAAGAAACTTCAGGGCGCAGAAGTAGCGAGTAAAACTAAATGTCGCGTCTCTCTTATATCGGCTCTGAAACTTCCAGGCGGAACGCTGAAAGCAGCAGCACAAAGACTGCAGCAGTCGACGGGTGAAAATAAGCGCCCATCTTTGACACTACTGTAACAAAGCCATTCCGCAACTTTTCACTCCTTGCCATTACGCAAGTAACACTTGTTTTTTGCTAGAAAAACACACAATTTTGCACACCAGAACGAATGACCACACACAGTGCAGCAAAAAGCCAGAACTAAAATCTAGGCGGATTTGTAAAAGTAGCCACTCACCAATCAGTCCTCCGACCATAAAGGAGAACGCCTGGAATAAAAGGAGGATTACTCCCACAATCACCAACTTTTTGGTGCTCATATTCTCAATAATTGCTCCAGCCATTTTCAAAGTGTCTCTTTCGCTAGGATTGAATGCAAAGAAACGAAAGTCACTGCATCCAGGTGGACCAGTGCGCTGTCCGAGATTAAGTGCGCGACACGGGCTGTGTCTCAAACCCCCAGTGAACTGCCCGTGTTGCGCTCTTCATAGGGAACTGTATGGGAAAGGGGATGACCACGTGACCCACCCTGCATCAGGAACAGAGTGCACGTGACGTCATGCCAGACTCCTGGCCAGATGCACAAAACTCAAAGCTTTTCATTGGCCACAGTGTGCAAAACAGCAGTGGTTGATTTTATGCTTTCAACATTTTTAGTAGGCTACGTAATCATTTTAATACAAAACATTGTTCATATTGTCATCTGTGATAATCTCTATATTTTATTATGTTTATAATAAAAATAATAATAAATTGTATTGTTATTATTACTAGAACAATCTTTATTCTTAAAAATATCTGATTGGCTTTAGAAACCAATATTAAATTTGTGATATTTTAAGTATAATAATAATACAAAATAACATATTTTCAGCATCTATAAGTATTTATCACAATTTTTTTCTTTTGTCAAATCAACTTACATCATTTATGTGGTTCAGATAACACAATATTTTGAGTTTCTGATGATTACACCAATCTCCTTCATTGTATTAACTCAAATTTTTTAATTCAATTAACTCAAATTTGAAGGCAACCAGGTTACTAAGCCTACTTTAAGTTAAACCAACAATCATTTTACAGTGTAATAATAATAATGTATTATTATTGTTATTATTATTATTATTAGGAATTAAGATCATTCTCATTTGAAAACTGAAAACAGTAAACAGAAAATGACACTATACACATACAGGAAACACATTCACTGACAGTCTATGTGGCTAAAATTATGCTGTTCTATGAATTTTTCAGATTGTGCTGGAGGCAACTGAGAGCCTCCCCAGCTGCCATGCAAAACCTGACAATAGCACAGACCTCTTCATTTAAGCCTTGTGTTGCTGCTACGGTTGGAAATATTAAACTCTGAGCGAGTAATAGATGATACAAACATATTTTACAACATTATATGGGTGTTATTTAACCGTTTCAAATTCAGACTACTCGTTTTTAATTGTATTGCCCTTTCAGTTTTTCATAGAGTCTGAATCCTTAGATGTCAGCATGTGAGAACGTAAAAGGTAACATTTAAAATCAAATGACAACCTCTGTAAAACGTTCTCAGGTCTTGAACACGACGGTTGATTTATCACCGTTTTCCACAATATTACTAAAGAAGAAGCTTGCATTGTTTTCTAGCACTGTCCAGTGCCAGCTCTGGGGTTTTTTGGTCAACGGGCAGCAGCTATATGTTGATGTATCATCTCTCCTGGTAAGCAGAGATGGTAAGCAGCGATGTACCATCTCTCCCTAATCACATTTTCAAACGTGGATACAGAGAGAGCTGTAGATCTCAAGAGGATGACACAAGATGACTTCAGTTCAGGACAGTACCCATATCCACCTATGATTCTTAGGACATCACTCAGCTGCTGTAAAAATCTGTTCAAAACTTGCATGTGCATCATGATAACGATTTCAGACAAGTTTGTGGCAAACATGGCTTTTTAGGGAGGATAGGTTCTCTAGAGAAAACAGGTAGCCTAGTTACCCAGCTTCTTGGCAAAAGAGAACAGCGTCATTGAATATGATCTAGACTAGACCAACGCCTATGACTCATGTGACTTAATGCTAGAGATCCTGTTTAAAGTCTAGCTGAGGAGGAGTATAACAGATAAACACATAAGTCTGTCATTGTGATACAAATTGAAATGAATGTTGTAATAAAATTATATTGTGGTAAATCAATTATTCATACACTACTATTTAAAAGTTTGAGGTAGGTAAGGTTTTTAAATATTTTAGGAAAAAGCCTCTTATTCTCACCAAGACTGCATTTATTTGATTGAAAATTCATTGAAAACAGTAATATTGTGAAATATTCTTAAAATAGAAAACAACTGTTCCTAACTAGGCCCTATGGGTAGATTAGATTGTAAGCAAACAATAAGTTCTCATTATCAATGTGTTGGATGCAAGAGAAATGGGCAGGAATAAAAATCTGAGTGACTTTGACTAGGTCCAAATTGTTATACCAATGCAACTGGGTCAGAGTATGTCTGAAATGGCAAGGCTTGTGTGCTGCTCCCAGTCAGCAGTGGTGAAAATTGACCAACAGTGTCCGAGGAGGGACAAACCACAAACCAGTGACATGGTGTTGGGCGCCCAAGGCTCATCCAGGTCATCCAAGGCTCAGACCAGACGGGATACAAGAGGGAAACGAAGTCTGTCCCGTCTGGTCTGAGCCAACAGAAAGTCTAGTTTGGCACAAGTTGCACACAATTTTAATGATGGTTATGAGAGGAATGTGTCACAACATACTGTGTAGCCTATGATGACCCCTGTACACCATCAAAAGCTCCTACAGTGGATGAGCGTCAGAATTGGAGCAGTGGAAGAAGGTCGGCTGGTCCGATGAGTCGCTCTTTCTTTTACATCACGTGGACAGCCATGTATGTATGCGCCGTTTACCACGGGAAGTGATGGCACCAGGATGCACTGTGGGACGAGGACAAGCAGTGGAGGGAGTGTGATGCTCTGGGCAATGATCTACTGGGAAACCCTGGATCCGGCCATTCATGTGGACGTTCATTTGACACGTGCCACTTACCTAAACATTGTTGCAGACCAGGTACACCCCTTCATGACAATGTTCCCTGGTGGAAGTGGTCTCTTTCAGCAGGATCATGCACACATTGTTCAGGAATGGTTTGAGGAACATGATAAAGAGTTCAAGGTGTTGCACTGGCATCCAAATTCCCTAGATCTCAATCCAATTGAGCATCTCTGGGATTTGCTGGACCAACAAGTTTGATCTACGGCAGCTCCACCTCGTAACCTACAGGACTTAAAGATCTGCTCCTAATGTCTTGGTGTCAGATACCACAGGACACCTTGTGGGTCGGCGCTGTTTTGGCAGCACAAGGAGGACCAAGAGCATCTTAGGCAGGTGGTCATAATGTTTTGGCTCATCAATGTATATTATGGTAATTAAAATGATGAATTTGTATGTCCATGTCATATGCAGTAGTATAGCAAATTAATCTTCTCAAAATTTATTAAAGTTGAACAACAAAGAACAAGCTGAAAATATATCAATGGCTTTTGTGTAAAAAACAATTCAAAGAATTTTGCCACACATTTTTATAACATGTTGACACGTTAGGAGGTCATACAGAACAGCAATGAGATCACATGACCAGCCAAATACTACTCACTTTATCTCAGTAACTCACCTATTACTGGACTGTTTTGCTCACAATGTGTCACCTAAAATAAATAGTCTAAAGACTTTCAACAAAAAATAACAAGGGTAAAATAGGGTAACTCTAATCCACTATTATGAGTGCTAATCGTTTTGGCGGGTTTCCTTCTTTTATGGCAGCTGGTTCTGGTTGAACATAGCTAAACATCCACTAAAACCATTTTACTAGACTAGGTTCAATAAAACTAGATCTGTAACTCTGAAATCTGACAGTCTTAAAGGTGCACTAGGTAATTTAAACTTTTTAAAGAAATGAACAGTACTTTTGTTAATGGTTCAAATGATCAGTGGTACTAAATAAGCTTTTTAATTTTACATGGATTGGGTTTCCTTATGAGAACAGACATATTGAGATCACATGACCAGCCAAATACTACTCACTTTATCTCAGTAACTCACCTATTACTGGACTGTTTTGCTCACAATTATGGCTGACTGTGATCAGAGCATTTCTACAATGGCATCTGTAACTAGAAACTAGTTACAGTCCAAGGCCACTGCTATGCTGGCTAACACAATGTAAACCAAACAAATTGCCAACTGCACCTTTAAGTGAGATGGGCATTTTAACACTCTTTAAATTTTGTAAAACATGGGAAAGTTGCAATTCATGGCACAGGAACAGGAAGTGCTTGTATTAAAAAAAAAGAGGGAAACGGTTCTGGATTTAAAAGGAAGATCGGATTCTCTCCAGAGGGTCAGTGTCCCACATTTTAGCGTCCCAAGCCTGGAACCAGCCCGTGAAGGTTGGGGGCTCGGCCCCCTGCTTTATGGTTGTGATGGGCAGCCCACGACGTCCAGAAGGATCAGTGTCCACATAATCCTTAGCTATAGACAGAGAACATCATTTTAGGCTCAAAACTTGTTTAACAGAACATGGAGTGCTGCAGGAATCATGTATTTTTTTAAGCCAACCCAGAAGTCAGCATCATCCTGGTTCCCTCCATTGACTTTTTTGATTATTGCAGAAAATAAGCTCTGTTATCAACAAAAGATTATTATTCTTAAAAGGTTTGTTCATTAAGGTAATCTTAACAAACAAACACTGTCATTTTCAAAATAAGTAAAAGCTTAAAAAATTATAACCTGGTTTCACAGACAAGGCTTAAGACTAGTCCCAGACTAAAATGCATGGTTGAGCTGTTTTAACTGAAAGCTACTTGCACTGACATATCTTAAAATATGTCAGTGCCATTGTTTTATCTCAAGATGCACATCAGTAATGTTTTTTCTAAGGAACGTTTATAAAAGATACTTAAATGTCCTAAATAAACTAAGGCCTAATCCTGGCTTAATCTAAGCCATGTCCAGAGGTGTCAAGTAACGAAGTACAAATACTTCGTTACATTACTTAAGTAGAAATTTTGGGTATCTATACTTTACTGGAGTAATTATTTTTCAGACGACTTTTTACTTCTACTCCTTACATTTTCACGCAATTATCTGTACTTTCTACTCCTTACATTTTAAAAATAGCCTCGTTACTCCTAGTTCATTTCGGCTTGTTTTCATTCCGTCTTGTCGTCGTAAAAAAAAAAAAAAATTGGCCAATTACACAAACGGTTAATAGATCTGAGTCCCGCCTCCTGAACACACATCGCTAAACTGATTGGCTTTGTGTTTTCTTTCTATCTTGTGAGAGGCTGTAGTCACATTTGGTTGTGCGAAGCGCCAAAACTTCTCCGAGACGAGTCCTTAGGAAACCTAGATGCGGTAAGCCAGAGCCATAGAGAGAGAGAGTTGCGACACTCTTTGATGTCGCCGCTATGGCTGTCACGTGGTTCATGTAAGCCCCAATAGTTCCAAAACGTACGCTGGCTGTCATGTTCTTCTATGGGACAGACAGCAGCGATTGCATTATTGAACGGTAAATATAAAATAAAACACACACCCAAGTACTTTTTCAGCTGTTATTGCATTATTGCATTTTGTTAATGTCAGTTTTGCATTTGGAGATAAGTTTTAAGCTATATTTTTGGAGGGAAAAGCTTAGTGTTCATGTTCGCATGGGTAGTAGCACTGGCTTTAGCGGCTCTAACTTAACTTTTCCATATCATTCATCTGATGATGGACGTCTCATGATATTTATTTTAGCACAACTGGGCTGTATTAGGCTATTGATTCCCGTGATTTTGCTTATAAATTTAGATTCAGCCATTAGCCTATACCTTCGTGATCACGCAAGAGGTCTGCCGTGGCGGTCCGTTCAGAATTCGCTTAGAAGCTAGCTCACTTCTTCTGATGAAAGTGGCCACCCCCCCCAGGACCACAACGTGAAACATGATCATGTTAAGACTAAGAATATTATTTTAAGATTAAGCCATACACATTATCAAAACTATAACAGATTAAAAACGAATTTAAGCATGGCTGATACAAATGAAGGTTTTCAAATAAAATATTTTTTATTAAACAATGACAGACAACAAAAATGTGTGCTTGTGTATGTGAACAAGAAAAACAAAAACTAGGGGCAGGTGATCCATGAAACAGACAGGACTGGTGATGGCCATAACAATCCTAAAGGTCCAGCATTGTTCTCACAAGCCGCTTCACACAAGACAATAATAACATAATGAAAAGTTAGTATATCCCAAAAAATTTAATTAAATAAAAGTTGCTATAAAGGTGGTAGCGATTCATTACCGAACTCTTAGCTGACGAAGTCGCGCTAGCTAACTAACGTTAGCTAGCAGGCAGTGCTTGAAAATTGGTTGAAACAACCAACATAAAATATAAATAATTACGCTGTGCATGTACACATGAAGACCAGTATAAGCATCGCAAAGGGCCTCTGATACAATATAGACAGTTGACAATTCAAAAGAGGTCGATATTTCGGCACCTTAACTCTGGAACAACTCGACGCGCAGCAATGTAAGTGAATGGTGTCCAACGCCCAAATGACAGTGTTTGGAACTATTCCGATCTTCATATCCCGGAAGTAGGCGGTTAAAAGCGCCGCCATTATTTACAACGGAGGTCTATGGGAGTGTCGCAACTCTCTCTCTCTATGACTCTGCGGTAAGCGAGGGAGAAATTAACAGTTCTGTGCTCAATACGGGGCAAATCGCGTCAAATATTGATTTGGGGACAGACGTTTTTACAATATAATGACAATCGTAACATAACACTAACATAATCGTTAGTGTGTGTGTGTGTGTGTGTGTGTGTGTGTGTGTGTGTGTGTGTGTGTGAGCGAGTGAGCGAGAGAGAGAGTGTTGTGTGTGTGTGTGTGTGTGTGTGTGTGTGTGTGTGTGTGTGAGAGAGAGAGAGAGAGAGAGAGAGAGAGAGAGAGAGAGAGAGAGAGAGAGAGAAACTCTACATTATAGGGTCAAAATATCCCCTCAAAGATGTCAATATTCGAAATCCTTGTCCTTTTTTTTTTCTTTCTTTTTTTTCAGAAAACAGCTTATAAATCAGACTTTTGTTTTTTGAAAATGTAAAAATGCAGACAGTTTTCTGTAATAGGTAAGGTTAGTCTATAGGGGGGTAGAATACACAGTTTGTTTGTACAGTATAAAAATCATTCTATGGAAAGTCCCCATAAAACATGAAAAAATAACATTGCTTGGTCTGTTGAAGGCTGGTCTTGTTGAAATGAGAGGCCTGTTGATCAAATCATCCCAGTCTCATCAGCTGGACTGAAAGAAGTTTCAGTGCTCTTAGGACACTGAAAACATGGCTCAGAGGTCACAAGTGACACGACAGTATTGCTGTGTGTCGTGTCCAACAGGACAAACTGGACAGTATTGATGTGAAACATATGCCAACAGTTCATTTCTGTTAAATGATTAGTTGACTTAGTTAAAAATGAAAATTCTGTCATCATTTACTCACTCTCGAGTTGTTTCAAACCAGTTTCTTTCTTCTGCTGAACACATAAGAAGATATTTTGAAGAATGTCGATAACCAGACAGTTGATGGTAGCCATTGACTTCCATAGTACTTTTTTTTTTTCCTACTATGGAAGTCATTGGGGTCCATCCACTGTCTGGTTATCGACATTCTTCAAAATATATTCTTTTGTGTTCATCAGAAGAAAGAAATTCATACAGGATTGAAACAGTTTGAGGGTGAGTAAATGATTTTCATTTTGGGTGAACTATATCCCTTTAATGAAAGATGCAGACATGTGTTTGGCTTCTTCAAAAAGCAAGGAACAAGACAGTATTGCACTATTGCATTGCACTATGAGCGGAGTAAAGTTAAGTCTCTGTTAAACTGCCACCATGTCTTTATTAGTTATTTGTAACATTACAGAATTAATTAATTTACGTATTGTTAAGGTCAATATAGACTAAAAACCTTAATACATTATCCTATTAGTTTCCTGATTCCTCCGCTTATTTAGCTTATTTATTTAGAAAATATATTTTCTATGGGCATATACGGCTGAAACAGGTAGCCTAGTGCATCATCCCAAATTTTTCAACATCAACATTTTAATATAATTATAGTCAAATATGGCCTTTAGAGAAATGTGTTTTTTTGAGGAGGGGGGTAGTGCACTATATAGGCCCCTGTGGCGCGGCCTAAGCTTTTGTCCTTAATGGCATTTTTTTCCTTACATTACTTTTACTTTTATACTTTAAGTAGTTTTGAAACCAGAACTTTTATACTTTTACTTGAGTAAAAAGCTTGAGTTGATACTTCAACTTCTACAGAAGTCTTTTTAAACCCTAGTATCTATACTTCTACTTGAGTAATGAATGTGAATACTTTTGAC
Organism: Leuciscus leuciscus; assembly: GCF_965113295.1. Classification (NCBI taxonomy): domain Eukaryota; kingdom Metazoa; phylum Chordata; class Actinopteri; order Cypriniformes; family Leuciscidae; genus Leuciscus; species Leuciscus leuciscus. The sequence continues at coordinate 20,762,640 of NC_138730.1, read as the reverse complement.
ACCTCTGGCCATGTCTGTAAAACCAGGCCTATGAGTGGGGTATTACAGCTGTATTTTATGCAGTAGAAGAAAACGTGAAAATATGTTGAGCTTGTGTTCACCACAGACCTTATTTAAGATATTTTACCAAAATCCTATTTAAAAACAAAAAAACAAAAACTGATTGACTTCAGGACAATGGAACCAGAAGTTCAAACATGCTGACTTGTTTTGGGGTTTTGGACTCATTCCTGCAGCACTCTATTAACAGAACACACTGTTGAGTGGAACATGACTGGAATTCTGTGTTGAGCAATCAGCATCCAGGACCAAACATATATGGTTTATGATGGAGGATGATGTGAGTGATTCTGCTCTGGCAAAGACAGATAAACTAAAACTCAATGTTTTATGAAAAATGATTTAGTAAACCGTTCACTCACCTATTTTTGGTGACTCTGTTTTTTCGACCTCATTGGCTTCTTTACCAATCCAAAGAAAGATCTAGAAAGAGCAGCAGTTCTTTAACATTACAGGCGTTAACTACATATGAAGACTTCAAAGGCAAAAATCTCTAAGTCTGTCAGACATTTTTCTTGTAAATGAGCTTTTTTTCATTTTTATCAGTTTTTAATTTTACTCTTATCAGTGACATTCAGACATTTCAATAACTGACTAATAATCTTTTCAATGCCATTAAAGTGAAATTATTGAACCTAAAAATAGGAGCCTGACAAAAATGCTAATTAAAAAATATATATTTTTAACTCCCAACTATGGTCATTTCTTAGCAATTTCTACTTAAAATATTTTAGAGGCTGACAAAAATTATATTACAGAAATTTCATAACTTTTTAAGATGTTATTATTTTCTATGCCTTTTACATGTCTAGAAATCACACTTCCTCACAAAAATCCCTTAAAGGTATTAACCCCACAAAATCCCCTATATATGCGTTAACTCACCTGATCCCAGGTGTCAAGCAACATGACATCATCGGTAGCCAAGTCTGACTGATTAAAGTCTCCGGGAACTTCCTCAACCTGAGAGAAAGCACAAGACAATCCATCCATGACATCATCATCACATTCACAAACCGTAGCTTTCCTCCAGCCAGCATGTGTGGTTCTGTGACTCTCACTTACCACAAGCCGGCCCGTCTTATTGGAGCAGCCGAACAGGCGTGGTGGTTTGACCATGTTTCTTAGAGTTGGAGATGTCTGGTATTCCTTCTTCCCGCCCAGAGCCGACCAGAATCCAGCTGAAGAGAGACACATAAGAAAGGAGTTAAAGAGATAGTTCACCCAAACATTTTTATTCTGTCATCATTTACTCACCCTCAAGTTTTTGAATGAGTTTCTTTCTTCTGTTAAACAGTAGAAGATATTTTGAAGAATATGGGCAACCAAACAGGCCCAAGGCCTCATTGACTCCCATAGTATGGGGGAAAAAAAATCGACTTTTTGGTTACCAACATTCTTTAAAATATATTTTGTGTTCAGCAGAAGAAATAAACTCATACAGGTTCGAAAAAACATGAGGGTGAGTAAATTATGACAAAATTTTCATTTTTGGATGAACTATCCCTTTAAGTGAAATCAACATGGCGGACTCACCTGGCTCTTTACCCTCGGCCACATCAGTGGATTTTTTCTCCAGCACACTCACGACATACTTAGCGGCGACCATTTCTTCCTCGCTGGCACCTGCTCCTTTCCACACAAACACACAGTCTGGCGTTTTCAGCACAAACACGTCATTGGTGTTTAATTTGGATGCAGATGGTTCAACCTATAATGGAAGATAAATGCAGTGGTTAATGAGGAGCATCATACAATATGTATGACAGTGTCCAGACTGTGACTGACCTCTACGGCGCGTGTGGCTCTAGAAGAGCTCTGTCGGATGTGGAAGAGGCGTGTGCTGCCTGCTTTGGTCTGGCCGTCCTTGCGGGACGTGCCTCCACTGTGGATGATCATAGGTTTGCCTTTGAACAGACTCATCAGGTGAGGGGGTTCCTGACCCTGTGTCACTCGCACCTGAGCAATGTATTCAGATGGATAAAATCATTTTAGCATCTTTTTAATGATGGTACATGAGACTACAACTGATAAAAGTCACGACACACAAGGGTATTGTGGGATTACAAATTTGAGAATCTGTTTAAGATCTGCTGATCCTACATCCTTACACAACATCACATGGAAAACTAAGGGGAAGTACATTGTATTTAGAATTTAAGGTAAAGATGATGACATCAGTTCACTTTATTAGCCATTTGCAGTGTAAAACAGCTCAAACATCAGATGAATGATTCGGTTAAGCAAAGATTTTAGCAAGAGGTTCCTGCCTGTCTTGTTCTCTTTATTGTAAGTCAAATGAGTCAGATTACCGAGACTCTCACATTTTGTCTTTAAACGCTCTTGGAGGCCCTGTCCCATCCTTTGAATAGTTATGTTGATTGGATAAGGACTGGTGACACACTAGAGTCTGGGCCGGGTTCCTATACCTGGATACTTCATTTGCATGCTTCGTTTAAGGTCGTCTCCCAGGTGCTTTATCTCCATTTCTAAGCACTGCCGACTAAAATCTATTTAAAATACGATGTATCATTGCCTTAGACTTGATGACTGCAGCAACCAACAGCTCGTCGATAAAGAATCCTGCTGAAGATCCAACCGAGTCTCCTGGTCTTTGCTTCTGAGTTTCCAACACCATTATATTTAATGACTCTTCTGATCAAGATCGCACCCTGGTGGTTACCATCAAAAATACAGCAAATAATTCCATGTTGGATGCTATAGACCTCATTCACAGCAGCGCCATCTTTGATTGGGAATGAAAGCGAGGCTGTAAGGGATAGACTACACTACCGTTCAAAAGTTTTAGATCCAAATGATTTTTTAATGTTTTTAAAAGAAGTCTCTTCTGTTCACCAAGGCTGCATTCATTCGATCCGAAAACAATTCAAAACAAAAACATATAGCAAAAACAATAATATTGTGAAATATTTGTACAATTTAAAATAACTATTTTCAATATTTGAATATATTTTAAAATGTAATTTATTCCTGTGTTCAAAGCTGAATTTTCAGCATCATTACTTCGGTCTTCAGTGTCACATGATCATTCAGAAATAATTCTAATATGAGGATTTGCTGCTCAAGAAACATGTACTGTAATGTACTGTAATTTTTTTCAGGATTCTTTGATGAATAGAAATACAAAAATACAAAATACAAAAAAAAAAAAACAGCATTTATCTGAAAAAGGAAGCTTCTGTAACATTATACACTGCCGTCCTAAAGTTTAGGATCAGTTAAAAAAAAATAAAGGATGCCTTAAATTGATTAAATGTGACATTAAAGGCATTTAGAATAAACAGGTAAATGCTGTTCTTTTGAACTTTCTATTCATCAAAGAATCCCAAAAAAATTAAAATTGTACACAACTGTTTTCAACATTGATAATAAAAATAAATATTTCTTCAGCAGAAAAATCAGCATTAGGAATGATTTCTAAAGGATCGTGTGACACTGAGGACTGGAGTAATGATGCTGAAAATTCAGCTCTGCCATCACAGGAATAAATTACATTTTAATATATATAAAAAACAGAAAACAGTTATTTCAAACTCTAATGATATTTTACAATATAACATTTTTGTATTGTATTTTTGATCACATACAAGTAAATTAATCCTTTGTGAGCAAAAGAGACTTTCTTGAAAAACATCTAACCAACCCCTTTTAAACGAGAGTGTGGATACTCAAGTAGGCATGAATCTGATTGTATGGTTCTCTCTTATGTGGACTGCAGTGGAGACTATAATGCTGATCTAACTATGTTAGCCAAAACCACTACTGTATCAGTGATAATAAGAATTGTTAGGGCATAATGTATTGGAACTCTTCACAATGCTGTTCTCTTCCACGAATGGATTATTCCCACCTGAACGGGAGCTCCTCCCATGGAGTCGTCCAGCTGGACAGTAAGGAAGGCAGAAGCTGCCAGCTCATCCTGAGTGCACTTCAGTCCCTGCCTGCAGCACAACGACACACACACACACACAATATGATGACACTTTGTTCATATGTCACAAACTATATAGATATTATGACACAAAACACTTTAAAGGTGTTATGGACTGACCAGGTGTAGATGATATGCTGCTCTCTGCTTCCCTGTTTGTAACTGTAGAGGATCAGGTAACAGTCTCCTCCAAAGAACTGACCGTAGGTAGAGGGTTCCACCGGGACACGGGCCCCTCCTTCCACACGCCAGATCTGATTCAGGCAAACATGAGTGATTAAAGAACATTGCCTTGAACTTGATCTCCCCTTTATACATATAAGCAGCAACATTAAAACTCAAATGAAAGTCAAAACTTGTTTTTTGGTGACTAGCAAGGAACTTCAATATATAATATGGTTTAAATTGTATTATAATAAGGATTTTATCCTCACTGATGTAAGTGATGTGGAAAAGACAAAAAATTATAAGGGAAATAAATTCCAGTCTAATCTCATCTTTTTTTCTTTTCTTTTTTTTCTTATTCATATAAGAAAAAAATATATGCATTTAAAATTGTATAAATGAAAATACATATAATGGCTTGTAAGAAAAAAATATGGTTAGTAGATGTTTTAATAATTTATAACAAAATGTAATCGGCCTGTGTAGCAAAAAGTTAATTTGATTCTATATCAAATTAACAGCTTACAAAGATCTTTGGGGGCCACTTTATTATTATTATAATTTTTTTAATTTGAATTTGAATTAGAATTTGTTCAAAGGTAAGCCTATAGATCTAAACTTATAGCAGGCCTTAAACATATTGATCAACATTATTTAGACTATCATTCAAAAGATTGGGGTCGGTAAGATGTTTTCTATTATGCCTGACCAAGACTTTATTTGCATTTGATCAAAAACACAGTAAAACAGTAATATTGTGAAATATTAATATAATTTAAAAGAACTGTTTTCTATTTAAATATATTTTAAAATGTAATTTTTTCCTGTGATAAAAGCTGAATTTTCAGCATCATTACAGTCTTCAGTGTCACATGATCCTTCAGAGATCATACTTATAATTCTATGGAACCTGTGATACACTTTTTTTTTTTTTTATGGAAATCTTTTCTAACTTTATAAATATATCTTTACTGTCACTTTTTAGCAATGTAATGCATCCTTGCTGAATAAAAGTATATACAATTTTTTTTTTACTTTTTTAACTTTAACGACCCCAAACATTTAAACAGTCTGTGTGAGAGAGTTTGATGACCAAAATGAAACTGACCTGGACTTTTCCAGAACCATCATCGACCATGTTGTGCTGGGCTGCCATGGCCTTGTTGCTATGGAGGCTGGAGGCATCGAAAGGAATCTGCTCCACATGGGCTATTTTGCCAATGGTGTAGGCCTTGGTAGGGCCAGTGGTTTGGTCCTTGTCCTTCCAGTTAGAGAAGAACTGCTTGAACAGGGTGGTCTCGCCCCCTGCAGGAAGCACTTGGATCTACAGCAGCAAGCATTGAAAGTACAGTATCAGTAATCCAAACATTAGCTCTTTAAATATACAGTACTAATGTAGTAAACATATCTTCAATCATATTTTATGTAAGATGTTATATGAAATCAGCAAACATATAAACCTTTGCGTATTCAGACATGTATTATTGTATAATCATATACATTGTTTCGAAACCAGTAAATGTGTCAATATTATAAGTGTTGGTAACACTTTACAATTACTGTAGGTTTCATTTGTTAATACTAGTTAACAACATTAGTTAACATGAGTGATACTTGTACAGTGTTTATAAATGTTAGTTAATGTTAAGTTCAACATTTACTAATAAATTTTTTATGATTGAAATTTGTATCTGTTAACATTAGTTACTGCATCGTGAACTAACATGAACGTGAACACTTAAAAATAATATATAAAAAGTACACTCAACTTGGATGTTTAAGTCATTTCAACCTAAATTACATTCAACTGACTTAAAAAATAAGTTCAATCCCGTATAACGTATAAAAAAAAGTTGAAAATTGTTTAACTTATTTTGATGAGTTAAAGAAATGTAAAAACATGTTGTCATAACTTATTGATCGTATAATATTTTACAGTTTGACTATCAAAAGTTAATAAATGCTGTAAAAAATATTTCTCATTGTTAGTCAATGCAACTAATGTTAACAAATGAGACCTTACAGTAAAGTGTAACCAGTGTGTGTGTGTGTGTGTGTGTTTGTTTAAAATGCTCATTATGTATGTACCTGTGTTTTATTAGAGTAGTTCTTCTCTTTAATGAACTGCTCTGCTGATTTCATAGCCGCTTTGCGTTCAGATGTGTTTGCATTCGGTCCTGTCGGGAAAAGGAAGAACGAGTCATACGCTGAATGAAGCTCTGTTATCTTTATGAAAAATACGTGGCACATGTAAACAAAGGGCTCCTGGTGATCAGCAATGCATGCCAGCGTGGGGAAAACACACAAAGATGATATCAGTGTGACATATCTATAATAATACATATATAACAATGTTGTATAACATTAATTAATAGCCTGCATGGTCAGATGACATCAGATGAAAAGGAAAGTTGTTTCAGAGGCGGCTCAAGTTATTTCATTTGAATGAATTTGTTTTCTTTGGAATAATGTGCACCGATGAATGATGAACAACAAGACTAGGAATGCATATTAGAAAAGAAAAGAGGATCGAGTTGATTTTCAAGTTGTGCACTCATGCACACTGAGAGACACACCTTTCCAGACAAACACATTCTTATCAACTCCATTGTCCAGGATGTAGCACTCTTCGGGGGAGAGCATCTCCTGCTTGAACGGGCTGCTCTGGGCCACGACAGATGTTTTCATGGAGCCAGAGGCATCTGAGATCTACAATCACAATAGCAAACCACACGAACTGAGAAGAGATAAATAAAGGTGTTGAACGCTTAAAAAACACAGCTAACGAGAAACACAACGTTTTGTCCTCGTGTGAATGCTGTCGGAAGCATTTTAGGCTTTACAGCTGTCAGCCGTGTGAATGTAAAAACGGTCCACATAAATAATTAAGAACTAAATACGTACCAATGAGCTAAAATATGAGTAGAGATAAGAGTCTTATAGTCTTATACTACACCCTAAAAGTATGTACTCTTTTTGTGAAGAAAAAGTACATGCTTTTGAGTGTGTGGCAGAAGAGTAGGCAAGCTTTGGCACTTATTTACATGCATCCTGTCACCTGTCAATCATCTCGTCATATTTAACATATTCCACGTTTCATTTCATTTCATTTCCTACTGTACTGGAGAGAAATGTAGTAGCACGTTGATCTGCCTGTTGTGGGTCTGTGTTAAAATAACGATGCATTTTAAAAGTTAATGACCAAACCTATCTTTATAAAAGTTCACAATGTTGTTCCAGATGAAATATAATGTGGATAACATTGAATAAATACTGATACTGATACATACTGATTATTAATCACTCAAACCCCTTTAGCTAAACTTCTCTACTCTACTTGTAGGGTACAACAACACTTCTTTAACACTTTTTAATTGTGTTTGCAGTCCTCATCATATCCTCGTCCAACACACAATGGGTTAATTCACTAATTCTAATTCTAATACTATTAAGCATGGATAGTATGCAAATTTGGACACAGCATTTATTACCATGTACAATGCTCCCTTCTTCTTGTTGGAGGTTTCCACTTCCTCGTCGTCTGGAGTTGCAGGGGCGATGCTGGTTTTGGGCCCAAGAGCCTGCGGGAGGAAATACAGGATTAAAGCTCATATGAACACAGTGGGGCTTTATTTCTAACACTTATCTGATGCCAAGCGGACCCTATTCATCCTGTGCTGAATGACCAGACAGCAGACTGAATATTTGGACACTTCTTCATTAAACACACGATGGATGCATTCTCATTAGCAAAATACACAAGCCAGAGCCAGAACACAAACAACCAAGCCATAGTGCCAAGTTTTACATCAGGCCTGGCTGATGGTGCCCATAATATAATATGTGGTCATTCAGCATCCATGGAAATGTAACAATGCATGAACTTAACCACCAGCAAACACAAACAAATCAAATGAAAATTATTTTGAAGTGGATTTCTACCCATACTGTGGAGTAATTCAGATGGTGGTGGTGAGGAAATTTTTACAGGAAAAGTTGAGTTGAAATCTTTCACTCACTTGAGTCAGAGCCTCTGGTTCAGCCCCGTCCTCCACCATGACCAGCTTGGCCCTGCCGTTCCTCTCATTGTCCCGGATATCGATGGCCAACTGGGAGGCCTTCAGACGCTCAAAACGATTGCAGTCACTCCCACACCACTGATAAATATCCTAGCAAAAAATGAGAGAAGTGTCTTAAAAATACCTCAAATCAACACTACCGTTCAAATGTTTGGGACTGAAGACTGGAGTGATGGTTCTGAAAATACAGCTTTGCATCACAGAAATAAAATTACATTTAAAAAAAATCCAAAGTGTAAACAGGTATTTTCAATTGTAAAATATTTCACCTGGGTGAGCATAATAAATTTTTTTTACAAAAACATAAAAGAGCACCATCAGAGCAATACACAATTTGATAACAAAATGGAGTGACTGCGAGCCAGTAATAATAGTAATAGTTTTAATTAGTGATAGTGAAAAGATAGAGATAGTTTTCTATTGGCAGCTCTAATTGTTAGGGGAAAGTATCTAAATAAAATGAGTGGTCCGGTCAGGTTCAGATATCCATACCTTCCCCAGGTCTACAATAAAGCAGTCTCCTTTGTTGAAGCTTTTCCAGGACATCTCCACCTCAGTGGCTCTGATGGCCCTCCTGCCCTTGATGTGCAGCAGACGCTTCACATCCACATCATTGGTCAACACGTGATGGAAGCCGGACGCAACCCCACCTTGCTGAGGAGTCGAGAAAGACAGTTCACTCATACACTCATACTAGTGGGATAATTGCCAAAACACAAGCAAAGAACTAAATGCAAACCACTCAGCAGAGTGCTTCTCAAAGAGCCAAGCAAACTTACTGAGCTCAACAAATTGCTGAATATAATGGAAAGAATGTGGCATGACTAAACAGTAATGGATGTTTTAGAGCCATAATTGACTCAACCCTGGTGCTTCAACAAAGCAAAGCCAGCAGGAAGTCTACTTTTGCATTCTCACTGCAAGTTAATGATGAACTCTGCTTCCGAGAAGAGCCATTTTCATTAATACAAAGCTGAGTTTACCTTATACTTGATGCCAGACTTGAAGTAGCCCAGGAAGGTGAGCGACTCGTTGTTTTGGACCTCGCGGAACTGAACGGGACCACCTCCGAGAAAGTCATCCAGCTGTGTGGAAAAGATAGCCGCAGCTCCACTTTCATCTTGAGAACACTCATTCCCTGAAAGAGATGGAAATCATCACAGGAGAATTAGTGGAAGAGTTGTTAGTGCTTATTAATATAATCAAAAATACATTCAAATGCTATTCACACATCCAATGACGTGAATACAATTTCTGTATTGAAATTCATTTTGATATTATTTGGGGGCAAATAAATCAAAAACATTATAGGGTGATACAACTGTGCTGATGTCATAATGAAGAGAAAATCCTCAATAAGAGAATGAAAGTTTTGAAAAGAAATACTTATAAAGTATTTTTGCAAAATACAGTATATTATTCTAATTTTAATCTATTATTATTTATCAGAAAAACACAGTTTAAAACACTTTTGGTGCGACCAACAAACATGCAGAAAGGAAATAAGCATAAAACAGGAAATGGCATCATAGAGAGGAGAGGACTCCTGAAGATCCTCATGTGTTGTTTTATTATTTTGAATTATATTTTTTATGTTCTTTTTAATTTTAGTTTTAGTAATTTTGTTATGTGCTTTTGTTATTTTTAGTTTTTTATTTCCAGTTTTTTACACTCATAGTTTAAAATTTCTATTTGGTTTTATTTTTCTGTTTTATTTTTATTTTTAAACTTGTTTAGTAGACTTAAATTTACTTTTTTACATTTTATTCTATTGCAGTTAGCTCCCATGGTAACATTTCTCATTTTCATTTAAGTTTTTCATTAGATATTTATATTTTATTTTAATTCATCTTTATTTTAAGATTAATAATAATAACCCTGGTGTGTCAATAAGTCTTAAAATATTGAATAATTTGGAACCTTTTTGACATGTCAAGGTTAGTTCAGGTTGTAAAATATCATGTGGTGCAACTCTCAAAAAAACGAATGATATTTATGAATTATTAATTCATGATATTAAAAAAATTATTATAAATTTTTGACATTTATACATAGATTATTTTTGACATTTATTAGGTCATTAAATCATTAAATTAAGTTTTAAACTTAATTTCTTCTGAACTTCTTTATCAAAAATATTATGATTCAACTCTGACCCAAAAGCAGCAAAAGACAGTCAAAACATGTTTCTAGGCCTTATTGGACGATTCTGTCGGTAAAAAAAAAAGGTCCTAAAACTTACAGGAACACTATAACTGCTCACTTACCAAGCAGCTCTAGCAATGTATCTGTTTTTGCTAAAATAAGAACCAAATGAAAACCCCAAAGAGGCCACATGGTGCACATTATGAGTTTTTCCACTCTGTGTCCTCGAATAAACCTTTTCTTCTCGCACTAGATCCAGTCAAATGTCTGAGAACTACCATGGTTTGGAGCATGCCTTTGAGCACAACGAGAGTGTTTTTTCAAACCACTTCTTTTCAGTTTAAACCACTGGGCGAGACAAAAACAGTTCCTCACTGATCAGTCTCTGGAATTGAACAGTGTACCACATGAACCTAAGTGGGCTGAGCGCCAAATGTCAGACAAACAATTGAAGGCACGTTGTAATCTGTGGAGGAGACTAAACCTCAAAGTGACTACCCATCTAAGATATGACATCTGTACTTGTACAAATTTCTCCTCAGGGGTAGGAGGAATTGTCTAATGGGGAAAGCTCATGAGTCAGCATACTGCCAATGGGTTTCCATTTATAAGAACAATCTGAGCAGTTATTAGCAATTATTATACTTAAAGGCAGGGTAGGTGATTTGTTCCAAAAAAATGTTTTGTTGTGCTGGTTGAAAGTCTCTTCACATCCTGATTGCAATCACTCAGTTAAGTGGTCTAAATTATATTATATGTATATCGTTTCAATAGTAACACTAAGCCAAAGCAGAATCAACTTACGAGTGTTTTAGTGCTCCACTAAAAGTGTTTTTGAACAAACATTTTAGTAAATGATTTAATGACTCATTCATGAAGACAGTCATTGGGTCTCATTCACTCATACGTACGCACAAACATTTTCACAAACAAATCACAATTCACCAAAAACGTTTATATTAAATTTATTCAAAATGTACGAAAAAAATTAGAAAATGAAACCACATGAACGCAAAAAGCACTTGTTCTGTGACCTTATAATCATGTTTAGAAGTTATATCTCAGCTTAAACCAATTATATTATATGATATATTATTAATAAATAATAAAATTTAATTTAATCTTAAATATATTTCATCATACTGTATACAGTGGAACATTAAGGAAAGCTGCGTTATAGCTTCAGCTGCAAGGTTTCTCTGAATAAAGCAGATTTGCGTGTATGTACAGCTGGCTAATGAGAGGTCTGTAATCTAGGTCAGGATAAAAGTGTTTATTGTGTTTGAACTGGTTTTGAGAATGATACTGGTTTTGAGACTTGGCATTGCTCGAGGATCTGGAGGGAGCGCGTCTGAAGAGAGCGCCATTTGTTTGAGAGTGTGATGAAAGGCTGTAAAGGAAAGGTTGGGCGAAAGGTATAAAGCCCTTATGTGGAGATGTTTGAGCATGTTTTAAGCAAATGAGTAACCTCGTGCATTTCGAATACTCCGAATTCATTGGCGCCCGATAGCCTCGCGACATATAGCGATGTTGCGCTTCGGGGGCGACCCGAGTTCGAATCACGGCTCGTGGACCTCTACCGATCCCGTCCCCTTTCTCTCCCACCTTGCTTCCTGTCCACTCTATATACTATCCTATCACAATAAAAAGTTAAAAATACTAATATTATATATATTAACATTAGAATAAGATTAGGAACAAATTCATGTGCGTACGAATGTGTTGTGAACTAGGCAGAAATGATTTGTGAGAAGTTCTCCTGTGGGTACAAATACAAAATATTCCATGCAATTATTTATTAATGAAACCCATAGTTTCATTCCTGAATGAATCGGTGTTTTTAAGTTAACTGGTTGAATGAATGATTCAATGACTCATTCATAAAGACAGTCACTTGGTTCGTTTCTGCATGAATCAGTGTCGTTGAAACGACTGAATGAATGATTCAATGACTCATTAATAAAGACATTAACTTGCCGCCATCTGCCGTAAATGTACTGTCACATTAGCGTGGAAAAAGGACAAATTAGAAATGCATGAAGCTTAAACAGAAGGCACTTTCAAAATAAGTGACCTTCTATTGGTCAAAGCCACAAATTCAGGTAACCAATTTGAATCCGTGGCGAAATCTGTGAAATCACATTAAAAATTCCTAATCGCATCTCTGTTTCATTCCTGTTGGAATGCCTGGATTATTGTCTCAAATATTCGCCAAGCAATGGTAAATGCATGTCACTGACAGAAATGATAAACAGCTTTTCTTTGGACCCGTTACACAACATACATTTCATTTCTAAAGAGCTAAACAAAGCAAACCAACACCCTCTTCAAAAATAAATTGAGACTGCAACTAAAAAGATGACAGACAAGCCACATCCTTCCTCATTTAAATCACCATGTGTGAGAATATATATTTTGAATATATTGGTAAAATGCATCAGCAACATTTGGCTCTGAGAAAATCCTGTTCCATGAACCAATGATACTTCTAACTCGAACGCTAGGTGTGTCACTTACCCATCCACATGTGTATATAGTAGGAGGGGGCGGTGGTGGTATACAGCAGGATGTAGGCGTCACCAGTATAGAAGTTGCCATGGAGATTCTTTGGCACTGGCTTCAGGTCCATGTTCTCAATGCGCCATACCTGCAGACCAGGAGCCTTTCCTGCAGTCTCAAACTCCTTATGGGACACCATAGTGACTGGACAGGAAGCAAAAAATAAAAGGTTTGGGTCTATTTTCAGAGCTTTACATCATACTGGGAAAATGAGAAACATCTAGTTTCACAAAGGAGAGGAGAAGTAGACTTTAGAGAAATAAGAAGTATCTGTTCCCACGAGAAAGCCCTGGTTAGTGCCTCAGAACTATGTGAGGTCAGAATATTCTTACATCTCTGATTCTGGAATCACCTCCCATAAAGCATGCAATCTGGCAAAGCATGGCGACTTTGTCTGCCTGCACAATTTACTAACATGCAAAAAATCTAATGCAAATGCAATAAACCATACATCACGGCTCTGTGTCTGTGTGACGGGGTTTAGATAAGACCTTTGAAAAGAGGACCTTAGTCATAGTGTGGTTGACTACCTCAAACAGCTGATAAGGAAGAGAAGCACATGATCAAGATGATAAACTTGACTTGGGTGCCAAGGAGGGAGGGAGTCAACATCCCTCAGCCAAACCAATCTAAACATTTAACAAGGTGTTTTGTATAATGGTGTAATCTGAATTCTTCAGTCAGATTGATTGCAAGTGGTTTTCATGCTAGGCTATGAAATAAAACCCTCTATGCTAATGCAGCTCATTTACTGCTACCGCTAATGGGTTTTCTTTTGTCTCCATTTGAAAAAGTACACATTTAGGACATGATGTTGAAGCACAAAAACCACAATACATGCAAATGTATGCGTTTACATATTCTCAATCTCTGCGGCTGATGTAAATGGTTCTCTCAGCAACTTTAATAGACCTTCTCCTTTCATTATTAGTTTGACCTGTTTTAATTATCAAATAAAAAAAAATAAAAAATCTTATTCTCACCAAGACTGCATAATTGATCAAAAATACAGAAAAACATTAATATTGGGAAATATTATTACAATTTAAACTAACAGTTTTCTATTTTAAAATGTAATTTATTCATGTGATGACAAAGCTGAATTTTCAGCATCATTACTCCATTCTCACATGAATGGTGTCATTACTCCGTGTCACATGATCATTCAGAAATCACACAAATACGATGATTTGATGCTCAAGAAATATTTCTGATTATTATCAATGTTGAAACAGTTGCTTAATATTGTTGTGGAAACTGTGATACTTTTTTTCTGGATTCTTTGATTAATAGAAAATAATTATGCATATTATTTATGCAGTTTTATATTTATATGATTATTTTGTAACATTATAAATGCATTTACTGAAGTGTAGCAGAACACGCATTTTAGATATTACAATGCAATATCATGTAGACGTCATAACTTCAAATCCTGCAACTCTGCTGTACTTTACTGTATTAAAACAAAGCATGTCACTTTTCACAGAAAAGAATCACTGTGCACTTTAACCAGCAACTACAGAAAACTGGACTTTGTCTCATAAAGGAATCGTGACGTGCATTAAACCGCGTTCACATCTGGATAACATATTTCTCAAACTCCGAGTTACTAAGTGAATATGCACACAGTAACATTTATGTATAATCAGCTGCATTGCTTGAGGTGGAGGAAATCACTCATTCATTTAGTCTTTATTATGCAGAAAGAGAGATATGACGTAAAAACAGAATAATGAAAACAACTTACGGGATTTGTGGCAGTCGCAGAAAGCTGTCAGTGCTCGAGAAAAGGCGATGTGTTGGTAGACAAAGTGTAGAATTTCTTTTTCCGAATCCGCGATTTAACTGGAGGGAGTGTCTGTGTGTAACAGGGGCGTGTTTGAATACACGGGCAGTCTTCCAACACAAGTGTCTTCAAACCTCATGTTAGGTGACTTGCAGACAACATGTTTCGGCATTAGACTCTCGTGAATGAGCATGTAAAAAAGAATAATGCGTCTTTACAAGGTAACAAGCTCGCTAGGTTTTGACAAAGCTTACAAGCTCATTTTGCGTCTTTCAACATGTGATTCTGAAAACGTTTGTTTTGTGAAGATATATGACAAACAGTGTAACTGTAGTCTTTATAGTATTTTTCAACACTGACATTTACTAAACCAACTGTCAGTGTTTTTCCCCCCCATTTGCCACAAATTGTACCATTTTAGGTCAGGTAGGCCTATATTATTTCCCCTGCATGCTACAGATAATAGCATTCACCTCTCCCTCAGGCTTTCACTGATCATCATTTCATCAAACTCAAGCCCAGCACAAACAGAACGTGGGTGTCACAAGTAGGCTATATGTTTGCCTAATGCAGGAAACATTGACCACACAAACAGGAAAGCAATGACCACACAATACAAGAGCAACTGCAAGGACAAACACAGCTTACTCAAACACTATTGGCAAACTCAAACACATTTACAGCTTCTGGTTGCGCTGCATAATGTCTCTTAAAGACAAGGCCCTTGCAATTGCCAGACTACAATCATATAATGTGAAATAAGAATCAGATGCTGCTTTTGTGGGTTGCCCATCACTGAAATGGTGGAGTCTAGAAACTTAAAACTCCCCCACAAACATGTGCTTGCCATTAACCCCGAGACAGGAGAGGCCATTTAAAATGGCATCGGGTAGGCCTATATTACATATAAACTTGAGTGAGAGAAGAGCTGAAAATTACATTACAGGGGGATGTAATTGTATTTTATACATTCTAGACATTTCATTGATTTCAACTCAAAGAAATCTGATTTACAGGCTCATATTTCTAGCTTTCGAAGTAAAGCATGCATAACACTGGCACTTGAACACTAATTTCTATTTTTGCAAACAAAACAATGACAGCCATAAGCAAAATTACCATTTGGTGTTGAGACATAGAGTGGAAGTTTCACCGTTAACCTAATAACCACACAAAATTACAACTTTACTTGGTAACATTTTCTATGAAGCCTGTATTTATAATACATTTTAAGTATATTCTTAATGCATTATAATACATGCATATTGCCTTACAAACAACCTTATAATGCGTTGTACCATCTGATAAATAATCAAAAGAGTTACAATACATTATAACACTTACCTATTTGTGGCTATAACTTCTAAGAGTACAATGCATTATAACACCAGATGGAGCCTGCATTTATAATGTATCATAAGGGTTTTCTAAATGCATTATTAAGCATGCATAATGCCTTATAATGTGTTGTATCATCTCATGAATAATCATAACAATACTTACCTATTTGTGTTATAACTATTAATAGTGTATAGATGATTTATAACACATAATGAACATAATTTCGGTATCATACTACATCTCATGAGTGGTCTTTTCTAAAAAGCTATATAATGTGGTGCAAGCAGAGCTGAAGGAGAGCTTATGTTAAAGCCGAACTGTCAAGTTAAATAATCAACAGACAGATCGGGATCCAAAGAGCTCTCCGAACAGCAATGGATTTCCGGGATTAAACCGCAGCACAGTGTGATCACGCTGGAATGACAGTAACTCTTCAGCCTATGAAAATAAATGCGGTGGACATTTGGCCGAAATTGTGGGAGCCAAATATATGGTAATGTCAATAGTCAAACAAAGAGAGGGAATCACCAGAGACTGTTAAATGTCTCATGGAAACTGTTGCCATGACTGCCATTGGGGACCTCTCAATTGTGATGGTCACGTTAACAAGAGCAAAAAGCTGCAGAGAAGAGGTTTCAAAGACAAAGACAGTAATGATGGGCCCGTTATTGTAACTGGAACACTGGCATTGGCTGCCCTAACTGGAAACCCCATCAGACGGTCAGACTGTGTCCTAGTGGTTATTGCAAAGTCTCCGGAAAGAACAGTCCATGCTCACATGGGAGATGCGTGTTTGAGTCCGTAATTGTTATACATAAATGTAAGGTCTGTTTGAAAAAATATATATGAAAACTTAGGAGGAAGTGTTCAGGATGATAAAGCATGTAGAGCCCAGCTTTGTTTGGAAAGTAAACTTTTCTACATCCTGTTTCTGATACAGTAGATATGTCTACTTCAATTATGACTCATATCCTCAAACACACCTTTATGAAGAAGTTAGCATGCTTTTAAAAGGAGTACTTGTTACGGAAATAATATACATTAAATAAAAAAGTTTTTTTTTCATAGAAAGTATGTTACGTTACTTTTTCTCACCTGGGCTTGTTTGCTTGTTTTTGTAAAACAAACTGAGTGTACTTATTTAAAACATGATAAAACTTTGGTAACACTTTATTTTAGTGTCCTGGTTACATGTACTTACTGTGATAACAGTAAATTGTGCATAATTACAAGCAACTAACCTATTCTGAATACTAAATCCAAAGCAAGCACATCTTGTTAACACTGTCAAACCGGTCGCGTGCCGAAAAACCAGATGCCCCGTTTTGAAAGAACTGAAAGTGCGTGTGGTTTCTGCTCTAAACACCACAGAAAGCAACATGCAACAAGATCAAAGTTTTATGCAGACAGAGGAACCAACTCCATCCTCTCTGTCTTTAAGATACACCTTGTACAGCCATTTAAACATTGTCATAACATTCTTTATAGATAAGATTACAAAATATGATGTTAAAGAAATGAACTTAAGTATGAGGGGTTTCATGATGAGAGAGAATAGCGTGAGCGGACTGCTATAAATCACCAGTCTTTGACCACATCCTCTTCAAAGCTAACCCAAAATCTCTTGAATGTATGCAAATGTTGCCTTCTCCAGCAAAATGAGAGAAAACAGAAGCGGCAATGCATTGCTAGTGTTTTTTTTTTACCATGCTTTTGCATATTTAATATTTGCAGTATCTGCTGGGGATATCTGGTTTTAGTTTTGTAAGTTCCATTTTATTTGCAAGCATTATTCTTCATCTAGTTCTTGACTTCTTTCTAAAGTTAACAGAACAGACACAAAATACCTGTCAGACCTTCTCTGAGCAACTAATACATCTCCACCTC
Source organism: Leuciscus leuciscus (assembly GCF_965113295.1). Lineage (NCBI taxonomy): Eukaryota > Metazoa > Chordata > Actinopteri > Cypriniformes > Leuciscidae > Leuciscus > Leuciscus leuciscus. The sequence goes on along the minus strand of NC_138730.1, from coordinate 20,744,663 downwards.
CAGCACTCCCGACATTTACACACTTTACTGGTTATTGTATCGTTAAACAATGGGCCTGTGTAAATACGTGCATGAGTGCACACATATGTAAATATTCCCACACATGTATTATTAAAGGGCTGCGTGTTGTTATACAGCTGAGCTCATTTAAAAACTACCTCACTTCCTGTTGACACACTATAGTGGTCTAAGATTGAAACAAGATGATTAAAAAAAAAGATTGGGTGTTTAAGCATGACAGTGAAGACTTTCAGAATATCTAAAAATTTATTATAAATCAATCATTCACATTAGTAATATTATAAATTAGCATTATAAAATCAAAAACTTTGTAACTAAAAAAAAATATAGCTACATACAAAAACACCACAGAAAGATCATTTCAAGTACAGAGTTGGGACAGGCGTGATCATGATACCGGAGAAGCTCTAGCTGAACAAAACTCATCCGCATCTGAACTGAGGTTAATGCAACATTAAAGCTTCATACAAAAATGATAATAATCTAGTAGGTCAGGGCAACATTAATGAATCCACATGTTTTGGATGTTTATGTAGTTATTCTGTAAAGACTTCAGGACAATGAATTGTTGGTCTGTTCTCCTGTAAGGACAGATGCAGTATAGCGGCCCCCTCATCACGTTCCTGTAGGAAAAGTAGAAGATTGTCATGAAAAAAAAGTGAAATAAATATCTAATTAGTGGTGCTTGCACCTAGTCAAAGGTAGGTGTGTGAAGTGAAAGTCATGACTTATTCAGACAAGATTAGTTACATGTCTGTGAATTTATTGTGAATTAATTGTCACTGCGGATGTGAACTGTAATGTTAATGCATATAATGAGAGTCAATGGGGTCCAAAACAACATTATACACTTTTCTGTTCCGCAAAATATGGACATTTTGACAGAACTTTCATTTTTGGGTGAACTATACAAATCGTAAATGTAAAAAAATTGTGCTTATACTGTATGCAGTTATGTTACTTGCCTGTATCGTGGATGCTGGTGTCACAGAGGGATTGTTGCTCTTGAAGGGCTAGAGTCTGGTTCACAAACCTCAGCATACCTGACAGAGACTCTAGGTCTGGTTCCTCTGGGTCCAGCATGTACGTGAGTGGATTAAAGGACATGTCTGTAGTGGAGGTGGCCTCATACGTGCTTAGACCCTGCCAGGCCTGGTCTGGGGAGGGGGGCGGGTGCAGTGCAGCCTGCACACTGGCTTTCAAACTGTCCGAAAGCTCCAGAGAGGCATCAGAGAAGGTGTTGTGCCAGGACGAGAGGCTGGAACGTGCTGAAGAGATTTTGTGGGAGGGGGACGGGGAGCAGTGAAGAATCGAGTCTTTGAGAGGAGGAGAGAGTGGGGGAGGAGTGCTGGGTTTGTGACGAAGTGTGATATTGTGTAGTTCTGAGGCCCTTTCCAAGCTGGAGAGCTTGGCATGAAGACGCGTGATCTCAGACTCCTAAAAAAACAGAGAAAGGACAAGAGTTACTGAAATTCAAACATAGCTCTGTTCCAAAACCTAGTGGGACGCCTTTTTAGTTTTTTTTATTCTTAATGGTTTTTAAAAATGTTTTACAATCAAATAAAATTAGTATAAAAAAGGGGTGACAAAAAAAAACACATACATAGTAGATATACATTCTGTTTATTTTTGTCTGTTCCTTTAAATGCAAATGAGCTGCTGCTCCCGGCACAGGGGGGCGGAGCTTCAAGAGCTCCTGTCCTTTTACCTCACACAGACATGCACTGAAAATTTCAAAAACGTTTAGCCTTTTATGTTCAAACCGGAGTCAGACAATGATGGAGAGACTCAAGAAGTGACAACATGTAGAAGCAACAGGACATTTCTTTATGGTTAGTTGATGAATTTATGTAGCTTATGTGTAGTTATCTTCTAGTAACTGATTAGCATATTCTGTCTTGATAGTCTATAAATTGTGTTCCGGGGTTTGTGTATTCTAACTGTATTCTAAGGTTAGTGATGTCACTAACCCTGGAGGAATGTTGTGTAGTCCCTACCAGCCGTTTGTTGTAGTCCTTAAAAAACTATTTCTTTAAAACAGGGTTTATACAGAGATTCTTAAATTGAATTTACTACCTTTTTACCACCTATTTTACTACCATCACAATATTTTTACTACCAACACGGCTTCAAACTTCAACTGTAGCAGTGTTAAGTGTTAAGTAAAGTGACAAGTAAAGACATGAAATATCTTTCCAAAATGAATTAATAACATATTTAATCACAATTTAATGAGGCAATTATAACTTAATTTCAACACTGAGAGGGAGAGATAGAGAACCAGAGAGACTTAAACCTCTGTCTTTGGGTCCGACTCAAAATAAAAATAAATTCATGGAAGTTTAGTAAGGAAATAGGCCTGCACACGTAAGTTACCCTAATTGAAAACCATATAGACCAGGGGTGTCCAAACTTTTTTTAGTGAGGGCCAAATACAGAAAAATAAACAAAGGGCCGGGCCACACACTAGAGGTGACATATTGACACAATACAGTATTTTTACAACCTGGCTATAAAACGCTATAAATCCATCCATATTTTTTTCCAAAACGCTATAAATCCATCCATATTTTTTTTCAAAACGCTATTAATCCATCCAGATTTTTTTTCAAAACGCTATAAATCCATCCATATTTTTTTTCAAAACGCTATAAATCCATCCATATTTTTTTCCAAAACGCTATAAATCCATCCATATTTTTTTCCAAAACGCTATAATCCATCCAGATTTTTTTTTCAAAACGCTATTAATCCATCCAGATTTTTTTTCAAAAGCTATAAATCCATATTTTTTCCCAAAAAATTGTCTTTTTAAAAAGTATTTTGTCTTTTATTTCGTGTTTGCATTTGAGGAAAAAAACATGTTATGTAGCCTAACCGTTCGTTCTCCATTTAGGATGCTTTTAAAACTTTCACAGAGACATCAAACAGAAAACACAAAGCCTCTCTTTGAAACGAATTTCGTTTTGTATTAATTTTATCTTAATTTTAATCCATGTTTCATTATTTTGTATAATCACAACACATTCAGACATGAACCGAAACTCAGCGTATAGGTAGCCTAGGCTACTCGCAGTCACAGACCTAAACAAATTAGCTGTTACTATTATCTACAGAAAGCTTGAAATTTCTACTTTTAAACAGAATCATTCAAAACTAAATAAAAGTAAGCTATAGGCTAATCCGTAAGAAAGAGAGAGAGAGAGAGAGAGAGAGAGAGAGAGAGAGAGAGAGAGAGAGAGAGAGACACACACACAAACACACACGCAAGGTCTCTCCCTCTCTGCCGTGCGCTCGCTACACGGTTTGCATGCGCGCTTTTGCTCGCTCGCTCGCTCTAGATTCGCAGGAGATTTTAACTAATTTCCAGGCATCATAACATTACAAAAGGCATTTGTAATATTTTTTTATTACTATTTTGGTATGATGAACATTCACCCGCCAGATAGCCTTTTGAGATTTACTCGCCAAACGGAAAATCTAACCGCACTTGGCACGTGTTAATTTCGGACCCTGGCTGCGGGCCAATAAAAACTGGACCGCGGGCCGAAGTTTGGACACCCATGATATAGACCCAGTTAGATGGGGCTTCGAAAATTTACTACCTCGTCAGATGACGTTTACTACTTTTTACTGGCCTTAATTTGGCATAATTTAATTTACTACCTTTTACTACCTTTTACAACCCCGCGGAAACCCTGTAAAAGCAAATATATTCCTTTGCTTTGAACTTTGAGCATTGTAACTTTGCAGATGTTGTTTATGCTCAAACAGCAACATTATACACTAACTAAAGTTAGAAAAGTGAAATCATAATCAACCACTTCGGTTTTTGACCAGTGCATCCTGAATTTTCGGTTTCGGCCTAGAATTTCATTTCGGTGCATCCCTAAAAACTGAAATTCCAAATCGTGCAGCCCTAGTTCTGCTTGTACATATACTTTCCTCACACTGTAACTATTGGTATTAATTGTTTTTTACAGGTAAAATGTTTGATTTGAGACTGGCCATCGATCCAGTTTGTTTCCCTGCCATCGGCCTGTGATGCTGGGATAGACCCGACATTGGACAAACGGTTTGGAGAATGGATGGATGTGTAATATGGATGTAATATGAAAATGTTGTCTGTGGAGGTTTAGTAAACACCACACAGTGAGTCATGTACCTTGATAAGCAGGTTCTCATTAGCACTCTGCAGAAGCTGTTCTTTGCTGTGAAGCTCGGCGTGTAGGCGAGCAGAGGCAGATCTGGCCTCCTCGAGCTGGTCCCGGGCCTGTTGCAGCCACTGGCTCAGCTGCTCCTGAGAGTTTCTCAAGCTGCTGGAGATCTGATCTGACACCTTCAGCAGCTGCCCACGCGTCTGCTGCACATCTGAAAGCTGGGAGGCAAAGAGAGAGGGTCAGATCCAGCAAACCAGCTCAACTGTCCTATGAGAATGAAGACAAACTTTCTGTTTCTCTGAACCTCTTTGTGATGCTCTTCTCTCTGCTGTTCAAGCTCCTGCTGCAGGGCAGTAATGGTGGCCTGGAGTCTGACCTCAGCCTGTGTAGAGCGCTTCTCCATCGCAGACATTTCATCTCGCAGTTGATGAACTTCACTCTCCTACAATAAACAACAACAAGCCAGTTAAAAAAAACAGTTCTCTGAGAGAACTCAAGAATCTGAGAGATGTGTCATGAAAAGGAACTTTCACTGTATCTGCTCATCTAAACAATGTACTTTTTTCTGCAGTAAGGATGCTTTTCTGTTACATATTACACATGTACACCTCAAAAAGATGATAGAATATAGGTAAAGGTGTTTACATGAAGAGCGAAATTGAGGTAATGGGCAAAAATCTGGCTGTCGATTGGTTTATTCTAAAAAGCCGACAATAAAAGGAAATGGTTTTACAGGTCTACATGACAACATGCATTGTTGGTTTATTAAGCATAATCAAATTAAGAATTTGCATGAAAACGAATGACAAAATAAACGGTGAAAGGTGAAAAAGCACATAAGGTCAGGAAGTGCCTCCTCGTCGATGCAATTAGCTGATCGCGCTGTCATTCCATCAATGCGAAAATGCCCAACCGGTTTATACATTGTACTGAAATTGTTCCACTCACTTGGAAAACCCTAATGGTCACATCTGAATAGAAATGAACTTGAAATGAGTTTAAAGTTGCAGATGTTTAACCTTATGACGTGCTTGCTGGGTGATTTGATCTATCTGTTTGTTCAGAGAGTCACAGCATGTCTGTGCCCCCTGTAACTCCTGCACCGTCTTCTGGAGCTGCTCACGATACACACGCAGCTGCTGGCCATGCTCCAGAGCACCCTGATACACACAATAAAAATTAGACTTGTAAGTCTCACTCATTAACCTTTCAGTGCTCTTTAGATCATATAGTGTAAACAGGCTTTTCATAAATTAGATTACTTTCAGAAAAAAAGCATCAGTTCTAGAATTGATAAAATGATTGTTTATTAGAATGACGTGTGGTAGAAAAATTAAAGAATAAAATTATAAACTGTATTTTAAACTAACCATGATTCTAACAGTAATAACACAAACTTTACTTCCTCTTTTCAGGGCTAACATTCTAACACTTGGAAACACATTGTACTAAAAAGTTCTGTTTTTGTCTATTTGAGTTATGGAAAATTGTCTAGTGCTGACTGTAACAAAATAAAAAATATTCAGTCTCTCTTGTCCCATGACATATTGAGTAATCAACAGAACTCTTACTGTGCGTTCACACCGGACACGAATAGCGCGTCAAATTCGCGTCTACCGCGTCTAGTTTGACCACTTTGTGTTAATTCGCGTCTAACGCGCGTAAAAACAAAAGTTTGAAGCGAAATTTACGCGCGTCAGAGGTTAAAGTTTTGGCGGCCATCTTTTTTAGATGTTTATCGAGCATTAGCATTAGCATTAATCGAGAGAGTCACCGCTCGTATATGCTCTGGAGAGCAGAAACAGCTGCGTAGGGGACATCGTCGCTGTACTCGGGTCCACCAGACCCTCCGGAGGGTTTCAGGAGTTTCACAATTTGCTCCAGGAGCTAGGTTTGGTGGACCTAACGGTGAGGACGCTGACGAGGACAGCGTAGGCCGTATAAGGCCTCGGCCTCGAGTGGTCTATGCCTGTCGAGCCCGCGCTCTACAGCCCGGCGCGAGGTTCACCCTCGCCCGCACCCACCTAATCTGTCATTTATTTTTGTTTTGATAATAAATGGAGCCAGCCTCCAAAAGTGAAACCTGTCCTGTGATTTTTTTTTTTTTTTTAATACACTAAATTGTGTTTGTTGTCTTTACATTAGAATAATAATGTTTCATATAATCTAGAATAGATATGGAATAAATAGCTTTCAATACAAAATGAGTATCTCTCATATATTGAAATCGAGTTTTTATGTGAAAGATTTGCTTTGCACACCAAGCATTTTAGTCATATTACAAAATAATTTATCGAGGCCAAACATAAAATAACATTATAAACTGTCACTTCACCACGTGACAGCAGCAAGTAGGCTCCTGATTGGTTAACGCGGCGCGAATTGACGCAGAAGTTCAGATTTTTCAACTCGGGCGGCAGATGCGAATTCGCGTCAAACGCGAGAATGCACAAAAAGCACTACATAAAACATTCGCGCTTAACGCGCCAGACGCTCAATTCGCGCCATTCGCGCAAACTTGACGCGCGAATGAGGCGTATTCGCGTCTGCCGCGCTCTACGCCTCATTCGCGCCGCAGGAATTTTTTACGCGCATAACGCGTCTTTGCATTGACTTAACATTGAAATCACTCGCGCCTGACGCGCTATTCGCGTCCGGTGTGAACGCACCATTAAACCTTTACTTGTGTTTTTTCTGTGTTCCAAGATATTTTTGCATAGGCCACTAACAGAGGGTGGAAAAGGAGGGGGCTTGCTTCATATTAATAGAAGGTGACAATATTAATGTCATGAGTTAGGCAGGTGATTTAGTTTCTATGTGTCATGTCATTCTATGTGGGTGAGATTTCTCTGAGAACTGCTCGAGAAACTCTCCCGGCCGTGATTAAAGCATTTAAAGGACAATTGCTAGAGTTTGTCTGTCATTTATGCTGAGGAGCAAGAAAACTAGTTAGTAAGGGAAAACAAGTTAGACTAGGAGATTTATTGAGTGGGGACGTTGATTTGTAGACGAGATAGACTAAACGTCGACGGTAGACGTTAAAGGGGACGTCGATTTGTAGACGAGACCCAGAAAGATAGGTTTAGGGAAAAATCTACCACATTTTGGCGAGCCAGCCAGGAGCCCAAGGATCCTCCCTTCGTCAGTTGGGGTTTCCAGTCAAGCGGACAAGACTAGATAAGTTCTGATAAAGAGGAACTTTGTTTTATTTCTCATCTTGTATCATTTAATTCTGCCTACTTTGCAGCAGCAGACCCCACACCGGAGGAGGAACCATCCCAGACAGGCAAAGAAAAAGAACTTTTAGAGTGAGGTAGGAAAACACAAACTCTAGTTTTTTTCCCTTTGATGTGTAAAAAATAGGGCTGGGGGAATTAACGCGTTAATCTTTGCGATTAATTTGAAATGTTTAACGCGTAAAAAAAAAATAACGCAATTAACGCAGCACTTTTTTTTCCTTTTTTTTTTTCGTTTTAATGATTTCCTGTTGCGGCTGCTATTGAAAAGACTGAAATATGCCGTCCCGCCTCTCCGTGTTCGGCGATCAGGTTTCATTCTCGCGCAGCTTTCATGAGCGGGTCTTTTCCGCTCCGCGTGTGTGTGTGTGTCAGCGCGCTCTGTCGTTAACGGCCCAGCGGCGCGCTCTCAGTTCCGTGTATGTGTGTGTGTGTGTGTGTGTGTCGGCGGCTCTGTCGTTAACGGCCCAAACGCTTCAATCATGTACCGAGCACTGGAAAAGTAAAGTCCGCTCAAATAACGTGAAATTTCTCAGTAGACTTCTGTTTGCTGAGCTGGTATAGCCATGCTGGGCAACAATGGTAAAATTATGACCTGCTTTGATCACATGCTCTGCTAATAATAGTAGGACTATATTTTATTTTGATAATTAGTTAAAAAAATAAATAATAATAATAATCTGTTAAATTGATTATATTTTAATATAGGGCTATTTTCTGTTCCTTTTCCCCCCTGTGTTGTTTAATTAGGTGATTCTAAGTTAAAAGGAATAGTTCACTTTAAAATGAAAATTCTGTCATCATACTCACCCTCATGTTGTTTTCAAACCTGTATGAATTTCTTTCTTCTACTGAACACAAAGGAAGATATTTAGAAGAATGTCAGTAACCAGACAGTTTCTGGGTCCCATTGTCTTTAGGAAAAATATATACTATGGAAGTCAATGGTACCAGACACTGTCTGGTTACTGACATTCTTCTAAATATATTCCTTTCTGTTCAGCAGAAGAAAGAAATTCATACAGGTTTGAAACAACATGAGGGTGAGTATATGATGACAGAATTTTCATTTTAAAGTGAACTATTCCTTTAAATATTGATGATTACAAGCTTGGGGGAAACGCAATTAATTGCAATTAATTACAGAAATTGTGCAATTAATTAGTTAATTTTTTTTAATCGATTCCCACCCCTAGTAAAAAACATATTTTAATTCTCTGTTTATCTGAAATTTGAAAAGAGATTTTAAAAGTATGAAATTTTTATAATTAAGAAGATTGAAAAAAAAAAGAAACACTGGCTACACCCAAATTTAAACTGTGTATCCCGTTATGCTATGAAGACGAAAGCCAACTAAATTCACCACAACGATATAATTTTTATTTAACAAGATATACGCATGTACGGCGACGTATAAGATTGAGATTAAGTGGTCAGATAGAACAAATATTTGAAGAAGTGTTAGGAATCAACCTCACCCAGAACCAGTTACTAATAGGGCAAACATCTCTATATTTAATTACCAAGCCAAGTTTAAGACCTTATATAGATAGGGCCACAGGAGAATTAGGATTAATTCCTATTGCTACCATTCCAAGATTTCCACAAATTTGGGCTTGGAGATACACATCTGATATATACCCAGTAAATTGAATTTGTAAGATTGTTTCCTTTCAGTTTCAGCAACAAAGTACTTGCTTTTCTTTGTTTGTATATTGTTTCTTTCTATTAAATGGCTTTTGCCAATTTTTCTGCAATTGAAGAACTGCTTAACTTAACATGAACTGCTGTGCTAAAGAAGGAACTAAAAAAAGTAATATTCAGGGCCCTTTGAAAGAGTTGATCAGGAAGTGGAATTTGAAGGATGAACAAATTGCTCAAGTTCAGAAGTGGTCAAAATTTACAAAGGGACAGTTTGCTGATTGTGGGACTTTGAGCATTTCAATTTTAGGAGAGACACTCTTTGAAAATTTGCCCATAAAGAAACGGAAAAGGATTGACTGGACACTCTTCCGAAGATGGGAGCGAGAGGCTGAAACACGTTACGAAAGACAAACGGAAGGTGAGAAAGCTGCAGATTCTTTGATTGCTTTACAGACGAGAAAGAGGAAGCAGGAATTGCACGACATGCAGCCGCCGCCGTCGTAAAGCCTCCTCCATACAGCGTGGATGCTGCAAAAGATGAAGAGGGGGAAGTTGGACACGCGTCAGGAGCTGGAGGGCTCTGCAGGCCTGCTCCAGGAGAAAGTGGAAGTGGAGACGGAGGGCAAAAGTTCGGATGAGGACGAAGGTGATTCGGGGGTCATCTACTCGGGCAATATCTACTCGGGCAATCTCGGGCAATCTCTGTAGTTGTGGAAAAACCCAAAGAAACCTATAACCTGCCTATGCTTCAGTTTCCAGGCGCAGATGGGCCTGTGTGGTTGGAACGGCCATGGGATCTGGAGGAACTACGAAATGTGACAGCTGCCCTTCCAAACCCAGAAAAGGGAGTGGAACGTTTCATAGTCGCAGTAACAAATGTTGATGTGACTTATAAACCCACAGGTCGAGACTGGGCTGCCATTTTCAGTGGCAAACTGGGGCTGAAGTGGGTTGAAATTCGTGGAGTTGTTCCAGCGGCTGTGTTCAACCCCGGCCTGCAGCGCCTGAACGAAGGAGGAACTGAAACTCAAGAATGGAGAGCTCAGTGGACAGCGATGATTGAAAGACTGAGATTGGCCTTCCCCATCAAACCAGACTGGGCGGCCATCACTAACACAAAGCAAGTGAAAGGTGAGGCTGTTACTGCTTATCTTGCACGACTAAAGACTGTTGTCGATGAATGTGCATGTCTTCCAGAAGGAACTGACAACACTGGAGTTCTAAAACATCACTTTGTCATAGGCCTGCTTCCAAACATTCAGGGAGCTGTGCAACTGACCTGCATTGCTTGGGAAGCGCAAGATCTGGAAGTGGTGATGCAACACGCAAAGCATGCCGAGCAGAATGATGAAAAAAAGAACACGGAAAAGGAGAACAAATTGCAGACTGCCCAGTATATGTTTTACCAACCAAAAAATTGATAACGCTACCCATTTCACTGTAATCGATATGGCAAATGCATTCTTTTCAATCCCAGTACATTCAGATAGTCAATATTGGCTGGCGTTTACATTCAAAAATAAACGCTGGACCTGGACTGTGATGCCACAGGGCTACACAGAATCTCCAACTGTATTTACAGAAGAACTTTCTAGAAATTTGGAAAGTTTTATCCCACCAAAGGGGAGTACATTAATTCAGTACGTTGATGATCTATTAAACTGTTCTCCAGACAAAGCCTCCTGTGAATGTGACACACGTGCATTGTTGAATTTCTTGTCAGAAAATGGACATAAAGTGTCTAAAAATAAGCTGCAGTTAGTTGAAGAGGAAGTGAGATATCTTGGCCACCTTATCTCAGCAAATGGCCGAGCTTTAGGCCTAGATCGAATTGAGGCGATCCGGAGAATTCCGAAACCAATTACAAAAGCACAAATTATGTCATTTCTAGGCGTAACGGGATACTGCCGTCCATGGATCCAAGATTATGCTGAGATCTCAAACCCTCTCCTCATGGCAGCACATGAGGTTCAAAAAATGACTGATCCAGTTACCTGGACAGACGAGCGTCAACTTGCATTTGAAAAAATAAAGTTATCACTTACTACTGCGCCTAGCCTAGGGTTGGCAGATTATGCAAAAGTGTTCGAATTATTTGTATCTGAGAAAAAGGGGTTCATGTCTGCCATCCTAACACAACCTTACGGGGACCGCCGCCGTCCGGTTGCCTACTATTCAAAACGATAATACACTGTCGCACAGGGGACGCCACAGTGCCTACGTTCCGTAGCCTCTGCAGTTGAAGTATGTTCAGATTTGGTCCATCAGTTAACGGTGTATGTTCCCCACGCAGTACATTCTTTGTTAATGCAGTCAAGGACAGCTCATCTCACTGCTGCACGTTCACTGCATTGGCAAAACGTCCTGCTCACAATGTCAAATGTCACATTAAAACGGTGCACCGTGTTAAATCCGTCTACACTGCTACCAACCGAGGAAGATGGGGACCCCCATGACTGCACGCAGGTAGTAGAAATAATGACAAAACCGCGGCTTGATTTATTAGACACACCATTACCAAATCCTGGACGGATCATGTCTCCGAAATCCACATACAGGATTGCTTTCAACTGCATATGCCATTTGCACAAAATTTGAGATAGTTGAGACCGAATGTTTACCACAGAATCATTCGGCTCAGGCAGCAGAACTTGCAGCACTCGCACGCGCATGTGAATTGACCAGAGGTCACTCAGTCACTATATATACCGACTCACGATATGCATTCGGTGTATGTCATGACCATGGAGCGGTTTGGAAAAATCGGGGTTCTCTCACTGCTAACGGAAAACCGGTGGCACATTCAAAATGTATTGATAAATTACTTGAAAATTTGTTAATGCCAAGAGAAATAGTAAAAGGTAATAATTTTGCTGACTCTGTAGCAAAAAACACAGCATTGACAGGATGCAGAGAGACTGACTTTATAGGTTATACATCCCTCTTTACTGATAGCACCCAAGTACCACCGTCACTGAATGAAATTCAGAGACTGGGTACTAACCGAGAATTGAAAATTTGGTCTGAGAGGGGTGGAAAAAAATGACGAAGGTGTCTGGAAAGATATCAAAACAGACAAACCATTTCTACCTAAACAACTGTATCCTAATTTTGCAAAGTGGGCTCATGGGTTAGACCATGCTTCAAAAGTAGCTATGAATAATCTGATAAGTACATCCTGGGTGGCTCCAGGATTTACATCAGTAGCAGAGAAATTCTGCCGAAATTGCCACATCTGTAAAGCTAATAATGTGGGAAGACAGAGTAAAAAAGCTATTTACTCTACCCACCCCACACCTAATCTTCCTTTCCAGCATCTGCAGATGGATTTTATTGAGCTGACACCATGCCAAGGATATAAGTATTGTCCTGTGATTGTTGATATGTTTTCAAAGTGGGTTGAGTGTTTCCCATGCAGAAAAGCTAATGCTGCGGCTGTAGCAAAAGCTCTAATTAGAGAGGTGATTCCCAGATGGGGAATACCTGAAAAATTGTCTAGTGACAATGGAACTCATTTTGTAAATAAGGTAATAACTGCATTGGCAAGAGGGCTACAAATAAATCTGAGAAAGCACTGTTCTTACAGGCCGGAAAGCGGGGGGGCAGTAGAGAGACTTAAAGACCCACTCCGATGAAAATCATCATCTTGAGTATTTCTGCATTCAAATGGCTGTGAATCAGTAGCAGACGCTAAAATGCCGGCTAAAATAGACTGGAGTTGTGACGTAGTAACTCCACTGGGCGGGGCCACAAGCTCATACTCCCCTCCGCCCCGCCCGCTCAGGTTCTGAGGAGTAGAGAAGACGATGGCGGATCAATACCTATGTGCGGTAGCGGGTTGCAATGCTAAGAGGAGAGATATTGGTATTAGCTTTCATGCTTTACCAAAACATGTTGCTGTGAGAGATGAATGGATTACGTTCCAGGGTTCCAGACTGCGACCATTTTTTGAGAATGTGCGAGTTAAAATTTTATGTGGTCGCATTTGTGCGAGTGCATGGTCATGTACTACTCAGTTAAATTCACGCATGAATTTTCCTGCATTGAACTTGTTTTAGCGCCCGCCAAAGTGAATTTTTGATCGGTGAGTAATGTAGATGAACTGCTGCGCTTGTTTAAATGAAAGAACGAGCAGAGAGAGAGACCCGGACGCGCGCGCGGAGCCAGGATTGTCTGCGCGGAGCCTCTGTCTTCGGAGCCAGGCGAAAGTGTAGACTTCACCGTCTCCAAACTAAGCGCTGTCTTGCTCTCTCTCCCTCGCACATATTAATCAAACTAAATCGACACGGCGGTAAAAGGTCGGAAGACCAAAGTTTCATGTGGAGCATTCTGAGATTTTTTTTTCTTTTTCTGAATTGCCGCTGGGTGTGAATTGTGCTAAATAAGTTGCCTTATCTTCTCTGAAAAGCGTTCCGGACATTCAGCTGACATAAAACAACACTTTAATTAAACGAAAAAAACTATCCAGTGATGAAATGTGTTCTGTGTTGACAGAAAGAAAGACAGAAAGAGGCTGTTGCTGCCTATGTATCTCGCTTCAGCCAACGGCTCCGCCCACAACGCAGAGGCGAATTGCTAATGAGCTACTGCCGCTCTGCTGAAGCGAAGTCCCAGAAAACGGCACAGGTTTTGTGATTTTGGCTAAAAACGGCATAATCATCATTTAAAGACCACTGAGAATGTTTAAAAATAGCTCAAAATATGACCGGAGTGGGACTTTAACCAGACAATAAAGAACAAATTGTGTAAGGTTATGGCCGAAACTGAAATGACGTGGGTTCAAGACCTGCCCATTGTTTTAATGGCCATAAGAGCCTGAAAAGGGGCAAGAACAACCCTCAGCCCACATGAAATTCTTACAGGTCGGCCCATGTATTTTATCACCCATGATAAAATAAGATGAAATAACTTGTTAGAGTTGTTTAACATTGTTAGTGTTACACAACTAAGTAAGTATTGTTTAATTTCTGTATCGCAAGAGTTTAATGGTGTAACTTTGTTACTTCTGTTTATTTAACATTTCACAGACTTGAGTAGCTCAGATGGGCTGCACACCATGATAAAGGTATTCAGAGTGTTGAATTTCCCTTAGGAAACTTAATATTGTGATACTAAAGGTCAAATGGTCTTAAAATGGCACAATTGTATTGCACTGGAGAGAATAACTTACATTATTAAGGGCAGGACAGTATTAATTATTTATGCTTATATCAGGGTTTAAAAATGGAAGAAAAAATAATCAATCAGTTCACTCTAAGCAGAATCAGTATTTTAACGTTTCTGTTAACACTCCTTCTGTAATCATTAATATTCCGAAAATGGTTTGATTACTTTATGCAAGAACTTCAATAAACAACCAAGTTATTATTGTTTAATTCAAGAACTTGAATAAACCTCGTAACTCCAGTGTATCCTCAAACTGTCTTCAAACCTCATACAGAAGCTCCACACGCCTCAATCGTGAATGAAGTCCTGCACGCATTTTGGAAACTTTCTCTACTTGTTTGGGTAAATAAAGAACTGGTTGTTTGAATAAGAACTGTTTTCTTTACTCCTGTAAAGGCTAATGTTTTATGTATTTGAGGAGCAAAGAGAGTCTTAAGGGCCATTCACACCAAGAACGATAACTGTAAAGATAACTATATTAGCTTCCACACCAGCGGACGATCTCGTTCTGTTTATTCTAAGCGCGTGTTTGTCTATAATTTTAAATGCTCAAGCCTGTTATAGCAAGATGGATTCTGATTGGCTGTCAGTGTTTTTATCGTTCATCAGCTGGATAAAATCGTGCTGAAAATGATTCCAAAGATATATCGTTTCTCTCTGTGTTGTTATCGTTATAGCTGTGGTGTGAACTCTGCTATTCTTTAATACTGAGATTGGTTTTTAGAACTATATCTTTATCTTTATAGTTATCGTCCTTGGTGTGAACGGGCCATCAGTCTAGTATTTGCCATCTAGTGATAGTTAACACAGCATGTGCATAGCACTTCATCTTTTGTAACACAAGAGTTTGGCCAAATGTATTAAAGGACAGGAAAAACTGAGCACCCACATTGCTACAAAAAACTTTGCAACCTGTAAGATGATGAAAACGTAACGCGATGCACTTATTACTGTCTCAGATGTGGCCGTTGGCGTCACGTTTGCGTAGGCCGTACTCTGAACTCATGATTGGTTGACTGCCAAATTAAAATATTAAACAGAACGATAAAATAACATTATTAACCAGTTAAAGGTAATTTAAAATAAGCATTCTGTTCAGAACGATTAAACTTGTTTGAAATTTCGGTCGTTTCCAGAGCCCTGGCTTTTTTTTTTTTTGAAAATATGTATGTCCTAGCCATTATACAACTACTTCTAGGCCCTTGTAATTTAATTTTGGATGCTGAGAAAGGGGGCAGTGTGGAGGATGGGAAGGCAGTTAAAATGTGTAAATTGTATTCTTTGGAGATTTTCCTGTCATTTTTCATATTTTTTCAATATAATATGGTTAAAAAAATGAATTGGACAATTGCTGCTGTGCCTTTGGGAAATACTACTATATCCTTCCTTTCACTTTTAATTCAATAGAATAAACAAAATGAAAAAATAAAATGGCTGAACAAAAACATTTCAAGCTACAATAAAAAACAAAAACATACAAAATAAAGTTATTATAATAATATAATAATATATTATTAAAATATCTTGCATAAAGGAAATAATGCTTATTTTAGATTGTTTGCATGATAACAAATTTATTGACAATTAAGCATATTATCCCCCAGAATTATTATCATCAAAATAATGCATCTGGACATTTTTGGGTAATTCTCATATTGTCATTGTCATTCTGCAATAGTATTTGTTTTACTATTTGTAGTAGAAAGAATGTATTTTAAATAAGCATAAATGAATGGCAGCACACTACAGTAATGAAAATTGGGGATAGAGGTGCTTATTTGTCATGAAAATCAAATTCAATGCCTTAATCATCCTAAAATAAACCTAACTGTTTTTAAGATTAAGCAAAATGAAATGTTCAGATATTGATTTTGGGGTAAAAAAAAAATTACCCACACAGGATTTGTGAGATTTAACACTTTCCCTAAAATAATTCAAGCATGTGCTTGTGCCGTACCCTCTCAATGTCCTCCTTAACCTGCAGCTGTGATTTCAGCATCTCCATCCTCTCCGTCAGGAACTGCATCTGTCCAGAGAGCAGCGGGACCTCATCAGTTAATTTTTTGTCCATTAATAAACCTTTCAACGGTCACTCTCAATGACTCACCTGCTGGTCTTTCTCCCTTAACTCATTCTGGCTCTTCTCCAAAGCTTCCTGTAAATACTCCACCTTCTTCTCCATCTCCAGCTTGTGCTCCTTAATGGCCACATCCAGCTGTCCCAACTCAAGAGAGAACACAGTGCTTTAGTAGAGTGGAGACGTGGCTGTAAGGGATATTTTGCTCATGTTTGTGTGTGGTACCAGCTGCGCTCTCTGCTGTAGCTCCCCCTGTCTCTCTTTCAGAGCAGTGTCCAGATCCAGCACCTCATTGTTCCTCTCCTCCAGCTCCCTCTGACTCTCTCTGGAAACACATCCAATAATGGAGAAAATGATTATAATTTTTTCATAAATTTTTTTGCATTATGATTAGAACATTTATTTAAATTTTTCTAGGTTAACATACTTTTTCCTATCCCATATGCAAAGACTATAGCTATAACTATAAATATGCAAGTATCTGTTTGAGCATCATGTCTGGCCAGACAGGACTTACTGTTTATTTGACTAATCGCTGATGGGGAGATTGTTTGACGAATCTGTATGTAAACAGTAATTTTATCAGTTGCTTTTGGTGTAGAAAACACTCTTCACTTTTAACTTGTGGCCAGTTATGTCACATTGCTAAAAGTATAGATGTGCAACATGTTAATGAGGATTTGAATTTGTTCTATGAGGTAAAAAATATTAATAATAAAATGTATTTCGCAACCCTGTTAACAAACCAACAGTCACAGACACTGGAAACCACTGCTAATAGACCTTATTCAGACCAGCACCATGACAGGTATGAAAGTGAGGCTGTGAGGGATAGACTTACTGTGTTTTCAATGGGATCCGCTGTAAAAAGCTGTATAAAGCTCCTAGATCACTTATAATTTTACACAGATCATATTGTTTGGTTTTTTGTCTACTGTTATTTCTCAGAAACATTATTTTTGCATTGTTTCGTCAGCAGAACAATCCACAAACACATTTAATAGCAGTACAACCCATTTAAGAGATGCATGTCTATCCCTCACATCCTCGCTTTCATTCCTGTTAAAAATCAAAGATGGCGCTGCTGTGAATAAGGTCTATGTAAACAGAATTTAGGACGTGACTTGAGTACACATTTAGTTCTGTTTTCAGTCCAATATGTAACATGGGGAACATAGGACAATACTGTTCATAAACGTATGACAAAAAAAAAAACATGATCGTACAAAATCATATATGGTGCGAGTTGCAGGGATATTTCCTGTGCTTATTATATGTAAAGTTTTATATTAATAAAGAACCACTTGATTTTTGTAGATTTTGTCCAAGCAGATGAGGTGTGTGGCACCTTTCAACAACATTAATATTCATGATGACAAATTCACAGTCACAACTGTTTTTCCTTCTATGGCTTGACTGAAAATGTTGGGGGTGGGGTCGAGTTGTGAATGTGTGTGTTTGTTATGATCATAATTTGATGAAAACCTTATCAGTGATCATTCTAAAACCGATGTCGTTCTGAATAACGGAACAAGTGTTTGAGTTTTCTTCCTCTGGTTATTACAGACATATGCAGTCATGAGCAAAAAAAAAAAAAGAAAAAAAAAAGAAGAAGAAAAAAATCAAGTGCAAAAATGTGTTACATGTCACGTACACTACCGTTCAAAAGTATGGGGTCAGTACGATTTTATATGTTTTTGACAGAAGTCTCTTCTGCTCACCAAGGCTGCATTTATTTAATCAAAATACAGTAAAACAGAAATATTGTAAAATATTTTTCTATATCGTCTCCATTTCAATATATTTTAAAATATAATTTAATCCTGTAATGACAAAGCTGAATTTTCAGCATCATTACTCCAGTCTTCAGTGTCACATGCTCCTTCAGAAATCATTCTAACATGCTGATTTGCTGCTCTAGAAACATTTCTGATTATTATCAATGTTGAAAACAGTTGTGCTGCTTAATATTTTTGTGGAAAGTGAAATGTTTTTCAGGATTCTCAAAAAAAAAAAACTTTTTGAAAACCAAACTTTTGAATGGTAGTAAATAAAATATAATTTTACAAAGATTCACATTTACAACACTTTTTACAAAGATTAAAGAAAAACTAGAGAACTTAGTTAAATCTAAACCAATGAATGATGTTTATCACATTATAATACATAAATAACACTGATTAGTAAAAACAAAAACAATGAAATGTAAAATTATAACAATGCTCATATTTACAATTAAAATAATAGAATTAGACAATTAATATATCAGGGCACCATAATGTGGTTTGTATTTTTGTATTCAAAGTGCATGTACTAGATTTAAACATTTATGAAGTGTTGGAAATTGGGTTTAGGAAATAAAAGGAAACTGGAATGACTTTATACGTCTCTACTGAGACAGATTAAAAATCAGGAAGGAAGAATGAAAGAAAAGCCACCAAAACCGGATGTAACCAGCAGCAGGTATTTACAAGGAAATATTTGTCCTTTTGTGCATCCAATATGGTATGCACAAAATGGTATGAAGGTGATTATAAAACTTGTGTTTTGAGGCCTTTAGAGATCCATAATAATCTATTTCAGAGGCATTCGAGCAACAACAGAAAGTGCTCAATTCAGGTTGTCCTCAGCCAAACATGAGTAAGGGTGTAAGAAACCTCAGAGGTGCTCAGTATCCAGTGATGGACAGACTGCTGTGATTTCCCAGCAGTCAGAGCGAAGAGGTGGAGCAGCTCACCTGAGCTCAGCAGCCAGTTTATCAATGGCTGCTTGCCGCTGGTCTGACGACAGCTGTGTCCGCTGTAGCACGTCTCTCAGCTCCTGCAGGTGGTCCAGGGTGTCTGTCAGCTCTCCACGCACCTCCAGCAACTGTCCTTCCATCAACTGCGCCCGCTGCAGCGAGTTCCTCCTGTCCGTCTCACTGCGGTGGAGCTTCTCTTCAAGGTCCATAACTGGGACACATAGGCAAGAAAACATAAGACTATTATTCAACTATTATTCCAGTCATCTACCTCAGAGTCGTATAGAATAGAATAAAACAGAACAGAATACAATACAATAGAATTACGGATGCCCCTTTGTGGGGTTCAAACAGCAAACTTTGGGTGAGCATTTCTCAAAGTGAGGTCTGCAAAACCCCAGGTGTCCGTAGAGGGTCTGTTGACATGTGGACCGTACAAAAAGAGACCAATCACTTTTCCAAAGGCGCAGATAAACTCAAGCGTAAAAGTTTATGCCCGTTATTTGTTGTTGGTCACTGGAGCTGCATACCCATTTCGCTCTTCTTATCCAGCAAGCCTCTGGTCTCCTTGAGTGTCTCCTCCATCTGATTGAGCTGAGACGCTTTCGTGTTGCTGTCTCTCCTCAGACGCAACAGCTCCAGCTCCATGTCTGACAGCTCCACTCGACACTTGCTCATCTCTGAACTCAGCTGCCTGAAAAACAAACACAGATTAACATTACTATCTTTTCCTCAGTGCTTTTACCATTGTCCAAATGCTGTCAGGACAAAACTGACCTTAGAAAGGACAGAAAATCAAGCAATACAAATCCTGGTGGTCTAGTTTAGTGGTCTTATGTGATCAGCCAATATGCAAAGGGATTTCTTCCTCAGTGAAGATAGTTCACGGTTAGCAGTATATATACAGGAGGAGTGCAGCAGCAGGAGTGTCTACAGACACAAAGGCTCTGAAGCCATAAAGCAGTCATAAGATCATCTCAAGGGACACCCTCGGGACAAGACACATGACCTTCTTTAGTGGTGCCTAGAAAAAGCAATATCCTAATCAGAATATCTCAGGATGTATTCTCAGATGACATTCCTGCACAGGATTTCATCACTCTGTCTACTGGAAGACTACCGTTTCACCATTTGAATGAGATTCGACTTTGTTGCACATTAGGATATTATTGTTGCATCATACATTTTTACAGGACATAAACATAGAGCTGAACAATTAATCAATAAATAGTTATATTGTAATTATTTAATCGATGTGCGCAGCTGACATATGCTATGTCACACTCCATCACTGCTTGAGGTAGCCTATTAGAATACAGTTTAAATGCCACCAGAATTCAAGATGTTGAGACCAAAAAATGGCTTTGTATGAGAGTGTCTTTTATACGATATAGTGCTTTTTGTCCCTAATATCAGCATGATTACAATTGTGATCTTGTTTGTTCAACTGTGGAAAAGCAACAAATGAATATTAAGTGACTTACATTTTTGGGTCTGTTCATTCATTTTTTCGATTTAATATTGAAAGTAGAAAAATGAGAAAACTTACATTTATTAGGTAAAAAAAAAAAACAGATTGATTTTATGTTTTTAGGTTATGGGGTAGAAAATGGATAAACGGCTTGAATATTTGATTTCCACATGTGGGCATTAAACGCCCCTTTGATTGGTAAACCAAAGATCAACCCGTGCCACTTTCAATTCTTCCACGGTTCCGTGCAACAGAACAAAAGTAATCCGCTGCTGGACGGATTCTTAAAGTGTTTATTAAAAATAATCTCTCTCTCTCTCTCTCATCAAACAACCAGATTAAGGAATGCTTTAACACAAATCGCACTGGGCAGGGCCTAGAAAGCGTTTTCTTCTTTGTAGGCATGGGTTCGACAACCTACGTGCCAGAGAACTTTTAGCTGATTATTTAAGAAATATTAATGTATCTCGCATCTGCACCCATTACCCCTCCGCCTACTTCTTTGGCTGCCTACTTTATTTAGCTGTCCAACTATCAAAATCACAGACCTTTTTGACACAATTTTGTCTGTTTTTGCTCTATTTCACCAAAAACAGTTCCGTTAAAACACACACTGATGTTTTGTTACTGAAATGATTCATTGCCTCATTCATTAAAACAGTGATTTGCTGTTAGCATTTTGCTATTAGCATTTTCACTACATTTTAGAAATATATCATTTCATTTTTTATTTTAATTTTTCAATATTTTTTAACCTCATAGCATTATTTATGCCATTGTAATTGCAGTGTAAATGCATTCATGCCACCTCTGAGTATTAAACAGTCTCTGTAAATACATCTATATCTAGATGAAGCTTATGTGCCATTTCTGCAGTGCAAAAATGGATTGTGTTGATACTGATTTCATTGTATTGGCAACAGCCTATAGTGTCTCATTATTCTAACTAAATTTCTTGAATACATTTAAGAATTTGACAAAGGTTAATGCAAACATCGAAAAAAGTTCGAAAAGAACTGCATGAATAAAAGGTAAAAAATACCACTGGAAACCAATCAGGACTGCTGTGAACAAACCAGCACACAGAAAATTAAGAAGGCCTAAATCAGGTAAATGAAGGAAGTGAATTGGCAGGTGGTCTCACGTTATGGAGCCGGAGAGCTCAGCAGCCTGCCTGTCCTTCTTCTGCACCTCCTGGGTGACCTCCTCTACTTCTCTCTCCCTTCTCCTCAGAGCCTGAGACAAGGCAGTGCGCTCCTTCTCCAAATCTTGTTCCAGCTGGGACACCTGTGGACGATCAGTAGATGTTATCCCACTATCTGCACAGATAAGTCTTTCAGGCAGTAAGGTCATGAGATTATTGTCTAACACGTTTTTGCTTTTTCTAACTCTAGCTGAATTCTAGTTAACCGAGCCATGGCCTGTACCTGGGTAACAGTCCTGGGTTTGCACAGATAGAACAGCGTTTATAGTGGGGAAGTGTATCATAATAGGGCAATTCTTCAAGTGTATCATAATAGGGCAATAAGTTACCCTAATTTTCAACAGTTAAAGTAAACTTTAAAAAACCAATAAATTATAAATATAAATATAAATTATCTGTATTCTGTGGAAATGTTTTATATATATATATACACACATTTTTTTATTTTTTTATCTGCATGTTCCCGCCATACCTCAGAGAAGTAGATGTAAATGTAATTTTTAAAACAAATAAAATAGTTATATTGTGATTTAGACTTAAACAAGAACAATTTAATTAAATTGTTTAAAAATAATAAACATTTTGTTATATTTTAAGACAAAGTTGTGTACCCCAACTTCATGTCTGTGGTGTTACTGTTAACGTAATGAATGTTGTCCATTTAAAGGGATAGTTCACTTTGAAATTAATTTTTGGTATGTTTTAGCTTACCTCAAGGGCATCCAAGATGTAGGTGTCTTTTTTTCCGCAGTAGTTTCAATTTTTATATTTTTAGGTCAAACCGTTCTTGTCTGTCATTCATATAATGCAGGTCTATGGTCATTATCTCAAAACACAAGCACAGAGTCCAAATTAAAACAATTCCCCGTCGTCCAAATTAAACAATTCCCCATCGTAAGTACACATTGATGGCCTAAGACACGAAACGAGCGGTTTGTGTGAGAAAACGAACAGTATTTATATCGTTTTTACCTCTTGAACACAGCCGCGTCCAAATGTTCTGATCTGACGTGTACGCAGACTGGTGCATAGATATATACACACTAGATGTCGCCTTGTCTACGGCAGTTCATTGGAACGAATGTCTTTAAGGCGACATCTAGTGTATATATCTATGCACCAGTCTGCGTACACGTCAGATCAGATCACTTCGACATGGCTGTGTATAAGAGGTAAAAACGATATAAATACTGTTCGTTTTCTCACACAAACCGCTCGTTTCGTGTCTTAGGCCATCAATGTGTACTTACGATGGGGAATTGTTTAATTTGGACGACGGGGAATTGTTTTAATTTGGACTCTGTGCATGCTCTTTGAGACAGTGACCATCAAACTGCATTATATCAGTTTGACAAGACAGACAAGAACGGTTTGACCTAAAAATATAAAAATTGAAACTACTGCGGAAAAAAAGACACCTACATCTTGGATGCCCTTGAGGTAAGCAAAAACATACCAAAAATTTATTTCAAAGTGAACTATCCCTTTAAGAAAAGAGGGAATTGTATTTGGACTATCCTGAGTGTAAAGGTCATTGCAGGTGGTGGTGGTGGTTGTTCGAAGGGGTGCACGGTCAGTTGATTCTCTCTTATTAATTTTCATACATTTTGCTTTCATTTGTCTGTGGTGTAACTCTACTAACTTACAGATTTTTACAAATGTTTTTAATAAATACAGTCTAATTAATATTTCTAAAATGTCCCCAGACATTGAAAACATCATGATGACAGCCTCCATTTTAGAAAAGATTCTAGATTTGTGCCAATTTGTCTGTGGTGTTACCGTCTTTCACAGCAACACCACAACTCCACAGACAATATACAACCAGAAATGTTCCATTTTTATCATTAAAAAAAAAATTATAGAATGTTCTTAAGGACATTCCTTTATAGACAACATAGAGTTCTGGACCTTGTTATATTATGTCTGTGGTCAAAATGCATCTGAAATTTCTTTCTTTCAGAGCCATTTAATCTTTTAATTTAAAGTTGAGAGATAGATATATATATATACACTGTGTATATATAAAACATACTGTTAAACATTATACAGACCTATGGTTACATTTTGAGCTATATTTTTATTTTTACATTTGATGTTATTATAAAATGTTCACTGAATAGTTTATGAGACCAAAAATGTGTTTTAAAAAATGAGTCAACTTTGACTTTAAAGTTCAATTACTCGTTTGAAGGTTCAGTACAAACAGTTTTCTAATGGAAAAGAAGCTTGCTTTGTGCTGGAGAAGAACAACCCTGAGGGACAGCTACATATATCTTCACACACATGAATGACTCCATTATTCATTGATCAGACATTAATAAGGACAACATTTAACAATCACACCGATCAGGACAATGAATACTAAATATGAAAAAATGATCAGACAGAAGTGAATATTATGTTTGATGTGGTGTGTGATCAGTTACTCCAATCAGAAGTGATGGTATAGTTTCATGTTTCTCACAGTAAACAGTGTCTGCTAGTCAGGCTATATGCGATGTCTGACCTAAATGTGAAGCCTATCAATATGACCTAAATCTGAAGGTTTGTTGTGTGTAATATCAAATAGCTCACTCTCTATTTATTTCCTATGCAGAATGCAAACCCAGACGTATGGATAGTCACACGTACCGTTACAAAATTAAAACATAAAACATTTAATAATTTAATAACAATAAATTAATAATTAATGATAAAATCTATTACTTATTACCCAAATTTGACAAAAAGCCTAATTCAAAAGAAACCAAAGCCTGATATGTGATGCATTAGGGTTAGTCAGTTCTAAGTAAACAGCTATATTGAAAAGCAATTGAACTATGGCAAAACTTTCTCAAGATAAGTGTGTATGTTTGCATACCTAATCAATTAATTTCAATGACTTTTACAGTCGTTTGTGATTACAGGATAAAAATGTAAAAATCATTCTTGTTTAGACCAACTTATTTACCAAACAGACCGAACTGTGAACTAGCTCATTAAGAACTGAAAACATTTGACTCAAAAGAACAATTTGTACACAAATTAGACTCTCCCCAAGAGCAATATGTAGTTGATTAAATATTTCACAGGAGAGCATCATAAATATATATATATATTTAAAAATATAGTTTTGAAATATATATTTTACAAATATTTACTACTGAGATTGCACTGACTTGACAAGCTGTCAAATTCTTCACTGGGCTGTGATGTAAACAAAATGCTGTTCGCTATTCTTTTAAAAGCGACAAGCTCTTAGATATGTCCTATCCAGACTTCTTGTTTCAATCAGATCTAAATCAAAGCATCGCAAAAAAACTGTGCTCGAACCACATCAAAAGTTCCCAGATATTTCCGGGTTTTCCACGGACATGGGAACCCCTGGTGTGTGTACCTGGCTCTGCAGCTGACTCTGGCTCTCCTCCAGCTGTGCGATGCGTGACGTGCTCTCCTGCAGCATGGTGTGCTGGTTCTGCATGGATTGCTGCAGCTGCAGGTTCTCCTCACTGGCGCTCTGATAAGCCACACATTTCCTCCTCAGCTCTTCCTGCAGCTGTGACAGCTGATAAACATACATCATTAAGTCATACATTAACCAACAAGTTTCACTTCAATGTCATTCAAATAAGGATCCCCAGGAGGACAGGAAGAGGAAGTGTCCAGCTCCAAGGACTGACCTCACTGTTCTGCAGCTCCAGCTGTTTCTCCTGATGTTTCTTCACCTCGTCCATCTGCTGGAGGTAATGACTCAGCACCTCTTTACAGGAGGACAGTTCTGTCTGCAGGCTCCTCACCTGGAAAGATCAAGACAGAAATGACCAGTGTCCTAACCAAGTCTGACGCAATAAAGCAGCAAATCTCATTTTAATTAGTTTTTGTTCTATAAAATCCTCCTTAACATCTGCATGTTAAACTTTAAGTATGTACTTGTCGGCTGCCACATAGTGGCAGCATTTTGCTGACAGAAAGACAGAATGATTACTTCACACAAGAAACTTGGGTAACACTTTACAATAACGTCACTAAGTCACAGCCAGCAGCCATATCACCCTGTAGCCCAAGACTGGTTGCCCACTAAAGCTAAGCAGGGTTGAGCCTGGTTAGTACCTGGATGGGAGACCTCCTGGGAAAACTAGGTTGCTGCTGGAAGAGGTGTTAGTGAGGCCAGCAGGGGGCGCTCATCATGTGGTCTGTGTGGGTCCTAACGCCACAGTCTAATGACGGGGAAACTATACTGTCAAAAGAGCACCGTCCTTCGGCTGAGACGTTAAACCGAGGTCCTGAATCTCTGTGGTCATTAAAAATCCCAGGATGTCTTTTGAAAGAGTAGGGGTTTAACCCCAGCATATCCTGGCCAAATTTGCCCATTGGCCTCTGTCCATCATGGCCTCCTAATCATCCCCATATACTGATTGGCCTCATCACTGTCACCTCTCCATCAATAAGCTGGTCTGGCGCACTATGGCTGCGGTCGCATCATCCAGGTGGTGGTGGTTGAGGAGATTTCCCCGTTCTATGTAAAGCGATTTGAGTACCCAGAAAAGAGCTATATAAATGTAATGAATTATTATTATTATTATTATAAAGTCCCATTAGTTAGTTATTAACTAACAATGAGCAATACATTTGTTACAGTATTTATTAATCTTGTTAATCTGTTTTAACATTGGTTAATACAAATATTACTGTTCATTGTTAGTTTAATTGTTGACTCAGGTCCATTAAATAATATTAACAGATCCAATATTTTATTTTAATTATTAGTAAACGTTGATATTAATATGAATTAAGGTTAATAAATGCTTTAGAAGTATTTTCCATTGTAATGTCAACTAATGTTGTAAACTAATGTTAACTAATGGAACCTTATTGTAAAGTATTACTGAAATGTGTCATCGTGGTGTATGAATTTCTTTACACCGGTGGTTCTCAACCAACATCCAAGGCAGCCACAGGGCTTAAAATAATTTAATTATATAAATAAAATAAAATAAATTTAATATTTTAACACTTCAGTTAATAATACATTTAGAAAACAAGTAGCTTTGTCATAATTACAACAGAAATACTAAAAGAAATATCTCTGAATATCATGCTGGACAATGGGGGCCTTTGAGTCTAAAACTTTGAGAACCCCTGTTTTGGACAAAGCAATGTAACAACAAACGACCTGTTCTGTTCATCAAAGTGCTGAGCAGACAAGAAAACACAAAAATAGTTAGTCAGTCTCACTTTTGAAGCAGAATCAGCAGCTTCCTCTTCGACATTTCTGAGTGTCTCTTCACTGCATTTAGATTTTGCTTCAAAATCCTGTCCAGGGAACAGAAAGATACTCATTAAGAGATTTACACAAACTCGCATCATTGATAAAGTGATTCAGATGTGTCCAAAAGTCTGAGGAAAAGAAAATTGCTTATATTTTGTCTCTTTTACATTTAAAAAGGCCATATGAATCATAGTATATAACATGATGCTATTTGAAAAGGTCATTATTTTATCTATTGGGTCTAGTAGAATAGGTTAACAGGTTAATAAAAAAAAACATAAAAAAAAAACATTATATTTCGGATACTGTTCATTATTGCAGCACCTCTATTTCCAGTCTGTCTGAAATGCTCTTATTGAGTTGCGGTTTCTACAAAGCCCCTCCTTCCGAAAAGCCCAGAGTGCTCTGATTGGCCAGATGACCTAGTGCGTTGTGATTGGCTAAACACCTCAAGCATGTGTCAGAAATGAAATGACCCTTAACATAATCACAACAACGCTATAATTCACTGAACCATCACTTCTTTCTTTGATTGGCATTATGCTAATACTTAATATTGTGACGTAGACGTTTGTGGAAGTGATATCTGACGTTTGTGGAAGTGATATCTGACGTTTGATCGAGGCGTGGGTCTGGATCAGTGTTCTCCATTTGTGGGAGACAATGAGCTTTGTAACTTTGTAGATTGCATACATGCACAAACAGATACATTAAAGGAAAAAAAAACAATTTAAAAGAATCATATGGCCTCTTTAATATATATATTTTTTCATTACAAATTAATGTGACGTATAAAACCTGATGATCATGTTATCCAGCATGATCTGAGAATTAGCCAAAGAACATATTGTGCTACACTGGAAGCAAAAACATCTGACTTTCTATACAAACAGTCACATGATCAATATCACAAAATGACTGATTACTGACCAAGAAATAGTAAAACAAATAATAATAATAATAATAATCCATGTAAATGAAAAAAAATAAAAAAAATCTCAATTTGTGGTGTCAGACTTTTGAAGCCCTCAGTACCAGCGGGATGAGTTGGCATGAAGGGTGAGTTCTGACCTCAGTGAGCTGATCTATAATGGTCTGCAGAAGATTGGCTCTCTGCTGTGACTCCTGTTTCTCTGAGTGAAAATTTTGTTCTAGCTCCTCGAGTTCAGTCTGTTTCTGAGCCAGAGACAACTGCAGCTGAAAAACACACACATCTTATTACAATCACAGGATTTACACACGCAGAAGGGCAATATAATTAATAAACGCAAGAATTGCACACGTACCACCTCTATTCTGTCCTCCAGTTCTCTGGATTTGTGTGAATGTGCATTCTTGATTTTCTCTATAGTCTGCTGATATTCCCTCTGTTTCTTGTTCAAGACTGACTGGTAGTGCTGAATACTGCTGGCCTTTTCCTAATTTAACACAGGTACAGAGAACAGGATAGATTATATCTTTTAAAAAAATCACTGTTTGTTTTATGTGTGATATTGCATGTGTGTATATGTTACCATAAGGTCTTGTTCAAGCTGGCCGGTCTTCATTACAGTCTGTGAATAAGCAGCACTCTTCTCCTGCAGCTGTTTCTCCAGGACAGTTATACGCGCACTCTTCTTTTTTAGCTAATAAGCACAACTTTTGGTCAGTCAGTTACCATACTTCTAGCATATTTAAAACAATATGCATCTTTTCTGAAAGAAGTTTGTTATGCTCACCAAGGCTGCATTTATTTGATCGAAAATACAGTAATAATGTATTTAAAACTTTTATACTTTAATATTATTTATATATAGTTGCAATCGAAATTATTCAACCCCCATTGCAAAATGTACAGACTTTCAGCTGTTTGCAATGAACAAATCAAACAAAAGTAATTCAAATAGCTCAACACAACAAATGTTTCAAGTGGTTTCCCCAAATTTAACTGAAAATGCAACTTTTAGTGACTTCTGAAAACAGCGCTAATTGTTGTTATTGTACTGACCGAAAAAACGCTTCAGAGTATTCAGTGACAGAGCGGTCCGAACGAATAGTTTCAGACCGTCATGCAAGCGCGTTTAGAAAGAATTATCGAACCAAAAGAATGATTCATTCATGAATGATTGGTATCGCTGTTCAGTCGACAGAAATACGGTACACATATTATAACTGCTGAAATATTCGCACGTAAAGCGTTTCTCTGGTCAATCGGACCACGTATCAAACTAAATTAGCCGCACCGCCAGGAAAATAGGAGGAGGAAGGTTGGTCTGTCTATGGTTAAGCATGGTGGTGCTTGGTGATGCTTTGCTGCTGTTTTGAATCTAGCACTGGAAACCT
Organism: Leuciscus leuciscus; assembly: GCF_965113295.1. Lineage (NCBI taxonomy): Eukaryota > Metazoa > Chordata > Actinopteri > Cypriniformes > Leuciscidae > Leuciscus > Leuciscus leuciscus. Next base: position 20,715,371 of record NC_138730.1, on the reverse strand, counting down.
GCAGTGTGTGGAAGGCATGATGGATTTATTGAAGTATCAGGAAATCCTAGGAGAAAACGTCATGCCATCAGTGAGGAAGTTGAAGCTTGGACCTTCAACCAGGACAATGATCCCAAGCATACCTCATATTCCACCAAGGCTTGGTTTCAGAAGTAGTCCTGGAAGATTCTACGGTGGCATCACAGTCACCTGGCTTGTACCCCATAGAAAATCTCTGGTGGGATTTGAAGGCGGCGGTTGCAGCACACAAACCCATGAATGTTACTGAACTGGAGGCCATTGCTCATGAGGAATGGGCTAAGATTCCTCAGAAATGCTGCCAGAAGCTGGTGTCTGGTCATACATCTCATTTGCAGCAGATCATAACAACAAAAGAGTGTTCTACTAAGTACTAAAGATGCTGCAATGAAGGGATTGAATAAATTTGAGACTGCAGAAGTCATTAAAAGTTGCATTTTGAATGACCGAATGACTCATTAAAATCATCCAAACTCAGGAGTTTATGATACTCTTCAGTGATTTATTAAAAGTTTACTTTTTTATGTGTGCAGCCAGCAAAGACAATGCAGTAAAATTATGTTTTTCATGGTACCCGGCAGAATTCAGTTGATGTGATTCTTACCTCTTTCTCTAAGGAGGTGGCCTGAGTAGCCTTGTCCAGGAGCTGATTGTGGAGCTGCTGGTAGTGAGAGGATCTCTCTGTGATAGAGGTCTGGAGGGAAGAGATCTCCTCCTGGGCTCTAGTCAGTCTCTCCTGTAGCCCATGAGCAGCACTGGCCTGCCGGGTCTTTTCCCTCTCAACCGTCTGAAGCACCACCAACAGCTTCTGATAGCCCTCGCCTACATTAACAGGGGAGAGGTTAAAGCAACAGTTTGTCCAGGAAAATACTACAAGATACAAAAGAAGCGTGGATGAGTGAAGGATAAGTCTCAGGAAGGCAGCAGTATCCTGTTCTGAGTTAGATACTCACCAGGTTTGTGTTTGAGAGATTCAGTGGGGCTTGTGTAAGACAGTGCAGACAGCAAACAAGGGTTCACACACAGTGCACCTTCCCGATTCTGAAACACAAGTCATTCCACAGCCAAGAAGATATTTTGAAGAATTGTGTTAACCGTTTCTGTCCATAAAATTAAAGTCAATGGGGTCCAATGATGTTTTAGACCCTAATGACTTTCAATGCATGAACTATTTTTTTGTTCATTATCTTCTTTTGTGTACAACAGAAGACAGAAAGTCATAGAGGTTTGGAACAACAATATAAGAGTGAGTAAATGGAAAGATTTACATTTTTAGGGGAGCTATCCCCTTAAATGTGCACAATGACATTTAATTGTAAAGGTAATTCATTTTATTTAGAAGGTCTTTGTGGTTGTGTGTGTGGCCTGGTAAACCCTACTCATGGGGACAAAATGTCCCCACAAAGATGGCACTGCCCTATGAGGAAAACAGCTTATAAAATTATACTAGTTTACACGAAAACGATGTGCTAAAAACGTTTTTTCTTTGTACAGATGACAACGTTATCAAAACGATCCCAGTTCACACGGATCCAGAAAAACAACTAATAACGCTATATTATGCATGCCAGACAAGTAGTTGGCAATGTCACTTTGTAAAGAAAGACTACGCACCCGCGCACATAAACATTCTTTTACTACTGTACAGTGCACTCGAGCCGAACGCACATTCATAAAGACACAAATTACATTATATATTTGTGTGTCCGATTTTCATTCTAAGGATGTTAATCTTTATAATACTTTATTATTACTTTGTCTTCTGAGTAAATTTCATCTTCACAAAGCCAGAAACATTCATTGTAACCCCCATTTTAGAATGTTCTCTGACATAAAGTCCCATTTTACTTCCTTTAAGAAAATGTCAAAACCTTTGAAAACAAGGGATTCGAAAACATTCATCATCCTTGAGCCTGTTGTAAGGAACCTTAAATTTTTCATGATTACAAAATGTGTTGACTTTCTTATTCTTATAACCACTTGTAATGATGTCTGTATTCCTCCACTTATTTCTTACTGTTAATATCTGTATCCTTTCATTTGAAAAAAGCCAATAGACTAAACACGTAATAGCCTACGCATGCGCATGACGTCACAGTTTTCACAGATTCACAGTTTTGTAGTTTACACGGAGATGATAAGGGTGTCGTTTTCAAAAACTTGCGTTTTCAAGCCACCAAAATGTCGTTGTCATGTAAAAGAACAGCCAAACCGCATAAAAAGTCTTCCATTTTTAGTTGAAAACGGTGTCGTGTTAACGGTCCCTAAGGTTTAGGGGTAGGTTTAGTGTAAATGGATAGAATATACAGTTTGTACAGTATACAAATCAGTATGTCTATGGAAAGTCCCCATAAAACATGAAAACACAACATGTGTGTGTGTTTGTGTGTGTGTATGTGTGTGCATTCCAGCACCTCTCTCAAATGTAATAAGTCCAGTATGTTCTCTAGGCTGGCCAGCTCGGCTCTGTCCTGTTCTCTCTCTCTGTGGGCCTGAGCCACCCTCTGCTCCTGACAGGCCGTGAGGAGCCGCAGGTCCTCGTTCTCTCTCTTCAGCCCCGCCACCTCCTGCAGCTGCACCTCCTTCTCAGCCAGCTCCCTCTGCAGCTGTTTCAGCTGATCTGAGAACTGCTGAACCTGAGACTGCAGCTGTAAACGCTCAGCGGAGAGAGACTCAGAGCGGCCGTGAACCTCCTTCAGCTCACTGATCAGAGAACAGAAACACCAGTTACAACTAACATTTCCAATCAGGCTAGAAGCTGATAACTCGTCAAGTGATCGGCTCTTTTGGCTGATGAACATATTAGATGATGTGTATCGTTGCGAAATCTACTGATTGTCACATTAATAGAAAAAAAATTTGTTTTGTGAATTTTGTTTTAAAGGGATGGTTCGGAATGCACCATGACCTCGAGCCAAACACCCCCCAGAAGCCTATTTTTCCCTTGGTTTAACATTATTAAAGTTAGAGCTTATTTAGAGAAATCAGCCGGATGGCTTAGTGCAGGCGCTAATGGATCCTATGATGTATCACGTAAATTACCCCACTAATAATAGTAAATTACCCCAATAGTAAATTACCCCACGTAAAAGTCCTGTCAGAAAGCGATGCATAAGGATGCTCGAGGTCATGGTGCAAAGGACCCTAAGTTGATTTTACTCCGAACCATCCCTTTAAGCATAAATGCAACAAAATTGTGGGAAAAATTCAATTGGGTACAAAAACATTCAACATGTTCTTTGGGAAAATGCAATCTTAATATTCTTTGTTTTAACAGGTAAATTGTAAAAATATATATTAAAGATATTTATACTGGAAAACAAGACAAAAATATAATATATGTATGTACATCTATATACATTTTGACCTTAAATATTGATTTACTTATTAAAATACTGAAATATTGATCTAAAAAAGTTGTATCCATGTAGTCAATTACCTCAACAGAATACACTACTGTTTGTAAGTCTGGGGTCAGTAAGTTTTTTTTTTTTTTTTTTTTAAGAAATGTATAGTTTTAATCAGCAAGGGTTCATTAAATTGATCAAAAATTATATTGGCATTAAATGAACCATCATATGAATGATCTTCATAGTCCACAACAACACAGATCAGTTTAAGAAATCCTCTCTTACCAGATGTTGTGACGTAGACCCTCCTTCTCTCTCTCCAGCTCAGCACACTTCCTCTCCAGCTCCCCTCTCTCTCTGTCACACTCCATCAGACTGACCTTCAGCTGGCCCTCACTCTCCAACACCTTCAACAATGCAGAACATGCATGTCACATGCATGGAACAGAAAAGGAAGTGATATCTCTGAACACAGAATGATTTATATGAATCAGTTTTAGTCAGATTACCGTCCTGAGTTTTTCAGAAACATCATCTTTGTATTCTTTGAAGGTGACCGTGAGCTTCTCTGCATTTCGGAGCGCTTGGTTTCTCTGCTGCTCCGCACTTTGAAAGAGAATTTTCAGAGAATTTTAAGCTGCGGTGTTTGAAGAATCACAAAAAGACTTCTTGTACATGTGAAGTAATTCCAGCTTAAAGAGATTACTGCTCCCAAGATGAATTAGTCTGTGAAGTTTTCATTAGCATAACTAATCTCATACCGTTTCCCCAGACGTGTTCTTTCAGCTAACTCGGCTTTAACAACTCTCAGCTCATCTCTGAGCTTCTCCGCCAGCCTGCTACTCTGCATCACTGTCTGTTCGCTTTCTTCCAATTTATGCTCTGCAGCCCTGAAGAAACAAGAATATGCTGCTCCAGAAATTTGACAGAAAAGGCATCAGATTTTTTTAAGAAGATGTAAGTGGTAGAATAGATGCACCTACTCTAAAGCTTTGGTTTGGGTGTCCAGTTCTGTTTCTAGACCCAGAATCTGCTCCTTCATGAAAGACACACTGGAGGTCCTGGCTCCCACAGTGGATCCCAACATACGGATCTACAACAAATGTCAGTTCATAAAATAAACATCGGCTGCGAACAATACTTGAAGAGACCAGAGAGAAACCAGAGACACCAGAGAGAGGTCAGTTGTTTCACCGGAAGATCGAGTTATGACACCAATGGATAAACATTTTCAATTATCATTTCATGCTGACATTAAGGTGTTTAAAGCTTGTTACTAAGCATGTTGCTAGGGAGTTCAGTTTAAAGGGTCCACCCAAAAATGAAAATTCTGTCATCATTTACTCACCCTCATGTAGTTCCAAACCCGTAAGACTTTCGTTCATCCTCAGAACACAAATGATCTTTTTGATGAAATCTGAGATTTCTGTCCCCCTATTGAAGGCTACGATACTGACACTTTGGCGCTTCAAAAACTTCATAAAGAGATCGTAAAACTAATCCATAGAATTGAGCAGTTTAGTACAAATTTTCTAAATAATATAAACATTAATCAGTGAACATAAACAGAAGCTCAACCGAACCTGCTTGACGCGCGAGAACAAACCTTATTGGTTCTTGCTGAAGCTCAAACATGCTGCATAACACGAGAATGAACCTCATTGGTTCTTGAGGAAGCTCAAACGTGCTGCATACCACAAGAATGAACCTCATTGGTTCCTGCGGAAGCTCAAACGTGCTGCATAACATGAGAACAAACCTTATTGGTTCTTGAGGAAGCTCAAACGTGCTGCATACCACAAGAATGAACCTCACTGGTTCTTTCTGAAGCTCAAACATGATGCATAACACGAGAATGAACCTCATTGGTTCTTGCAGAAGATTTGTTGATTGGTTCTCTTTGGAACCAGTTGTGTAATGGTAGTGGTGGTTGTGTAACTGTCAATGGAGGGACAGAAAACTCTCAGATTTTATCAAAAATATCTTCATTTGTGTTCCGAAGATGAACGAAAGTCTTACGGGGTTGGAACGACATGAGGGAGAGTAATTAATGAAAGAATTTTCATTTTTGGGTGAACTATCCCTTTAAGGTTAACCACTGTGACTGAATCAGTGAATCATTAACAAACCATTCAGACCCATTTTGTGAAATGGTTCAATGGTTCATTGAAAAATCCAACTAAAAAAAAATGTTCTTTAATGAATAAGACATCCCTACTTCTCATAAGCACATGCCAAGGACTGCTTAGGTCATGCTGAACAACTCTGACCCTGACCCCGAGGTCCACTTTCCTGCAAAGTTTGGCTCCAAACCTAATCAAACACACCATAACTTGAAGTGGTGCTACAAAGTAAGTTGAGAGCGATTGGAAAGCATACAGAGCCATCTGCTCTCTAATCACTCTCAAGGTTATTTTATGTCACACACCGATCGCTCTGCGCAGCACTGCGTCAAGTCAAACATGCCTTTGCCAATCTATTATCTTCAAGATTACTAGAAAGCTACAGGAAGGTGAGTTTGATCAATGTTGGATCTAAGCTCTAAAGGAAAGTGGATCTCAAGGGACAAATTACCCAGCCCTGGCTTAGGTGGATGACAGGATGTCTAGATCAGGGGTCTCCAATCCTACTCCTAAGGGCCACTGTCCTGCAGATTTTAGCTCCAACCCCAATTAAACATACCTGAACCAGCTAATCAAGATCTTACTGGGCATACTAGAAACCAAAAGCATTACAAGCCTAAGTAGATCGTAGAACCATTGGCACCAATGTTCTCTACGATAAACTTAGCTCACAACGCTTCTGGGAAACGCAGCCCAGGAAGGTGTGTTGAGGGAAGTAAACTCAGCAGGACAGTGGCCCTCCAGGACCGAGTTTGGACAGCCCTGCTCTAGATTTTCAAGTTTCGTTCAGTTTTCAACAAAAAATTATCAAATGGCTTCAGAAGACTTTTGAAATATAGTCCACAAATTGTATGGATTACTACAATCATTTGTACTTTAAGTTTGTTCAAATCTCTTAACCCAAGTATGAGCAATAGTAATAGTGATGCTTGATTTAGTAAACACCTATAATTTACTGTAAATAAATTATGTCGACTGTAAAAAATGTGGGATCAGTAAGAAATTAATACTTTTATTCAGCAAGGACACAACAGATTTAAATTAGAAATCCTGTTCTTTTGAACTTTCTATTCATCAAAGAATCCTGAAGATTTTTAATTAGTGATGTGACCGAAGCCTAAATCTGAATTCGGAAAAGCACCGAAAAATGAATAACACATTCTATGGAGCCCCTAAATGAGCATGGTTAAGCTCGCTGCGATAGTCGGTTACATTACAGCAAATCAGATTTCATTTATCATGCAAAGAGAGTAAGGAGAGATGACTGACAGGACGATGTCGGAAGATTTGGTGTGCAACAGATCCTAACATTGACAAATATCTTATCTTGTAAAATGTGTGGTCACTGCTCCCTATACACAAAGTATGCATGATCGTGCATTCAAAAGCGATTTCAATACTCCCAGATGCCCGCAAATTATCTACAATGTAATTATCCAACTATATATCTGCGGGAGAACCATAGAGGGGGAGAACACAAAAGCATTGAAAAAATGTTTTTCCTCCCATCTCATATTTTTTCTTTATGTCTCTTTAGGAGCTCCGTAGAATTTCTTTTCCAAACATTTCTTTCCCAAACATAGTATTTTCTTGAGCACAAAATCAGCATATTAGAATGATTTCTGAAGAATCAATTACTTACAAGACTGGAGTAATGACGCTGAAAATTCAGCTCTGCCATCACAGCAATAAATTACATTTTACAATATATTAAAATAGAAAACAGTTATTTGAAAATGCAATAATATTTCACAATATTACTCTTTTTACAGTATTTTTAATCCAATAAATGCAGCCTTGGTGAGCAAAAGAGACTTTTCAAAAAATCTTACCGACCCCAAACTTTTGAACCATAGTGTACCTCTTATATAACTCCACTTAAACTCAACACAGTACCACAAACACTATAATAACCAATCGCTATGTGAAGAGTATGGAAGTAGAATAATGTCAAATGTTTTTGAAATAAAAACCCTGTTGAATTGCACTACTTGAAAAAAATAGGCATTGCATTAACCATGCTTGCATTTTAATGCATTGCATTTTTAGTGCTTACATTTTTATGGGCTGAAATTCAACATGGTTGAATATTTAAGCTGTGAATATTTCAATTAAAAACATTTCAAACACCTTTTCATTATTAAAAATTCAATAATACATATTCACCTTTCATATTTCACTTCCAAAATATTCAAACTGTTTAAAAATACAACCAATAATATTCAACAGGCAATTTTCGGTCCATTTTATTTCGCTTTGCAAATTCGCTTCCACAAATTCAGTGGTTCAAATTCGACAGTAAATTCAACATTGACGTCCAGGAACTGCAGGAAAAGCAGTAGATTGCCGAGCATACTCTCCATCTGCTGTTAGTCGACCTCACCATCAGATGGTGCAAGCGCTTGTTGTTGACGAAGACATTCATTCATAAAATGAAAATGATTATCTGTGTCAGTATATGCGGAAAAGATGATAAACACACAAAAGCTGTGTTTATGTTTCATTCAATAACTTCATTGTTACTTTCCCTGTGTATTCTACATGTCATCAGCTTTCTCTACCATGAACAGGATTATAATCGGTTTCCCTCAATACCTCATACTCAAGGATTTCCCTTCCGTTGATAGTGATATGAAAGACCAATCTTGCACCTTATTAGGGAAGTAGGCTGTAGGCTATTATATAGGCTACAGGCAAGAAGATGGACTCAGAATATGAACTGAACGTGCAAAGTTTCATGCTGAGCGTTTTGTGATATACTGGCATAAAATCAACACATATATAGTATGCATACGTGTATTGAATTAGCTTAAACTGTCACAGCACTTGCATGTTGTCCTCCTATTGTTAGTTTAACTGTAAATCGCTTTGGATAAAAGCTTCTGCTAAATGACTAAATGTAAAAATTGGCTTGACATTGGACATTCGCACATTTAGGGACCGTCTCTAAAGTTGCATACAACATTGGCATGTACGTTTCTAACTTCAATAGCAAACTTAAATGTATTGAATAAATATCAAAAATCCAAAGGGTGCGCATTATGCCTGACACTAAATAAACACTTTACAGTTGGTTTTATGACTGTAAGTCGTTCTATTCAAATGCTATCGGAGTTAGAAACGTGTATACCAAAGTCGTATACACTTTAGAGACGGTCCCTAAATGTGCGAATGTCCAACATCAAGCCATCTGTATGCCAATCTATCACTGGGAAACGCTCAGCATTAAGCTTTGCGCGTTATTCTGAGTCCATCTGTTTGCCTGCGAGTTTGGTCTTTTACATCACTGTAGTCCATTAAGCTACGTTAAGCGTTGTATATGTCCAGCAGGGGAATCCTTAAGTATTGAGGGAAACCCTAATAGCCTGCATGCAGCACATCGCCACAATATAAAGTTAAGGCAACTAAACAACCAAGAGAAATATATGTCAACCTCAAAAATTTAACATTGGATCTGTATATCCGCATCGGGGAATAACATTATAATCTCGTTCACGGTAGAGAAAGATGCACAGGAAAAGTAACCGTGAAGACACTGAATTTAACATAAAACAGCCGTCATAATAATCACAAATACACTTACATTGCTGTAAATGAGTTTTATGAATGAATGACTTGTTCTAACTGTTGCTGGTCTTCAACAAGCGCTTTTGCACCATCTGCCGGTGAGGTAGACTAACAGCAGATGGAGAGTATGCTCGGCAATCTACTGCTTTTCCTGCAGTTACTGGACGTCAATGTTGAATTTACTATCGAATTTGAACCACTGAATTTGTGGAAGCGAATTTGCAAAGCAAAATAAAATGGACCGAAAATTGCCTGTTGAATATTATTGGTTGTATTTTTAAACAGTTTGAATATTTTGGAAGTGAAATATGAAAGGTGAATATGTATTATTGAATTTTTAATAATGAAAAGGTGTTTGAAATGTTTTTAATTGAAATATTCACAGCTTAAATATTCAACCATGTTGAATTTCAGCCCATAAAAATGTAAGCACTAAAAATACAATGCATTAAAATACAAGCATGGTTAATGCAATGCCTATTTTTTTTCAAGTAGTGCAATTCAACAGGGTTTTTATTTCAAAAACATTTGACATTATTCTACTTCCATAGAAGAGCATTACCTTGGACCTTGAGCTGGCTAACTCAAGCTGAGCAGCTTCAATGTCACCGATGAGCTGCCTGTTCTCCATGACCAGAGAAGTGTTCTCCTGCCTGATGGTGTTGAGCTTCCTCCTGAGAACAGACGTCTCCATCTCCATTTCTCTGTCTGACTACAGATAAACACAAAAACACATGTCAAATAAGACAAAAACCTTTGAAATCTGTAGGTTTTCGGGTTTATTTTAAGAACAAGCATATAAAAGGTGACAATACTTCATTTATCTGCTGCATCTTGTGTCTTACCCTGCAGTCACAGGTAGATATACGTGCACATGCCCTCTGCTCTGGGTGTAAATATACTGGATCAGGCTTCTGAAGGTCTTCTAATGTAAGACGACCTGGGAATCCATCCACGAAACTCCTGTTATTATCCTCACCAACGATGTCATTTCCTGATCGACTGAAATGAGTGAAATGCTAACAATACAACGACAAGTGCAATAATACTCAGCAGTAGTGCTGTAACAAAAACATTATTAATATCAAAATATGTCAATATATACAAAAAAGTATCAAAACAAACAACACTTTAAATTACATGGGCCAAGGCAACATAGCTAATTAAAATAAAACTAAAAATTATTTATCACCCATAAAAAATGTATCTATGGATAATTTATATTCAATGTCTTAACAAATTATATAATGAACTTTAAACAATTTGTTAAGAGATTGATTATGATTTATCCTTGTCTCTAAGTCTCTTTCCTTTTAAGAAACAATATATGCTATTATTTCGTCTTTAAAAACAAAAAAGGCTTGTTTTGTATTACAATACAAAAATGTTTGATGATTATGCTATTATTTCTTTAATACTGATTTTTTTTTTTTCTTACTACTTGGAGCATATGAGTCTGAGTAAAGCACACAAATGAAAGATATATTACTGGAGATTTAATTGTATGCATGTATATATTTAATATGTATATCATTTATGTATTCATATGCAAGTTACTGTTCAGTACTCGAGTTTGTAAACTGAAATTGTTCACACAAACACACAGGCAACATGGCAAAGAGAATCTCAGAATCATATATGCCTTTTTAATCATATCTGAAAGATCTATCATCATGTAAAAAGCACAATCCATTTCAACAACAACTCTCAAGAGAAAAAAGCCTCACCTCAGTTGTTCCCCCACTGACTGTAGGTTTTTCTCAGTCAATCGCAGCTGATTCCTTAAGGAGAAAACATCCTCTACCAACCCCCTGTTGTCTTTGAACATTGGTGATTGTTATGAAGAACACTGTAAATAAATGTTATTAACCATGTTTAAATGGACTCAACTGAAAACAACGCTGCGCACGCACATTTGTTGTTGTTTTAAACTCAATGATTTGACTTCATTTCATGTATTCAACAGGTTGTCAAGGAGCAGACGGTCACTCTATTATCCATTTCTGCTCTCCACTACTTTTAGGCGGGCTAATTGACAAAGTATTTCTATACTAGTGAACAACTGCTTACCAGCATTTTCAAAACAGCAGTTTTGTGCAGAAGAAACACCTTACTTTCCAGTAGATTTAGCTTAGCATTCACTGTGGCGACATCTAAACACAAGGCGCGTCAGTTGATTGGCTGAGACGAAAAACCGTCTTCTCCGTAGTGACGTAATGCTCACGTGGTATGGCCGCGAATGTTAGCGCGAATTTTACAGCGGTAAAGTTGTGCTGTTGCTCGGTTTTCGTACTGTTATTATTTACATTGGACTGTATGTTGGTTTGGTTAACAACAGCTTTTTTTGCTGTTTATTTGTTAGGGTTAAAGTTTGTCAAAAGATTTTAAGGTAAAATCCCTGGTTGTTTTAATATACACAAATCTCAATTCACCGTTATAGCAAATAAATTAGCTGGGCCATAAGATGTTAATTGCATGTTTAGATTAGAATAAAAAAAAAATCTTGGTAGTGTCAATATGCATACAGTAAATAAATGTTTAAATAAATTAGCTCTTCAGACATACTTATTAAATTATTTAATAAGTCTGTATATATTGTGTCAAAATAGTGATTATTTTTCCCCTTGCTGGGTGTAAAATGTCTAAAACATAAACAAAACAAAAAATAAAAGTCCAGTTACACCAATAGGGTTTGAGATCTTTATTCTTTGGCTAAAGGAGCCTGCTCAAAGCCAGTAAAATACAAAGCAAGCTTTACTAACACTGGTACACCAACGGAATAATGCTTCATACACGTAACATAACAAGAGCTTAATATTCATAGGAATTTGTTCTCTCGAAATAAGGAGGTATTAATGTTTAAGTCCAAAGCTTGCCTGATACCAACGCTACTTCCACCCTCTGCAAAATGTAAGATAATATTATGGAGAACAGGGCATTCTCAGGCCAAAAAAGAAAAAGAAAAGTTTTCCACCTAAATTTAAAAAAACTCAAGGATTTTAGAAATGTATGAAAATACAAAGCTGAGAATTGAAAATCTCATTTGGATGTCCTATCAAATCTTACAGCGAAGCTGTAAAGTATCCTGAGTGCTCTCGCAAATGGACAATTTGTTAGTGTATACCGTTTGAAAGCAATAAATAGCACCACAAAAAGCCTGAGTCAATTGTAACAAAACTATTGCTGCCGATTTCTGATTGTAATGAGAAGCTGAAGCTGCAAATAAAATATAATATAAAAAAATACACAGATCTGTTTAATTCATTGCATAGTATAACAAAAAGTACAAATAACTATCCCTGCCCCACAAAAATGAAAATTAGACATCAGATTTAAAATGAGGAAATTAAACTAAACTGATACTTAAGCTAAAAAAATCCCTCTTACTTTAGAACTTAAATTCCCATGGCAGATATCAACAGCTGAACAGTTTTTTGTTTTAAAGGGGGGGGATATATGAAGACTTCTCAACGCTACAGCGCTCTGTCATATGCTTTAAAGATATACATATTTAAAAAAAAAAAAAAAAAAGATTAAAAAAAGGAGACCCTCAGGAGACAAATTACAAGCAAAAATCTTTCTATTAGCCACCTAGGAATTTGTGGAACGTCCCAGAAAATATCAAGATCTGATGTAAATATTAATGCTAATCATATATTTAATTTTGGTTTTGTGGCATTAGAAGAATTAACCATTTTACATTGGGTTTTTTAACATCATAATCTCATTTCATAACGAAAATCACATGCTAGGCTGTTTAAACTGAGACGAGACAATACTGGATGTACAGAATGAGAGCTTATGTGCAATCAATTGAAATGTAAAATAAAAGTGCCCTACTGACAATAGCGCTCTCTCCTCTTGGCAATGTGAGCTATGAGAAAATATTTAACTGAATAAGTAGAAAAAAAGTCCTCAGTCTCCAGCAGCATATATCGTTTCACAACCCCTTAAGGCACCTGCACATCAGAGACAAAAAGCGAGGACTCTGGTTATTTTCACATAGTAGTGAATTGATTATGTCTTTAACCTGAAACTACAGCCACCTTCAATGCGTGAATCCAGTCCATGTGAAGGCAGTCCGTTTAAATTTCCACAGAGATAGGTCACACACACAAAACTCTACAAAGTCCCATCTCTTCATCTCTATGGTAGTCCTGAGGCCCCTCAATTACCTCAGTCATCCATGTACATTCACTTCCCTCCTTACTTGTCACAAAATATAGTACATTACTAGGGCCAAAGCGGACCGTACTTTCACCAGAAGTACACCCGTATGAAGCTCAGGAGGCAGTGACGCCCTCCCATTCCACCAAGTACTGTACTTTTCCGTCGTCAGTGACGCGGCGAGCGAGTACACGGTACTTCTCCCCACAGGCCAGGCGACCCGCGGCTCCGAAGTAAGTGCTGATGGAGCTCTTGAGGTGGGTGAGCTGGGTGTCGGGGTCCAGGCCCTGCATGATGTCCATGCCGCTGTAGAGGCAGGAGGGGAGGGGGCTGGGCTCGGGTTGCGGCTCTGGGTTGCAGGGAGGAGAAATCTCTGGATTTGGGGGCTGCAGTGCTCGTCGCGGACGTCCCCGTCGCCTCTTTATTGGGGGCTGTGTGAAAGTAGGCCATAAGCATCCAGTGCGTGGTCCGCTCGGACTGCCCAAACTGGAGATGAACAGAGTATATGCATCACGCTTTTGAACAATTAAGTATGACGTTATTTATCAGTGGGAGAGGTCAGCATGGGCATTACGTTGAGGCCTGAAGAAGCCACCCGTAAAATAATTAAAAATGTTAGTTTAATATTTTATTATACATTACATGCATTGCAATCCCACAAAAACACTACATTAAATTACTGTTATAAAGACTATAAAAAAAAAAACTAAAATAAGCATAAATTATCATATGTACAGAAAATTATAATTTATTAATTTTTAAACAATTAAATAATTTAATATACACTACAGTTAAAAAGTTTGGGGCTGGTAACATTTTCTTTAATGATTTTGAAAGAATTCTAATCCTCACCATTACTGCATTTATTTGATCAAAAATACAATAAAGTATCAGTGTCAGTAATATTGTGAAATATTATATTTCAATTTTAAGATATTCCATCGTTTCCTATTTTAATATATTTCAAAATAGAATTTCTTCCTGAATGGTCAGCATCATTACTCCAGTCTTCATGCGTCACATGATCCTTCAGACATCATTATAATATGCTGATTTGCTGCAGAAACATTTATTATTATTATTATTACCAGTGTTGAAAACAGTTGTGCTACTTAATATTTTTGTGGAAACTGAGATATTTTTTCCAGGATTCTTTAATGAATAGAAAGTTTGAAAAACCGCTTTCATTTAGAATAGAAATATTTTTAGACTGTCATTTTTGGTCAATTTAAAGCATCCTTTAGTTAAAAAGTTCAAATCTTTCCCCCACCAAAAAAAAAGTGTTTACTGACCCCAAATTTACTGAATGGTAGTGTATATATTTTTTGTACATATTCACAGTACTGAGGGGAAAATAATTGTCACGAACATAATGTCACAAATTGAAAAATGAAATCCTTAAAATGAAAATGAAATCACCTGGACTGCCTTGAGAGGCTGGTTGAGGTAGTTTCACTTGTGCTGGCGGCACCAACGGATTCAACATCTGAGGTACTTGATGAAGGCAAAGATTTTTCACTTTTGACACACAAAAAAAGGTAGGGAAAAATATTTTTGTAATTTAATAAATGTAATTTGGCCTCATTTCAAAAACTACAAGATTCATTTTGTGTTGATCTCCGTTTCACCTTTTTGAGGCCATCAGGTCTATTGAGTTATTGTCTAGAGTTGGAAACTTCCCATTATTCTTCATAGAAAAAAAGGTTAAAAACAAAATGTTATGTCTACATGAAACTTTTTGGAATAGTCATTAAATAAAGCCAGCAACGTATGCAAATTTTTTTTTACCTGAGCCAATAGTTCACTTGATCTTCTCAATTTCGCCAACATCTCTAAAGAGTGTGTGTGATGCTTCCTCTTTCCTTTCTTCACTGCTCCATTAGTGACAATGCTAAAAAATGTAATGTAATATTTAATTTTCATAATAAATGCAAATAATAATATTATATAATATAATTTAAATTTACTTAAATTACATAAAATATTAAATTTACTTAGAATATTAAGGAAGAAACAAGTGATGACTAACCTGGATAAAAGAGGGGGTTTTGAGGCTTTTCTGCCTTTGATTTTGATCTCATGGGAAGCTTTTTCCGGCTCTCGGTCTGACAGGAGCTCGGAGCTCTGGGGGGCCGGTGGGAAGCGAATTCGTAATCCAAACAGGTGCTTCTTCTTCTTTATCTCTTTCCCTGACATGAACCTAGAACCCAACAGGTCATAGACTATGTTCACATTGTCAATACAAATCTAGAATATCTGGAATCTGGTCTACATGATTGACGGTCAACACTGTGTATTGCAACTGTTCAAATATGATTTTTGTGTCCCGTGGCTCTCTTTTGTATTTCAAAATATCTGTGTTGGTTTCCATGGCAATGATTGAAGAACACCGGACCAAAGAGATGTCTCCACTATATTATAATTTTCTGCGAGACCTGCACATTGACAGAAAAAAACCCAACTTTGTTTCTGCAACGAGGTCTGATGCGTTTACGTGGCGTGAGAAAGTGACATAAGCAGAAAAGCTATGTGAAATCCGATCAGAGCGGTCATGCTGAAACGGATTTATGGAAATGCGATTTGAATAGGATTTCAAACCACATATAGATGTAGCTTGAAACAGATTTGTAAAAATCAGCGAACGCTTGCAAAATATGATCAGATTCCAATCGGAAATGCACAAAAATTGGATTTGGACTGACAGTCTTAAAGCTAAAAGGGCCAGATAAATTCATTCAAGCTCTACTATATCAAGACAGCATGCCCATGTTGGGCAAATAGATAAACTCACATGTTGAGGTTGCTGTTAAGTGCTTCCAGAATGCATTCATATCGTTCTGCTCTTGGGGTATCTGCAAGCTGGAGGTACAAAGCCAGAAATGAAATAGAGCGACATCAACACTAGTTGAACACTAGTGCAATTACAAAACACACAAAACAGACTAATACCTCGCCAAGCTGAAGCCTATCCCAGTTTTCATTGATGTAAGTCATCAGTTCGAGTTCTGAGTCAAAGTATTTCTTTTTATGAATTACACTCAGGTTATAGAGACTCAGGTGTGCAACGTCTTCCCTGTGAATGAACACAGCACACATGATGGAACACAAAAATCCTCGGTGAAACTATTTAAAACAAAACATTTAGATAAATGTTTGGTCAATTATTTGTATGTTATGGCTGATTACTGATATGGCCTATAATAAAGATCTATACTACATGGTTTAAAATACACTTTCACACTGCAGCAATTGAACCAAGTGTGAAAACAGTCCAAAACTCACCATCTCAGAGGCAGGCGTTTGAGGTACTCTGGTCCACTATTACAAACGGAACAAATAAATAGATAGAACCTGAGAAAAAAGACAGAAGTTTTATTAAACATGACAAGACATCAATCATTGGGTTTCACTTTATTCGGATGATTCGAGAGCAGTACTTCACCTGTCTCCAAAGAGCATTGGCTTCTGAAAACACTGGATGCAGGCTTCATGAAACCACTGTTTACACTTATTACACTGCAACATCTTTAGATACCAACTGAGGGGGGAGAACATAAGTGTCATTACAATTCTACTTCCTGCAGTCGTTATTGTGTAACTACAATCTTCTGCAACTTATGATGGGGATTATCTTAAGAAGAACTATATCACACAAAGGTGTTTTTCAGTAATGGTGTCTGTGTGCTGCACTCACTCGCCAGGACCTCCACAGTAGCAGTAGCACTGCTGGATGTTGGTCTTGTGGCCCTGGTCCCACACTAAATCTTCAAGGGCGTATGGCAGAGACTGCTTCATTTCCTGTAGGGCTTTAGCATTTGGCCCCTTCTTAAGCGCACCGCCTCTCTATGATTTCAGAGATACAACCACAACAATTTATGTCAGACAAACATGCCTCTAGCCTCCATATGGAGTCACTCAATTCTTAGGTGGAGTCTGAATTCTGGAGATTTATTCAAAACAGAGTTTACATATCCCTTGTAGTCATACCAGGAAAAAAACAATGAAGAGTGTCCTGGGATTTCTAAGGCGCTGACTGTATTTTATACTACCGTTCAAATGTTTGGGGTCAGTTAGATTTTTTTAAGAAAGAAATTAATATGTTTATACAGCAAGGACGAATTAAAGGGGTCATGAACTGAAAAAACTAATTTTCCTTCAGCTTTTGACAGAACCTAAAACTTCCTTGTTAGTCCAAAAACAGCTTATATTGTAACCAAGCCCAGAGAACGACTCGTCATGGAATGTGCCTACAGATAGGTGAAGGACCGTTAGTGCAATGATGAGGAGAGACGAGTGATACAGGATCACTGGACTAAAAATAACCTTTAAAAATTACCTTCCAAAGGATCCTAATGCTAGGAATGTGATTATCTTCAACAATGTGAATGTCTCAGTTGAGCATTATATATTTGTATTCTTTACATTTCACTGTGGATTCTTTGGTACATCAGTCACAATTTCGGCGCTGGCTTTGCAAACAGACCTTTGTGGACCAATATGGACTCGACAGTAATGCGACATGTTAATTCTAATGCCTGATCTGTGATTTCTGATATGTTATGATTCATGTACAGTCACATGTTTGTCAGATGTTCAAGGTTTCAGTAAATCAAACCAGTGGCTAAATGGTCAACTTCACATTGTTTCTCTTAGTAGGATAACAAAATAATCTGTAATTTAAACTGTGATTAAATTATATATAGAAACTTTACAATCACTGGAGCGCTTCAATCAAACGGCGAGAGTTTATCAGTGACTGAGTTCTGGACTTGCGCCAAAACTCACAAATCTCTTATTTACATCATATTTGCAGAATAATTTCTGAAAGATCATGTGACACTATTACACTGGAGTAATAATGCTGAAAATTCAGCTTTGCATCACAGAAATAAATTATATTTTCAACTATATTAAAATAGAAAACAATTATTTTTTAAATTGTAATGTTATTTCACAATATTACTGTTTTTTTTATGTATTTTTGATCAAATAAATGCAGATCTTTCAAAAACATAAAAAATAGTAATGTTTCCAAACTTTTGACCGGTACATGTATACATATTTTTCCCCCCTCGATTCATCCACCAGGTGTGGAAAAGTCTTTATATATTCCCACATCCACAACCCTCATAGAAGAATGAAGGTTATGGTGTACTTCTGTTGCGACAGTATCAGGAAAGAGCATTAAAGACTTGATCTCCTACAGGTCATTTAATTTGTAAAAACAATGGGTCAAGAGGAGTTTTTGACATGATTAAATAATGCAGCATCCTGTCTGCACATTAAAAACCCTGCAAATGATGAGAAGAGGGTCATAGGCTGCTGGACACCTTTAATAATTATTCAGTTAAGATATTGCTTAAAACAGGACTGATTGTGGCATCAACAAACCTTTGTTGTTGTGGCGAACACGCACTGTCTGCAGAGCCATTTGTCATCAGAGGCAATGACACTGGGGTCAATTATGGGAGCATGGCATAGCTGATGGTATCCTGTGGAAGAGATGTTCAGCAGTGAAAACTCCAACTCAATCCCTAATGTGGTTGAGAGAAGTGACTCCGATTTACAAGAAGGATAGAGGCAGTCTACCTTGTCCACATTTGTCACAGATGACTATTTCATTGGGGGGCTCGGAGCTTTCATTCTGACAAATAGAGCAGAGCATTTCCCCTCCACTGTCCCCTAAAAGAAAAAGAAATAGAAATGAACAAGTGCGCAGCTGTACACGACTGTCTTATCCATTACACCTGGGAACAGTGACTACATTTGTGAGAAGGGGAGAGACTGCATTCGGAAGTATTGTTCCAAAATATTTCCGAACTTCTAATGGAAAATGTTAAAACCACTTAAGTTCACAAAAGGGGGAAAGATGTGCTAAAGTTGACAACCATCAGGGATGGTGAACAAATACTTCACTGCAACTGGCACTTGAAACAAATATGAACTGAAGATGAAACTATGAGTAAGTTTCTTTTATGCGTATGCATGAACGCCTTTGTTGAATTGTTACCAAGAGATACAGCGACAGATGCCATAGGTACCTTCCCTATTCTCGCCTCCTGGCTCGATGTGGAACTTACAGTTTGTGCAAGCCTGGAGACTCTGAGGTCTGTCAACTGTCAGGGACAAATTAAGAGATAACTCAGGCTGAATGAAAGAGATGGGGGAAGAGAAACCAAACGGCGGCAAACAACAAAACCACAAAGTCAGACAGCATGAAAGAAGCAGAATAATAAAAGAACTGACTCTTCTTCTATTAAAATGATCAGAAAGAGAGAAGGAATATGATGTGGAAATGAAAGTTAGGCCTAGAATCAGTCAGTGGATGGTGTGCTCATAAATCTAACTCAGGATGTTCATGACAAGATCTTCTTACTGAGACCCACCGCAGAGATGCCATCAAGACACAAAGATGGGTAACAGGGCATCAGTATTCTTCAATCACAATGAATGTAAAGCAGTTTGTATTTACCTGTCTGAATGTCCTTCCAGAGAACCCAGGATTTAGACTGATCTTCAAAAATCACAAAGCAGCGATGCTTATGTTTATCAATCTGTGGAGGCATTAATCAAAAGAAGTTCTGATTACTCGAGATAGAAGCAAGCTTTTTGGTGATTATATTGTGATTATCGAGGGAAACAGTGCCTGCCCACTTTTTCAGCAGCCTTGGCTGAGGGAGCATTTTTCCCATTCACTTTTCTAAGAAGGATTTTTTTTTTTTTATAGACTACAAACTTTCATTTGAGGCAAAAAAATTAAATAAAATAAATAAATAAAAATCAGTAGACAACTGTGTATTTATTGACTTTAATGAGGGAAAGAACTAAAATCCCATGAAGTATTGCAAATGACAAATAAATAAATAAAATATACACACAAATACATATATATATATATATATATATATATACACACACACACAGAGGCTATATTATTTATATATATTTTTACTATATATATTTTTATATTATATATATATATATATAGATATATATATAGATATATATACACACCCACACAAATACATACACATATATATATATATATATATATATATACACACACACACATATATATATATATATATATATATATATATATATATATATATATACACACACAAATGCATATATTATATATATATGTATATATACACACACACACAAATACTTATATTATTTATATATATTTTTACATTATATTATTTATATATATATATATATATATAATATATATAATGTACATACGTGTATGTTTTTGTGTGTAAATATATATATATATATATATATATATATAAATAATATAATGTAAAAATATATATAAATAATATAAGTATTTGTGTGTGTGTGTATATATACATATATATATATAATATATGCATTTGTGTGTGTGTGTGTGTGTGTGTGTATATATATATATATGGAAATTGTCATATTTGCTAAGTCTCCTTAATTATTGCCCTGTTTTAATCAGTTTTCCTGGAATTTTTTATTTTTTTTTTTTTTTTTTTTTTTATCATCGTTATTTTGTTTTAAGGATAAAAAAAATGGTGCTTATCAACCTTGAATGACATGGTAATAAAATTATATCACATTATTTTGGCAGAATTTTTGGCCGTTTTTTTTCTTGGAGTGGGCGGGTTTTGGTGAGCTTTTGGGCTGGAAATCACCATCCCAATCTGGCAACACTGTGCACCATTACAATACTTATAAGCAACTAGTCATCATATCTTCCGCTCCATGAAACACGTTAATGCTCAGTAGTACACATATATGGTTCTTTAATGTATTTGCATTGTACTAAAATGCGTTCATTTTCAATGGGCATATATGCGGCTGAAACAGGTAGCCTAGTGGCTAGTGCATCCCAAATTTTTCAACATTAACATTTTAATATAACATTATAGTCATTATGGCCTTTAGAAAAAAAAATTTTTTGAGGAGGAGGTGGGGTTGTGCACTATAGGCCCCTGTGGCGCAGCCTAAGCTTTTGTCCTTAATAGCATTTTTTCCCTTTCATTACTTTTCCTTTTATACTTTAAGTAGTTTTGAAACCAGTTTACACTTTTACTTGAGTTAAAAGCTTGAATTGCTACTTCAACTTCTACAGAAGTCTTTTTAAACCCTAGTATCTAAACTTCTACATGAGTAATGATGTGAATACTTTTGACACCTCTGCTCGGAGCTCACAGTAGGTCTGTCTTTAACAAGTCATAAGTTATCATTCAAAATCTATTTCCCTATGGAGAAAATGAATGGGAATTTTACTTCCAGAATGCAGCTGTTGCACTTTATTACGCTACACTAGCACACTCCCGAATACTAGATCCTGATTGGTTAAATACTTTTGTAAAAATGACCATAGCTTTGCTACTTTCATTTCTTACATCCATGCTGTCAATTTATTTCCATACAATTTACTCAAGTCAGTATCTGACTTCCATTTATGATGTTAAATATATTTTGAAATAATGATTTATCTGAATGTATTTGATCCCTTACACACCTTGGAGATAGTTCCCAGGTAAAACAAGCCATCTGACCATCGGGCCAGGACGTCCTGCCCTTCTTCAAACTTGTTGGCGAGCCTGGCCGTGTCGCTCAGCCCATCTTTCAGGGGAAATCGTGACAAGGGCACCGGTGACTTGTGTTGGCGATTTGGAGGTGTCTTTTGATGGGCGGCCAGGTTATCTGCATTTGCGGAGTCTCTGTCAAATGAGCACAAAAAAACCAGCTCATGAAAAATATGATTCAACCACATTTTTGCCTACACTAACACACACAAAAAACTGTTTGCACTTGGTCAAATAACCAATTAAGGCTGAAAATGTAAAACCAGACTATCCTCGAGCACATTTCAGAGGCATTCACGTGTAAAAATCGCCGTGGGATCTTCTCCGGGACTGAGTGCACTTTGCATTGGCTGGTCAGTGAAGCGCCCATAGAATGACAGTGAAAGCAAAAAAGCCTCTTTTGTTAGCAGCATAGCTGGAGAGAGCTAGCAGGATTTCTCATTCAAAACAATGTGCCAACAAAAAAAAAGCCACCCGTTCAAAATCCTGAACAAATTGTTTCACTGGCATCAGAAAACGCATGTTTAAAGCCAGTAATTTTAACCTGCTGGTAAAGTGAGAGATGAAAGCCCCCCGCACACCCCCTTGTTGTATTGTAACAGACTGATGTCTGGGTCTCTCTTACCTCATTCGGCCACTTTCCCGGGTTACAATGTCGCACAAACACAAAGAACTACACCATAAACGGGCAGCTGGAGCTCCGCTTTGAATAGTTTCGATTCTGCTTTTGTGAGATGATTGAAACGCATGAAGTGTTTTACATTACGGTAAACGGCTGGTTTTGCTCGCTCGCTCTCGCCATTTTTGTTTCCCGCTGAGCGGCGAGTGCATTGTGGGACGCGCTCGCGCTCCGCACGGACTCACTTTCCCTCACAAAATTTGAAAAAGCGTTAGTGGGAGGATGTTTACCTCACTCACTCACACCGTCACTTTACTCTGCGCTTCTTTGCCATTACACTTCCGCGTCACTGTTTTGTCTTTACAGCGACAGACAGTCAAAACGTGTATTTTGGTCAATGACAAATCAGTCGGCGATTATAAAAAGCCAACTTATAAAAGTGTAATTTAAAACACGTTACACTTTTTTTTTTTTATTGATGTTTGTTTCATGCATTTAAAAAAACTTAAATATTGTACCTAAATTTTGACTTAATGACTTAAAAAGCACTATAATAATTTGCTCACACACAGTGCAAGTAAATCTTTATGCCTATTTTATATATATATTAAAAAAAAAGGTTTTATAAACATATTTTTTTCAATAACTTCATTAATTTTGAGCTACACTGTAAAACATGATAATCAATAAGTTATGACAACATATGTTTTTACATTGCTGTAACTCATCAAAAAAAGTTGTAATGACTTAAAAATCCAAGTTGATTGTATTAAAATTTAAGGCAGCTTTTTTTTTTTTTTTTTTACAATGTATGAATATTTAGAAATTTTATTTGTGTGACGTCCCCTCTGTTTGGTTGTTTTCCAATAAAATAATTAAAAAAGAATTTCTTTAATAATATAAAAGATTATTTAAAACTTGTGCCCACATTTTTACCCAAACATTTATGCCTTTTAATGACACTTAAAAATATCACTGTTCAGCTTAAGTTTCACATAACATGACATGGACAAAATATTAAATTGACTTTTAATTCATTTTAAAGTATTGTGTTTTTTAAGTTATCTGTTATGAACTGCATATTATTGTCATTTGTAATAAAAAATAAACAGAAAATGAACATCATGTCAATGATCCTTTCATATTGAACAACCTCTAACTTCTGTATGGATTATTCATTTGACTGAAGTCCAGGAGCTTCACATTTCCTTTTTAATAAACTGCAGCTATTTGAAAATTATTTAGTGTAAGAATTACCAACGTTTTTGTTTCTGTTTTAGCTGTAATATTGGCTAAGAGGCAATATTTAATATAAAACCCTGTCTGAAAAAAGGCTATACAGCTAACATGCAATATATAGCACATGGCACCAGCTATCTTGAAAAACATGCATGGCAAACAGATGACAATTATTTATTTTTTGTAAAGATATTACAATATGGAGGGTGCAGGCTATGATTAATCAACAGCCTGGAGAGATGAAAGAAGATGAAAGAGGCATGGAGCTGCTTGAACTGAATTTGCACATTAGATTTTTATAAATATACAAATATTTTGAGCTTTAAAGACAGTTCATAAACGACTTTTAATATGAACTTGTATCTAGCACTATATCATTGTATGGAAGTGCTGTGCCTTACATTTATGCACCTCTACGGTGGCCTCACCAATGAGGCCAAACCTCGCATGCCAGGAATACAAATGATGCATTGTACTAGCTGCATGCTACCATGCTTTTGATGAAAGTTATAAAAATAATCTTTACGTTGGACAGTTTTGAAGTTTTGTTTAGTATTTAAAAGCAGATAAATAATTAGCTTGTTTCTATTGTGCCTTTTCAATTTAAAATGATTAATATAGTCATTGTAAAACATGAATTAAATAGCCTATTTTGTCGTGATTTCAAAAGTGATTTATTTATTTATTTCTGAATTATTTATCCCTTTATTTTATATTTAAGTGTCACCTCTAGTCCTCCCGTGAACCAGCTGTGGTCAAAGTCTCTAAACGAATCTTTCTCGAGGCTTAAACTTGTCAAGCCTGGATATTAAAGGTCAAAGTCTGGATCATTCCTAAATGGCACTGCACATTCTGTATTCATTCTTTAAACATTAATTAGCCTCTATATCAGTATTTAGGATAATTAAGATTCTAGGATAGTTTTTATTAATATTTGTAAAAAAAAAAAATTATTTCTGTTTTAGTTTTTTATGTCAAGTTAAAGTAAATGAAAATGAGAAATGTTGCATTCATAACTAGCTGGGATAAAATAAGTGAATGTTTTTTCATTTTATTTTCATTTCAGTAAACAGTTTATTTCAAGTAAACAAATGTACAGCTTTAGTTTTAGTTAAAGGTACAGTAGCCTATTAACTTTTTTTTGTCAATACATCATCAATCCTATCCTCTAAATCGTGTTTTTGTATTACCCTGATTCACAAAATCTGTGTGTTTATATTTTAGATTTGTCGAGATGGGTTTCGCGGGATTTTTTTCATATAACATAGAGAAAAGTTGGTCAGCTACTTTGATGCGTGTAGGAGTGGCATAGTTGTTGCAACGAGCGAGAAAGGTTGACATGGAGGAGCACAATAAATAAAAATAAAAAATCCAAATAAAAAAATAAAACGAAAAAGAGTCTGCCGTCAAAAAGAGAGTCACGAGTAAAAAGCTTGTAATAAAACGAGAATCAACAACTGAGGGATTTGAAATGTTGCAAAAGGATATTTAATTGAACAGATAAATTATCTAACAGAGTTCATTGTGAAGCAATATTGTGTGAAGGGTCATATATTAATCCGCACAGTCAAGCACACCGTGAAAAAATTTGTTCAGTTTACTTAATTAAATTGTGCAAACTCGTTGCCTTAATTTAATTAAGCATAACTGAATTGCATCAAGTTCTTCTTACTTAATCCATTTAAGTTTTGTCAACTTAATTCTATCTGTGACCTGAGAAAGTGTACTCAGAGAGTGCATTACGGCATGAATAAATGAATTGCTTTGTTTTACTATATTTGGCTTTATTTTACCATCACAATTTTATTTGCTATCGTTCTTGGGGTTATACTGACAAGAGACAGCAAATAACATTGTAATGGTCTAATTAATTAAATTAATCATTAAAAAAACTTGTTACCAGTGGTTTGCATGCTGAATGTTGAAGTCATGTGTGACTCAAGCAAAATTGCAAGATATTGTCACAAATATAGAGGGATTATATCAACTCAATTAAAGTTTATGCCAAAAGTGTTAGCAATAAAATGTTAAAAGATCATTATTATACATTAAACATAGTTATGTTATATATTATTAACATTCATTCAAAACATGAAAATAATTTAAGTATAAATAGGCCTATACATAATATTTAATATTTCACTTCCCTTGAAATCAAATAACTGTGATTTCATGTTGCATCACTGCATCAAATGGAAGAGAATTACATTATTATAAATGAAGTTCCAAGTGCCCAACCAAAGGGAGTACTAATCACAATAATGGTGAGATATTTTAGGAAATCAACATGAATTTATACGCATAAGTCAACTTATGTGACGTTCTCCCAAAAATGTTTGTTGCATTGACAATAACATTCAAGATGACTGGAAAATGAGCGAATGCAAGAAGAATGATGACTGAAGAAGTGGAAGAAATTAGTGAAAAGTCTATTAAAAATTGCCCCGCCTCAAAAACCATTTGCCCCGCCTATTTTTTATTTACTTTTTTATTTTTTTGCTTTGGCAAAATGGTACTCAAACCAGTCAAGTAATGTTTACTTGGGTTTTCTGAGTAACGAAGGCATAGAATGCAAACAGAAGATTACTAAATTGTTTTAAGCTCAACAAATTATTGGACATTAAGTAAAGTTAACTAAAAAGTCTTAGTAAGAACAACTGTTAGATTTTACAGTGCAGAGCCAGCACAACTAAAACAATGTTCTTCCGCAAAATGCATTTTTTTTTAACCGCTAGCCGACCATACATAGTGTTACATGGTGTACCTATAACCATAATAACCCTGCTCTATATACAATACAAGCATGAATGAATCCTAACAAAACACAATTCAGTTTAAAACATTCAAGATAGCCTAACTGTTAGCACTGGGCAAAAATAAAACTGAAATAGTTTACAAAAATGTCCCCACAAAAATTAAAGCAAGCCAGAGTCTCTTTCCTAAAATAATACATCCAATTCAGAGATTAAAATTAAAAATATAACTTTCGGGGTCATACTAATCTACATAATAACAACAAATGATATACAGACGTGACAAATACATAATTTGTACATGTTATGTATTGCTAGTTGCAACTATATTAGCATTTATGACTATTAGGTGTTTGAATTTGCATATGATACCACCAAAAATGTATTATGTGCATGGTGTTCAATAGAGGGCGCCAGTAAACATGACGCACAATTTGCTCAAGAAAAAAAAGCACTAGCCCTACATTAGGTCGGCTGCAGAAATTGAATGTGTACGCCTGCGCCCTTGACATGCTGCTGTCTCGCTGCTTTATAACAGCTGTACTTGAAAGTGTTAGACGCTGGATACCAACCCTGACGAACCGAATAACATGAATTCTTAACACAACGCGTAAATCTACACAGTATCCTTCGGGGAGTCTAATAATATGTAAGGATATCGGCTGGCCGTGAGCACAGTACACGTCATGTGTCGCGCGAGCCGAATCACTTGAAGTTCGCTGAACATTATTTCATTTTCTTATTCGGCATATGGAGACTCTGCTCTAGATAGCTCACAGTCTTTGAGATGATCCATTTCTGCAATGGCGAGGGGTCTGTTTTCACGGGCCTGTCTGTCAAAGACTTACCACTTTCAGGTAATAATGCTTATGAAAATGTATATGCAGTAGCCTATTTTTATGCTGAAATGAAATGCTACTATCTCAGCGAATGCTTGGTGAGAATGAACGGAGCAATGTGAATGACCTTTAAAGCCGAGAGAATTTTTTCTTATATTTAATTTATATTGTTTTTAACGAGTGCAGCTGCTGCTCTAATCTGCTTTGAATCTGTCAGCTCTTGATCAGCGACCGTTGTCGTGTGACGGTAACTCTCGCTTTTGAACTGCAGTTCAGAATATGTTTTTACGTCAGAGGCAAATGGTTAGGGAATTCTTACTTATTATTTATGGAAATAAGTTCTCCATTTACCCTTGAGAGGACTGGGTTGCCATGGGCTTCTCTGCTGTGAGATTAATCCCCTTCACTGGACGAAGTTAAACGGTCTCATGTCAGCCTGTATAACTCACAACAGGACTATAAGGAGCTTAAACAGAAGCCAGGGTTACAGCACACATGAGCAATGTTTGTTTAATTTGCACATAAACGGTTGTGAATCATTGTTTATGGTTCATATCCTAAACTAGAGGTATTCATATAAACATTTAAAGTAGCAAACTATATAAAGCAATTAGTTCACATGGTCAATGGCTCTGAATGTGGAATTACTGGAATTACAGATGAAAAGATTACTTGAAAAATACACTAGCAATTAGAGTTAAAATATTACCAAGTTCGATATTTTGAGGTTATTATTAGACATAGACAATATAATTACTATAAGTTCTTGCAGACTCAGGACCTTGTATTTTCCAAAAGCTCAGTGAGATTTTTTCTGAAAAAGCAGTCAATCCGGTTCCAGTTTGTTTAGCAGGTTGGGATTTTTTTTTTTTTAAACCATTGTACACACCTTTCTTTGTATGATATTATATTTTCCTTATTTTTAATCTGTTCTTTGCAGATTTTGTGTACATTAATCCTTTTGAAAGTGTCCTTAACCCTTAAATGCATGAATGTTTCGCCAATCATTATTTAATATTTGGGTCTTTAGCTAATATGTATCTAACACAGATTGATCTCGACCTGTGGTGATAATATAAAATAAGAAAATAAAGCATATTTTGTTACATTTTGGAGATTGGAAGGGTTCAGTTTGAGCAGATGTTTAATACCATCATCACTGGAAATGTAGGCTACTCATGTACTTCCCAGTACATTCAGCATTTGGCTCATATTCGCCATCTCAAACTTTTTCTCAAAACGATCATTTTCAACATCTTCAAAATCAATATTTTGATTGCTGACAGCTTTTGTATCAGATCCACCATCAAGTGACAGTGACACTAATATTTGATTGGTTTCAGTACTTGCTCTGCTGTAAATCGTTGAGCCATTTCAAGTTTTGCTGATGAAACTTCCTATTCTTTTGTTTTCTGCCTGCTGTGAGTGAAACGTCACTTAAAGGCACACTATGCAGTAGGGCTGTCAAAATTGCTCAAAAATGACGTTCGAATATTCCCTCTAAAAAACATACGAATATTCGAACTATTCGAACATCTGGTTGCGCATTTTTTCAATGACGCGCATTACGTCAATAACAGGACAAATTAATACAAAGAGACATACATAACTTGTATAGGTAGTTAATTTAAGTTTAAACATATTTGACAATGTATTACCAACACAAAACCAAGTAAATAAACTAATGGCCAAGACCGCAGACCTCAGTCTCGCTCACTCGCAGGCACTCTCTCTCTCTCTCTCTCTCTCTCTCTCTCTCTCTCTCTCTCTCTCTCTCTCTCGCGCTCACGCTCTCTCTGCTCATAACGGTTTAAATGAACAACAATAAGCACATGTTGAGTGCTGATCAAGAGTTTTGTGCAAGCAATTTAAGGTCGCGACTCTTGTCCCAAATATAGCAGGCTTCATTCAGTGATTGAAACAAATGTATTAACATTAATTGAAGTTTTACAGTATAGAACCGACATTGAACGCTCCGAGCGAGCTGTGCTGTGGTAAACATGGAACTTTTCTGTTTAACGTTAAATAAAATGAGGCACACAATTCCGAGAAATGTGACAACAAAGAACTTTTACCCTGAGGTTCATAAAAAATAAAGTGCTATTAAAAAAGAAAAAGGCTACTTACATTATTGGTGCTTGTATTAAAAAAAGGAAAAACTGACTGCAATTTATTCCATTGTCTTTTAGTGCACTGTCAACTTTCAGCAGTGACGCTGTGCTAGACAGTGCGACTCGTGTGACCTGTCCCTCAAGTCTTGTTTATACTCGACGCGTCCGCACGAGCGCGAATCGCCCCCTATCGTTTCAAAGAATAGTACAACGGCGAGCGCGTCGAGTATAAACGCCTCGTCCGTTTGGGGGAGGTGCGCGCGCAGTCTGCGGAGACTCGCGCTGCGGAGACAGGCGAAAGTATAAACAAGGCTTCAGGCAGCGCGCGCGCCCACTCGCAAAGCAGACAGCCGCGCCTCTGCTTCCGCGGGCGTGTTTTTCCATATTCGAAATTCACATTCGAATATTCATTTTCACGTTCGAATTTCTGTTTTTTAAAACTATTCGAATATATATTCGAATTTAGAATATTCGTTGACAGCCCTACTATGCAGTTTCCGTTTTTGTCAAACAGCGACCCCTAGAGTCGCTGTGGAGTACTTGTATTTAACGTTACTGTCGTAAATACCACTCACGCAGAGCCGGTTCCTCACGCGGTCAGTTTCTCGTTTTCTTTTCCATGACTCTTCCGACCGCGTTTTCTTCGTTGACTGTGCCATGATTCACGTCTGAAATGCGTGCTAGTGTCTTCCATAGAGTCTGCTTCATATGTTGTTGATGTATGTGACGTCGTGCCGTAAAGCAAGTTGTGATTCTCGCGAGATTTGTCGGGGCGCCACCTCTCCAAACCTGCATTGCTGGTTTTGCCAGCGGCGTCCCCCCCTGCTTTGCTGTCGGGATGATTCGCCTTACTACGAGTTCGTTTACCATCGAAATGACTTCGAAGCTGTTATATAAAGGTACAAATCTTGCATAGTGTGCCTTTAAGGTTTAAGCATTGTGTATCAGACATTGACACCTTGTGGAATAAAGGTGAATTGCACTTATTCAGTAATCAAAGATTCAATTAATGTTGTGCAGAAAAAAGATACTTACACTGTTACACACCTATACAATTTTTACAGAAAAATGAATGGGAGAGCAGGCATTCTTTTATAATTGTATTATTTTAATGAATTGATTGAGGAATACAAAGAAGGTTGATGTATAACTTTAAAAAATGAATGAGGAAGAGGGTAGTGAATGACGTCCTGGGTCACTAAAGCCCACCAGAGGTATGCGTTTCAGGGTTAAATAAAAAATAAAACCCTAAAACACTTTTTACAGATATGTACAGATTGCACTGAAAACAATAATATCCCTCATTATGTTTATTTCAAGTGACAACCTCCAAAATCCTCTGCTGATTTCAGAATTACCAAATATTTCTACTCAGACAGGCTTGAGGTTTGATTTCAGAAGTTGAAGTTTTTCAGAAATGAAAGGCAGAGATGCCACCAAAAGTGGGGAAACATATAAGTATTAGTGGTTATTAGTCATATTAGTCATAGATTTGCTTTCTCAGAGCTAATATGACTTGAATTTTGATATAAAAAAGCTCTGAATAATAACTCCAAACAAAAGACATAATAACAGTAATGATAATAATACTATTAGTATTGTGATATGAATAAATATTGCTCATAAACGACTGTTGAGATAAAAGCTTGGAAGCTTGCGTCATGACTAGAGATGTCAATTTACATAAATTCCCATAACCAGTCATTGTTTAAATTAACGATCAATTAATTGATTATTCATTACCCTTAATCTCTTGAATCCGAAGCGGGGGTGCTACTAAGTTATCACATTACTTAACAACAACCCCTTGCTTAACCAACACAAAATAGGTGTTGTTTTAGACCTTATAAGCTTGAAGAAGCCAGTTAGGGAATATGACCAACACTTAACAAGTGCTTTTAAATTTGCTGACATATTAGAAGTGCTCCATTTTCATAGTGTGAAAAAGTAACTGTTTAAATGGAAATGTGATCCTTAAAATCATCGTACATAACAGATACACTTGTGTCATATATCGTTGACAAAACTAGCAGAATACAACAAGCATATTTGTTTCGGTTAAAGACCAAACCAAGTATTTGTATGAAAAATCTCTGCGATGCACATGCCAACAGTATGCTTTTCACTAAATTTTTTGTATGTAACTTCACGTAACATTAGTTAACTATAGTAGATGGCATTATCTTTATTTAGAGCATGTGGTCTCGAACGAGCCCAAACATAACATAGGACAATACGTGGTGGATCACAGAGTCACATGACATGCTGCTTTGCTAAAGCTATAGAACTTTCTGGATCCGATCATGTCATGATCAAGAGGTTTTCCAACGTCATTTGGAAGATCAACCAATGGAAGCTGGATCTCAGGTGTGGTGGGTTTGTATAGTGGGTAGAGACCAATCAGACACCGTTTTACAGCTGGAGCGCGCTTCGATTGGTTTTATTGCTCCGGTTGACAGGTTTTGATTTACTGTGTGCATTTGAAACAGTGCTGGCTTAATCTAAGTCCTGTTTGTGAAACAGGGCCTTAGAATATGTGACTACGGCTCGCTCGCTCGCTTCATATTTCCTCTCGTGTCCGCTGCTTATGTTTTGCGCATGAGCCACACGCACCTCAAAACTACTTAAAGGTTGTATCAGTGA
Organism: Leuciscus leuciscus; assembly: GCF_965113295.1. Classification (NCBI taxonomy): domain Eukaryota; kingdom Metazoa; phylum Chordata; class Actinopteri; order Cypriniformes; family Leuciscidae; genus Leuciscus; species Leuciscus leuciscus. The sequence continues at coordinate 20,683,369 of NC_138730.1, read as the reverse complement.
TTTCAGGCCCAAAAATATTTTTATCACATTCATCTAATCTTTCCTAACGATCCGCTAGCTGCCCGCCCCATAAGCATGCCGTCAAAAAACCGCGTCTCTGTAGGCAGCCTAGGCTCTGAGATCTGCACACAAAAACAAATGGTTTAGCCAAACACTCAAAACCAAAACAAATAGTGTTCCAACCAATCACTGACAGGGGGAGGGTGTTGTGAGGTTTTTTGCTCGTGCACGGCTGCACGCGAAGTCAGAGCTGAAGAAAAAGCTGGCTCAAAACCTCACAACACCCTCCCCCTGTCAGTGATTGGTTGGAACACTATTTGTTTTGGTTTTGAGTGTTTGGCTAAACCATTTGTTTTTGTGTGCAGATCTCAGAGCCTAGGCTGCCTACAGAGACACGTTTTTTTGACGGCATGCTTATGGGGCGGAGAGCTAGCGGATCGTTAGGAAAGATTAGATGAATGTGATAAAAATATTTTTGGGCCTGAAATCACTGATACCGCCTTTAATCTAAGGATGACCTTAATCTATCATCGATACATTTTATCGATTAAATTCTTATTGTCAATTAATCGATCGACGATTAATCGTTAGCATCCCTAGTCACAACTTAACAAGTGGATTATTTCAAATGTTTTCTAGCAGAGTGTTTATTGTATAATGATATCTTGAGCATTATATGTATTTGAGGTAGATTTGATAATTGTTCATACTGACAGTTTATTTCAATTAAAGTCCATGAACTGGAAGTATCAACTGACTTTACTTCAGTATTGTAACCAATTTGAAACAGAATATTAATTTAAGGGAATCTTAATTTTCATATTTTGACTAAAGATTTTGAAGACAATTTTTTTTGTTTTTTTTGAATAATTTGCACAGATTAATTGTTCACCACAAGACTGTGTGCTAACAAAGTAAATAGAGTCGATTTTGTTTTAAATCGAAACAAGTTGAAGAATTTGACAAATAGACCATTTTTATTTGGTTAGTAAAAATGAAAGTTAATTCCATGCATGGGTCATTTCCTTAATAAAAAGTTTATTTCTGGCAGTACTTACAGTAGTGAATGTTGTATCGCACATGAGCTAAAGTGAAATGGCGTGGAAGTAGAGTTTCTCGGAACTCATGACACTTCACAGCTGTACCAAAAAACAAGAAAATGAAGGTGTGTGTGGTCGAGTGAATCACATCAGAAGGAATCGGCAGCATGATGAATTGACTTGAGCTCTGTGCTGACAGTGCCAGAGCTGGTCCTTCCATGCAGGAATGCTGACTCTAGTCCGGAAAGCAGCAGGTCGTAGGAACAGGGAGCATGTGGCATCAGATTCTTCTGGTGTTGATGGTGTGATGGACCACTGATTTGTGGAAAATAAAATGTGCGGCAGCAGATGTTTTTATCCATTGTGAATTGATTAGAGTACTGTGTTTTTTTAAGAGAATGAAACCAAGTCTGAATGCTTGTTTGAAGTCACTTAGAGGACTATTTCCTCCTGAAACACTGGAGGTACACTGTTAAATGTTCAAGCTCTTGAAAGTCGGATGGATTCTGATTGGCTTTCAGTGTTTATTGTTCATCAGCTGGGAAAAAAATTAGCTCTGAATGTGATTCCAACACTATCATTCTATATGCTGTTATCATCCTTGTTGTAAACGGGCCGCCATGACACGGATAAAGTCGGCATGAAATGGATGTTGTGGTAGTTATTTCTTCCCTGCTGTGACGTATATCAGAGTGAAAAGTCTTCTGAAATGAGAGCAAATTTAAGAAAGGACTTGATATGGTTATTAAAAAAATAAGAATAGTCCATTTAGATTTCATAGTGACTTTAAAACTATCTGACAACAGATTGGCATCTGATAAGGAAATTTTCTCCAGAGCGAGTTATTACATTTCAATGAAAGATTACTTTAACCTCAGTGATTTATTAGGTTGGCATTAGGGCTGCACGATATTGGGAAAAAACTGACATTGCGATATTTAGTTTTTCTGCTATATAGCCTATAAATGCGGTATGAAAACAATTTCACCAGATGACTCGTAAAGCTCTATTTGTAAAGAATTGATCATTCTAAGATGATTAGGGTGATTTTGTTGAAGAGTGCATCTGCAGAGAGAATAATAAACAAATTACAAGCATAGATAAATACAATACAATAATGATACAAATGAAATAAGCAGTGCTTTGTTTTTCAGGTAAATCAGGTACATAGATTGAATAATCAAATGTAAAATAACACTGCATAGTCTTTACTGTATACGTTAAATATAATACATTTAATTAATAAACATTTTTTTTTTGTTAAAGCTACAAAAGTAATTTTCTCTTTCTCTTTGGTGACATTGGTGACACAAAGCTGGGTTTATATTAGGCTGCTGTCCCTTTAAGACGAATGCAGGTATGCAATATAATGATACGCATCCGTTTTCTTTTTTAATTGTTTAACACAACCGACTGTGTTTATGAGGATACTCATCGGGACAGGCATTTTGACTTAATTTTGCGTTCACCTGTCCGTTCAAGTTCAAAAGACGAGAAAGAAACCTGAATTTGGTGTTCACGTGCTGTCTTCGCGGCTCTGTTTGCACGCACAGAAAACAGCGCATGAGTTCCAGTCTTCTTGCTCTTGACGTTTAAACTGACAGGACTTAAAAACACATGCAAAATAAATGAAAAACTTTCACTCTATTCTGAACTGGAGCCAATCAACTACGATCCCTGTCGCGCATGTGACTATCGTGGATGGCACATCGTGATATCGATACTAATATGATATATCATGCAGCCCTAATTGGCATTGTTTTTGGGTGACAACTGCACAAGGACACTAAAGTACTTTAGGGCTGTGAAATAAAAATTCGAATTTGGAATATTTGTTAAATTTAAAAGAAAAATCCACATAAAAAAAAAAAGTGCATTTAGAACGTGCTAGAGCTAGACGGACATCTTTGACCGTTGCACTCTCATGACAGAGCCACATGCTTAGAAAGCCATGGAAAGTTAAAAGAAGTTCAAATTTAAAAAAACATGTCTCTAAACTTTTTGCTTCTTTTTTTTATATTCCACTGCACGTTTTAAACGCAAAAAGTACTCTGTGTGATTGGCGCCTTGGCCCTTTGTATTAAACTATGCATAATTACATGATGCTGTTTTGTTTATAATTGTTTGTGCAATTTACAAAATTATATTTGATTCATAAATGTAATTAGTTATATTTTGGTCTAAAATTCAAATGGAGTTTTTCAGCCATTTTGACATTCCTTTAGTACTCTTGGATTTCAATGCTAGCAATTATCTTTATCCTCACTATTTTTTAAGTATAAAGGGTTGGACCCTTTAGTTTTGCAAATGTGAGCATAGGTAGCATGAAGAAAGTCCATTTTGAAAACACCTTAAATTCACAAGACAGAATGGTTTGTCTTAAAGTGTTCTCCTTAGCGTTGTGTCTGGCAGACTGGCTCTGTATAGGGCTGTCAGATTGATTTCTGAAAATGGACCCAGGGCTACATTTATGTGTGAAACAGCTTCTCCTTAGATAATTGTTCTGGGCTGAAGCTGCTTGTTAGCCAAAACAGTTAATTACGCCATTTCAGCAGCAAGACAGCAGTTTGCTGAACTCCTTTTTACACTGAATAGTGCTTGCGAAGGTTGAGAGGAAACGTTATACATAGTAATGTGAAGGTTTGGGGTGGTTGATTTGCAGCTCTATACTTGGACACCACCCTAATGTGCTCCATAAAACACAGACTAGCGTGATTTGGCAGCAAGGAGCTTAGTCTGAAACAAGCTCCACTGAGACATTTGTACGGGGAATCTGGCATTTTCCTCAGTTTATTGCCTCACATTCATCTCATGATCACACACACATCTGGATGGAGTTTTTCTTGGAGATTTTCCTGGACTTCTTTTGTTCAAGACAAGTTCATATGCTGGACAACATGATTGCTTCTTTTCAATAGGATTTGAGTAGCAACTTCTTAAACTTTTCAGCCATGGTACAGGATGTTTGTAAAGTGATGTACAGTGATTGTTGTTTGATACAAAGGACGGGGGGAAGGGAGGCTTTCAGTGTCTGAACTTCATTAGATGACATAGCCTACTTTTGTTGTTGACTCTCTTCATAAGCAGAAAACTTTTTCTTGTGTGGCATTACAGGGGTGGTGTATTCCAGAAAGCAGGTTATGCAACATGCCCGGGTAAGTTTACATACAACTATGGGGATAACCTCAACTTTCAGTTTCCAAAAATGGAATTAACTTTCAGGCTTTCAACTTTCAAGTATATGTAAGTAAGTTATGTCACAGGGTTAGTTTATTTCAGAGGTATTCAGTGCATATGTGCTGATACACTATATATATATATACTTTAGCGTGCCTTTCCATTGTGACTCTGTGGTGAATCTGGTGCACTATTAAAAATGTCTTTGGGCTTTCACTATGAACATACTCTGGATTGAACTTTGCGTTTTTGAACATCGATGTGACTTGTAATGTCTCAGTAGCGTCTTAAGTTTGCTTATGAGCTGCGATTTCTCTTTCGAGAAACCACGCTTGTGCATTTTTTTTCTCTGATTCGATCATAAACTTGCGCATTATGTATCGTTTCACAGCTGGTGAACGATCCTGGCTTCAGCGTCATCACTACGACACGGCATTATTATGGCTTTTGTTCACAGCGCACGTTCCGGGACTGAACACGGCAATGTTACTAGGTCCCCAACCCAGCATCGACCCGGCATCAATCCCGGGTCGTGTTTGCGTTCACACAGAAGGCCCTCTGGCAATTTCCAGGGTTCAAAGCGCTGTCTGAAAGGGGCTAATGTGATGGTGGGTTAACCTTGCTTTCTGGAATACCCCCCAGATATCAGAAATACCAAGTCCTGTCAGAGCCATAGGGTTCAGAGCATGTACTCTGAGTTTAGGTCGCTTATGATGTGCATATAGGAAGGCAATGGGTGCTAATCATCTTCCCAAACTTCCCTTTCCCGATTCCAATCTCCTATCCCTATCCTTCTGTCCTCTGCTTCCTGTCTCAAACTGTTCTATCAAAATACTATCAACAATTTAAAAAAAGAAAAGAAAAGTCAAGTCCTTGCTTAAAGTGATGCAAGGACTGTATTGTCTGGATCTCCAAAAATCATGTGAGAGTAATTATGAAAGGTTGAATGATATAGGAGTCACAAGGGAGAACATTTCCGACAAATCTAATTTGGACTTTTTAAAGACTGAGTCCTTCTGGGAAACTAACCTGTAATCATGTCTGAAGGAAACCAGTATTTATACCTACCAGCTTCATTACAGTTTTCTCCTATAAAGAGTGAATGGGATTTCTGAGTTATGGAAGGAAATAAAATCTGAGCTTGCTGTTGTATTACAGAACCAGCACCTCAAGCCCACATAATGGGTCTTCTACTACTTTGATTCACATTCTTAAAGCTGAAGTGTGTAATAATTTTCACTAGTAGCACCAAACAGAATTGCAAAAGTAATCACCAATGTTACACCTTTGGTTGAGTCAGTGTTGCTGCTCTTGGCTGGTTCTCACATTGTAAACACATTTGTCTTATTTTGATAGCAGTATGTCTTAGATCATGACTAGTTATTAACTGTAATTTTCTGTAATCATTTCACTGTAATTCCAGATGTTCTTTAGACTTAGACTTAGACTTCCTTTATTAATCCCTGAGGGGAAATTAAGGTGTTACAGCAGCAACAGAAATCGAGACAACAAGCATAACAAAAATAGACAACAATCTCAATAATCTGTATAATAATCTAGTAATTACAAAATACCACACAACGACCTACTTAACATAACAAATTCAAAAACACCTCCAATTCCCTTACCCACGTACACACTCAATACCCCAAAACAATGCCACTCAATCCCTAGTCCAAGCAAAACCATTCAAAATATTTTTTTAAAACAAGTTATTACGGTAATATGGACTGAAATATTAAAATATTAAATAGACTAAATAACTTCCATTCGTGCATCTACATAAATACATATACGCAAATACGCAAACCATACATACCCGTATACATACCTATGCATACGTACATACCTAAATATACCCATATACATATACCTATACATTCACGCAAATACACACATAAACACTTATATCCATATAAATGCTTATACATATACTCTCACTATTCTGCACATACTTCAAATTAGGGTGTGGTTGTACAGCCTAATCACAGCAGGAATAAAATACCTAAAATATCTCTCCTTCTCACACGGAGGAGGAATCAACCTCCTACTAAATATACTCTCCTGTGCTCCAACGATACCATTTAAAGGGTGAGCAGTTTCACACAAAATGACAGAGTTTGGCTAGGATTCTCCTCTCCATCACCACCTCCAGCGGGCCAAGGGTAGTCCCCAACACAGAGCTGGCTTTATCAGTTTATTCAGTCTGTTTGCATCGCTGATCCTGATTCCACTTCCCCAGCATACAACTGACTCATAAAAGGAACGGAGCATTTCTCCCCGAACGCCAAAAGATCTCAATCTCCTCAAGAAATAGAGACGACTCACTGTCCTTTTTTTAAATCAATGTAAGTGGCCCAGCTCAATTTGTTGTCCAAATGCACTCCCAGATATTTATAAGACGTGACAGTCTGAATCTCTTCACCATTAATTCTGATGGGAGACACTGCATGTTTAGATCTCCTAAAATCAATCACCATCTCCTTAGTTTTGTTTGTGTTAAGCTGGAGATTGTTCTGCTTGCCACCAGTCCACAAAGCTTTCCACCATGCGCTCCTCTTTCTTTCCTTCACTTAAACATCCCATGACCACAGAGTCGTCTGAAAATATCTGGAGATGGCATGCCCCAGTATCATACTTAAAGTCAGAGGTGTAAAAAGTAAAAAGTACTTGTACTACATAGCACCTGCTAGTAAAATCTCCAAACAGCAAATGCACAGGCTGAGTTTAGACTTTACGCTGAGAATAGACGTCTCAGACATCTGAAGCGCAATGACTTATTTCTATCAAAAAGAACACATTAAGCTTTGCACCGCTTTATTTACATGGACCTCAACCACAGTTTGCACCCACAGATATAGCAATTACTTTCACACAGGCCCGCCCCGTACACAGGCATGAAAATTGCATATGTAGCACACGGCTTTAGTATGTACGCCCGTACCCAACACAAATATGAAAATAAAGCCTATAAACACTGCCAGTACCTTGCCATTTGCAACAAAGTGAAAGAATTATGCAGTTTGTATTCTAACAGTTTTAATGAACAAATAAAAGAACAACCAGTGCTGGTGTTTATTCTTCATACTTGACCTGAAGATTTATAATGTTTTACAGCATTTGCCAAGTAATTAAATAATTGATTTGAGCCATTGTTGTATATTCGGCTCTACTGTAATCTAATAATGTAAACACTACTGTTCAGATGTTTTGGGTCAGTAAGATTTATTTGTAATTGATATGTTTATCCAGCAAGGGCTTGATCAAAAGTAAGTGGAATTGATCTCTAAACATGTTGCGCTTCAGGTGACCTGAGTTTGAGTCCCGGCTTGGGTACCTTTTCTGATCCTTTCTCTCTCTCTCTCTCTCCCACTTTGCTTCCTGCTAGCTCTCTGTACTATCTCAGTAAAGCCACAAAGAAAAAGCACAAATAGCCAGTAAAGACAACTTCTAGTGGCTACAAAGCTACTTCTCTACATAGTGATGCCCCCTGATGCCTTTCACTTTAAACTGTTGTGAAACTTGATGCCCAAAGTGACATGCTAAGGCTTTGGTGACCGCTGTAACCATAGCCTTTTTTTTTTTTTTTTTTTTTTTTTTGCAGCATAAAGAGCTTCATGCAGGTCTTTTTGTAGTTCAAAGCCTTTGTGTGCAAGAGAACCAACCCTCTAGTCTAGGGTGTCTGTCATAGGGACTTAATTAAAATGAGTTAATGTAGCAGATGAATATTGACCTTGCTTTAGTTAAGAATGATCAAATTGTGGCTGTACTCATTTCATGACCCATTGGATGGTAGTTAGAAAGTAAGTGGTTTGTAGACATGGGTGTATTTATTTGGACTTGTTGTAGCAGGTTTTCTGTGTGCTGTAACTTGCAGTATGACATACTGCTGTATTGATGTGTGTATTCAGCCTCTTTTTTTTTGTTTTTGAAATTTCACATGAGTCATGAACTACAAGTAAATATTTGACTTCTCGTGTTCAGTCAGGATTTGAGTTTCCTTTTAGCATGGACTGTGTTAAAGTTCATGACCCAGGCTTGTTTACTTTCTGCTTCTTTCCCCTTAGGCTCGTCTGTCCTACACTCGAGTGAAGTATCTCTTTCTCACATGGCTTGCTGTATTTGTGGGTAGTTGGGTTGTGTATGTGCAATACTCTACTTACACTGAGCTGTGCAGAGGACGAGAGTGCAAGAGCATCATTGTGAGTACGACCCTCTCTGACAGTTGCATTCATTTCAGATTCATATTGGCACACCTTGATCTAATTTAAAAATTTAGTTTACCTTTGCCATCTGACGCTCACTTAAAGTTAATCTTAAAAACGAATAATTTAACACTGTTGTGTTAACTGTATTCTTTATCAAATCTTCAGCAAATGATGTGATGCCTACATTCACTTCTTGTATTTATTTTAGGTTTTTTTATCGATTATTGGCCAAAACATAGAATAATAATGATTTTAATATTGGTGCATCCCTAATAACAGTACAGTGACATTTAAAGGGAACAGTTCACTTAAAAAGAGAAATGAAAAGGAAAATTCACCCTCATGTTCTAAATGCATATTCAATAGAAAGCAAAAAGACATTTAGCAGATTTTTTTGAATCCGACACACACAAAGCTATTGTATGTCGGCATGAGACTTTTATAATATAGTACATAAGTCATATAACCCCCTTTTATGGTACTTTTGTGGTGCTTTTATGTCCTTTTTTTAAGCTTGACAGCCTCTGCTCAACATCCACTGCCAACTGTATTGAAAAGAGCAGCTTAAAAATTCTGCAAAACATATTTTGTGTTCTATGGAACAAAGAACGTCATATGGGTTTGATGTAACATAAGGGTGAGTAAATTATGGCAACTTTGAATTTTGGGTGAACTATCCCTTTAAGCCATAAATGAGATAGAAACAAACATCCATGTACTACCTAACCCCCAGCCCCACCTATTGGTGATGTAGTGAAAATGTTTCTCCCGTATTTAAGCCATTACACAACATCTTATTGAAACGCTTCCACTTGTTCGACAGAATGTCACTTACATGCTCATTGAAATGGACCTTCCTTTTCCAACAGTGTGACAAATACAGCAAAGGTATTATTGATGGCTCCGCCTGTAGCAGCCTGTGTGAAGAAAGCTCACTATACTTTGGAAGGTGCCTCTCCACCAAGCCAAACAATCAGGTATGACACAATAAGGCTACGTCCACATTAATCTGGAGATGTAAAAAAAAAAGGGGAAAAAAAAGGGTTCTTTCATTTCAAAACGAACTCTGTCCACACAAGCGTTTTTAAGCATTTTCCAAAAGTTTCTCATCCACACTGAAACATCTGAAAATTTCTTAAATCACGTTGCTGTGCATGCGTGAAACATCATAAAAGCTCACTGAGGTGATACTGAGAGACCAGACGTCATAATATTCTCATGCTATTCTTCTGGCATGATCACTTTATTAGGTTGCACTCAATCGGCATTCCATATTATTTAAGGGTCGTTCATGTCGCGACTTTTGCATACTCAAGTTCGCTATTTTAATAGTAGATGCGTGACAAGTGTGCTTACAATAGAGAGCAACGTTATTGCGACACTAATGCATTGTGACATGCTCATTTATTCCAGGTGTGTTTACACTGCAGCGAGATGAAAAATCTCAACTTTTCAGAATGCTGCAAGGCAAGCACACCGCAAGTCATGTGACAAGAACCAACCAATCAGCTTCACCCTTTCCGTTTGAAATGAACATTGAAAGCTCTGCCAAGGTGGAGGAACAGCTGTTCCAGCTGTGAACAGAAGTGATCATTGCTGTACAATATACTTCACATGGCTAAATATGCATCATCATTATCGAATACCATCATTTCCGAATACCACACTACAACGTGAAAATGCAGTTTTCAAATTTATCCAGTTTGGAGAGATTCTTTAAAAAAAATCAATTTTCTATGGACAAAAGGCCAAAACATTAATTTTCCAACAATAAATTTATCTGGAATAATGTGGATGCCACACTCACCATAGTCCCTAAAATAGGGTGTCCGGTCCTGCTCCTGGAGGGCCACCTTCCAGCAGAGTCTAGCACTAATGCTGCCTTCACGTGCTATCCGAATTATCGTAAATACGACTTTCCTAGTTAAATTGGACATGAATGCCCTCTAAAGTCATATTTACCACTGGGAAGCTCAGGGATAATTTTGATACCCGAGTTCTCAAGTTGGGCAGACAATAAACTTTAAACATGGCGGAGACCAGAAAGATAGCTACATTATTGGTTAATACCAAGTAATTATTATTAATTTATATTAGCCATGTCTTATCATTAAAGTAGTGTATATTTACATGTATGAATACTTTAGTGAAGCGTATTGTATGTTTTATACAAATAGCCTGTGTTTGACCAAAATTCCAGAATCGTAAGCAAGCTTTGAATGTTTAAATGGTTGTCAATGAATGGTATATGCTAAATATAATTTTGGCTTTAAAGGGATAGTTCACTTTGAAATTAAATTTTGGTATGTTTTAGCTTACCTCAAGGGCATCCAAGATGTAGGTGTCTTTTTTTCCGCAGTAGTTTCAATTTTGATATTTTTAGGTCAAACCGTTCTTGTCTGTCAGTCATATAATGCAGGTCGATGCATTCACCTGCGAAACCGTAGCCAAGGCGACATCTATTGTATATATCTATACCCGCCCGCGCTCTCAGATCATTTGGACGTGGCTGAGTTCAAGAGGTAAAAAATGATATAAAAACTGTTCGTTTTCTCACACAAACCGCTCGTTTCGTGTCTTAGGCCATCAATGTGTACTTACGATGGGGAATTGTTTAATTTGGATGACGGGGAATTGTTTTAATTTGGACTCTGTGCATGCTCTTTGAGACAGTGACCATCGACCTGCATGATATGACTGACAGACAAGAACGGTTTGACCTAAAAATATCAAAATTGAAACTACTGCGGAAAAAAAGACACCTACATCTTGGATGCCCTTGAGGTAAGCTAAAACATACCAAAATTTAATTTCAAAGTGAACTATCCCTTTAATAAGATATTCCCAATAAATGGGCAAGAATAAACCTGGTGTCCTCCATGATTCATGTTCTTTCTGACAATAAAGCTTGAACGCGACGATTACGAGCTCGTAATCACGACTTCAGAAGTGGGAAGCAGGAAAAGTCCCATAGTGCGTGAAGGCAGCATAATTAAACACACCAGAACCTTCAGGACCACTAGAGCAGGAGCAGGTTTGGACACCCCTGCCCTTAAACCACATCTCAGTACTGTCATGTTGACATTGTGTGTTCATCCACTACTCTTAGGTCTATACAGGCAGCTGGGGTGACCTGGACGGCATCATTAAGTGTCAGCTGAGTGACGTCCTGCACTATGAGCTGGGAGAGGAACTGGAGCCAAAGAAAGAGATCGCACTCTTTGACAAACCCACTCGAGGAACCTCTGTAGAGAAGTTCAAAGAGATGGTTGCCAGTCATTTGAAGGTTTGGATACTTTTTTATTAGTTTTTTTTAAAACAATGGGGGCTTTCGCATTAGGGGCTTTTGCACTGGTTAGTTCTAGGAACTAGCCACCAGGGTGGTTCCCCAAGAACAAATCGTTCCCCTAGGAAAATGTTTCTGTTTGTGTTCACACCGCTAGTAGGAACTCTGAAGTGATGTAAGTCCCGCTTGTTGTTGTGACTTTTATTTTGACGGCGCGGCGGACATTTATTTTTATTTTGACACACAGTGCTCGCAATCTCAGTGTTCATTAGTTTACGATCTGTCTAACAGTCCTGACTCCTGTCTAATACATTATTAGATACTGTTATACAAAGAAAGTAGACAGTACATTAAAAGGTATTGGCATTTGCCATGTGGTTGATGTCCAGTGTTGCTAGCTGAGCAGAAATACATAATCATGTTTTTCTTGGTCCCCTCAAAGTTGCGTTGGATGCTCTCCTTGGCGTAAAGGTTAAGAGGTCCATCTATCACGGTTTTCCATGTTCTTAGAGTTAGTTTGTGGAGTAAATACATATACTATAATCTGTGTGTTTACACAGCTTTTTAAAAAATGGCGGGTGCTGGTCTTTCGCGTGCGTTTCTGCCTATTTTATCGAAAGCCCCTATTGTTGGAGCACTCAATTCTTTAAAGGAAAGCCACAAACAGGTTGAAGTTACTTAATGCACCTCGCATTTATAGTCGCAATGTAATGGACGTAGCAACATATATTTTCTTTCATATTGTGACGTACATCCGAGTGAAATGGATTATCAAAAAAGAAAACATGTTGGGCGAGGACTTGGTTCTATTCATCGTCTGTTGATTGGACGGATGCAGATCTAAATGCGAGCTTGCAGTCGACTGAATAAAAAGGGGCAGTTTAAGTGGACTAAATAATTCAGTACTAGGGCTGCACAATATATATTGAAATTATCGCGATATGCATATCGCAACGGCTTGCAATAACTGGGGTCATGAACAAAAGACGAAGAGAAAATCACTCACTACTCTTGGCTGAATAACTTTTGTAGCTTTAATAATAATCAGTATATATGTTTAATTCATACAGTGAAGACTAAGCAGTGTTTTATTTTTACATTTGATTATTCAGTTTCTGTTGTTAAATAACCCTAATGTAGGCCTTCCTGAAACCCTAAACCCTGTGGTTTACACTGATGTTAAAAACTTCTTATGCTACAGTAAAACACTGCTGTTCGCTTTCAGAAGTTGTAGGGATATTTTCTTGTCACAAAAAGAATGTGAACACGTATGTAGGTTAAATAATTTTAAATATATTTCAAAGATAATTTAAGTTTATTTTACTCACTTTAAGCATTATCGTATCGCATATTGAATATCGCATTATTTATTGAGTTATCGCATATCGCAATTTTCTTCAATATCGTGCAGCCCTATTCAGTATTATTGCGTTCATATTTGCAGTGAACTGTACCCCAGACCACCTTTTTAAAGTGGCTCTGATATGGATCTGGGTTAAAGCACCCTTATAGGCTTTGGCATCTCTTTTTTCATTGCAATTATTTGAGTACAAAATCATAAAATCAGTCAATTCCTTGTTTTGTTCCTACAGGCAAAAGTTGGAGAGCAAGCCAACCTCTCCAGTTTGGTAAGCCTGATCCTTTCAGTGGCGGACAGCAATAAAGATGGCCTCATCTCTCTCCCCGAGGCCAAGTCTGTTTGGGCTTTGCTGCAGCTCAACGAGGTTCTGCTGGCAGTGGTGCTCCAAGACCGAGAGCACACACCTAGACTGTTGGGCTTCTGCGGGGACCTGTACGTGGTGGAGCGGGTGCCTCACGCCCCCCTGTACGGCCTCAGTCTGCCGTGGCCCATGGAACTATGGATCCCTACGGGCATGCGGCAAAGCATGGACCAGTGGTTCACGCCTTCCTGGCCCCGCAAGGCCAAAATCTTTATCGGCTTGCTGGAACTTATAGAAGACATCTTCCACGGTACCTTTGGGAGCTTCTTAATGTGCGACATGAGAGCCAGTACTTTCGGTTACAACGATCGTCACGACCTCAGGCTGGTGGACGGGCGGCGTGTAGTTGCTGAGGAGGCCTTCAAACAGGCCATGATCCTTCAGCGCTGCGAGGACGATGAGGACTGCGTGTACGGCGTGGACTGTAGGACTTCGTGCGACCGCGCAGAACACCGGTGCATGGCCGAGGTGGCTCAGCCCAACCTGGCCAGGGCCTGCGGCGCAATGAAGGATTACCTCCTACGAGGAGCTCCGTACCATATACAGGAAGAGCTGGAGAAGCAGCTGTACGCCTGCATGGCTCTCAAAGGTTCAGCCGAGCAGATGGAAATGGAGCACTCGCTCATTCTCAACAACCTCAAGACCCTGCTGTGGAAACAGATCTCGCACACCAATGACTCCTGAAGGAAAAAGAAGATGCGCTGGTGACTACGTTCAGATTCTTGAATGTCTTCTGAAGCACTTCAGGTCATTGTGAATCTGGCTGGAAAAACATGCTGATGGCAATATTCAGTGCTGCTTTGGTATTAAAGTTATCTTTAGAAGGTGGTAGAGTTAAATCTGTGAGGACTTTTTGCTCAGGCTCAACTTTAGAGTAACGTTCACGTCTGTCTCGTGTTTTTGTCGTCATGCTTTGTCATACACGATTGATCAGTGATCATGTTAAATTTACAATTCCTTCAGATGTTATGAAGGAGCAAATGACGCTAACTTTGCATCCATTGTTGGATGTTAACAGAGAAAATTAAGGAATGCACTCGCCACCGACTGTGGTTGTGTGTCTTGTAATTGTAATGTTTGTCACATGAGCACAGCAAAAAGTCATAAAAGAGCCATTTTGAAATGGACATAGTCCAATGCCTTGATGTGCATGTTGCCAGTGAGTGTGCGTTTTTTTTTTTTTTTTTGATCGATGCTTGTGTGTGAAAAAGGTAACACTTTACAATAAGGTTCAATTTGATAACATTAGTAGCTAACATGAACTAATAATAAAGAATATTTCTAAAGCATTTATTAATCTAGGTTTATGTTAAGTTATAAGTATACTAACACATTTCTAACATTTAAAGTTATATAAATTAACAATGCATTACAAACATGAATTACCATTGAGCAGTATTTATAAATTAAAATTAACCTAGATTAATAAATGTAAATGAATTTAATCTTATTGTAAAGTGTTACCGATCTAAATGTTTACAAGGAGTTTCGTGAATCATGCTAAAGGAAGGAAGCCTCTCAACTATGACATTTCACAGTAGTGATCATTACATTTCTAATCATTTTAGTTTGTTGGGTTCCCAATTTATACTCCTAAGGCATGTCTAGTGAAAATCATCTTGATATGGTAAAAATTTGATTTTAATCTAAAACAATATGAAATGTCAATCATCAGAGTCATGATTCTTAATGTACTAATGAATGAAGAGCTAAAAAGTGCTTTGTCTTTTCATCAACCATTTTTCAGTGGGATGTTTCAGATTGTACATTGTCAGACTGCTTCAATTTTCTGTATTTATAAATCACACTGCTGCTGATAAAGAGTTAAATGGTTTTTTATAAGATTTGATTGCATGACTTTGCACATTAAAAGTGTTTCAAATAATCTCCCGATTATGTCAATCTACATCATGTCATGCTCTAGTGTACCAAAGACCACAAACACAATATTCTTTCCAAATGATTTATTTGGAAAAGGTGCACACTTTCTTTGGAGCAGCTGACAGTTCTTCTCTTCAGTCGTCTTCAACAGCCTCCTGAGCCCGAAGGAAACTGGCCTTTTTCTGGGCCACGCGATCCTTCCTCTGTGCCAGAGTGAGCTTGGCACGGTTCCACCTACAACACAATATCCATCAGTGATGAGAAAAGAAACATCTCATCTGCTCATAGTAGAGTCGTAGATGGTTATGTAGGTAACAAAAAATAACAGGAAAAACAATCATCTGACATGCAACTTTGAGTAATATAGTACTATAATAAGTTGCAACTACAGTATTTTTGCATCACACTTGAGATCTTATGGCAAGATTAAAAACGTAACCCTTTATCTAAGTCAACAGCACAAACATTCGTTTTTATAGCAACATGTCAAGCTGCAATGAACATTTATATAGATACTAATGAACAATGATGTCAATCCTGTCCAACTTTATGGCGATCATTTTCATCCTGGGGCATCCCTAAGAAAAAAACTGAAAAAATGATAAAGCATGTGAACGCACCTCTTCTTCTTGACCTCTTTCTTGGGCTTGTTCTCATGAACCGGGTTGTCACGGATGGAAGCATGAGCCTTTTTGTACATCTCTAGAACCTGCAGGAACCGGATAATAACACATAATGAGATGGTTGAAGGTAAAGCACAGGATTGAAAATGTTTTCAAATACTACACTGTACACAACAAACAAGAATAACACTTCAAGAAATTAAAGAATGAGATTTAGCCACCAGCATCATGTCACAAATAGTGTTCATCTACCGATGATACATTATCTGATCAACATAATGACACTTTCCTGTATCCAATCTTAAAAAGATTATCAATCTGTGCCCAGACTCTTTTAATATTAGTTCAGCGAAAAGCAACAAGTGAACCTGAACCAACAAATTGTTTAAGTTCTGTGACAATGCTTCAAGAGATAGTTCCCCCAAAAATGAAAATACGCATCGATTTACGCCAAAGGAGTAACCCTTGAACTTGACACACAACATAATGACGAAACACGATTGCCCAACCCTGTTTGTTTGAACCGCGAGAGGCATCAAAGCTTACGCTAATCCTACATCGTCAACTGTTACTCTTCTGGCACATGTTGACTTGCGGACGGCCGTCTGCCAGAAGCTAGTTATTTTAGTTGCGTAAGATTTAAATATGGATATTTTTCTTACACGAACACATCAATTCATTTCAGAAGGCCTTTATTAACCCCCCAGAGCAGTGTCGAGCACTTTTATGATGGATGGATGCGCTTTGATGGACTTCCAAAAACTTCCATCGACCCATCGACTCCCATTATAAAGCTTGGAAGAGCCAGGACATTTTTTAATATAAGTCCGATTGTGTTCGTCTGTAAGAAGAATGTCATATACACCTAGGATGGCTTCAGGGTGATTTTTTTCATTTTTGGGTGAACTATCCCTTTAAAGGTAATGACTCCAACTGTGTGATCCATTCAAATCCAAAGGCAAACAAAAGTTAGCAGTAAAGTGATCCAGCAAAGTGCTTTCTTACAATTTCAGGTGTGACGCCGTTCTTGATGAAGCGGGAGAACTGCTTCTTGTACAGGTCCTCGTCCTCCTCCATCAGATAGCTCATGTACTCTGACACGTTCTGGCCCATGATGTGCTTCCTGTGAACCTCAGCATTAAACTCTTTACTTTCAGTGTCGTAGCCCGGGAACCGTTTAGTGCTGAGAAAGAAAGTTACAATGTCAATATACCCGTCAATAAAGACAGGACATACAACTTCACAGCATACTTCACAAATTTGGAACTTGTGACAATATGTGTGGCATCACTTAAAGCAAAGACAATCATCAGACACACTGCAAAAGTGGACTAATTCATGCGCTGTGATGTCTGTGATTGGCTACAATGATCAACGCTTCAAAAACATGTTGTAAATAGACATCTTTGACGCTCTTCACCGAGCGCACAGATACACACAGGAGCGTAAAGATATTTAGCATAATACAAATGCACAGCAACTGCTATTGCTTAATAAATAATACTGTAATTATTAGGGATGTCCCGATAAAGTTTTTTGTGCCACCAATCCGAGTCATTTAATTTTGAGTATCTGCCGATACCGAGTACAGATCTGATACTTGAATTTTCCTAGTGCTTTGTGCACACTTCAAGTACATTAAAGTTTTTCAAATAAATCCAATGTATACAGGGATGTGCAGAGTGTTTCTCAGGGACTCGAATGTAAAAAAGGTGCATCTTTCACTATAGAGTAATTCCAAACATATAGGACTACTGATATAAACTTTGTATTTTATATTTACAATAAGCAGAATAACTGCAACAAAAAGAAAAAAAGTGCGCATTACAAAAGTGCGCATCAAATATGCTAAACACGGAAGCTGGAACATGCGTGACAGAACAGACCTCACAGACCTAAGCACATTGAGTTTCTTTTCCTTTAAATGGCGGTTGGCAAACCCACTTGAAGGTGCATACCGCCACCTACTGCATGACACCAGTATGACAATATAAAATTCGATATGAATATCCCACATTTCTGCCACAATCCCATGGTTTCAGTTAGTGTTACTATAGTAAATCAAGGCAAATGTTGGCGACTTGTGGATTGAAAGTGTATCATCGCTGCGCAACGTTTCTCCTGTTTTCTGCATGAATGTTGTTGAGAATGTCAGCTGTTTCATCTGGCTTTCCACTTAAACTCAGATGATCAGTGGTTTGTATGGGAGGGCTCTGCACAGAACTGGAACACTTTTCACTGGATCTCACAGCGCTGTTTAGTGGTCATGTGATCGAGAATTTGAGTAAACTTTCTTCAACTATGTGTTTCTCATTATTAAGGTGCGATCACTAGTCAATAGTGTAGTGATGCAAGAAGCGCAGCTCACACAGGAATCACTTTAACACCATGCAGCTTTATGTTGGTCAACACTGCGATTCCGTGAAAAACCGTGGACTTTTTTTTGCCCAAACCTCAAGTGTTCGTCATTGACTTCAGGCAATCCATACAGACAGTAGCTTATTTTTATGGAGAATATTTAATTGACTTTTTGAAAGCACCCATGCATCCAAAAGTGCTGAATCAATGTCCATTGTCTAAGTTTGCAAAAATAAAACAGCATGCACTGACCTGTGAGGGATAGACAGTCCTCCGTCCACTGCTCCTTTGAGAGCTCCAAACACCTTATTCCCTGTGGTGGTTCTGGCGAGGCCAGCGTCCAGGTAGCATGTGAACGCCCCTGGCTGGCCATCAATGCTTTCCACATTAAACTCATCGCCAGTCACCTCAACCTGGCCTTCGTAGACCTTATCCAGACCAAACTTATTCAGCAGCTGTAAGCAGAAAACAAATCTGAGTAAGACCATACTATGAGATTTGAACAATACTAGACATTCATGAATACTAAGGACATTTACCCTGCGTGCACACAGCAAACCGGTGCAGTAGGCGGCAGCGTAGTTTGTCAGTCCTACAGTAATGCCATACTTTGGCAACTCGTGAGAGTAAGCAGCGCAGACGATCGCGTCGCCTTCAATTTTGGCATATGCGATCTGACAGAGAGAAAGACAAGACACTCAGTAACCCAACGGTAATTAGCAACATTTCAAAAACTATGGCAAAGACGACATGGTAGTAGTTCATACCTGGCAAACAATATCCCTGTTGGAGAGTCGAACGATCATCCTGTACTTCGGTGTGTTGTACTTGTTCTTGTCTTGGATGACAAGGCGTTTGCGGGCAAAGTAGTCAGTTTTTCCCTCTGAAAAGGCAAAGTGTGTTAGACAACTGTTGAAAAATCATCCTAAAGTTGGTCTATTCATACAGAACATGTTTTTTTATTTCACTGCTTTTCCATTGATTTTCTATGCAAACACGCTTGAATTGCGTTCAAGTTAAATCTCGACACCCTGAGTTTTAACTGCATACTTCTCACTTTTTTCAAAGCAAAAACACGTTCTGGGTGAACCAGCCCTTAGAGGAGTTTGAGCCAAACAAAGTCCATGATTTCAAACTATAGCCTAATGCTCTATATTTAGTAAGCCACTATGTTGTATTCATGTCATATTCATTGTGTGCAGTATGTAAAATTAGTTATACCTTGTCTTTATTTGAAAAAATATGATTCCTAGTGCACACGGACTTGCCCGATTACCAAGTGCACTGGTGTTTACAGTGATTACTTCCTTTTTATTCATAAAAAAAAAAAAAAAATAATCATTTTCAAATTATTTCTTTCTAATTTTGTAAATATTATTCAAAATAAATATTTCATTTCAGCAATTGTTATGCATGGTTTTTCTATCTTTAAATTGAATATTGTGATGATGTTTCTGTTTTATATATATATATATATATATATATATAAAATATATATATATATATATATATATAAAATATATATATATATATATATATATAGGCCACCCTAAGACATTAGTTGACCACTAGTTTCAGCCACTTGAGACATCCTTGTTGACCATCTAAACCAGCTGAAAGACCAGCATAGATTGTTTTCATGTTTTTCCATTAGGAACACATTCAGGCCTGTTCATGGTGAAAACTGGAAACATTATTCCCCAAAGGTAAGGAAACACGTTGACATACCTCGCCTCCTCCTGAACTTCACCTGGTATCTCTTGAAATACGCCTTGTTCTTAACCACCTTAACGAAGCCCTGCAACAGACAGCTTTATTTGTAAGTTAAGCTGTTGACAAGCAGGACAGTAGAGATTTGAAGAGCAATAATTCCTAATGACACTGTTGGCTGTCTCTGGTTATGATCAGATGATGCAGTGCGCGAAGTGACAGTAAACATGACAACGCAAAACCGAATAAAAGAACAGACTTTTAACCAGGGCAAACACACACTCACAAAAACTACTACTAAAGGGAGAAATACTTATTTTTTGCGTTTAGTGTCGGAAAAAATATAATTTTAGTGTTTCGAGGGAAATGTGCCACTGACGTTCACGCAGCGACTGGACTGACCGATTGAATCTAATACCATCCCGTCGCTTCATGAGTTCATCTTTCATGGAAATCGAGCTGAAATAGCTGGTGAGGGAATGTAATGAGTAGAACATTGTATTTTGGTGATTTACTGACCATTTTGTTATCGTTTGTTCTCCTTTAGGTTGGGAGACTGAAGTCTTCAGACTCCGATACTGCTCCCGCTGCACTGAGAAAAGGAAGTTCATGGTGCGCTGCGACCGGATAAACAAAACACGCGCAGGCAGGAGTGTGTGCGCTCCTAGCGTCCTGGAGGAAACACGGCAGGATATAGTCAGGCCCGTTCACACCAATAATTATAACTATATTAGTTATATATATTAGATAACTCTGTTTAAGCGCGTGTTTTTCTGTCGCTTTAAATGCTCGAGCTCGTTACAGCAAGTTGGATTCTGATTGGCTGTCAATGTTTTTATCGTTCATCAGCTGGATAAAATCCTTCTGAAAGTGATTTCAACGATTTCGTTTCTCTGTGTTGTTATCGTTGTAGCTGTGGTGTGAACTCTGCTATTCTTTAATATTGGGAATGATTTTTAGAACTATATCTTTATCGTTATCTTTATAGTTATCGTCCTCTGTGTGAACGGGCATGAAACTTCAACATTTCAATCATAAAAATATAAAAATAGTGAATGAAGCTCTCAAACTTATATGCTGGTAGGAAAGCAATTAATTTGTTTTCATTTCTATAGATACAAAAATAATTTCTATGTAGGATTCAACGATTTGAACAAATTAACAAAGCATTCCTAACGGGATCAAATGAGAATCCTCTAAGAATCAAATAAGTTTCTTATACATTTTAAAAATGAATCAGGTTCTGATGGGTAATCAAAAATGATTTCCCATTTGAATGAGCTCAAGTGATATAGAAGGACTTCCCTTGTGAAAAAGAAGTGTTGAAGAATTGTGTTGAATGTGCACTTAGGCCTACTTCAAATCTTAAAAGTAAAACACAGTCCTTGCAATCATATAAATATGATAATTCATAATATAAATGAAGGCTTTAGCGACTGTTTCTTAACAATTACAAAAGTCCCTTTAATGTCAAATTAAAAGTTTTACTTTAAAGTGCATTTTATATCATTATGTTTTAATAATCAGTTGTTGTGCTTACTAACAAGCACATGTAAAATACTTGATTGTAATTTTAACTGTAGTGTGCTATATGATATTACATTTAAAGTTGATATATTTTAAATGTACTGAATTGCAAATGCGTAAGTTTCAATAGAAATTACATTATTTTAGTTTGCCATAAATGCTAGTCAGTACATTAGGCAGTACACATTACATTTCAAAGACAATTATAAAATGAAAGATGTACTTAAGTCCCAACTACAATAATAATAATTTTCATTTAATTGCAATTAAAATATATTCTTCTAAAGTTTTATCATTTCTGCAAGTACTCTTTTTAAAAGTATGCTTGGTAAGGGTTTGGACAGGAAAATGTACAGGAAATCATGGTGCAACTTATTCTTGGTATTCAAGAGTTGCATTTAACAATATCAATAATCGACAATATACAATATCACAGACAGTAAATAAATACTTCTGAGGGGCTAAATACATATAGACTATACAAATGGACAATGACTCTTGAAAACATGCATTAGTTGATACTTGTTAGCATTATCATAGTAAATGTCACAGTTCATATTGTGGTGTGAAAAAGGTTTAGGGTTGCAAACAAACCAATGTCACTTTATCGACTTCCTTAAAATAGGGTGGGGCTAAAAACAGAGATGTGTATCAACCTAGTGTCTGTCGACACACAGCCCTGTTGACCCAAAAAAAACCTTCCTTTTTGTTTCAGTAAATGATTTATGCTTATGCTGCATAAGGGAGCTTATCTGTCAAAGTTTCACAGAACTGGACAAGATTAACCATGCAGTTGCTTCTCTCTGCAGTCTAACCGGTTGAAGTCCCACAGGTGAATGTTATGGGGCCTGTTAAAAAGTATGAGAAGTTGTAAGAGGAAGTTGTTCACTCAGTCAGGTCACTTTAAAAACAAGCTCCTGAGTCACAGGCAGAACTGTTATTTTGAGGAACTTTGATCAGCCCGTGAGGCTCTGCTATAAAGCAGCATGTGATTCGTTTGCTGTGTGTTTTTCCCCCTCTGCGGTATGGAAGAAACAGGTGTGACGGACAGTGTCACTGGATTAAGTTTGACAGAAACCAGAGGAAAGATTTTGTGGAGACATTCGCACCCACAAAACACCGGAATCTCACACACTGGTAAGAAATCCCAGTTCTATGCCAGTGATCCTGATATACAGTAAATGCCATAAAATATGATATGCAAGATGTGAAACTTACAACAGTATGCATGAAAAAAGCAATGTACTTATATGATTAGATTCCATCAACTTCACACATAAACACACACACATTTCCATAAGCGCATATTTGTATTTTTTGTTTTTGACATTTGTAAATGTTTTTTTAGGTTTCAAAAGGTCCGGCTTCACTCTGAGTGTTACAGATGGACTCTGTGAGCGCAGCATCTCTGTGTCCCGCAGCGGGGTCTCAGCTCAGTGCAGAGGAGATGAAGTTACTTGCTAAACTTGAGGAACAGAACAGGTCACTTCTTCACACCCTGCCCTGTTTCCTAGAAGCAACAACCTAAACTAAAAAGTGAAATATTACATTAGTGACACATCTCTGTTTCCACACTGTGTCACCAAATTATGCTTTTTATAGGGTTAAGTTTAAAGAACATCATTTATTTAGGTATTTATTTATTTGTTTGTTTGTTTTTATCTTTTTGTTTGATTTCACTTAATTGTATTAACATTCAGCATCAAACAAACATTATTAAATGTATGTCAAATACTGTAAATATAATATATATTATACATAATATATATTAATGTCATCATACATGTCAAAACAGTACTTTTATATATAAGTACATTTATTTATTTGTGTTTTTATTGACATTCAGAATCAAACTAACATTTCTATCAGATGTTTTACAAATACTGTATGCACATTTAATTCATGTTTATTTATTTGTTTAATTCATTTTATTGACTTTCAGCATGAAACAAACACTATTAGATGTATTTAAATAGCTGTGTGTGTGTGTGTATATATATATATATATGTATATTAATTCATGTCATCATCTCAAAACAGCACTTGTCAAAAGTATATTAATTTTTATTTACATTCAGCATCAAAAACATTTCTATCAGATGTATTTTTAAGGCTATGTATAATATATTCAAGCTTATACATCTCAAAATTGTACTTATCAAAAGTGTTATTTGTTTAATTTATTTTTTATTTACATTCAGCTTCAAACAAACATTATTAGATGTATTTAAATATATATAATACATTCATGTTTATCACACATCTCAAAATATTACTTATTAAAAGTATGCTATTTATTTATTTGTTTGTTTAACTTGTTTTATTTACATTCAGCATAAAACAAACATTATTAGATGTATTTTAAATAGACTACTGTACGTACATAATAATATATTCGGGTTTATCATACATCTCAAATGTTTTTATTTTTATTTCATTAATTAATATTAATATTCTTAATATTCTTAATTAATATTCTTAAATTTTTAATCTATACAAGTTTTTTTTATATCATTTTACATAGCATAAATTCTCCTTTTGTATTATTGTAAAGAATTAAGGGCTTTATTATGTAAAGGATTAAGTCATTACATTTGTCTCTACTAATTAATCACTCAGTTCTATTTGACGTTGACGAATACACATCATCTTATCTGCACTCCTAAACAGGCTGCTAGAGACAGACAGTAAGTCTCTTTACTCTGTAAGCGGGGTCCTGCAAAGTCCCACCTCGCCTAAAACCCTCTCTGAAGATGACATATGGGGTCATGTCATTAAAGAATGGGACGACTGGAGCAAGAGAAAAGTGGGACAGATCAAGGTAACCGACCGACTGATCGGTCATGATTTCAATATGGGTGTACAACCATCAGTGAGCAGTATCTCATTTGTGTGTCCCGTTCAGGTGCTGATCAGGAGGGGTGTCCCGGCTCACCTGCGGCCCGTGGTGTGGCAGCTGCTGTGTGACGCTCAGAACGTGGCCGTTTCACAGCACTACTCAGATCTGCTGAAGAGCTCCTGTCCTGCTGAGACGCTGATACACAGAGACCTGTCCCGCATCCTCCCACAACACCAGCTCTTTCAGAAGCTCCGGGACGCCACCTGCCAGGAGCCACTGCTTAACGTGCTGAAGGTTAGATGACAGAGAATATGATTATACTTCTGCATTTGAGGAGTAATAGATAACACAATGTGGCTTTTATTACAGGCTTACTCAGTCTTAGACCGAGAGATTGGCTATTGCCAGGGAAGTGTGTTTATTGTAGGCCTGCTGCTCACACAGGTAATGAATTGATTTTTGAATGATAGTTGCATTTAATTATAGTAGTTAGTACTAGTCTATGAATTGAGTTGATGATCTTTCAGATGGCTGAGGAGGAGGCCTTCTGTGTTTTTGTGAGGCTGATGAAGGACTTCAGAATGAGGGAGCTCTATAGATCCAGTATGGTTGAGCTTTGCTGCTGCATTTACCAGTTTGACTCTATGATTCAGGTAAACAAGTATAATTCTGCTCTATTTAAAGGCACATTAATTATTTATAAAATGTTCCTTCCAAAAACCATGAGCTGAGTAAGCTACATAAAGCCTGTTACAAATGATCTGCTGAATATCTTTCCGATTTCTGAGAATTGCACATGACAAGAACTTCTGAGTCGTAGATGTCCAGATTTGGTGTTATAGGGGATAGTGGGGTAAGCTGTGTCACCTTTTTTTTTTTTTTTGTTGTTTTTTACCAATGCTGTCCTCTAAGAAATTAGTTAAATCTTAGATTTCAAATTATATTTTATATATAATAAAATATAATAAATATAAAAAAATATATTAAAATGTATTAAAACAAACAAATTCATAAATAAATAAATGTACATTGTTTTAGACATTGGTAATTCATCAAAATATTTATTAACTATTAAAAGTTTGGGGTTATTAAGATTTTTTAAATGTTTTTGAATGAAGTCTCTTATGCTCATCATGGCTGCATTTATTTGATACAAAAATACAGTAAACAGCAATATTGAGAAATATTATTACAATTTAACTGTTTTCTATTATATAATTTATTCCTGTGATGGCAAAGCTGAATTTTCAGTCTTCAGTGTCACATGATCCTTCAGAAATCATTCTAATATGCTGATTTGATGCTCAAGAAACATTTCTTATTATTATCAATGTTGAAAACAGTTGTGCTGCTTAATATTTTTGTGGAAACCGTGATACTTTTTTCCCAGGATGTTTTGATGAATAGAAATCAGAAAAGAACAATTGTTTTGCAATATAAATATATTTTGTAACATTATAAATGTCATAAATGTAATGTATTCTTAGTAACTGAATAAAAGTATTCAAATTCCTTTAAAAAAAAACTGATAATAGCATAAAAGTGTTTATCAGTGCATGGACACATGACAAAAACAGTTTTTTGTTTGTTTTTTAGAAAAAGGGTGTGACACATCTTACCCCACTCTCCCCTACAGTTGGTGGTCATCTGTTGTCTGAAGATATCTTTCTCTCTCTGATAGGAGCAGCTTCCTGAGCTTCATTCCCACTTCCAGACTCAGGGTTTTCACACCTCCATGTTCTCCTCATCCTGGTTTCTCAACATCCTCCTCTCATCTCTGCCTATCACAGCGGCCATGAGGACTTTTGATATCTTCATGTGTGAGGTACAGTCAGTCACGTCACAACATCCCACCATAATCCATCACTTCACACTGAATGTCATATTTCATATCTATAGGAAATAGAAAAGCTAAGATTTGTAGATAAGCTAGATAAGTATTTTATTATTATTTATATACTTTTAAAGTATTTGTTAATATTCTGAATTAGCTTTTATTTGTCATTTTATTGTTTTATATTTTCATTTTAGTTTAAGTTTTAGTAATTTTGTTATGTGGTTTGATTTTTTTATTTGACTTGATTTTTTTCATCTTTAGTTAACAATAACACTGCCTCTAGCATCTAAATATGCAGTTAAATGGACAATATGAGTGATGATATAATACGCATGTGTCTGTAGGGTTTGGAGATCGTCTTCCGGGTTGGTTTGGCTGTGCTTCACATGAAGCAGACAGAACTCATCAAGCTCGATATAGAGGGAATGATGAACGTAATGGAGCACTCCAAAGAAACACTGCTATCAAATATTGCCTCTTTAAATGTCTTGGTCTTTAGAGTAACTCTGTTGTTTTCAGTGCTTGCAGAATCTAGAATCATGGGAATCAGATCCTGATGGGATGATTGAAGCAGCATATCAAATTAAATACAACTCCAGCAGAATGAAAGAGTAAGCTCTTCCTTCAATTTTTGCCTAATTTTCCTTGTTCTTCTAGCCTGTTATCTGGTGTATTTCACTCATTTTAGACTGAGAAAAGAGTATACATCTATCAAGACTAAAGAGCTTGAGGATCAGGAGGAACTAAATGTGAGTGCTTGTTTCTTTTACTTCACATAGGCGAATTCAGATTGATTGGGACACTTTTTCCAAGTCATCTCAATGGCAAAAGTGTCCCAATCACCCTGAATTCACCCTATATTTCTCTTTAGGGTTATGAATCGCCATTTTCAGCCACTGTTTGCAAGTGCTCAGTTTTTCTCTTGCCTTTTCTTAAGGGACTTTCCTCAGAGAACGAACATTTAAAGCAGAGACTTGACATTCTGGAGAAGGTGAGTCTATTGCAGCGCCTTTATGTTGAAGTTATGTTAATGCATATTTTCTAATGTTCATGTTCTTACCGTGCCGCCCTTCCAGAGGTGCTCTGAGCAACTGGTGTCGCAGATGAAGAAAGAGCTGGAGAAATCTCTGCTAAATGCAGCCAGGTCACAAAACACTTTAAAGGAGATGCAGACGAACACCTTGCAGATAGAAGAGGTCAAAGTCAAGTCAAATCTTTCATGCAAACTTTAAACCCGTTTTCCATTCATTAACATGAAGCATTAAGCACAGTTATAGAGTGCTGCAGAGATTTAATATTTTTGTAGGCCAACTTGAAAGTCACCTTGGTTCCCTCAACAAAAACACAATATGATTATTCTATTGTAGAAAATAAGCTCTGTCAGTGTCATAAGCAAAAGTTTGATTCCTGTTCATTGTGATAATCTTCACAAACGAATACAACTGGTATGTCAAAATCAAAAACTACTAATAGTGCCTAGAACAAATCGCCTATATAAAGGCGACCGGGCCTTTGCAGTAATAGGGCCGAGACAGTGGAATGAGCCCCTATCAGGTCTGCCAAATTGCTGTCAATGTTTAAGAATTTGTTTAAAGCGCACCTAATGTTGGTAGCATATAATGGTTTATTGGTCTATTTATTGGTCTATGTGTGTTTTAAAGAATTTGTATGTAAAGCACTTTGGTTCAACCTTGGTTGTGTTTTAACAGTGCTATATAAATAAACAAAAAAAAGAAGTGCCATCTGAAATTTTCTTCTAGAATGATCATTTTTTTCAAGCTCATATATATATATATATCCCTGAGATTTTGAGTTAGTGAAACTAACACTATAACACTTCGTTTTCAAGAGAAAATGAGGCTGTGAAAGCAGACTATAAGTGAATCTGTTCGGCGTGATGTTTAATGTCCCATACAAGCTCTGTCACATTTAGACACTTGTTAGAAACCGACTTTTTCAGGACAAATTAAAAGCTTTAAAAAATCCCAAGGGGGTATTACTGATGTATTTTATGTCATGGAATAAAACAGGGAAATATCCTGAGCTGAAAGCACAGACTTTATCTCAGCCATTTAACCAAAAACCACATTCAAAAAACACACTGACGTCAGGACGATTAAACCAGAAGTGCTCAAATGTTTGTTTCTGGGTTTTGGCCTACAAAAATGCATCATCCCTGCAGCACTCTATTATATATAGTGAACTAAAGAATATTAGATATCACTATTTGCTGATGTTTAGACAGACGTGGGTTTGCTTTAGTAATCATAAATGTGTGTGTGTGTGTTGTAGAGCAGCAGCACTGTGCCTGATGAGAACAGTGTGATGTATCTGCAGACGGAGCTGATCAGCTGTAGACTGCGGGAAGCGGAGGCACTTACAGGGCTCAAAGAGCTGAAACAGCACATTAAAGACCTGGTAAAGAAATGGCAGGTAACTTTGGATGGGGATAGAAAAAAAAGCGGATATTCAGTGTTCAATATACCATAAGTAAGGTTCATCACAATGTCACTGTGTGTCTCTCAGTGGCAGCAGGTGCATTGTGGAGGTCAGCAGAAGGTCAGCAGTGCACAGAATGACCTGCAGGTTGAGCTGTTGAGCGCAAGACTGAAGGAAGCGCTCACCCAGGCCGCGCTTAAAGAGAGCCGCCACAAACTGCTGCAGCTGCAGACAGAGGTTAAAGCCCTCAGCTGATCATATCTGCTGGTTTACAGCTTGATGCACTGCGATATGAGGAACAATAGAGCAACCAAAGCTTAGTTCAGGAACTGGTGTCAAGTCAAATGTGACACTACAATACACTTTGATATAAAGTCGGCATAAATCAGTTGTGTTTTGCTCCCCTCTTTTGACGTATATTCGAGTGAAATGGCTTCTCGAACAAAAAAAAAATTAGGACGGGACTTGATTTTGTCCTTCGAGGATTGATTGGCTGCGTCCAAAATCGCATACTCTCTTGTACTTATTTTGAATGAGTAATTACTTCTATAGAATTAATTTGTGTTGTACGAATGTAATCTGGACGTACTGCATCCGCCATGATGTCATTATCATGTGACCTACCAGCATCAGTTATGTTGCTTCACTGATATTCGCAAATCCTCATCCGTGGCCGTCGTATGCACACTTCAGAATCTCGCCGGGAGAAGCAGGTCATCCGGACACTCTTTGCCTACTCGTTTATGAGTACTGTGAATTCAGACATACTTATTTTGTCACATACTGTTTTTCGCCTACTACATAGTAGGGAAGTATGAATTTTCAGATGCAGACATTAGATGGTTGGGGTTTGCTTTGTGATGTCATGTGAGTGACAGGTTGTTGCTGCCTTTGTACAAGTAAACACGTCATCAGAGAAAGAGATGAGATGCTACTAGAGTGAGGGAGGTAAAAAAAAAAACTGAGGGGAAGTGATTTTGATTAAAGATTTTGGACGCATGAATTAAAAAAAAAAAATGATGTGAATCTATCATTTATAAAAATCATTTATAATAAATAGGCCTACTGAAATATCAAAAAAGAAGAACATTTTTGATCTCATGGTGACTTTAAGTGAATTTATTATAGTACAATGTATATTAATATACGATATTATAAAATATATAATCGGCAGCTATGGTATGCATGCACTGGCACGCGCTATGCTGAGGGTTAAGCCTATTCAAATGTAAGATGAAAAGTGTCCCAAATGACGCACTATACACTATGCACTTATACACTGTGTACTCAACCATGTAGTGTATGATGTAATTAAAGATGCAACAGATGAGCCAACCTTCCACACTTCGGGCTGCATCTGAAATCGCATACTTTTCCTCCTATATAGGCTTATCAGTGAAAAACAGTATGTGACTAAAGAAGTATGTCCGAATTCACAGTAACTTTACTCATAAAAGAGTAGGCAAAAAGTATCTGGATGACATGGTACTTCCGTCCAGATTCTGAATTGTGCATTTGATGGACACTTTACTACCCCATAAGGCCATGGGAGAGGATTTGTGAATGATTATGACAGTGAAGTAACACTGGTAGTAGATCACATGATAATAACAAAATGGCAAATGTAGTAAGTCCAGATTACATCCATAGCCTACTATAGGCCTAGAACATACTTTTTTAACGGTCGGAAGGTAATTACTGTCAAAATAAGACTTCGATTTTGAGTCACAGCGGCACACTGGTAGGTCACCACATGATAATGACAGAATGGTGGATGTAGGCAACGTCCGAATTACATTAATACATATTCATATAGAACATAGCCTACTTATTTAGCAGTAGGCCTATTTATTTCAGTTAAGTGCATCATCCGGGTATTTAAAAGTGCACCTTTTCTATTCAGAATTTTCAGTGTGAACATGTCACACAAGCCTATAGGCTACTACTAAACGCATAAAATAGTACATAAGTACGCGAATTGGGACGTGTCTCTCACCTATTTACTGAGCAACATTTTGAAATAATCCTTCATCAGGAGCTACAAATGCCATTAAAGTGTGAAAATTAAACTGCGCTAATCAAAAGAGCGCGCTGCTTGGACAAAGCATTCGTGCGAGCACTGCGCATCACGAGCCGCTGACAGCGACGCAGATCAAGGCAACAGCGCAGTGTGAATCGCGCAATCCGTTTCGCTTCAGTCGTTCTGCGTGATAGAATGGATGACAGATCACAGTTTGTTCTTGTTGTCTTTATCTAGAAACAAAAAGAAGTTTCCGCTATCAGTTTTTGAGATTTTCAAACTTGCTACAGTCAGGGTCCTAAACATATCACAATAACGGAAATTCGTGAGCTACAACAACGAGGAAAAGATCGCGCGCAACACACACACACACACACACACACACACACACACACACACACACACACACACACACACACACACACACACACACACACACACACACACACACACACACACACACACACACACACACACACACGTTTTCATGTTTTATGGGGACTTTCCATAGACATAATAATTGTTATACTGTACAAACTGTACATTCTATCACCATCCCTACCCATAAACAGCTACCCATCACAGAAAACTTTCTGCATTTTTACATTTTCAAAAACATCACAGTAGCCTACCTATATTAAGCAGTTTAATAAAGCAGATAAGCAGTTAAGCAGTTTATATTTAAGCAGACTACATAGGGTTCAATATGTCACGTTGGAAATGTGGTAATTTAAACCTGAAAATGGATAAAAGCTTAGGTTTTTGAAAAGTTCAAAGAAATATGAAACAGTGAATCAAAAATATTTGTAAAAAAAATTATGTTTGGCCTACTTACCAAAACAAGCAAGTTTGGGATTGATCATTTTATACTGTTTGGACCGCATTAAGTGTGAAATATGTCAATGTAATATTTGTTTTTTATAAACTTTTAAATTATGCATAAATGCCTTTGTGGTGGGGATGGGGAAATTAATTAATCCCAGTGATTAACTAGGAAATTAAATGGCACTGCATGACAAAAAGGTTATTATTTAGTTTAATAAAGTTAATTCAAACTTTTTATTTCTTTACCTCATAATCATTTATTATAATAATTGCATTTGAATACAGTAAACTGAATATGGTTAATCCGGTGCATTATAGCTGCATTTCAATATTTTAGCATTTGTCCTCTTTCTACTTTTTCAGATATAACCCAATAACTTTTTAGTTATTGTGTGTTTGTTTATTTTATTCAAATGTATATTTTTGATGTACCAATTTGAGAATTTAATGTGTCATTGCCATGCGTCATGATGAAACATCCTGAGAAGTCAAAATTATTCTTATCTCTGATTGGGAAACATTACGGTTTTGAAATGTCTAGAGGAGCATGAGACATGACTCCTAAATCAGATTCTGACAAACTGAAATCTCTTACACTGTTAGTACTGCAAATCAATGCTAAACTATGTCCTCACATTAAATGTGACTCGATTCAGTCCTCTAATTTGATCTGTTTTATTATATCACTACAGGACAAAATTCACAGCGACAAGCTAAAGCGTACAGAAGCGCATATAAACGGTCAGCGAGATCATCTACGGGAGCTGACGTCACAGCACCAAGATCTGCGCAGCCAATTACAACAGAGCAGACAACAGTTTTCAGCTCTTCAATACAAGGTAACACCACACCTGACATCATCTGCTATTTGACCGTCTGGAGGTGTCTAATTACAGTGTCATTTACCCTCGCTGACTTCCTTCAGGCTAAATTAATCCTGGACCACGAGCATCATTAAACTTCTCTCACTCATCCCAGCTCTGTGTTCAAGGACTATTCTGGGTTCAGTGCGAGTTAACCTCAGTTGACGGGATTGAGGGGTGGGGCATAATGTTGATTACCACAAAAAATGATTTCCGATAAGTCCACACTTTTCTGGCTAACAGTAACAGTGGACATGAATGGGGCCAATCATAAACATTCAAATACTCGATGTTTCAAACGTGAAACCATTAAACGTAAACGATATGTGTTAAAATGAACCCGGAATAGTTGAGGAAATGAAAGCACCTCCCAACACACAAAGCCTATTACAAGCTAATCACAGTCCACAAACAAAAACACATTGTAAAGCTCAGATCAGCGACTGTTCCATTTATTCATCACACATGACTTCGTGCGAGAGTGGCCTGTCTGTTGATCACCCAAACGGCCTTGAGGGAAGCGGTATCTTCTGCTTTTTCTAGAAGCAAAGCTACGATAACATCTTTCTCACTCTCTTGGCCGAGTCTTCAGATGCTTGCGTGGTTCGCACACTCAGACCAGGCATAAACATCACACTTGTCTATCAGCTCTTTTATGCAGAAGTGATTTTGCAAGAAAATGCCAACACTGTATCTCACTTAACAGTAATCTGAAACAAATGCTTGCTTGCATTAATGTTGCTCTGAAAGAGTTCTCTGCCGGATGGTCTAGTCTAGCGTGATGGCGGTAGACGAAAAGATTCAGATTACCTTAAATCTGATTTCAAAGCATTGAATGTTACTTCACTGCTGCTTTTGTAGCAGCCTGTTTGCATCCTTTCCTGTGCTTCAGTGAAATTAAAGGGATAGTTCACCCAAAAATGTAAATGTTATCATCATTTACTCACCCTCAAGTTGTTCCAAACATGTATGAGTTTCTTTTTTCTCTTGAACACAAACGAAGATTGAAGCATACAGTTGACGGTAGCCATTGGCATCCATAGTAGGGAAAATAAATACTATTGAAGTCAATTGTCAACTGTCTGGTTTCCAGCATTCTTCAAAATATCTTCTTTTGTGCTCAGCAGGAGAAAGAAACGCATACAGGTTTGGAACAACATGAAGGTAAGTAAATGATGACAGAAATTTCATTTTTGTGTGAACTATCACTTTAAAGGTTTAAAGTCGCAAAGAAATTGAGGAAGCGACACATCTTTTCTTGATCTACATCTGAGTGTAGAGGCCCGTTTACTCAGACTAAGGATGTTAACTATAAGGATAACTATAAAGTTTTAATAATCTTTCCAATTCTCTGAGAATAGAAAAGTCCACACCAACAGCTAAGAAGAATATCATTGGATTCACTTGCAGAACTATTTTTTCCAGCTGATGAATGATAAAAACACTGACAGCCAATCCGAATCCATCCTGCTTTAAAGAGCTAGAGCATTTATGGCAATGTGGCAGACAAAAAAATATAGCATGTGCATATAATAAACAGAACATTATCATACGTTGGTTCGGACGATAATCACAATAGTTATCTTTATAGCTAGCGTTTCCCGTGTGTGAACAGGGCCTAAACAGACATTTTGACTAAATTACGAGCTAATTTTTTTTTGTATTATATATATATACGTATTTGCAATATGCAATTACATGCATTTACAAAATTGCTAGGCTGAATTTTTATTTCATGCTGACTTTAAGCAGGGAAAGGCATCTGAACGAAAGCACAAAGTCTGTCGTTTTGCAATCATCAGATTTTCTAAATTTTGATTGTCACTTGCTAGGCATGTTTTACACATCTCGTCTAGCCGAGAATTAGTCTTCCAAATTAAACCTCCAATAAAACCACAGATGACAAATATACTCTGCTGTCAGTGTGTCAGAAGCCACACAGTTAAGGTAACAGACATGCTAATGCTAATTACTGCAGCACAACAAGACACAAAGGGACCAAAACGAAACCTCTGACTTAAAATAAAATTAGTCAAATACACGTGTCCCGATAAGCCGTCAGAGCCATGATCATGCACACATGCTGTGCAGCCAAACTTCTCCTTATTGAGAGAACATTTTCTCAAATAGCCACACAATGGCCAGGAAACTCTTAGCACCTCTCAACACGTCTGCCTTCATGTGATTTGTAGCACCCCACTGTTCAGTAGATTTACAACCAGAAACCCTGGCGTGCAGGTTCACGATGAGCATAGCTGATTACAAAGATAACGGAAGACCTCCTCCCATTGTAACCGGTTAACCGTGCGGCCTGGTTCATTATTGTCTTGCCACAAAGTATTGTAAGAAAGGTGCTAGTGAGATAAACTGCTGTTCACATGGTGCAACAAGAAGGGAATAAAGCCATCTGACAAACAAGCAGTCAGTATATATGGATGAATCATCTGTTCTGGAAACTAAGTTTGTGATTTCCTACAGAGTTAAAAAAAAGAAAGAAAAAAAGCCTATATTTTGTCAGTAATATACTGGTTTGTAAATGCATAAAAAGCTGCAGCCTATTCTCGCATTCAGGGTCAGTTTTGACCCGGTGGAACATAAGCTTATATTTCAAAGTTTTGCATGTTATAACTAGACTAATTATTATTATTTAAAAAAAAATCTCAAATAATATTTGATCTACAGAAAAACCAGTGTGATGCAGGAAAAACATATTTTTATCAATATTTTTTAGAGATTTTATTATATATATATATATTATATATATATATATATTATATATATATATATATATATATATAGAGAGAGAGAGAGAGAGAGAGAGAGAGAGAGAGAGATTTTATATAATTAAATAAATTTTATATGAACATAAGAATTATAAACAGTATAATGTACACACACACACACACACACACACACACAATATATATATATATATATATATATATATTATAGTGTGCGTGCGTGTCTTTGTGGGTGTGTGTGTGTGTGTATATATATATATATATTATAGTGTGCGTGCGTGTCTTTGTGGGTGTGTGTGTGTGTGTGTATATATATATACACTACATGCACACACACATATACATATAAATATAGGCTAACTTATTTTTTATGTCACTTACATTTGTTGTCTGTTTATAGTGTTCATCGACAAAATTCAGTCCTAAAATTGTTTGCTAGATATGGTCAAGAGGCTGTATTTGTATGTATTTTATTGTATAAATGTATTTTAAAACCTTTTTTTTGTGTTTTTTTCCTCCCGCTTAAAAAATGACCTGAATGCATTTTAAGGCTAAGAGTAGTTTCATGACAAATGACTATCACAACAGATAACACACACACACACACACACACACACACACACACACACACACACACACACACACACACACACACACACACACACACACACACACACACACACACACTTTTTTGGACATCTTTAAAAAACAACAACTTGTTTACTATAGCTGGCTTTCATTTCCAATACTGTGAAGAAGTTTGATTTTGACCAAATTTCCGAGAGGAACTCTCCAGTTGTTTTGATTCTGACGCATAAATTTGCGCTGAAGTTTCCTACTATTTCCTATCTGAAGCGAACAGAAACGTTGTCAGTAGTTTGAGGTCTGGTGAGAAACTGCCGCTATCAGATAACCTGTAGGTGCGAGCGCCCCCCTCAACACCTCTTGCTCTCTGACAGATTTTCTGTGGGTTCGGTGGTGGTAAGGGGAACCAGTCTGATTAAATTTGATTGATACTTATTTCTCATAATCTGTTTTATGCTGATACCACAGTGTTTGGCTCATAAACTTGTAGTTAAAACCTTTTTGTGTTAGTGGAAGATTTTGAATCAGTCCGTATTGATGCAGAAATATAACGCTGTTGAGTTTAAGACGCCTTCGTGTCTAATTCTCACATGCATGGTTTTGAATTGAGCGATGTGTGTGGCTATAATCAATGTCTCCTTTTTAAAAGAGCTGCTAAGCCATGCGCCATCTCTGATTGAGCTCTGGTTGAGCTGTTGTCTCAAATTCAGAAATAACATTGTGGTCATGAAAGCTTCTATACATCTCAGTCTTTCTTCTCATAACTATCAGACTGAGTGAACAACGCTCTGAGAACCCATAAACCTCAAACTATTATCACGGCTGCTTCATGCTATTTCAATCACGTACTCTCTGAAGAGACGCAGAAAGGCTCAGCCCTAAAAGAAAGATGAGAAAGAAATATAGACCTTCTAGTGTTTCTGAAGTTTTGACCTATGCTGCAGTCAAACTGTCTGTTCAAGTCTGTCTTTTGGTTTCCTGTTCTTGATGTGAAGAGGAGGAGGTTTGTCACGTTTACACACTGTGTGAAGAGAACTACACTGTGTCTCTCCTTTGACTTTGCTTCACATTTTCACTTTAAACTGCCATTAGCTTTAATCTAAAGGGGTTGAAGACAGAGGACTTTCATCAAAAGATAATTTCTTAGTAGACCACAGTGCCAGAATTATTCTTATCAATATTTGCAATTCATTTATGTGCAATTTCCTGCCTTTCTAGAGTTTTTGAAAATATTAATATAAAATATTACAATGAAAATATGAATGATTAGTCATTCCATTATTATTATTATTATTATTATTATTCATCTGACTATAGAGGCAATAAATCCATAACTATACAGACTTACAACATATTAAGAATTATAGGCCTATCAGATGTAAGATAACAGAAACAGAAACAAAAAAATGGCTAAATACGTGAGACGTCTTTGTCACTTTCAGTGGCAACTGTGGTCAATTCTGGTTAATTCTGTATATTCATATCTATGTAGAAACATTAGTGCTGTGTACCTTAACGTTTAAAGTGATAGTTCACCCAAAAATGAAAATTCGGTCATCATTTACTCACCATCATGTTGTTCCAAACCTGTATGAGTTTCTTACTTCTGCTGAACACAAAAGAAGATATTTTGAAGAATGTCAGTAACCAATTCATACACTTTTGGAACAACTTGAGGGTGAGTAAATGATGACAGACTTTTCATTTTTGGGTGAACTATCCCTTTAGGGTAAATATCATCAGCCCTTATTTGTCAGATTTTATGTAATGTTTTGTAGTTCTTGTATAATACGTGATCGTTCTTTACAGATTCAGATCCTCTCCAAGAGTACTACGTCATTTTCTCAAACCACGCTGAAGCCTTCCACATCCGCCTCTCTGGAGCACAATGACACCTAAAAATGGACAGCAGCCTTAACGTCCCGTCAACCTGTCTCCAGAAGCAGTGAAGATGTTCTATTAAGAGCTCGACCCACTGCTGCAGTGTCCACTAGAGTCTTCACAGCTCCAGCTGTTCATCATGCTGCAACACATCAAGTGTCATGACTCATGAGCAAAGACTCAATGTGACAGTTTTGCCATTAACACTTTTAAAGTGACAACAAGATTAGGCATTCTTACAAAAAAAAAAAAGGTTGTTAAATTTCTTAGATCTTACATTCAAGTAACTGTGACACTGTAAAATAGGTTTTTAGTCATTTACACAGCAATAAACATCTTACTACTGGATACCGGTACTGAAAACCATACTGATTGAACAACAGTGATTTCAGTCAAATGAATCTGTATTTAATCTCTTCTGTTTCAAACATATAGGGTTTATAAAAACTGTCACTGTAAGTAAATGAAGTAGTACACAATAAAGTGCACACATGTATTATGCACTATTATAAATCATATTTGACACTGTGATGAATGATGTAGTAATATACCGTATATACTAAGAGAAATAATCATTTTAATGAGGCTTTTCTTTAATATTATTTTATAATGAATATTAAATTATTATAATTAATATTACTTTATATACATTTCATTATTAATTATAAATAATTATATTGCATATATATATATACACATACATGTATATACATTTTATATATATACAAATATTTGGAAACACTTTATTTGTAGTTTCTATAGTAATTGTTATAAATTGTGCTTAGTTATGCAACTAACCCTAAACCACATCATTATCCTAACACTAACCCTATAGTGATACATGTAGTTAATTATTATTACTCAGTACTTAAATGTATACTTGCACTGTAACACGGACACCTTAAAATAAAGTGTAACCAAATATTTTCATTTAAAATTAAATGTTCAAGTCATTGTATAGCCTATGAATTGCATTCTTTATGTATTT
The DNA here is from genome assembly GCF_965113295.1 of Leuciscus leuciscus. Taxonomy (NCBI): domain Eukaryota; kingdom Metazoa; phylum Chordata; class Actinopteri; order Cypriniformes; family Leuciscidae; genus Leuciscus; species Leuciscus leuciscus. The sequence continues at coordinate 20,644,820 of NC_138730.1, read as the reverse complement.
TTGAATGTGCAATAACACCCAGCGTTGGCTGGGATGTTATTCCTGGAAGAGTAATTGCAGAAAACCACACCTGGGACAAATATAAAACCGCCCAACACAGACAAGCCAAAAATCCTAATGTGATTTAGATCACTTTGCGCGTCTAGCAGGCTAAATCGTATCATGCAGTTTATATTTTCAATTGAGATAAAAATGCACGAGGTTAGGTAGATGCAGGCACTTATGAGAATCGGGTGAAATATTTGTGACTGAAAGACATGATCAAACACGGTCGCGTTCAGGAAGTTCGCGTGTGTATTTAAGGCGCGTGTTTGCGCTTCTGTAGCTGGAGACAGGCAGGTCGCGCGCAGCAGTCACATCATCTCTAGCGGAGAACAGCAGCGCAACAGGTGAGTCCTGTCCCGACTCAAACCGCAGTCATAATCAGGTGTCATAACTATTCAATGAATCGCTTTGGATAAAGTATTCGTTATCTTGACGCACTGGCCGAGGTAAGCTTGAAACTTTTTTTTAACTTCTGCACATACTTTTCTAGACCATTTTAACTGTACGGAAAACGTCCAGATATAGTGTAGCGATAGATTCACGCGTCACAGCCGGTGCGCAGCGGTTTTTCCCATGCATATTCACTCCAACATCTGATCTGCTGGACTCTTACGGTTCAGCATTAATGAAGCCGTGTCAGCTCAGTTCATACAAACTCTACCAATGCTGTTAAAGTGTGATTGCAGCTGCTGGAAGAACATTATACGTTTCCTAATGCCAGAGACCCCGCAAGGGGGTGTTAGGGGGTCTTGGGGAAACTTCAGATTAAAACAACGAAATTTGACAATATTACGGTTTCATTCTGCTTTCTGAAATAATGAGATTTAACACCTCAATTGATTCAAGCCCTAGTTTTAACTATAGGCTAGGCCTACTTTGTGAAAAATGCACTTCTTTATTTATAATAATTATAGTAGCCTAATCGCTCTTTTCTTTTTCACGTGCTTTAAAGATTAGCTGGTATTTCTATTGTCTCGTTTGTTTTGCTCATTGCTTTAAGGCATAAAGCTGCATTGGAAGAATATTTGTATGAAAAGTTTTGATATCCGAATACATTCAAAATTAATAAAAAAAGTTTTATTGGTTTATACATAGGCTATAGCGAACAGAAAAATATACATTGTCAAAAAGTAGGCAAACATAGGCCTAATTTCCAGACAATATATAATCATTTATTTTGGCTTTAGTACAATGACAATATAAAAGCCAGTTATTTAATTTTGGATGTAGCCTACCAAATCTGTATAGTTATGAAAATATTTCTCATGAATGCTGAACTCTTGGACTAATCAATTGTTTGTCACGTTTTATAACAATTTTCGTTGTTTTCCAAAATAATTGCGCAAGCTGAAGACATAAATGTACAGAGAGCATCCAGTTAAACAAATTCTATTTAAATTATTATAAATCTCTAATCGAATAAGCATGCAAATATTGTGCGTGACGCAGAGATGGTTAAACCGAATAGCCCATTATATTGTCTCATTTTTCTTCCTTATTATTAGGGAAATAAATATGCAGTGTCATGCTATAGCCAATATTATTTGAAACTAATTGTTTATTCCCTATGCTTGGAATTCGATGTTCTTTAAGTCTCGTCATCAGGTTAAGAAACAAAACCTATTAGTTATTGGCAATAATACCCTGGGCCCCATTTGCAGTCTGTTACTTGGAAGTGACACGATGCTCATACATATTATGCGGACAGAGGATCAGTTTACTAAATAAGGCTTTGAGATCAAGTTGCCGAGAGGGAGCCTAATGACAAAGTGCGCCGTGCAGTGAGTGCAGTGCCTCGACTTCAAATCGCTTTTGCTTTATTTGGGAGGTTTTGATTGCAAAAGGCTGCAGGATAGAGATTTGACACACACCTGCTGTTGCTGTACTGAGTTCTGTGAAGATCAGGTGCATTTTTTCACACCGGCCGAAATCCACTTTTCAGGCAGGATTGGAGAGCCGTGAGTGATTGGTGACCCTGGACCTGATAACGGAGAGTAAACATGCCGAGGTCATTTTTGGTGAAGAGCAAACGGGCGCACAGTTATCACCAACCCCGTTACCTGGACGACAACTGCATCCCAATTGAGAAACTTCTCACGTGCCAAGGTACATTTATCAATATTAATTAAGCAATGAAAAGCGTTAATTAAATCAGCGACGGATAATGCATTGTGAATTTGATTGGGTTTAGAGAGTCAAACTGGGCAGATCCCCGAGAGCCCGGTGGATGTGGGGAATCATTCCCCTAAAGCCAGCATGGTGTGCACGGCGGATCACTCCTCTCAACAGTCCCCGCTGAGCTGCGAGGGCAGTGTGTGTGACCGCTCATCCGACTATGAGGACTTCTGGAGGCCCCTGTCACCCGGAACCTCTCCAGGTTGGCATGATATGATCAATACGTTATGACAACATATGTTTTTACATTGCTTTAACTCATCAAATAAGTTAAGCAATATATCAACTTTTTTTGTAAGTTATACAAGATTCAACTCATGCTTTAAAGTCAGTTTAATGTAATTTAAGTATTTTTTGTGACTTAAACATCCAAGTTGATAAAAAATTAAGGCAGCAACTTTATTTTTCATTTTTTACAGTGCACAGCCTACTAATTTAACATGGTCTATGCAAAATACTCATTACGCTTTCCTTTTGTAACACATCTCACTGTAGATCTGGATAAATGCCCGGTGTCTTCTCCAGACGACTCGCAGCCTTTTGACTTGTCTTTCCGTCCGTATGTTTGGGCCCATTCGACATCCGAGCTCAGACACCTCATTCAATCGTGCAACCGTGTGTCTGCGGATTCAGAGACATCAATGGGGGTGCATGAGGCCATGGACAGAAGGCCGGGTGCCCATCTTCTCAATGATCCAGCACAATCCGTCCGATTTTACCAGGACTATGGCTCTCTGAACACTAACCTGTTGGATAGCAGAGGCTTTTATGCAGACTTCAAGATTTCAACTAAAGTGGCAGAGATCGATTCGGAGTCTGATATTATGTCCACGCGACTTCAACTAAGCGGGTCGTTCAAATGCGTAAAATGCACTAAGGTAGGCCTTTAATAGGTTAAATCAACATTTCTATTATTAAGCTATATAAATACATCAACTGTTTGTCCTTAAAAAAAAAAAGTTCTTCGAAGCTGAAAATAAAACAAAGATTATTGGAATAGCCTACGTTTTAATAGAAATGTTTAGGTTTTCTACTTAAAAAGTTCACGTTTAGTTCAAATTGTTGCACTCTAAAAATGCTGAGTTGTTTCAACCCACGTTTGGGTCAAATAGGCCTATGGACAAACCCAACCATTGGTTTCACCCAACGGTTGGGGTTGTCCATATTTTACCCAAACAGGTTGAAACAACCCAGCTAAAATTGTAACATTTACTTGCAATTTCTGAGTGAACATTTTTTATACACTTTTTTTTTTTTTTTTTTTTTTTTTATGTAATAGCTAACTGAAAAAAAAAAAATCATAGGGTTCTTGACTCAATTTTGAAGAACTCTTTATGTCAAAAAGGTTCTATCTGCTATGAGGACAAATTATTGCATATTACTTTTACGTTTAACAGGTTATTTAATTTCCCTCCTAATGTTTACGAGCCGTTTAATTCATAAAACTGTAGGCCTATTGCAATTAAAATTGAATGAACAATTCAATCAATAAAATGATTAGGCCTACATGATTGGAACCCCTGACAGAACCCATAGGCCTAAGGTTCTTAATGCAGAATTTGCTTAGAACACTCCAGCCTTTCGTCTTTAGACCAAAAATACTTTTTAAGATCTCACGAAACTAAACTAAATCACGACTGTTTAAACTTATTACTTCTTCTAAACGGTTATGCTTTTGTTTTTTAACAGGTGTTTTCTACCCCTCATGGGTTGGAAGTTCACGTGCGGCGGTCTCACAGTGGCACGAGGCCCTACGCGTGCGATATCTGCGGAAAAACCTTCGGCCACGCGGTCAGCCTGGAGCAACATAAAGCTGTCCATTCACAAGTATGCTTGCATTCCCACGACATTTATCAATTATTACTGAATTATAAGCCTGGGAAATCTTACTAATCACATTCTTTACCTACAGGAAAGGGTCTTCAGCTGCAAAATCTGCGACAAAAGTTTCAAGAGGTCGTCCACGCTGTCCACGCACCTCCTCATCCACTCGGACACCAGACCATATCCCTGTCAGTACTGCGGAAAACGATTCCACCAGAAATCAGATATGAAGAAACACACGTTCATTCATACAGGTAATTTATATTTTGATAAAAACAAACTATATTTTATATAGGGCTAATTACAACCGAACCGCTTAAATTAGGCTACATTGCGCACGCGTTTGCATAAATATTGTGTCATGGAATGGCCTAACTATACGATTTATCCGTCAGTCAAAATTTGTTACTTAAAACCCCTTAATATATTTTCCAGGTGAAAAGCCTCACAAGTGTCAGGTGTGTGGAAAAGCCTTCAGTCAGAGTTCAAACCTCATCACACACAGCAGAAAACACACAGGATTCAAGCCTTTCGGATGCGATCTGTGTGGCAAAGGATTCCAGCGCAAAGTAGATCTGAGGAGACACAAAGAAACGCAGCATGGACTAAAATAATGCACAAACCATTTTGTATTTGTTTTTTCCCTTACATCTGTTTGTTTGCACATGCATGTGACACTATGTAGAATTAGAAGGTAGGCTAATGTTGTGGTTTTGTGGATTAAGAAAATAACGAATTAATTTGCTGATGTCAGAGAGATTTCCTACTCAATTCCAAGTAGGCTATTTTATAACAAGCTGTGATATTTTGTTCCTGCAAAATATTTAATAAATGGACAAACAAAATACTAGTTCTCAAATATTTTTTTTTTACTTCGAAATACATAGGCCTTTTAAAGGTTTAGGATAAAAATGTTACGTCATGTCATAAAGCGGATTTCGTCAATGTTAAACTCATATTCTTGTGAAAGTGTGATAGTTGCAGATATAGCAATTGTTAGCAACGCACCTGTCAAACAACATATCGGCTTCAAATTCACATTTGAGGTAATTTATGAGGAAAACATAAGAACAAATTAACCAACCACATATTCTTAATCTAAAAATAGATATTTGTTTGCACTATAGGCTATATTGTAGCTACTGAATTTTAAGGTTAAAAAGATTTTGTTTAGAAAATATGCTATTTTATCCTGTCTGAAGCCATACACAAGCTGCAAGCATTCATCAATATATTAGGCCTATCATATGCCCCACAATCCAACTGAAATGTCACCAAGAGCATTACCTTGCACTTGTATTATACAATTCTTCTTCAGACAATCCTTCAGAAACTCTAAGAATGAAGCAGGTCTTTTTTAAACGTTCATGTTCTGTGACGCACAACACAATCTGAATTTGATTCATCGTCAGTCAATTTTGAGCAAGTAAATAAGATATTAACTACATTAATATAATACTGACTAATGAAAATAAAAGGATGCATACAATCTTTGTATTAGGTAGGCTTTTATTATAAATTCTACATGTGTGTGCTGTACATTATGTTATTGGAGCAACACAGGGTTTGAAGAGCAGCACGAGGTTGTGTAGATCTTTGTCCTCCAGTTTCAGCTCGCTCATGAGAGAGGAGATGTACTCCAACGAAGACGGACTTGCCAGCGACTCTCTCAGCAATGGTGACACTTCTGTTAACCTGAGCAAACAAACAGCGTTTAGCACCATTGGCATGTAAACAGAATCAAACTGAAGTTAGTGAGAATAAAAGATGATCTCTCTAGAGTACTTTAAACGCACATTAACACCTGCATTTATGCCACTTTCATGGAGTCGTCCATCCCTAGCTCTCTCTCGAAGAGGAAAAGGGTTATTGCAACAGCTCGGATTCAACCTGTTCTACAGTTTCTGGAGCTTTATCTATTATTGAACTGCTCTGAACAAAAGCCCACAGGCCGGCGGCACACCTGACATAAGGCACAGAGTAATTTGGAAGAGGCCTCCAAATTATTCATGAAGGGAAAATAACAGGCCCTCTGCTGATAAACAGATTGAAAGCCTTAAATGGGTTCTGAACGTAATGAAGATGAGCAGTCAGAAAACACAGTCCGAAACACACTGATTAGTGAATATAAAGTTATAAAACATGCAACATGTTTTAAAAAAAAAAAGCTTTCCCATCTATAAAGAAATAGTTTGTGTGCTGAAGATTACCATATTTTTCGCAACTTCTCTGGGCAAAATCTAAATATTTAATTGTTGCATTATCAATGGATAATTTAATCTAATTTAGTCTAATTAATTGTTAATCACTGATCAATTTAATCCTCTACTTGCATGACTGAAATAGCGGTCCGAGATGCATTTGAAAGATGGCCGCCGAGGGAAATGACTTGCAGGACTTTGGTTTTCTGTGTAATTAATTGTGAAATTAACTCGCAATTTCGGAGTGAAAATTGTTTCTACACCAAACTGAAGTTATTATAAAACATATTTAGGCCTAAATGTATTAATATTGGGTTAATAAATCCCCCAGGCAGTCGATAATAAATCAGAGCCATGTCTTTAGGACAGATCTTTAAATGGGGAGTGGTTTAAGTGGCTCTTCAGGTGGAATGTTTCCCATGCTGTTCCCGCAGCATCACGGATCCACAGCAATCAGGCCGTGATAAGAGACGGGCTTGTGTTGACACAGACAGGGAGCAGCACGGAACTCTCCTCAGAGTTAGTGGCTCTGAGGGAAGCCATACACACCACCTGCTACTGTACAAACATCACACACACACACTGACACCAAAAACTGGGCCCGTATTCATAAAAAAAATCTTAATGCAAAGAGTAGCTACTAGTGACAAAATTCTAAGAAAATTCTTAGAAATGTTGGCGTTTACTCTTAAAAGTAATTCAGAAAGCATCTTAACCCTTAAAAGAGGTCTTGATAGGAGTACGGACGAGGACTTTTAAGAGGCTTAAGTGTTTCTTTAGCAAAGGAGAAAATGGCAGAAAGACGAAGAGGGAGAAGAAATGTGTTGCAGACAATGGATGACAGTGAGTTAATAAGACATTATAGATTTGATCATGGTGGGGTCATGTTTGTGACAGATCTTATTAGAGACATGCTAACATCTCCGAAACAGCGCAGAAATGCCATAGCGCCACAAATTAAAGTAATCACTACATTAAGATAAATGCAATAATGCAGCAGTGATGATTTGGGTCTGTCACAACCTTCTGTAAGCAGATTGATCACACAAACAATTACAGCACTTTCAGAACCTCTTATTGTGTCGCAGTTCACTTCGTTTCCACTGGGCATTCCCACCTTTAGGCTCAAAAAACTGCATTTATGAATATAAAACTGCTTTCCTGGTGCGCACAATCAGGGGGAATGAACCGTTAATAATTTATTATTAACTGCTATAAGCTCCCACGTCTGCTTCTTGCCCCGTGCTGTGACACCCCGCCCGCATTTTCCTTTAAGGATAGCCTTGTGTTCATCCACTAACTGGGCTAACAGTAAACACTCTAGTCGGGCTTTCTCGTCCTTGTTTTTGATTCCATGTTTGCTACATTAAAACCAACATTCAAACCACCACTTAAATAGACATGCCAGCAATCAGTGTAATTGGAAAGAGTGGAACACTTTTATCATTCTAAGCCAATCAAATACCTTATAGGAAATTAACAGCATGGTAAATAAAATAAAAATACATATACATACATGTATACATATATAATGTGTGTGAGTAGACCCTATAATTAAAATCGCTCTTTTTTTCCTTCCTTCTCTTGGACAACCAACCAATCACAGTCTTCAGAAGATTGTGTCATACATAGCAACGGGGTCAGCCCCGCCTCCTCACTAAGATTAAAGTTTTTGTCTTGCTCAGAGTTGCTCTCAGATCGGTCCCGAATCGCTCTTAAGCTAAAACTCCTACCTGGAAGTTTTTAAGCTAAATTAGGAGTTTTCTGAGAGGATTCTTAGAAACGTAAAAAAATACGGGCCCTGATATTTTGAGACTTGTTGACCTTGACACAGTCATGAGTGTCTGCAGGGATCCTCTCTATGATATTTTGATTTCCACTGAGTTTTATTTGTCTGTCTGCATGTTAGTCACATCATATGACAATGATTTAGCATACAAACATTTTTCACGTTATTTTTTTTTATGTCTCTAAGAAATAATAATATAATATTAAGCCGAACCATAGATAAAAAATTGATTAATGCAACAATAATTAAAACATTTGTTAAAGTATTAATTCATTTTTGGTCATAAAACTACAACTGTTCATTGTCAGTTCATGTTATATCAGGTCCTTAAAGGGATAGTTCACCCAAAAATGAAAATTAGCCCATGATTTACTCACCCTCAAGTCATCCTGGGTGTATATGACATTCTAGCTTCCTAGGTGTATGGCCGTTCGGTCGGAAGAGAATTGTACATTGTAACGTGTTAAATATGAATATTTTTCTTACACAAACTCATCGCTTCGCTTCAGAAGGCCTTTATTAATCCCCCGGGGCTGTGTCGAGCACTTTTATGATGGATAGATGCACTTTTATGGTCAAAACAGAAACAGCCATTCACTGCCATTATAAAGCTTGGAAGAGCCAGAAAATTTTTTAATATAACTCCGATTGTATTCGTCTGAAAGAAGAAAGTCATTTACACCTAGGATGACTTGAGGGTGAGTAAATCATGGGCTAATTTTCATTAATGGGTGAACTATCCCTTTAAAATAATATTAAGAGAGACGACTTTTAAATGTAATAATGTATAAGAAAATGTTTACATTAGCATCAACTAAGATTAATAAAAGCTTTAGAAATATTTTTCATTGTTAGTTTATGTTAACCAATATAGTTAACTAATGTTAACACATGTAATGGTCCTACGTGCATACCTGTATGCAATTAACCTACCCATAGCCCAAATCCTGTCCCTAACCGCACCCGTATTCACCTCAATAGCAGCAAGAGTGTTCTGCAATGCAACATTCTTTTTTAATACAAGTAGTTAAAAAACACCTAATATAAAGTGTGACCGATGTAAACTTATTAAGTCTTACCACTACTTAAAAGTTTTTTCTAGTTTTGCGATTCACAGGAAAAGATCTCTCACAATTAGAAACTCCAGAATCAATCCTCAATAGAAGAACAAATCTTTATCAAGTAGACAAATATTAACTTGGAGCAAAAACAAATGCACACAAATCATACACGCACTCGCACGGACATAAATCACTTGCGTCTTATGACTTTACATAGTGTGTTCCTGAAGAGAAAACAATGCTCCCTGATTTCCTCAGTCCTGTTCCCGTCCGCTCTTGTTAAAGCCAGGCCCTCCAGCTGTTGATCCGTCTACCACATACTTTCACTGTCAGAGCACAGCAGGCCAGCGAGAAGTCATAAAGCCCCAATCAACAGCCATCATCAGATAAACCCACGGCATTATCTGCAGTTGCAATAATCTGAGCCTTTATATGGAGCGCGGTCGTGCTGGACTCTCATGGTAAATACCAGCACATGTGGCACTTTCCCATGCATGAGCAAAGCCAAGCGTTAGTAGATAATTAGCTTAAGCAATCTAAAGATCTGTTTGACATCTGAAAGATACCAAATATGTTACGACCCGACTCTGGTTGGACGCAATCTGGACGACGGTATGATGAGCCAGAAACCACCCAGCAACTTCAGAAAATATTCAAATTTTAGTTTTAATGTATTGAATGTTTACTTGATACTTACACTGACAGAAGAACCACGGCGATTAAAGTCCATTCTGGGCTTTTGTGAATGATATTTGTGTTTGTAAACCTGGAACAAAAGGACAACGTTAGCAAACGTGCACTTAAATGCCATCCAATTTTGAATGCGCGGTGATGTCAGTCATAACGACTTGCAAAATAATGGGGAATAAGTGCAATATTAAAGTCAAACTGCTTTAATGGGCGTCATGGTTTTGAAGCTGCTCAGATTTAGTGACCCTCAACAGGAGAGACATAATTCCTGGAAGCAGGTTCAATCCAAGGGTCAAGTGACCCTTCAGAGGCATGCTAAATCATCTTCATAGTGTGACACACTACTTCCTGTTGACAACACCTCTATGGCCAATCACAATTTATGGGCCGTGAAACTCAAAATGTCATGACTCAGGTCAAAAAGGTCTACCGAGTGTCTGATAGACAGACATAAACACTGATTTGACCCTGTTGTATGCAATTTGTCTCTTATGCTCCATTTATTTGAACAAAAATACAGTAAAAACAGTAATATTGTGAAATATTATTGCAATTTAAAATCATTTTCTATTTGAATATATTTTAAAATGTAATTTATTCCTGATGCAAAGCTGAATTTTCAGCATCATTACTCCAGTCTTCAGTGTCACATGATCCTTCAGAAATCATTCTAATATGATCTGATTTGATGCTCAATAAATAATTTTGACCATAAAATATTTTGCAACTTTATAAATGTCTTTACTGTTACATCAATTTAATGTACGGAAGCACTGAACTGCATGGTGAAAAAGTTATTTCGAGATATTAAGTTGTTATTCCGACATAACATCTCGTTATTTCGACACAATAACTCGTTATTTTGACATAACTCATTATTTCGACATAATATCTCATTATTTCGATATAAGGGGACATTCTAATATGCATTAAGCCACATTTAGCGTTCTTGTAATGGTTTTCTAAGGGAGGAAAATGCTTAACGTGAAATTAAAAGTGTTGCGTTCATATTCTGGACTCATCTGATTTTTTGTAGTATACTTTATTATGATTTTTATCATAATGATTAATAAATGCATGCACAATTATCCGTGAACTTGATAAATGTTGCAGATATGTTTTACTATCCACAAACAAATTGAAATGAGCCCAGAAAAAAAAAAAATCGAATGAGCCCAGAATATAAACTTAACGCGTTTAATTGCACGTTAAGCATTGCCGAATACACTCAAATGAGATTGACTCAGAAAAGACGTCAATAAATGCACGCGTGTCACCTGTACATCTTCTTTGTGGCATGCGCAAATTATGATCACTAATACAAAATAAAACATTTTATTCACAAAAATGCTTTTTGAATGAAAAATGCAAAAAAATTGCTGCACATTTGTTGAATTCTGAATTTTGCACACATAAGTTGAAAGCAATTTGTGGATAGTAAAACATATCTGCAACATTTATCAAGTTCACAGATAATTGTGCGTGCATTTATTAATCATTATGATACTAAAATCATAATAAAGTATACTACAAAAAAATCAGATGAGTCCAGAATATGAACGCAACACGTTTAATTTCACGTTAAGCATTTTCCTTCCATAGAAAACCATTATAAGAACGCTAAATGTGGCTTAATGCATATTAGAATGTCCCCTTATTATGTCGAAATAACGAGATATTAAGTCAAAATAACGACTTAATATCTCGAAATAACGAGAAAAGTTTTCTATTTTTTTCTTTCACCATGCGGTTCAGGGCTTCCTTCATGAATAGAAAATCTTAATTTTGAACAGTGTTTGTACAGACAGTCTATCAGCTTGTTTGAAAACACATACAAAGTCTTCACTCTTCATCTAGTGTGCGATGCGACTCACCTGAATGTCCTGACCAAATTATTTATGTTATTGATGACATCACTTATTGTTAGACACAGGGGTCCCACAACATCTCTCAAGCTTTGGGAAGACACAAGAAGGTTATGTTAAATAACAAAATGCAAGAAGACTGAAAGTTTTTGACAGAAATGCAGGTCACCATTTATACCGATTTCAAGCAGGTCAAATACATTATTAGGGCGACCAAATCAACGTAGAGTTGTGTCTAAAGCAGCTGGAATGCTGAACACTGACCTCCGGCTGAGTTTCTCCACAACAATGCGTTTCTGTATCAGGTGCTGTGCATGAGAATCAACCAAAGGCAGAGGAGGGTCATTGTTCTTCCCACTGTCCTGGAGGCCCATAAGAAAAGGATTGCATGTCAATCAAGAATGCAACATGCAGAAATGAATGAGAGATGCTGCCAGGTGTCAGGAAGATTATGCTAGAATTAAGCACCCACAACAGGACAGTCAGAGTAACTGCAGGTTTAGAGTTCAGAACGAGAAGCCATTCATGGATGCTTTAAGTATGACAGAAGTATTAATGCCATTGCTTTAGATATAAAGTGGCATTTTAAAAGAACAACACATTAATAAGATATGATGGAACTAGCTGAAATATGTTTAAGTTGAAGTACGAAATATACTAACTGAATTAAACCTTAAAAAAATATATTTTCTTTAAAAAAAACTAATAAAAATTACAAAAGCACATAAATTACTAAAATTAAAACTTAGCCATTACATTGTATGTGCAAGTATAAGTCTAGAAGGGAAGCTTAAAAGTAAAAATTTGAAAGGCAAATCGTTCAGTTCTCACCTGTGTATCTTCAGTCTCTTTGACTGCATCCGTCTTAAGCTCTTCAGGCAGAACGCACACTCCTTCATAAAACTCCCTCACTCTCAGCTCCAGCGACGCAGTCTCTTTCCACAGCGTCTCAATATCAGGAGCAGGAGCTCTGGGTGTGAAAGAACTTCCACTGTCCTGTCTCAAGCCCACCTCCACCTCAGCCTCATCCAGGTCATCTTCATCCAGTTCCTCCACCTCCTGTGCTGTAGACTCTTTTTCTGAAACATATTCAGGCCCATAAAGAAACTTCATAGTTTCCTCAGTTCTCCACTCCGTAAAGGTTTGTCGTAGACGCTCTAGCAGGCACAGATTGACGGCTGTAGGGGTTGTTTTAGCCCTGTTATGATCCTTCAACAATCCTTTGAGGCCTGCAGCTCCTCTCTTACTCATGCCCACCTGAGTGATGTTCAGAGCACCAGCGGCAGGGAGGGAGTTTACAATCTCAGGCTGTGAAGGGAGGTTAGTTTCCTCTTGGGTTGCAGCGTCCTTCAGACTACACTGATTCAAAAGCTCCAGAGTGCCTTTAATATCAGATTCTGCAGATGTGGTTTTATCCAGTTTAGGTACACAGTCGGTTGGGTCTTTCTGTGGTTGAGGAGTTTGTGAAGATCCACTTTCATCAGTATTTTCTCTTTGTGAAGGTTCAGGATGCGCATATTGCTTCATTTCAGCAGTGGACTCATCCTCACTCGCTCCATCCCTCTTTGGTAGCTTTCCCCAGTGAACCCGTGCTTGTTTACTCTGTCTGGACACCACACTGGAGACAAAGTCTTGCTCAATGTCGCTGTTGTCACTCTGGCTGAAGGGAGGAGAGTCTTTGTAAGACTCAGGAATGTCTGTCACGGGATTCTCAATGTCGGCTTTTTTTAAAGGCTTGTCTACCAACTTTATCTCCTGTCCTGAGCTGCCTCTGTGCACAGGTGAGAATAAACTTCCAGTCAATTTATACAACTATAAACTACTCATTCAGAAGGTTATTCCACTGCAAAACATCTACTAAACAATGGCATTTCTCTAAGACAAACAGCATGAGCATACCCGTCTCCTTCTTTCATCAGCTTAACCTCAGGAGGCCTTTTGTGGAAAAGAAAAGAACATGGTTACATTATTTAAAAAACATTATTAAAAATACAGTTTAATTAAAATTATTATTGTTAAATAAACTACCGTTCAAAAGTTTGGGTATGACTTTTTAAATTAGAAGAGAGAAATATATTTATTCAGCAAGGACATATCAAATTGAACAGAAGATTTTCATATTACAATGTTTTCTATTTTCTATTCATCAAAGAATGCTGAATTTTTTTGTTGTTGCAGTTTTCAGCAAATTATAATACAGTACAATTGATAATCAGAAATGTTTCTTGAGCATTAAATCAGCATATTAGAATGATTTCTGAAGGATCATGTGACACTGAAGACTGGAGTAATGATGCTGAAAATTCAGCTTTGCATCACAGAAATAAATTACAATTTAAAATATATTCAATTAGAAAACAGTTATTTAAAATCATAATAATCTTTCACAATATTACTATTTTTCCTGTATTTTTAATCAAACAAATGCAGCCTTGACGAGCATAAGAGACTTCTTTCAAAAACTTGAATTCTTTCAGACCCCAAACTTTTGAATCGCCATAAAGTTAAAAATGTAATATTACATATAAAATAAAATAAACTGTATGATAAAGAATTCAGTTTTATGATTAAAATATTTGAATTATATGATTAAACATTTAGATTTTAATAATAAATTAAATATATTTACTTAATTATAATGAACTGGATTGACAGATATACTACCTCTCATCCTTTCTGAGCCAAAGTGGAGTTGTTGATATCTGGAACTCGAAACATTTGGAGGCTTTGTAGCAGAAATTACAACAAAAGCACTGAAAAATAAAGAACAAACAACAGAACATTATAAAGAACTGGTCTGCTTAATCTCTAAATACATTTCAGGAGAGTGATGGAAATAAATCATACCTTGCGCTCTGTAATATCATAGACTCTATTAGTTTTGGTGGATATTTTAAACTGTTGAGCGGGCACCTGGAATTAATAAACTCTTATTAGACAGAAAGAAACAAAAAATTGTCAAATAAAAAAATAACTTGTGTAATTCCAAGAAGGGTTCTTACATTGGTTAGTTTATTTGGACACACAGGGTATCCACACAGTTTGGCAATGGACCGCTCTTCCACTGTGTCTTTGTAATTGGTAGAAGTGATGTACCATGCCTGCAGCAGAAGATGACAGGACATTCTTTTTGAAGCACAACCCACACTTAAATCTCCAGCTAAACTGTATAAAGAGGCTAAAGTAAGTTACACAGTCGATGAGGAACTGCTCTGTCACGTTGTCCTCTTCCACCAAGCGCTCGACCACATGCAGGGCTCTGCGCTCCAACTCCAGCTTCTGTCTGAGCGCATCTTTAATGATTTCCCTCCTGCATACAACACACTTTATATAACTCACGTCATTTTAATAGTTACTTAAAAATATTGGTTTTCAAAAATAGGGGTCAAGATTCTAAACTTATCACGATACTGAACTCACTATATGATGTTATTGCGATACTCCAAGACATATGGTAAAAGGTTTACAAAAAATATACTGTTGATTAAAATGCTAAATTTGATATTACATTTGGTAAATGAATAGGCTTGGACTTGGTGCTGATAACCCAATGCACAGGACAATAGTGACACCAGAATTATTCTTAAGAATAATAAATAAATTATTATTTTAAGAATGTGCTTGGACTCTGTCACCTACTAGATATTTAAAATATTTTTTTGTACTGGTGGTAATATAAGACATTTGGCATTATCAGGACCCACAAATATACCCCATTGCATTATTATACATTATATACTGTAGTTTAATATAGTACTGACACTAAAACTCTGTGAACTGTGAATTTTGTCTCACACAGTAATTTTAATTTTGGGCGAATTATACACAAAACAAATAGTCACAGTCCACGATACATATTGTTGGATTTTTGTATTGCGATATATTGTGACAGGATATATTGTTACACTCCTAGTCAAAAACATAGTTCAACTAAAGTAAACAAACACAAAAGCACCTTCTCGCCTCATGCGCTGCTGAAATCGCTTCGGCTCCCTTTCCACCTGAAATTCAAATGAAGCGGACAAAATTTGTTAAGGTTTCAAAATAAAAACTTTGAGGGCAAATCCCATGGAGCTCCATATATCCACTAACCTTTCTTTTTGGATTTTGAGGAGCTATTCTTTCCTGTCACTTCACCGGCTTCCATGCTTGTTTTCCCAAAACAAAACTTTTTCCGCCTACGTCACAGCACTACGGCAAGCCGCAAGTGACACGCTTTATTCCGCTTTCCAGTTTCCAAACATGCGGCGCTGCTTATTGAAAATATAGCTGTAAGTGAGCGCGCATTTTTAGTTTGGATCTTTTTTAGTAGATGTCTATCTTATAAGCAAATTAAACCAGCAGCCATGCCTGTACAAATCTACGCGAACGCATAATCTGATTACAGAGTTTATTTAGTGAACGCCAGTCGAGATTTTAGCTATCTTGCTAATGACTACAACAACCGTTTTATATCCATACAGACTCTCTCTCTGACGAAGAGTGGGGTCTATTTGTGAATATTTTCTTTATTATATGGATATTTTCTGCTTTGTTTGCTGATGATAATAATTAGAGCTGTGTGGGACAACCAGCTGCTCTTTATAAAGCTGTCATGATTGATAACTACGTCAATGCTATATTGTCTTTGCACCACATCATTGTTATCATGCATACTATTAATATCATAATTTGTTTTTTTCTATACAGAAATCTTTGATGACAGAAGACGTTTCGGACCATCAAGATGGCTCTAGAACAGCTCAGTGACGTAGTCCAGAGATGTGTAAGTGTCTAGATACGTGCTAGTACTGTACATTGACGATGTGTCACCTACCATCAGTCACGTGTGCATTCACTTTTTCTTTAGCAAGCAATCAAGGATGAAAGCTACTCATCGCAGGACTATGATTTATTCCTCACCGCTGGAAGAACCTGTATAGAACAAGGCGACAGTGCTCAAGTTCTCAGCATCCTAGTCGATGAGAAGAACAAGGTTAGTTGGACAGCATCTAGTGCACTTTGTGATCCATCTACTGTATGGAGAAGGACAAATTCAGGAATGTTTTTTCCTTGTTTTACTAAAGAGCATAGTGAGATGCATGGGCTGGAATCTGCTGGGACCTCTGGTACAGATGCTCCTGAAGAAGGAGGACAAAAACCTTCCCCACTGCCATGCCATCCTGTCGCATCTGCTGGAGGTTGTTTATGTCTTATTCTTAAACCATGACCAGCTATAAGTTTCCATGCTGCGTTCAATTGTTCATGGTGTTGTTTTGTGAAACAGGTTTGCAGTCCTAAAGAGCTGCTGGTGGGTTTGTTGGAGCAGGTGGAGGAGGCTGATTCTGCCTCCATTGCTGAGACGCTTACTCTTCTCCTCAAGCCTTTACAAACAGGTTCCTCTTCTCTTAGCCACTGAATCATAAGCGCTGAAATGTTGATGTATTGTTGACATCAGTGAACTGCTGACAGCCTATATGTTTCAGCCATCTCTGAGAAGTTTCAGATTTTAAGTTTTTAATCTACACTACTGTGCAAAATATGGGGCCAGTGCATTTTTAAATGTTTTGAAAGAAGTCTCTTATGCTCATCAAGGCTGTATTTATTTGAACAATACAGTAAAAGAATACAGTTAAAATTGTAATATTGTGAAATATTAATCATATTTAATATAACTCTTTTTTTTATTTATTTTTTTATATGTTTTAAAAAGTAATTTATTCCTGTGATGGCAAAGCTGAATTTTCAGCAGCTCATTACTCATTATTTGAAATAAGATCTTTATGTAACATGTATTTAGTGTAAATTTTGATCAGTTTAATGTAGGTATGTCTGGGTGATATGAAAAATTATGCAATGCGACGGTCTGCAACACGCATACACAGCATTATTTGCATAGTGCATGTATCGAACATTTATCAAACTTTTGTTTTAATTTTATAGGGGAAGGTTATATCATAATCATTGCTATCGTTTTATCCCAAAGCCCCAATTTAGCATGTCCTTTCTGAATAAAAGTATATATATTTTTAAACGTACTGACCCCAATCTTTGGAACGGTACTGTAGTTACTTCAACTGACTACTAAGTTGTTTTCCGACCATCCTGACTCATGCACACTGTATTCTGATGTACTCTTCCATGTGACTCTGAATGGATCCTAAATGAACCAGATCCTCTTTTTGCCCCTGATATGTCCTGAACCTGTCAGTGCTGCTGAGGCTGGGCATGAAGAAGGCCTCGTCTGTGGGCATGGCTCTCTCCACGCTGCTCGGCCAGGTGGCCAGACTGCCGGTGCCCGTCACCAAAGAGCAGGAGGAGGATGATGTTTTCGGCTTGTGCTGCTGCTGCACTGCTCTTCTGGAGTTTGTGAAGCCCTTTGTTGAAGAGATCAAGGAGATCATCAAGGACAACAACAGAATATCCAAGGACAATGAGCTCAGAGTGGAACTGCTCAAGTTGTAGGTTTTATAAGTGTAGCTTATCATTTTTACCCAAAATTAAGGATATATCGACATGATTTCAGTTATCGGTACTGGTCAGCATTGGATATTTAATTGTTTATACTCATTTCCTCGATTTTTACATTTAGATTACCGTTGCTGCTTCCTGGACTCTAACACTTGATTAGTTAATCCTTAAAAACACTAATAATGTAATATAACTCTGTTAAATAACTGAAATCTTTAGCAAAAACGTTAGAGTTATAATAGTGTGATACGCAGATTTATTTAAAACAATTGATTTTTTTTTTTTTTTTTTTTTTAGTTCATAATTTTTTGGACAGTACAAGAAAGTGTTTTAATATGGGCAATTTATGTATTATATTTTTTTCTTCAGCTGTATGAAGAGTTTAAGTGAGCCTCTGCTGGAGGTGCAGTTGAAAGATCCAGACACACTCCAGAAATCCCCTCTGAGAGACTTTGCTACTGAGATACTGGTATAATATTGCATGAACTTTCTTAAATATTGCATTCCTTTATTGCATGAAGTGTTTTGAAACTTAGACTGTGATTCAAACATTTGGGGTCAGTAAGAAATGTATTATTTTTTAAATTAAAAGTAACAGTAAAGACATTTATAATGTTACAAAATCGTTTTTTATCACAGTTCCCACAAAAATATCAAGCAGTTTTCATAATTTGATTATAATAAGAAATGTTTCTTGAGCGTCAAATCATCATATTAGAATGATTGCTGAAAGATCATGTGACACTGAAGACTGGAGTAATGATGCTGAAAATTCAGCTTTACACCACAGGAGTTAATTTCATTTGAACATATTCAAATAGAAAACAGTTATTTTAAATTGTAATAATTTTTCACAATATTACTGCTTTTACTATATTTTTAATCAAATAAATGCAGCCTCGTTGAGCTTAAGTGACTCAATCTTACTGAAATCAAACTTTTGAATGAAAGTCTAATAAAACTGCATCAAATAGCATAATATTAAATCTAGAGGCATCTTCTAATGTATTTCAAAACCACTGCCTTGATATACCTTTTCATCCTTAATCTGCATTATGTTCCATGTTTACAGATCATTTTGTCAAATATTGGGGAGTCACTCCCTGATTTGTTGAGTCGTAATGTGCTGAAGAGAAGGGAGGTCCCAGGCTTTCTGGAGGAGGAGGTCAGATACCCGAAGGAGTCGCTGGCCTGCATGTGTCACCTGCTCTTTGTGAATCATATAGCTGTGGACGTCTTTCCAGCGGTTCTCAGGTGAAGACAGAAGCTGCTGGCCATGATTTACCCACAGATAAACCCTCATGTCAATTTGTGCTGACATTTGTTTGCGTGTTTTTTTCAGTTCGGTTTTTGTTCTTCAGTGCAACATGGAATATATCGAGCTGCTGTTAAGCAGGTACTTATGAAGTTATGACTGTGAATCTGAATATTTGTAAGAGAGTCTTCTGACACACAGGATTTCACTCTACTGTTTTGATCTTCATTTATAGAACTGAAGGATCCCGTCTGCAGAAAGGATTGGTAAGCGTGTTCATCACAACATTAAACCAGACCACATTGTATTAATATTATTTAACAACATGTACTTACTATTGGGTTAGGAATAGGATTTGAATTTGACTTTTTGAAATTGAAGTCCTGGAAATCCCTTGAAAACAGCCATATTTATGAAAAGGTACTTGAAAAAGTTATTGACAGACAATATATGTGAAATTAGTGTTTAATTTGATTGATAAAACTATCTTTTCTCATGCAAAATGAACACTGCAGCCCGTCTGATATAGATATAGAGCCATTTCGCATGGCTATGAGCATGATATTGCTCATATAAATATCCAAGTATATGATACAGCTTTCATTCTTCAGGTCGATCATATATTCATGAGGGAAAAAAAATAATTTGAATAAAGGATATCTTTATCATAGTATCCTTTCAAAGGTTAAAGTTTCCACAGTCATTGCATGCGCTGCACTTGAATTGTACCATTTTGTTTTCTTAGGTTATTTTAATTCTTTTTAGAAGTTGAAAGATAATAAAGATATTGTTTGATTAGTGAGATATTGTAGTCCTTGTAAACCAAAAAAGTAGTGCTTGAAAAGTTCTCGAAAGTCCTGGAATGACATTTTACAGTATCTGTATGAACCCTGGTATGTACATGTGACATATTTTAATATTCCTTTAATTCTTTCATCATAGGAACTGTATGAAAAAAGTCTTGTCAGAATTGAAGATAACAGTCTACCAGTAGATATTTTGGAGCTGAAGACATTTTTCAGTGTTCCACAGGTACAGATATTATAACTTATTATGCTGTAACAATAGTTTTGCGTGTGATTTAGGTGAGGTCTTGTTCTAAGACTTTCTGTTTTCTGTCTAGAATTTGGTTAAAGTTATGACGTTGTGTCCAGACCAGAGTTTGGTAAGTGAGATGATCTGTTGTTTATATGTTTGTGTTGTATAATATGTGTTATCATTGTTCATTTTGATTTGTGTTCACCACAGAGAACTAAAGGCCTCAAAGTGTTCCAGCTGAGTATTGACAAATTCAGCACAGAGGCCAAATACAAGTTCTTCAGGTATAAAATATTTTTCCTCGAGTTTGCTGGTTAACAGGTGAGCCGGGGAATAGTATAGCACGATATTAGACATAAACATCTGAAATCACTACACAATAGTGTTTGAAATCGAGAAACAATTCACAGATTAATCAATTCTCAAAATCACCAGTAGTTGCCGCCCTAATAGCAACTTTATATTAAAGGTATAGCGGAGGATCTTTCCAAATTTTAGATAAGACCCGCCCTCTCCACTTTTTGAAAAGTTTGATTGATTCACCAGAATGATTGACAATTAGGAGGACCAATAGTATAGGTTACCCACCAGGAAGTAAAACATCCCCCGCTATACCTTTAAGTTTATATCTCACAATTCCATGTTAAATGTCACAATGTGCTTAATTGTAATTCATTTAGCAGATGCTTTTATCCAAAGTGACTTACAAATGATGAACACAACAAGCGATTCCTCTTAAAGAGGCTATAAACACGAGAAATGCTAGTAATACAAAGAAACTTTTTCTGGCATACACTGAGATATCTGAGGTGGAAACGGGTTTCCATTGAAACAACAAAAGATGTAGACAGCTTAGCTGATGATATTAGTGTTATTAGACACTTTCATTTATGGCGTTCCTCCATTTTAGAGGCATGTTGAAAACAAGTCACCATGCGGGGGTGGAGGGATACATTATCAAGAATATCAAGAATCAGATTGACTTTTCCCTCAAGGTAAGATAAGTCATGATATCATGTCATTTGGTGCCATTTATTTTTTATTGCACCTCCATTTTTTATTTTTTTTTAGCCATGTAATGGTAATGAGTGGTTCCTGGGTAAACATCTGCTGCCTCTGCTGCGGCTAGTGCTGTGTCTTCCACACGGACCGGAAACAGACCTTCTGCAGAACTTAGACAGGTGAGAGCTCGCTCTTACTGCCTCAACGCTTGCTTCAGTCGCAGTCGTTTGACTTGACCAAACTGCTCTTCATATCACACAGGATCATGGAATCACTGAACCTCCTGAGATACATGCTCATCCGAGATAAAGAATGGGAGAATGAGGTAAGGGTGAACCATCTTCACTTAAAATGAGGTAAAAAGATAAAACAAGCCTTAAAATAAGCTAAAACAACTAAACACTGACATTGTATTTCTCAGTTTTATTCGTTCCCTCTACAACTGTAATTTTTGTTTTGTTTCACACGGTCTTGGAAAACCTGGATATATGAGGGAATTTTAAAAGTGTGATTTGTAGAACTGGAAAGTTCTGAAAAGTATTGTATATTTTTTTGTTTTGTATTTTGAATATCATTTTTCTAGTTATGTCAAGCTCTAAAATATTTTGAAGAAAAAAATATTATCTAAGAGTGCATTTGGTACAAAAAACAAAAAAAACGAACTATGGGTGCTACAGAAAAGGGTACAAGATACAAAAATATATTAGTGGATATTTCCTCGCGAAAATGAGAGCATACATCCACGTCCAGGCACTCGCACATATTTTATTTATAATTTTTTAAAAAAATATTATTATTATTATTTAAATTATTACAAATGTTTTCATTGATGCAAGTTACTGGATGCTCTCTAAAATATTTTATTGGGTTGAAATTGCTGAGCATTGTTATTTTTGTATCACTGAGATTTTTAGTTTTTATTAATTATTTAATCTTTTAATTTGTATTATTTATTTATCCTATGTTTTAGGATAAATAATATATAAATAATAACGTTTTAGGAGTTTTGTTGTTTGTTTTTGTCATTTAATTAGATGTTTATTATGTCTATATAGTTAAAATATAGTTTTAGTTTTTGTTATTTTAGTAAATCAAGTTAAATGAAAATGAGAAACGTTGGCAACTAGCTGAAATAAAGTTTTTTTTATATTTTATTATTATTTCAGTTAAAGTAATGATTTTTTTTAAATGGTTTTACTTAAATGCAATAACCCTGTTGCTGATAAATTGCTATTTGTTTGTTTATAAAAACGCAATAACAAAAGAAATCAGTAATTTAAATGAATTGGTAATAAAACATTTTTTTTTAATGAATAAATAGAAATATGATAAGAAAATTTAATTACTTTATTTCTAACTATTAGATTATTATCTAATAATAATTTATGATTCTTAATATATTGCCACTACTAGTTTCTGTAAATACAAAAGTTTAAAAACAAGTAGCTTTTGTCTTTACTGTCTTTGTCAATGGGGGGACCCACTGCTCTACATCCATAACAGACTCCCACATATTATATATATATATATATATAAAATTATTATAAATATTATTATTTATTTTTTATCGGTTTAGACAGGAATTTGGACGGAGCTTTATAAGATTGAGGACAACTACCTGAAGCCAATGCGGACTGGTCTGAACATGTCCAAAGCGCATTATGAGGCAGAACTGAAGAGCATGAAAGCGAATAAGATCACTTCTAAAGGTGCAACACTCTCTCATTCATAATCCTGAACTTAACATATTTATGCTGTTAATGTACCTTGTGTCACTTGAATTCTCTGTAGTGAGGCTGCTAACCCTTTTTTGTTGCGTTCGACAGACTCTCAAGCATCAGTCTGCACATTAACCGTTGACAATGAGAAGCTGCCCAACATGACACCAGAAATGCAGATTCAGGTATATTATTTTGTGCATCAGTCCATATGGGTGCTCCAATACCGTGGACACAGCTAACAGTGTTTGCGTGCCGCTTCTGCAGGTTCTGCAGTCAGCCCTCTTCACATTTGACCTGATGGAGAGCGTCTTGGCAAGAATCGAGGAGATCACCGAGGCTAAAGAAAGACCCATGTCATGATGTGAGAGCCTGTACGAGTCTTTTAGCATCTTCTCTTTCGGTTAATGTAGTCACACTTCTCAAAGCACCAGAACCAGCTTCCTTTAATGATTCGACGACAACTAATCGGAAGTGAGAGTTTTGTGATGCCGGGGACAAAAAGCTTGGACTACATTCGATTTGCTTTATTTTGCTGTATTTTATCGTGT
Organism: Leuciscus leuciscus; assembly: GCF_965113295.1. NCBI lineage: Eukaryota > Metazoa > Chordata > Actinopteri > Cypriniformes > Leuciscidae > Leuciscus > Leuciscus leuciscus. The sequence continues at coordinate 20,621,156 of NC_138730.1, read as the reverse complement.
CTGTGTTCACTCTGGTTGTAATCACTCTTTACTCTATAGTAGCATATTATTGTAGTATATTGTCAGGGAGAAAATATTAAATGTTATTTGGATTTTCATTGTTTTGGCTTCTGAACTATGATTGTGCACATTTGTTTGACGTCAAGATACTAATGTAAAAAAGTAATGTTAGGTCACTCATAAACGTAAATGACAATTTAATAAGTTATTGGATTATTACCTTCTGACAGGCTTTGTGTGTATCGATCACTAAAACAAACACTGAACTATGCAAAAATTGCACGAATTAAGATTCTTAGACCTTTTGTACCTGCATTTTTGCATCTTTCTTGTCTGTGAAAGTTTTTCTGTGGGGGAAATATTAAGCAGTGTTCTCCTCTACATTTTGCTACATGAAATTATCCCTCAGGCTTTGAATAAATACTATTGTTTTTCAGATGCAATTTTTCTTTTTCCACATAGGGTCCAATTCAATAACCGAAATTATGATTCACCAAAAACCTGCGTACTAAAAATTTATTCTAAATGTACAAATTTAGCAACTGAAACCCCGCACTTCTGGGTAAGATTACATTTTTATTGAATAAGTTGTACTTCAAGCATGTGGTCATTCAATTAGAATAATCAAAATGACAAATATAAAAGCACCCGTGTTGTGACCTTTTTTGCGAGGTTATGTGCATATAAACAAAAATATCCATGCAATTATTAGTCAATGAGACCTTTTGTTTTTATTATTACTGGAAAAACAAGTAGCAAAAACAGTCTGGTGGTTTCCAAAAGTTTAAAATTTATTTTATGCAAAAATATGTACGAGTGACAGAACCTTATATTCAGGGAGCATTCTCTTAAAATTAAACTATTAGGCTTGAACTTTTTATTCTCAAAAGTGAATCTATGAAACCCCCCCAAAATAAGACAAATAAATAAATCACTGTACAGCATGTAGTTAGAAAATAAATGCATTCAAGTAGCCCTTTACAGAATAATACAAAATTAGGAGGATACACAAAAATTAAACAGTCATATCTTTGAAGAGTGGATGCTGCAGTGCCATGGAGGCCGTTATCCTCGTTGCTGGGTTTAAATCTAACAGTTTATCCAGGAGGTCGTATACATCATCAGGCGCTTTGTCCCAGCCCATCTCCTGCAGCTCTGCAATGCTTCTGAGTGAGCCTGAGCTCATGCGTTTCTTAGCGGGACTCCCAGCATCCTGTTTGACTTCTGCTGGGTTACGTGAGGCTTGAAACTCAGCAGGAAGTGAGGCGTCATCCCATGATCGCAAACCTCTCAGGGTCTCGCAGAGGATCCTCAGGTCCAGCCGAGGAAGTTCACGACAGCACACTATAGATTTACCTGCATTCAGAAACAAAATAATATTCAGTCAGCTGAAGCTGCGATGAAAATCAACATACAGCAGGACCCATAGACATCTGCCCCCATACCAAACGTCTTAGCAGCCTCCTTCGTCTCCCTAGATCCTCGAATGGTCATGATCTGAGTAAGAGCGATCAGATCGTCACTGGCTTTGAAGAACGGATACCTCCCGCTCAGCAGAGACAGCAATATGACTCCAGCTGACCACATGTCAATAGCTGCAAACAGGTGTGCTTTTATTAGTCCCAATTCATTACGGAAGGACAAAGTTTCACTATGTAAACATAAGACAATAGAACTAAATATTCAATGTACACCATTACTAAATTTGTGTTCCATTCACAAGTCAGATGTGGGATATTCCTACTACATATCTCTTGTCTTCTGGCCATGAAACTTTTTGTTATCCAATGCTCAGATAATATTAGCACTGGGTATGAAATACAGATTTCCTGATTTGACTCAGTTCTGATTTATTTGGGTATATTGACTTGATGTTGATTCAGTAACCACTCCGATTCAATCAGTTACTCTTGAGTTTGTGAGTCATTAAAAGAGCTAACACACAAGAGTCAGTTGTTGGTGAATCAGACTTCAGTGATCATGATGACAGTGTTTGTTGTGCAGGTGTACAATCATCAGTTTAAAGGGAGTAACATCAAGTGGCATTTTATTTTACTTTTCCAAGTAGGAAATTGAAAAATGTCCAAGTTGAATATAAACGAGCATTAATACTAAATCACATTCCATATAACAATATGCAACAAATATTAATGTCGATGAGTAGCTTTACCTGTTCCCTGGTTGGGGCACTTGGTCAGAACCTCAGGAGCCCTAAAGCCTGGGGTCCCGGCCCTCGGAGCCACCTGCTGTTTCCTGTCAAAACATTTAAGTTCTTCACTGACCGAACTATTAAATGAACCCTGTAAAGCCTTACATAAGAAATAAATATGCCAAAAAATTATTTTCTTTTTAAATTGAAACTGTTTATGAATCTACTCAGCTCTCAGAGGGGCCACAGTCCTACAGAAAATCAGTTTGGAGTTCGCCCATACCTGTAGTTTTAAATAAGCCTGAAGAAATTGATTAGCAGGATCAGGTGCGTTTATTAGGGTTAAAGCTAAACTCTGCAGGACAGTGGCCCTCCAGGAACTGAGTGTGACACCCCTGCAGACAGTTTGCATTTAGTAATGTGGGTGGGCAAAACAGATGTAAGATGTACAACTAATAATTCCTCAAAATCCTGATGGATCATGTTTTTGATGCATTTTAAAAAGATTTACCCAAAAGAATGATGGACAAACTTGAAAGTAAACTTGAAATATTACTTCATTTTGAAATATTACTGACAATATAAAAGTTATTCTTACATTTACTTTATAAAAAAGTATACTATATATAAATATGACTTGATTACGAGTGTGTACCTGGACAGGCAGATGTTGCAGACGCGGTCGGTCATGAAGCAGTTGCAGGTGAGCATCGGGCTGACGGCAGGGGCTTTGGGTTTCTGATTTAAAGGAGTTCTCACAGGGACTGAGCGGTGTTTTGAAGAAACAATCTTACGTGGAATTACCTCCTCTCTTTTTGTTTTTAAAAGCAATCCCTGAAATACAATCCGACAGGTAAAGAGCTGATAGTTATTCAGGTGTCACATGCAACCAGTGTGAGAAAAGACGCTAACCTCAACTTTGTCAGAGCCAGGTTTATGAGAGTTTGTGCCGTTTATGTTTTTCTCCCCAAATACAGACCGTGGTGCCTTATCAAGTCCCAACAGTTCCTTTGAGAGGAAGGAAATAAGTTTTTGACATGAATACGTTTTCTAAAATAAAACAATATGAACATGGCAGAGCAAACCTGGAAGTACAGTGTCCCCCAATGTGACTCATAACCATCATATTAAAAACTTAATTCATCTATTTAACAAAGAGACACAGTGCAGACACCTTGCTGTGTTTAATGCGTGAGGGTGGGCAGGGTCTTTTAGCTGGTGCTTTAGTGCTAGACAGGATGGCAGGGTTTCTGGTGTTGGGTGGTAAAGGCACTAGTTTCTGTTTCCCAAGTGATTCCTCCACCATCTTAGACGACCCTCCACCTTTATGAGCTTTTGCTTTCACCACCTTCAGCAGTTCTATCTGCGTATCAGGAGTGCCCTGCGCCAGGCCAAAGTCCACAAGAGAGTACCTGAGGAACGAGAAAAACGGGAATCAGCATGCTTCAGTTAACTTGGATCTATTCCAGTGGTTATCAGCCTTTTTGACTCCAAGGCCCCCCTTTGTCTTAGACAATGTTCAAAGGTCCTCCTATCCTAATTATGTAAATCTGTGTTAATAAAAATAAAGGCAAATCAGTTTAATGTTGTGCATTTTATTATTATTGAGTTATTTTTTTTGTAGTATTGGGGCCCCTTGGCCCCAAAAAGTTCAAGAAGATATAAGTAAATGTAATTCATATGAAACAAGCTGTTTAAGAGAATTAATAATCTCTTTATATGATGATGAACATATTTAATTTAGGGGTTTTTTTTCTTCACAAACAAACATTGATCAACACACATACATGGAGCTCATAAAATATGATAAACAGAAGCTCAACCGTACTTGCTTGAAATGTGAGAACAAACCTCATTGGTTGTCGTGCGTCAAGAAAGTACGTTTTTGAGCTGCTTTTTACCATACTGGATGAGCTCTATGTATGTTCTCTGATCAGTGAACTTTTTAAAGAGTCAAAGTCAAAGTTTTGGTGGAATGGACTTTCAATGGAGGGACAAAAATCTCAGGTTTCATTAAAACATATCTTCATTTGTGTTTCGAAGATGAACGAAAGTCTAACGGGTTTGGAACAGCATGACAGTGAGAGAAAAAAATACCTGATTTTCATTTTTTTACATCTATAAATTCCATTAGGCAGTGGCGGTTCTACATTGAATTACACCCTGGGCGAGACCCCTTTAGAGCCCCCCCCCCCCCCCCCCCCCCCCCCCCAATATAATTTTTGTTACCCCATTGGCAGATAATGTTTTGCTTGTTTTAAGCAAAAACTAAATTTTTATTTATTTCCCCAGAAAACAAGACTTAATATCTTATGTAATTTTACTACTTTAGTAAAATAACGTTATGCATCTTTATTTAAGAAATGTTTGATATTTGGACTGGAAACAAGACAAAAATACTAAGCAAGAAAAGCATTTTTGCAGTGTAATAACTGAACTTGCAACAGTTTTGTTGCAAAGAACAATATTATGGTGAAATTATTATTATTAATAATATAATTATTATCGAAAAAACGAATTATTGTTAAGCATAGCAAGAATCATAGAAAAAAGGCTAACAAATAAGAGTTATACCCACCAATTAATATTGCCCCTTCATTCATGACATGGATACCGTAATCATAAAGAGAAAACATAGTTGCATACCTTTATCTTTCGCTCGTTTCTAAATTGGGCACCTGATGGCTTTGACCTTTCTTGTCCATCTCTTATTTGGCCCTCGACATCGACAATCAACAGATCCCCTGATCCCCCCATAACTGTCACTCACGCTCACGAGTCACGACCAGAAGTCAAGACTAAACCAATTCACCTTGGTGGTGGTGACCAAGTAATCGTTTTGTATTACCTATTTTTATTAGCCATTCAGAAAAACAAAAATGTGCAGGAAATATAGAGGCCCGTATTTATAATATTATGAATGAAATGTGCGTTATCTGGAAGAAAGTCGAGGTGTGACTGATAACTTCGATAACTATATGGATCCCCCCCCCTTGTCCGTTCCATTTGGGAGAGACCCAGGTGAACTGTCATCCGCGCCCGCGCCTCCGCGCCCCCTCCCCTTTCCCCTTCTCAAACAAACAGCTTCTGTGCACGGCATCTTCTCAGCAAGCAGGGGCGCCTGCAGCAGCAGGGGGCGCAAATTTGGCAATTCCCCACACAGTGAAATGATAGATAATAGAAAACCGCTTCGCGGCGCAGATTTGTATTTTTTTTTCTGCTCGTGCCGGCGATGCCGCCCCCCCCAAAAAATGCCGCCCCGGGCGATTGCCCAGTTCGCCCGTGCCTAAAACCGCTACTGCCATTAGGAAAGCACAATATATTAGCACCAAATTGGCTATAAGATATTTTAAAGCTGATTTCCCCCTTTTTTTGTACATTACTTAGCTATAATCTAACAATCATTTAGCCAGTTACAATTGTTACAATTATCTTAAATAAGCAAGAAACTGGCAATTACATGTGTATCAGGCAGAGAATTCTAGACATGGACATTAGGTACATACTCTCTCCTTTGTTGATTGAACAGGAAATTGGTTGGTTTGATGTCTCGATGGATGATGCCAAACTTGTGAATGTGTCTCAAGGCTTTGAGCAGGTGGAAGATGTAATGCTTCACATCCTCAAAACTCAAGGAGCCAACAATATCCTACAAGGAATGAAGATTTTTGGGTGATATCTTGGGTATAGGGTAAACTAGGCTGCGTTTACACTGGCACAACAAATCCGATCTTTTACTCACATCTGACACTGATCGGAATTTGTTGCCCACGGGTAAACACAAAAATCCACATGTGATCCGATTTTTTCGCATCCGATCTGAGCCACTTCCAAATGTGGTTTTAAATCAGATACATATCCGATGTCTGGACAGCCGACCTACGTCCAAACACGCATATCCAATTCCGCTTTGAATTCCAAGCCACCACAAGGCGAGGACGACACGTTTATTCACAAAGATAGCTTTTAATCTTGTACTTCGCTGTAATTAAACCAACAAGCTTCACTTTTGAGTTACTTGCTCACGTGCGCTCGCTCTCTTTCTCTCTCTGGTTAGTTCATTCGAATTCATTAAAAATATATATATATTACAGGGCTACTTTATTTCACTTCAGAATTCTAGATCTGAGCTGTAGATAAACGAAAAATTATGCTGCAAATCATGATGACCACCCGACATGAATTATATAAATAATTTTAATAGCACGGCCATTCAAAACCAGGGTCTACCATGTGCATAGTAAAACGATCACCGAAAATCATTTTTGGTGGGCATTAATGTAAACACAGATATCGGATACCAGTCCTGTCTAAACTGAGTGTAAACAGCCGGGCCAAAAAATCAGATCTGGTCAAAAGATCGGATCTGTGCATTAAGACTTGCAGTGTAAATGCAGCCCTATTCATGGTGTATCATTATTTGGGTTAAAAGCACACATTTGACAGACATTTACCACAAATGTTTGATGCTCCATGTATGGCATGACTATGACCACGTGATGCTCTTTCCTGAAGCAGTACGTGACCCCCATCACATTTTCTGTTCCTCTGCAAAGGGAGATAAAATAGATAAAAATCCTGTAAAGTAACTCTGAAACCGAAGTTTGCTCTTTCTAAAATATCTTACATGACATGCATCACAGAAAACATGAAAACGAATGATGATAGGCTAAAATATGACACATTTTCATTACTCACCCAGCAACAGTCAGGCACTGGAGTTCAGCAGCTATTCGCACAGGATGACTGGTGGGGATCAGGTGTTTCAATGCAAACATCCTTCTTGAACCGTCGGTCATCTGCGCCTCTGCCAAATACACTGTGCTGAAAGTGCCTGAAATCACACGATGATGCAAAGGTTAAACTAAGGTTAATCAATCAGCAGAAGAAAGAAAAAAGGTATGATTTATGTGCATTCAAAGCTATCCCATCATTAAGTATAACCAGCAAGAAATGTAATGGCAAACCTTCTCCAATTTTATCTATAATACGAAAAATTTGAGACAGCTGTGGCAGAACTTCATACAGGTATGCAATGTCCGTCTCAACATCCCCTAAACAAAAGAGAATCACATAGGTTTAATTATTTAGGTAAAATTACATAATGAAACAGAATTATCTAAAAAACTTTGCTAGACAATCAAACATTTCCTTGTGAAATAAAGTACATACTTTTAAAAAGAGTAAATATTATTTAAGTAATACACTGTAAAAGAATAAATGTAATGTTTTTGGACACTTAATTGCATGTTAAATGAAAATGTATTATAGTTTAAATTTAATTTAAATGCAATTAAGTGAACTTAAGAGTGCCCTTTTGACCCACTCAAGTACATCTTTATATGCAATTTCATAAATACTTATACTGTCTTATACATAAAAGTTAATTGTAGGCTATTGCAAAAAATTTACTACTAAGCAATTAAACTAAAATATACTTTAATTTCATTTCTACTGAAACTTGTATGTCAAGTATTTAAATGTAATTACATGTTTGTCATGAGTAACTTACATTTAAAACACTAACATTCATAGTGAAAAAGGCTCACTCACTGGGAATTTTGTGTCTGCTCCTGCCCTTTTCAACACTTTGATGAGAGCTTCTCTGCCCAGTCGGTGCTGCTTCCATTTAATCCCACAATAACCAACAGATCCAATAATGTGGGAAAAACTGTTGGATGGCATTAGACACTATTAATACTCCTAAACAGCTCAACTGGTAACTTGTTATAACCTTGTTTAACTGAATCCAAATGAGACCAAAACACATTTTAACGTCGGAATTTATAATATAGTGTAAAAAATATAGTTTTAAAAACCTTTACCTGTTGTTTTTGCTCGAGTTTATGAGAAATACTGTACTTTACCAGTATACTGTGTACATCCGATGAACAGCTGCACGCACTGGCGTAAACACACAGCTACCGCACAAAGTTCATAAGTTATGTTAAGGGATTATTTTGATATTAAACAGTAAATTCATCGCCGTGTCAAACACGTTTATCGCGCAGATAAAAGAAAACGCAAATGTTTTAATAAACACACAACTAGGTCTAGTTTGAGAGATGTCTTTCTTCCCGACGAACTCCAAGTTCCGCGCTAAAACTGAGACGCAGGTCACGTGACCACCCAGCTAACGCATAGCTTCCCTTTAGCAAAAGTATTAATTCAGTAATGGCTGACATTTTAAATGGAAGTTTCCCCGCAAACAAACTTAAAATAACACATTAAATGCTCAATTAATAAATGACATTCACAAAATAGCATCTCAAATGATGTTAAATACAATGTAATTTCCTCTTTTAATGAATCATAAACTTTAAGAAAAATAAAATGAAATATAGTTCATAATTTTAAGGCAACTCAACAATTCAATGAAGGCGTTTCACTTAGTAGCCTACTGAATATTTTATTCACTAAAATATTGAAAGACAGCTCACGTTTTTTTTTTTTTTTTGTACAACTATTAATCATTTGTATTGTAAAATAATTGGTGTATTAGTGGACTGAAGATTGAATCGATGTTTTGTGTTTTTATATTGCCCGTTTTAACGAGATAGAAGCCTTTTATTTTGAAAAACCTTTATCGCGCAGACACGTATTCTCTTCCGGTGCGAATCAGAAAATTCAGTTTACCGCTTTTTGCCATACTGCTCTGTTCACTGATCTACAATGTAGTAGTAACCTAAAAAATTATAATAAATGTAGCTAGAGCTGGAGTCAATAAACTCTTTACAATCGTTCATATCAGGGTTTTAATCATGGATAAATTTGTTGTTCGGTTACCAAAAGGAGACAGGGTGAAACAGGAACCAAAACAAGAGAGAAATTACATACAAGCAACATTAGAGTCCTTGCGGGTAAGTCATTGCTCATTTTACCCTGCCCGTCATTCTTCACCAGATGTGCTATATTATTAATGTCTACATTTATTTGTCTACATATTTGTTCCAGAGAGTGGTCGTGATTGAAGACATTGAAAGGTACAAGTCAATCCTTGAACTGCCTGGCCAAGCTAAAGAGAACATGATAGCAGCCTTAAAGGAGTTGGACAAGAAAGTGCCTTCCAAAGAAGTGCTAAAGACTACCAAAATTGGTAAAACTTGCTTATTCCTTTCTAGTTGCATCCCTGTCTTTTCAAATTAATCCCATCAAATAAAATACTAATTTCAGCCCCTACCACTTTCATTTGTATCTATTCAGGACACACAGTTAACAACCTTCGCAAACACTCAGAAGATCCTGAAATCAAGTCCCTCGCGGGGGAGGTGTATAAACACTGGAGGACCTTTATTGAGGAACATGCAAATAAACCTTCCATAGAAGTTCGCTGTGACAAACAGACAGAAACTTTAAGGAGCAATGCCAAGAAACTGCTCTCTGAAGCAATTGCGTTGAAGGTACTGATCCTAAATGACCATTACAATTTCTTAACCACACGGACAGTTATTATGCTTTCATTAGTTTCTTGCTTCATTTAAATTCTGGAATGTTATTATTAAATATAATCATGATACAGTTGTACTTCGCATGCATGTTGTGTGATTCTTTTCCTGCCTGTCCAGGTGGAGCATGGACTGGTGGAGAACATTGAGAGGGAGGTCTTCCACCAGAGCTCTCGGCTTGTTAGCGGAGCTTACAGAAGGACTGTGAGGGCTCTTGTCTTTGCTCTGAAACATAAGCCTGAGTTGAGAACGCAGGTCAAGGACGGCAAATTACCCGTTAATATATTCGTCTGCAATCACAAAAAGAAACTGTAAAGAATCGAAGAATTCAGACTTGTGACCTAAAGAAAATATTGTTTACCCATTTCATTTTTTAAAAATATATTTATAATTTTATTTTTTTTTTACATACAGCTATATGATTTACTCATTGACTTGTAAACATTTTTAACTTTCAATCTTAAATACAACATTTGACTTTTTTACATCTCATTTGCCAGAATGTTTCTTTCCATTCACAGCTACACTGCTGGTCAAAAGTTTGGAATAATTGAGATTTTTTTTAATGTTTTTGAAAGAAGTCTCTTATGTTCACAAATGCTGCGTTTATTTGATCAAAGATACAGTAAGAACAGTTATGTTGTGAAATAATATTACAACTTAAATAACTGTTTTCTATTTTAATATATGTAAAATATAATTTATTCCTGTGATGGTAAAGCTGAATTTTCAGCATCACTACTCCAGTCTTCAGTGTCACATGATCCTTCAGAAATCATTCTAATATGATGATTTGCTGCTCAAGAAACATTTCATATTATTATCAGTTTTGCTGCTTCTAGTGTTGTGGTAAAGGTGACACACTACCATTTAAAAGTTTGGGGTAAGGACGATCATTAAAAAAAAAAAGAAATGAGTACTTTTGATTCAAGTGACAGTACAGACATTTATAATAGTTAAAAATATTTCTATTTCAAATAAATTGCTGTTCTTTTAACTTTCTATTCATTAAAGAATCCTGAAAAAATGATCAGTTTTCACAAAAATATTAAGCAGCAACACTGATAATAATACAAATCATTATTCATAATTGAGCACCAGTAATAATTAAGCATCAAATCAGCACATTAGAATGATTTCTGAAGGATCATGTGACACTGAAGACTGGAGTAATGATGCTGAAAATTCAACTTTGCATCACAGGATAAATTACATTAAAATATAAATTTATTTCAAAATGTAATCATATTTCACAAATTTTTTATTGTATTTATACAAAATATGTTTGATCAAATACAAGCAACCTTAGTGAGCATAAGAGACATAAGATTAAAAATCTTAATTTTTCCAAACTGGACCGCCACGGTACATAAAAAAAAGTATAAAAATAGAGATATATCAAGTCCTTATGTATTCATTGTGTGGCGCTCCTATAGACCTTATGTATCCCGCTCGTTGTGTTCAATCTTCCGGTTTGTATTTCCACAGCATGAAGGAACGATCTTACGGATTTATGAATGAACCGCTCGTTTTATAATCTTACCATTCTACTGACATTTGTTATGACATCTGCTTCAAACATAACAATGCTCACGATAACTTTCGTTAATGCTACAATAAGTAAATCCACTTCACCAGCTAATTACTCTTCAACAGCGATGCCATAGAAATATACAGAGCTACTTCAAAAGGAAGTTCGAAGACAAAAGATGGCTGCACGCTTGTTCCTCTGGCGCATAAGGTCTATAGGAGCACCAACCACACAATAGCAATTAACATGAGGATGACAGCGAGAACACAGATACTGATGAAGATGATGTCACTGGTGTCATGCGGTTCACTCTCTTCTTCGACTTTCTTGTTGTTTGATTCCTGGGCCAGGCGGGCCAGTTCATTGAGCCGGATACGTTCCTCAACTGAGATAATGCTGGCCATGGCCACCTTCCTCTGGGCGTCACACTGCACCTCATATTCCTGAATATTCTGCTGCGGCCCGTCAGAGAAGTCGATATAAAGCGAGTTGACGAGCATAGTGATGTTTTGACGTTTCTGCAGAAGATCAGATATGAGGATATGAACTAAGCCATATTTAAAAGCTGCTATAAGAGATACTGTATCAGACATTTGTCAACATCTGAATTAGACCTAGGACCGTCACTGAGAAAAGTGTAGGAAACTAGGGGTGTTTTAAGTGTGGTATCCCCAAAAAAAGAATCTGCACTTGTCTCTTTATCTTATATACCTGTCCAGCAGTTCCACAGTTGACAAAACGGGCTAGAATTTTGTAGGATGTTTCTGTCAGCTGGGCCGAACAGGATGGATTTCCCAGGTACATTTTTTCACGGTCCAGCTGAGGTAAAGCCTGTCTGGAGACCTGAATCTGAAACTCAGTTCGTGTGCAGCTTACATTGACTGGCACCACTGCAACACAAAGACAACAACAAAACATCAACTATTCAGGTTGAGGTCAATGAATATATGATATGGAATGCTGTGTTGGACGAATTTGACAACTCTTTTAGTATTTGTTTTGAGGAATAAATATTTGGGGGAATAAATGCAATTCTGTTACTAAGTAATGAGATAATCTCAGTAATAAATACATTTTAAAATTCTTAATCAACTTTTTTTGGAGTCATAAACTCTATTAGCCCTCATACACACTATGTAACTTTTTGAAAAAATAAAAATAATTATTTAATGAGATAGTCCTTTTTAAACCCATCTTCCAAACCATGAACCCAAATAATACACTTTTGATATTTATAACTGTCGGGGCGGATTTGGCGGGAAATTGCGTACATTCTCTCTCTGCGTAGCATAACGTCGTATATAATCAAAAATTCAAATGTATAATTTTAGGGCTTCGGGTCATTTTGACCATAGATGCTATATATAAACGCTAGATGTCTTATGGCGCAGTCACTTTCGGCATCACCGTTCGGCCATCTTGTCACAGGCAGGCTTAATGTAAAGTGGGTGATCAGCACGCACACAAATCCTCTTATCTCGCTGAAATCTTGACGGATTTACAAACGGTTTGGTTTCTTACAAACGTTATTAACGTGGCTATAATTCCGAATGCTTGAACATGTATGTTATAATTATTCATATATATGCAGTGTCATAACTACATCTCTGACGTTTATAACAAACCAAACCGTTTGAAAATCGGTAGAAAATTGAGCAAGTTATGGCTATTTAAAAGTATATGCACCATTAAACGAGTGAGCGAGCACCCTGTGGTAAGATGGCCGCCACGTACGGACGTCGACCTTAATTGGCCAGCAGCGCGCACGAGACATCTAGCGTTTATATATGATATCTATGATTTTGACCAGCGACGGAAGGATTTCTTACAGGTAAGGGAGGAGAGGATGGATAAAGTTTGTTAAGAAAAATGGACCATGGATAATTTAAAACGGTTGCAAAAACGCATTTATATGTCCATCCGGCTCTCTTAAGATGTCATATATCTGTGAACACTCGACCCACATTCATCATCCGCACGGAGGAGCAGAGCTGAAGCGCAACTAAAACAAGTTTGCAGTATTTTTAACCACTTGAGGGCCAAATACAAAGTGTAGCTCATAACAACAAATATGAGGTAACTCAGTCATTATTATTTATAGTCTACACTCTTTGGTGGTTTCATGAAGAACCTTTCACATCCATAAAACCTTTGCATTCCACAAAAGGTCCTTTATAGTCGAGAAAAGCTCTTCATATTTTTTAAATGTTCTACACAATAAGAAAAAATAGTTCTTTTAAAAACTCAAAGGTTCTTCGGGGAACTATGGCACTGCTGTGAAAAACCCCTTTTGGAACCTTTACTTTCAAGAGTGAACCACTGAAAATATGCGCATGTCATATGAACAACCAGTCAGTATAGGCTATAACTAAAATACTTGCGTCTATTGTATACTGAATGTGTTGAATTCTACTGGGCTGTATGTTTTTGATTCATTAAATAAACCGTAACGTAACATAATTTGGTTCCCAATACTATTTTTAGAAGGATGAATTCAAACTGTGATAAGTGAGCACTCACCTCCTATGTAGGAGGCTGTGAAGCCCTTAAAGGCATTGTTACGGTCAGTGTTGAGAACAACCAATAGTTTATTTCCCTTAGAGGTCAACGATGGAGGCTGTTCACTACCACACCACTGGCCCAACAGAGTGTCAGTCTCGCTGTCCCCATCATACACAGTCACAGAGTCATAGTTGCACATGTCGGTCAGGCTGTTCCGATCCTCAAGCTCCAGAAAGGGAAAAAATAGCTTGACCCTGTATCCGGCCGCTAGAGTGATTGTCCAGTGGCAGTTGATGTTATTGGGGTAGATGTTTGGGAAGTGAGGGCTAGTAAAGTTCCCACTGATATGTTTGAGTATTTGCTGGCACTCTCCTTTAAAAAACAGCAAGATCAAGGATTATACACTTGAAATGTTATTATGATTATGCATCTTGTATGACAACAAGTCTCACCTGAGTAGTAGTAGGCTTTAAAACCTCTCCCTCCGATGTTGAAGTCAGACTTGAAGACCACCAGCAGTTGGTTTGATGTGGTGACGGTGTTGGGAGGTCTCTCATTACCGCAGTAATTGCCCAGGTGATGGTGTTTAACAGTGGGGCCGTCAAAGAGAGCCACATAGTCAAAGTTGCACCCCTCGTTGTTTTCCAACTGAAAGTCGAGAAACACCAGGCTGACTACACTCTGATTGGACACATGTACTGTCCAGGAGCAGTCGGCATTGTTGCTGTAGTCTTGTGGATGACCTGGGCTTGAGATGACTCCTGAAAGACCGGTCAAAACCCCACCGCACATATCTGGTTTAGAGAGAGAAACAAATTAACTGATGTATAAATTCATTTATACAATAACACACAGTGTGTGTGAAAGTGAAAGAGTTTCCTGGATGCATTTTGGGTTATTTGTGACCCAGAAATGATTTCTATTTTTAAAAAAATTGATCAAGTGTTTATGCATGTAAAATGAATATATTTATGTGACTGTTTATATATTTGTGACTGTTTTTGAGGAGTCATGAGTTATAAGTTCAAAGGAATTTAATTAAATCCATTGATTTCAATACTGGTAATTATACGCCGAATACATTCTTATAAATGTTTTATTGAAAAATATTAGAAAACAAGTTCACATAAATATTGATAAAAAATACAGATTTTTCTTGTATCACAGTGGTTTAGCTGTAGTTCATTTAAATTACATTTTACAGTTTGAATTAATCAAAAAGCGGCAAGTTTGTCATAACATGGTAATATGCAAAACTTTGAAATGTTTGCATATTCACTCATTAATGAGAAGATATCAGATACAATATGTTTTTTGATGGAAAATATTATAGGGTTCACCCAAAAATGAAGAAAATATCATTACTCACCCTCATGTTGTTCCAAACCCGTAAGACTTTGTTCAACTTCGAAACACAAATGAAGATCTTTTAAATTAAATCTGAAAGATTTCTGTCCCATTGCCATCCGCAACTACTCCTTTGTCGCTTAAAAAAATTCATAAAGAGATCATAAAACGAATCCATATGAATTGAGCGGTTTAGTCCAAATTTTCTGAAGAGACTTGATCACTTTATATGAGGAACAGATTGAATTTAGGCCTTTATTCCCATATAAATATACTTATAAGTTCACATATACGAAAGTCTTACAGGTTTGGAATGAGAGTGAGTAAATGATGACAGAATTGTAGTTTTTGGGTGAGCTAACCCTTTAAGTTATGACTGTTTTTATGCATTATAAGCATTAAATGGTCATGACAGGAGTTGAAAGATGGGATATAACAAGGTAAGCAATTTCATCACACTCGACTTCTGTTATCAAATATAATGTTGAAGTTTTGTGGCAATACTTCCAAAACAGTGTGTTCTAACCTACAACTCTTGTCCCATAGACTTCCATTCAAAATGGATTACAGCAAACGCAATATTTTTACAAACCGAGGAACAAATCATAATTATTGTCTGTTGTAATGAACTGCATATTGACTGATATTAAAGCAATGTTCAGTTGCACTCCTCACCTTTCCTATAGCCCACAGAGAAACCCTTGCGTGCGACATGGCGGTCTGAATGGAAGATAATGGACATGACGTTCCAGGACGAGCTGAACTGAGGTGGAGACACATCTCCACAGAATTTCCCCAGGAGGTTGCCCTCATCCTCGGATATGCCGTTGTATATCTTGATGTAGTCGTAAGCACAGTCTGTATGGTATTCCAGCTCGAAGTGTTGGAAGGTTAACAGTACGGAAGAGCCTTCTGAGACCACTATCAACCAGGTGCATTCAGTGTTATAAGGGTACAGGCCTGGGAAATTAGGACTTGACACATTGCCACTGCTTGCAGAGAGGATTCCTCCACATTTAACACCTATTCAAATATTACATACAGTTGAATCAAAACCAAAACAACTTACAATGCATTCAAGATTTACATTTGATCAGTATGCGTTACCTAATCAATAACGACTATTGAATGCACTTATGTTTAAGACAAAGATGCACAGGCGCATACTAAAAAACAATCACATAATTAGGAAGCTGCCTTACAAGTTTAAGGAAGAACTGGGGTGTTTACAATGGTACAACATTCATAAGGTGTGCACTTTCACCCATGTGATAGGAAGTCGTCCTACCTTTCTTGGAGGTGACCTTTCCAGCAATGAACAAGACATGAATGAAGACATTTATCCTTAAAACCATGTTGTTTCTTTTAGTATGCAGCATTTAAGTTCTTCTGCACATACTATCCTGCAGGGTTCAGAGAACAGGAGGAATATTAAAGCTCCTCATTCTTTGGACTACTGTCATTCTGGGGAAATTGGATAGGTGGTCCACTCTTTGGCGCTCCAACTAAATTTTAATGAGGACTATCAAATGCACGCAGGTGGCTTGTCGATACACTGTTCGGAGAGAAAGCCATGAAATGTTAATGAGTGTATCGTGCACATTTTAAGTTGATAAGAGGAAGGGACACGCACATGACCACATGTATTACAAGCAGTCTTAATGCTGCGGATGTTTTAAAGTTTAGACACATAAAGTCTACACACTATTATTATATGCAATTCAACAGGGCAAAGCTATGAAATAGACCTTATGATTTTAATAATGGGAATTATTATAAATCTTTTTTTTTTTTAAGTATAGGTTAAAATGGGAGGTTTGGGTATTATTATTCAAACAATACAAAAACAGGACTTACTTTTTTTTATATATTAAAACAAGACGGTGATACAAGAACAAATAATAAAGACACACACAAAAAAAGAATCATTAAAAAATATTATACTTTATATTTTGTTCCATGTTACATATTGATTTAAAACCACCAAATGGCACACATTTTTAAAATTATATTATATAATACATTACATTATATTATATTAAAACAATCGAAGCAGACTTTCAAAAACTTTTTATTTTACAAATATGTTGATACGCTGATACAAGAACAAATAATAAATACAAATAAAAAGACAAATAAAAAAAAGAATCTTTAAAAAATATTATACTTTATATTTGGTTACATAGGCCTATATGATTTCAAAACCACCAAATGGCACACAAATATTACGGTTTATATTATATTATGTTATATTATATTATATTATATTATATTATATTATATTTAAAAAGTTTCCAAGAAGACTTTCAAAAACTTTTTATTTTACAAATATTTTTGTTACACATAAATTACATTTAAACACCACCAACACCCAGTTATGTTGGAATGGCAAGAAAATAGGTTTAGATAGATTTATATTATGAATATTATATTATATTAAGAACACAGATCAGTGGCTTTGAGTCCGCTGCAATTTCAGACCTGAAAACCTGCACTGATCAATAGATGGCAGTGATGACGCGTAATCAACACGACATTCACTGACTCCAGAAGAAGACACTCACAGCGTGACGTCACACAATCATGGCCGCCTCCTGAGTGTAACGAGAAAATGTCATAGCGACGAGCATCATTGTATAGTTGTTTTTTGGCTAATATATACATTTTAGACATCTGTTGTATACTTTTGGTAAAATGTTTAACGCAACAGTGCAACGAATAAGGACACCGGCATTTAAAATAACTAAAAACTGCAAATCAAAAGACTGTCATAGTGTCCTCTACATGATTCCTCATGGACGTCGCTTCTTGTCCACCAGCTCTTGTTTATATGGGAAGATTCTTCCGAGGAAAAAACCTCGGGTGGTCCACGAAATAGCCGGGCTGGAGCCGATCACTTATGCTGACAGGATGCACTTTGTACCTGGACTGGCAAAGCCTAGGTTTCCTCCCTGGGACCGTGGATGGAAAGACCCGAGTCACTATACGTCCCCTAAACTAGAAGACATGCCTCTGCATAAAGACAAACCCTGTTACATGTTTAATCAGAGGACGAATGTGCTGGAAGGTAGTGATAGTTTTTTCTGTGTGTTGTTGTGGGTGAAAATTGGGAAAATTAAGTTATTTCATTTTTCTCTCTCACGATAACAGTGTATAGACACACATTTATATATATATATATAAACTTTGGTTTGATATGTGTGTAACAGCGTATAATATATGATTGTGATCTGTTTGTAGGTGTTCGACAAGCCCTCTGGCTCAGTAAGTCAGTCATCATTAAAGGTTTACCTGCTCAGATTCTCGCCCTGGCTGAAGATCCAGCCAATCAGATTGAGAATCAAGATGAGAGAGTACAGGACGCCATTAAAAACTCCAGGCTGTGGGACACTACAGAACCCCGGCCTCCCAGAGAGAGGTTCTGGTGGGTACCCTGTCCTCATTTCTGATCACACTTCTATAGTGTCTAGAAACAAGACTTCTTTAATAAAATGGTCTTGTCATAAATGCAACTTCTTAATTAGCAACTGATCATAAAATCGCTAGACAGCCTATCAAGACACTAGCAGCTTTTTCATTAAACCAGAACACATTCACTCCACTGACCTTTTTTTATCAGTACATTTTTGTAGAGTTGTTGAGCTTGTATTATTGCTGAGAAGCCCAACAACATTTTTTGTATTTTACATAATTTCTTACTGCTAATTATTTCCGAATTACTTGCTTCACACAAAAATGGAAATTGTCATAATTGTAACAATTTACTCTAACAAAAGTGAGTTGAAACACAAAAGAATATATTTTTAATATTCTATCTTAATTTCTGTACATCTATTGTCCAACCAAAATTTTTAAGCTTCAAAATGTTCATTAAGACATTGTAATCCTTATGATTTGAGCAGTTTCATATATGCTGTATATGGTGAATAGATTTAATTTATTCACATATAAACATTGATCAGTGCACATCCAATATTGTAATCGGAAGCTCAAACATGCTTGTTTGGCGTGTGAGAACCAATCAGGTTTGTTCTCATGTGTCAAGCAAGAATGTTAATTAGCAAGTTACAGAAACAAAACCTAACAGTTATTTTTGTTTACTGTTAGCACAAATTAAATGATAGAAACTACGGGGTGGGACATAATATCGATAGGGCAATATATCGTTGTCCTTGTCCGTGCGATACGAGAATCGATACGTTAGCGCCAAAAATTTATATTTTAATTAATAAAATAAGGCTCTCTAAACAGATTTCCCTGCTCCCAGTGTTGCTACTTCATGGCTACTCAAGGTAGCGCTCAACACATGAATGATGGAAACCTGAACATAATTATCTAGCCTGAGATAAAGAGGTTTTTAATGGGATGGCGGACAGCAGTGTGACTAAAATAATAGATGCCCCAGCCACATTTAAGTCCAAAGTCTGGACCCACTTCAGTTTTTATAACATTTATGTGGATAAAACTAATAGACATCTTTGATGCTCTTCACCGAGCGCTTACACAGATACACACGGGACAGTTTTAAAGCAGGCGTCTATCAGCGGAAAGCCTGCTTTCAAACGCTCCCGTGTGTATCTGTGTAAGCGCTCAGAGCGTCAAAGATGTCTATTTACAACATGTTTTTGAAGCGTTGATCATTGTAGCCAATCACAGACATAATGGCCAATCAGATGTTTAAGAATCCGTTCAACAGTGCTCAAAATGCTAGGGAGAAATGCTGGTATCGTCACATTATTAAAAAATTTAAATACCCAAGTTGGTACCTTTGACAACACTATTCTCAGTTTGTTTTTAAAGAAAGCTGGTAAACACTGAGATGTTCCCAGAGAGGTTGGTACATTTTGAAATGTACCAGGTTTATATAAAACTAGATGTACCGCATGGCGGTACAAAATATGACCGCCGCTCAGGCCTGCACTGGCTTTCCACAAAAATAAATGACGTGGAGCAATTTGGCTGTATTGCGTGTTTATGTATATACCTAAAAAAAGTAGTAGTATGTGCATGTGTGTGTGTGTGTGTGTGTGTGTGTGTGTCTGTGCGTGTATGTATGCGTGCGTACATGTGTGTGCGCGTGTGTGTTTGTGTGTGTGTCTGTGCATGTGGATTTGTATGTGTGTGTATGGGTGTGTGTCTGTGCGTGTGGATGTCAGTGTGTGTGCATGCTTGCGTTTGTTTGTATTCCTGCATGTGTGTGTGTGACAGTATCATCCTAAACCAACAACCCTTCGCTCAACACCACCATCTACAGGCCGATGAGTGTACAGTCACTAAATGTGCACATAAATGAATTTATTTTATACCCCCCCATGGATGAAATTCTACAAAACTTAGCAGAGCATACCCCCAGAGGATGTCAAGTTAATCACACACATGAAATATGGTGCAGTTCTGAACATCTCAACTGAAGATAGGGGCGATTAAAGCAGAATAATATTGCATTTTCATTTTTTATGGGAGGGGCGCAAATCACAAATGAGTGATTATGGGCTAGGTTGATGTGGGCCCTTAAGACCAACATACTATAAAAATGTCTTCATCCTCTGTGCCACGGTTCAGGTAGTTATTTAGGAAAAACTGCATTTTTTGGGGTTTGGGGGGGCCCAGCGCGGGGGGGGGGGGGGGGGGGGGGGAGTGGCCCCCGGGGACCAAACGAAATTTTTCCGTAAAAGTCTAGTGGGGCTACATGCCTACCAAATTTCATGTTCCCCGGTGTTTCGGTGTCCCTGGTATCGTTGACGAAAAATTCAGTAGATGACGGGGAAAAAAACAAAAAAAAACTTTGACAATCCCTATATGACCGCTTTCGCTAGCTACGCTAGCGGCGGTCATAATAAGTTGATAAGCAGGTAAATATGTCAGTTAACACACAAAGACAATTTTAAGCTTTTAAAAAGTATAAGCATTAAATGTGTAATTCACTTAAAATGTTACATTTAATTTACTTTTTGTGCTGTTTTCTAACAGTTTGGACTTTAATAAAGAGAGAAAACCTGCACTTAACCTTTTCACGGGCATTTTGTTTTGATAGTTAGACCGCTATCATAGGATTTTCTGTAGATGTAGCTGAGACTGGAGTTTAGTTTGTGTTGTTGACACTTTTTAAAAATATATATATTACATTTTTTTTAATTTCTGCATGCACTTCAAAAGGATGAGATTCACGCTGGGATTGATACAGAAAAACTGACATAATTGTTACTGTTCATATCATTGTGTATACAAGCGCTGAGGAAGATCCACAGCTGAAATTCAGACGTTGTAAAAGGCATTTGGTTTCCATCACAAGCTGTTAGTGGTAGACCAATCACAACAGACTGACTGAGCCATCCGACCAATCAGAGCAGAGCAGACTCTCGGACAAGTGGGGTTTAGAGAAGTGATGCTACAATGTATATAATGAGAAAATTTGTGTTTTCTTTTTTCCTTTTCTTTTTTTTTTACTTGAATGCATGTTAACAAAAAAAACCATAATAATTCAAGTAACCTCCCAGATTTGATTTTTATTTTGTCTTCAAAAACAAAACAAAAAAAACTCCAGTTAAACCGGAAATTAGCGTAAGCTCGCTATGTAAACAATCACAGTTGTCCTTTTTGTGGTGTTTAGGTGAGGGTAAATCTGGTATGTTATAGGCAGGTGGAACAGTGTATGGTGCAACTGAATAAACACTTGTTTTATAGGGGCCTGCTGGGTTTCATTTAAAATAATGTAAGTGAATATATTATTATGAATATAATTTTATCTCAATTAAAATGCAAAAAAACATACAATTCCAGTTTTGGTGAATAATATAATATTCTTGTTCTAGTTTAAGATAGGCATGTTTAATAGCATTATATAGATAGTCAGCCATATATCACAAATGTACCATGGAAGCATTGCTACCATAAACATGCAGCTCATTCTGTCCATCTCTGCACTGTAAACAGACCCGCGGCTGAATGAAGCGCACACGGCAGCTACTGTCCCCTCTAACCCAGCGCTTCATAATTGGCTCAACAGCTTCAATATGGAAGGTGGCATTTGGCCCGGTCCGCGGCGCTCTGATGGAGTGTTGAATTTAATGACGGTCATTAAACACGGGCCGGTCTGCATTCCCAGCAGGCAGCGGCTCTGTAAAGCCTTTATTAATTAATACTGCTCCTGGGAGGTCTGCCATTCATAAGAGCCTCTTTGATATCTCTCATCTCCCCGGTTAAAGTCTGCCCTTTGGTGGCTGTTTTATCTCCCAACTACTGCTGGCCCTTAACATTTTCCTTCTCACAAAAACCCGTCACAGCACGAGCACGAAAAGGCCATATTGACATTGACACGAAGTGACATTACACTCGGGAACATACGTTTGGTGAATTGGGAATGTTCTCGTTCTGTTCTGTATGAAGCATCAAATGGGTAAAAGAAGGTGTTTTATGTGGTAAACAGTATTTTATTTTCCTCTACAGTCCCTCGCTCTTGCACAGACTGCTTCACCTGTGTGACGGCCTGCAGGTCATGCGTCCTGAGCTGGCCAAGAGGATTCTTGCTGAGAAATACAGTTTGGCAGCGACCTGGAGGAGAGGTGGGTGTATATATGTCTTCTCTTCAGTCTGAGTCTAGATTTTTGCATTTAGGTGCATTTATGCACATCTTCTGCTATTAGTAGTAAGTAGTCGACCAAATATTGTTTTTATTTTTTAAATGGCCAATATGGATGTATACATACACAGACTAATGTTCAGAAGTTTAGGAAAGATAAGATAAAAAAAAAAAATTAAATACAGTAAAAATTGTGTAAATTGTTTAAAAAAGAAAGAAAAATAACTGTCCTAATTTAATATATTGTAAAATGTAATTTATTCATGTGATCAAAGCTGAATTTTCAGCAGCATTACTCCAGTCTTCAGTGTCACATGATCCTTCAGAAATCATAATATCATGATTTGCTGCTCAAGAAACATTTCTGATTATCATTGATGAAATAAATTTTTTTGTGTGTGAAAACAAAGTAAAAAAAAAGTTTTTGGGGGGGTGGGTTATTTGATGAAATGGAAACAGCATTTATATGAAATATAAATATTTTAAGATAATTGTCTTTAATGTAATTACTTATGATTTTTAACAGGTCTTTGCTAAAAAAAAAAAGTATTACGCTATAACATTTGGTTTTAAAATGGCATACAGAGAATAATGATCGCAAATGAGATGTACAAAAAATTGTGGGAATTTAATGCACACATTTTTACACAATGTTTACTCGTTTATAATGTTTACTCATTAAAAACAAATTTCACTGGGCACAAATTTGATATTGATACCACAGGGAAAAACTGCCATTTAGATTATTTTCAATATTATCTCATAATTTGGCAGCATGTATATTAGGCTGCTGTCCCTTTAAGACCTGACTCACGGACCCATTATAGTTACTCATGCGTTTTCTTTCTCAACTGTTTACATTCACTTTAAAACACAACTGACTGTAGGATACAATTATGTTTGGAGAATAAATGTACTGTTTTGTCAATCCGAAAGAGAAAATAAAAAGTGTCAATCATAAAAAACACACGATAACTGACTTTTACGTGAATACTCGCCAAGACCGGCATTTTGACATTTTGTGTGTATTTGACTGTTTAAGTGCAATAAGCAGCGGGGGGAAAAAAGTCAATTTAGTACTGAGAGGAGGTTTTATGTGCGTGCATTTTGGGTGTGAGCAGAAAGTCTGTGGGAATGAGTAAAATTATGCCACGCCGAAATTCCAAGCCCTGTAACACCAACAATGTTCATCCAGAGCAAATTAAACGAGTGAGGGAGTTTGTGTGATCATGAGGGAGCGAGAAAGCACAGCTGGAATCGTGTGTCTATTCTGCCAAAAATTTGTATTGGAAGTGTTCTAGATATTTCAGTATCGATATAAAAACGATATCACTAAATTGCACTTAGTTTATTATTTCAGATGCCTTTTCAAAAGACAATTGAAAAATGTATATATTATATATAAAATTCAACCTGCCAAAGTGGCTAGTAGGAGTGACTGGATTACGCATTTGGTGGATTGCCGGGTGTTAATGTCAAGCCCTGCTTTATTTTATTTTATTGAAAACGCTGTGTGTAGATCAAAACCGGGGAAGAGGCTACCACTTCTGTTTCTTACTCTGCAAAACTCATCTGTTTCCAGGAGAGGACGTGTTCCAGGTCAGAGGTCAGAACGGGTTGCTGTTGAACTCCATGACCCCTGTACCTGTGTTGGCTGGAGAGGAGCAGATCCAGAGCACTGCTGATCAGGCTCTGGAGACCTTCTACCCCATCGCGCCCACCATCGACCTGCAGCGCACACACATCTACCAGGAGAAGAACGACACAGGTCAGCCGCTGGCTTCATTCGCACTCACTCACAGCGAGTTCCTGAAACAAAGCGACTGGAACGCATTAATTACAGCTGTCAATCAGTCAGTGTTCCTGTGTTTAAATCATGCCTAGTTTGAGATCATGTCCACGTTATGGGAATAAGAAGTATTGGCTGTTCATTGCTTGTTTCCTTTCGCCAGGTTTCAGAGAGGGCTATCCGTACCCTCATGCCCACACTCTCTTCCTGATGGAGATGGGAAACACCCCAAAGCTCTTCCCTGAGCAGCTCCGTGCCAAGATGGTAATGTTCGCCTTTGGAAACGCGCTGGCCCGAGCACAGGCCCTGTATGGGGTAAGATCCTTACATCTTTAAAAGATTCATTAGAACTATTGATTAGGGCTGGACAAAATATTGAGTGTTTACGATGTACACCACTGTTTTTTTATTATATTTATTTTAGAATTATATATTGAATAATTTAGAATTATATATATATATTTAAAGTAAATACTATTATTCGGCAAGGATGCATTAAGCTGACCAAAAGTTACCAAGATTGTACAGTTGTAAAAAATAATAATAATAATAATTAGGTCAAAGAAATGCTGTTCTTTTGTACTTTTGTACTTTTTCATCAAAGAAGAAAAAAACGGAATCATTCCACAGAGCCGTGTAATAATATTATATAATATTAATTGCAAGTTCAAACTGTTTCAGTGAATTGACTGAAAACTGGTTCAGCAAATAGTTTTCAGCATTACTAAAATATGTTTTCAGAAATCTCAAAATGGCATTTTTATTAGTTAAAAATGCGTGTAGCTAAATAGTGTCGTTTGTTACTGTTTGGTTATATTGGTGCATAAATAAACATATTTCTAGATCACCCATCCTTGTGTTTATTAGAGAAAAACATGTCAATGATATTCCTTGATTGTTTACTGTACTTACTCCTTGCATTAATTGACATTACTTGAGTTTGTCAATAATAACAAAGCAAAAAAGGAAGTTTACAGACAGATGTCCTCTGGTCTTCCTGCAGAAAGAGCCCAGAGTTCTGGAGAAGCCCATCGTGGTGCAGAGTGTGGCCACTAACGGCCGTCTCTTCCAGTTCGTGGTGTTTCAGCTCAACACCACTGACCTGCAGTCCGACAGCGGAGTGAAGAATCTGGTGTGGGTGGACGAGGACCAGCCTCTCTACGGGTTTGCCAAGGTCTGGCCTTTTATCAAGAAGAAAGTCGTCAAGGTAAATATACGAGTTCGTTCAGATACATTTACTTTGTCCATCAAAATAGCATTATATGGACTTCCAACGGTTTTGAAGAGATCAGAGGTTAAAATGTATTTTAACACTATTCTTCAGCAGTACAAGCACAACCTTTTGTTGTGTTCTCACCATTTCTTGAACTGTGCAGTTTGATGCAGGTCAGTGTGTTATGTGGCCATACAGTTTTTATCATGTTGTAGAGAAATTACACCGTTAAAACATCACGTCTGACACGTAAGAGAGGTATAACATAAAACAAGTTACCACTGCAAAACATCCTGGTAGGTCGGGTTGATCAACTTGTTATTTTTTACTGTCATTATCAGACTTGGACTTACATTAATACATGAAAACTGCCAAAGTTACAGGAGTGTTCATGAAGCCTCTGGAACCTTTTTCCTTTTTCCATTACATTACATTTCCAACACATGCTCTAAGTGGTAGACCAATCACAACAGACTGGGGCCGGCTGACTAATCAGAGCAGACTGTGCTTTTCTAAAGGCGAAAGAAAGAAACTAAAACCATTTAGTCCACTTAGGTGAAAACAGGTGCTGCAAGAATGTACATTATAAGAATAATTTTTTTTAACATTAAATCCTGTAAAGTTATTTTAGTAGATCCCCTGAACAACGTTATGAACCTTTAAATGGGCAAAATAGAGGCCCTTTAATACTTTTATTCAGCAAGGATGCTGATTGTGTCAGTAAAGACATTTACAGTGTTACAAAATATTTCAAATAACTGCTATTCTTTTGAACTTTCTATTCATCAACTAATCCTGAAAAAAATGTGTCATGGTTTATACAAAAATATTAAGCAGCTCAACTGTTTTCAACATTGGTAATAATAATAAATGTTTCCTAAGCTGTAAATCAACATATTAGAGTGATTTCTGAAGGATCATGTGACACTGAAGACTGGAATAATGATCATCACAGGAATAACTTAAATTTTAAAATATATTCAAATAGAAAACATTTATTTTAAATTGCAATATTATTTCACAATATTACTGTTTTTACTGTATTTTTTACTGTATTTTGATCAAATAAATGCAGCCTTGGTGAGCAGAAGAGTCATCCGTCAAAAACTGTGTGGCCTCTCCATCAAAAATGTGAACTTCAGTTAATGCCAAGTTTCTTATTTTTGGTTAAACATTGAGTTATGTATTTGTTTTGACTGTCTTCGGCGAGTTGTGCTGTGCACTGCAGAAAGCCTCCATTTATTTTGGTTTACAAAGAAACATTACCTGCTTTGAAAGTCCTGACCAATACTTGGAATGCTGTGGTCAACAAATCCGAATTCCAGTAATTGAGTTGTGAAATATAAGAAAGTGGTGTGAAGTTTTCTGTTTTGTGTGACCTCAGTCGTTATTGTTGGTTTGCTGACTGAACATGTCGTGCTCTTCATTTGTAGGTCCCTGCTGGTTTGTCAGGATATCAGCCTAACACTTTCAAGAAGTTCCTGGCGCTCTACCTACATGGAGCAGCGTGAACAGACCAAAGCACCTCTGCCAAAATTATCACCACACTTCAATATCTCATTAAAATCCCATAAATGGAAAATAAATAACTCTGAATAAAATGTTGTGAATTAAGTCTAAACATGACTGTTCCTTTGAATGTCTCATATCTAATATTGATATATGTTTATTTGCAGAAGACATGAAACCGAAACACGAGTGGTATGAACTGAAAAATAATTTAATCATAAAAATTACACAAGTCATTTTACTGCGTCTTCCAAAGAACATAATGTACATCGTAAAGGCTAAACAACATGGTGTAACAGGGTCACGAGTGGCCATAGAGCATCATGACAGACTAGAGAAAACTTTAAAAGATATATAGTCAAATAACTGTCCTTTGGGTGTTTGCCGCACGTCTTCAACTGTGCCTAAAAGCAAACAGCAATGGGTCAGAAACACAATATAACAGCACAAAGACAATGAAAACTAAGCCAGTGTGAAAAGATGCAGTGTTATATGATAAAGTGTTGTTGCGTTTGGCTGAACTGCCATCCAAAAATAATCTCACGTCATCTGAGGTTACCATTAAAAAGTGGAAAATGCCATGAATGTCTCATTACAAAAGGCTTCTGCAGTAAAATCTACTGTTATAAAACAACAAGACATGAAACCAAAGAAAACAAAATGTTAATTTAGCTAACAATCCATTGCATTCCCAAGTATGCGATGAAAGGAAGGACAGCAGATTTGCTTGCGATTCCCATTGGTGCATATCATCAAATCCGCTGTAGCCAAAACTGTTCCTCTGGATTAAGTCATTTTCAAGGAAGCCATTACAGTGCGATGAACTTGTTGCGAAGCTTTTTAAGAGATCAGAGACTAGATCCTAAAATACTCTAATGGAATGTTACACAGACGCTGTAGAAGAAGCACATGGTATTCTGCACTACATCCACAGTGTGAATATCGTCACGGTCCCGACGGTTTGACATCCATCTAACAAAAAGAGGCAAATTTATCTCGGTCTTGTCCTGTGTGGGCTTCTATGTTAAAATGATACGAAAATATTAAAGTGGTTTAAAATGAGGGAGCTCCCATCTCAGACAGGTCCTTCCTGGAAAGCAGATTTCATCTGTCCGTGCTGAAATCAGGAGCATGCACCTCATCCAGAGCTGCGGTGGGATTTGGTTCTCGTAGATGTGTGAGATTAGACTCACTCTGGTCCCTGGTCTTTGAGACACCTACATATGGCGTCTTGGAGCTGAAGCTCGTCCTTCACACACTCATTGTCATCGTCGGCGAGTACTGAAGAGAGATAAGAACCATTGATTTAGACAGAAGCCCATAAATTCATCGTTATCATGTCATGTGTTCGTGTGTGCTGGCGCTCACGCTTTCATTTTGGAACGAGTGAAGGAAGCTTCCACCCAGTTCACTGTCGTCTCGTGGCGTTCCTGGTGGGTTACTCATGCCACTCAGGTTATTAGGGGAGTTCTGAGATTGTAAAGAACAAACACCAAGATGTCAGTCGGTGGTATCCGTCATTATAAAACGGATTGTTCCGATCCTTCATAATGATCAAAGCCGTTGTAAAACACTCTATAAACAAACACGTGTGACCTCATTACATCAGTATAACTGTTCTTTGTTTTGCTTGGCAACCATTCTGCTGTATGTCTGAGATGGAATGTTTTTTTTTTAGGATAAAATGTGTAATTATAGGCATTTGACATATTTAAAAGCCATCATTACCGAGATTAAGTAGGCCTAAATGATGAGTCTTGAGTTTTGTTTAGAATTTTTTTTGTCAATTACATAGCACAAACAACCTGTAATTTATATAAACTTTACACAAAGCCATTATACAGGATTTCCACACCTTTTGACTAATGAATGTCCAGTATTTTTTTAATCATTGCGATTGCATTCACAAAGAGCATTTTCTCTGGGACTAAATATTTCAGAAATGAGCAGAAAAATGTATACTTCCATTTTCTAAATGTTTTTGAAAGAAGTCTATTATTCTCACTACATAAAAAATATAATATATAATATATTTTAAAATGTCATTTATTCCTGTGGTCAAAGCTGAATTTTCAGCATCATTACTCCAGTCTTCAGTGTCACATGATCCTCCAGAAATCATTCTAATATGATGATTTGCTGCTCAAGAAACATTTATTTTTTATTATTATTAATGTTAAAAACAGTTGTGCTGCTTAATATTTTTGTGGAAACATCATGTCTTTACTGTCACTTTTAATCAATTTAATGCATCCTTGCTGAATAAAATATTACTTTATTTTTTAAATAAAGAAAACCTCACTCATTAGTGAATATATTCTACATAGAAATTCCCAAGACTTAATATTTTATAATATTCCCTGATTTTTTCAAGCCTAGAAATGACTAATTTAAAATGACCTGATATTTCCATGTTTTCCATAATAAAAATAATTATATCAATATATATAATAATAACACAGTTGATTTTTTTTTAACTATTAAAAGACTTAAGCACTTTTTATTTAAAGTGAAACAATTTGTTAAAACTAAAATAACTTTAACTATGTTCATGTTTAGTTTAAAAATCCATTACAATACAATACTTGCATTGGAAGTTTTGAAATTGTAAGATCAACCTATGCCAGAGCCCTCATTAAAGTTCAGTCTCAGACATATTCTAACACGAACAGACATGCTGTGCTAGTTTTCAGATCATTTCGACAGAAATAATAGGTCTAAATAATAGGTTGAATAATACCTTAGGGAGTCCATCTATGTCACCCGAACCTGTGAGAAAAGTAAAAATGAATAATTTGCAGATCTTTAGATCACACGATGTTCACTGATCTAATTGGGAGGGCAACAAAAACAAGCAATGTTTTGAAAAATTGATGTAGTTGCCATGGTGAATCGTGTTTTACCTAATGAGCCATTCATGTGATGCGGCTCCAGTCCTCCCATTGGGCCGTCTGACCCTGGACCCATAGGAAACTACAAACACAGACAAGAGAGCATTTACGGGGAGATCAAACACACAATCCACGCAGCACACAGGAACATCAGGAGCAGTGGAGTAACTCACACCAGATCGGTTTCCTCCTGGTGGGACTGAGTTTATCAACGTGTAGAGGTTTTCACCCGAGTTAGTGGAGTCTGTCAACACAGAGGGGGAAGTCACCATGAAACTGTTCTCACATCACGTGGCCAGCATTTGGGTCTTAAAGGGCCAGTGATGTTGGCAGTAGACCGAGATGTGAATGAGATAAGCCATTACCTGCTGGACTTGGCATGATGGGTGTTCCTGGAGGACATCCGCCGCCTCCTGCTCCTCCTGGAGGACCCTGTGAAAGCAGGACAGCAGAAACTGAAGCCTTCATGACAGACAATATCATAAAACAAGGAAAAAGAAACGCTCAGTTACCACGTATGTTCCTGGGGATGACGAGGAATATGGGATCTGTGAAGCCAAACGTTTATTTGTCAGCCAGGTTTGCCAGATATCATCACTAATTCATTCTCTATATTATAACATGAGCTGAAGTATCTTACCGTGTTTCCATTATTAGGATTAGGCCACAGTCTGCCTGCTCCTGCTCCCCTGTACAGAGACACACAGCAGTTTATAACACCGTCTCTGGTGTGTATCAGACTGAGTGTACAAGTTGAAATAAAACTACAGAAAATGATTTCACTGATGATCTTTGCAGCTCTGTGCCACTAGAGTTCAAGTGTTTGCGTGTTTTTATATAAAGCCATTTATGTAATAAAGTGACACTTCCAAATCAAAGGATTTGCCTCTGAAGTTCACAGTTAAATATTTAGTAAAGAATTGTAAAAACATGGTAAAGGTTTAAACTGGAAGTGTGCGTTTTTTTTAATGTTAACCATATAAAGCCAACTGTATCATCATAGAAAATTTCGAAGGCCTCCAAATGATCATAACTTTGCTGTCTGTCATCTGATTGATATTTTATACCTTTTAGCAAGTAAAAGGCCTTTTAGTTTAAAAATGTCCAGCTGCAGGTTCATATGTCTTTTTGATGAAAAATCTTTACTGATTTTTATAGGGTAAATGTAAGATTGTTAATAAAATAAAAAAATGAACACTTACTGGGACTGAATCAACTTAGTTTTATATGATTATCCATAATCATGTCAAATATGATACATCAGGTTTTTGAGGAATGCTTTTTTGTAAAATTTCTCAACCATCACTATTGCATTGCATTATATGTTTTGCCCCTACAATAAATACTACAGAGCTTTGATTATAAAACTAAGCATTTAAATATCATCTTACTAAGAGCTATAGAGTGAAAACTGATAATTGTATGTGTTTTCTGCAAGTAGTCTGCTATAAGGATCTCACTGATTTACATTACAAGTAATTTCATTTTTTGCTCAGTTTGGCCCTCTAGATTCCTCTTTGAATATGAGATCCATATTCTCACTAAATCATACTCTATGAGCAATGGTGTATCCAATATGATCCTCAACAAAAAACTTTTTTTAGATTTCGTTTTTTAAATATTTTGACTTAAGGTTTAATAAAATGTTCCATAAAAAAAAAAAAAAGATTTTTCCAGACATGTCAGGCTTTACAGGGTTAAATACTTCCTCCATTCCAAGTTTAATATGCAGAGACAACATAACCAAAGTAATCTTTATGTTAATCCTCCTTATAATGTTTTGATTGCACCCAGAGACACTTTTCTGTTTGTTTGAGCATCCTGACCAGTCCGACACAGAGACATACACATGAAATCCCACAAATGCGATAGACTGGGAAAGTCCTTACATGTTCACGCCTGGCATTCCAGGGCCCATGGAGTTTGGAGGCCTCATTCCTCCGCCATAGTTCTGTAATGATAACCAAGGATCAGACTACGATGCCCAGCACCCGAGAGGACACCACGAGAGAGAAGAGAACAAGGACACGGTTAGTTTAGAGGAAAACAGGCTGAACATAACAAGGATTATGGCTGATATGAAAGAAGATTAATGCTGTAGTAAAGACTGTGAACGTGTGGATGCCGTACAAACACTGAATGAGGACTGACTCAAGTTCAGAACACAAGAAATTCATTCAAATAATTGGTGTACGAGTAGGGTTGGGTGATATATATCGAATATTGGCAATATTTTCACAAATGATTTTGCTGCCAATTCTAGTTGTGTACTTATTATAGCAATTACAATAACAGGGTAATAACTAGGTACTAACCCTGAACCTACCCCTAAACCTAACCTTAACCCATGTAGTTGCCTTATATAAACCAGTACTTTATTAGGTAAGTACACTGCAAGTACACATTGTAAAATAAAGTGCAACCTAAATTTAAGTAGAAAAAATGCTATTAGAGTTGGTAGGAAAGAGTCGATTTCAATGAATCGATTCAAAACTCTGATTCAACAATGCACTTGCATCATTCCTCAAAAATATTATAACTATATTTAAACGTTTAGACACATGGGAAATAGAAATCATGCCTTGATTTATTTTTACTAACTTTTTACTGTATTTGACTGTTTTCAAAAAAATTTAAAAGAAACGTACCGACCCTAAACTTTTGAACAGTAGTATAGTGTATTATGTTCATCTAGGCTGCATTTATTTGATCAAAATACAGTACAAACCGTAATATTGTGATATATTATTATAATTTAAAAGAGATGTTATCTATCGGAATATATTATAAAATGTAATTTATTCTTTACTGAATAAAATGATTAATTAATATATTAATTATAAATAAAATTATATATATATATATATATATATATATATATATATATATAATATTTAACATTAAATGGTGAGGTAAAAAATATTGAGATATAGTTGTTTTAACTATATCACCCAGTCCTAGTGGTGAGCAACTCATTGATGGGGTCTAGGGCAACGATATTCAGGTTTTTGTGAATGACAGTATTAGATCCAGACCTGTAGTCCCGGTCCCATTGGGCCCATTCCTCGAGGAACGTTCATTCTCTGCATGGTTGCCAAGTTTGGATGGCCTGAGCAAATAATAACATCATTAAAAATTAAAAATTTAACAGACATGCACTTCAAAATAAAAAATCGATGAAATGACAATGCTGAATTTGCACTTGCAGAGAAGTTGCCCATCAACAAACACTGATCTCATTAGTCTCTTACCTGTTGGTCGTGTAGGGTCCATCATGTTTGGAGGCAAAGGCTGCCCACCGGGAGGCTAAAGAAACAGAGACAGTCAGGTGCCAAAAGAAGTCAGAGTAAATCAACTCTGTTGTTTGAAACATTTTTAATGCGACTTACCGGGTTACCCATTCTGATGGGCGGCCGAGGTCCTCCAGCATAGCGAGGAGACATAAAAGGCTGGAGAAACAGTGACATACAGTTTTAGCAATGTAACCTATACAAAAGCTGACAGGGAGAAGGGGGGTGGGGGGGGGACGTGTGCCTAACCGATAACAGCAGAGAGAACGTGTGTGCTGTTACCTGTCCGTGCGCCCCCATCATGTTAGAGTTTGGAGGTAGCTGAGCGTGAGGGGAGGCTTGGGAACCAGGTGGTCCCTGCAGAGAGGGCAGGTGGGGGGAGCAAGTGGAGGTTGCCATAGTACCAGCAACGAAATGCCAAGAGAAAGACAGAGCAAAGTCAAAGACAGGACAGGTGAAAGCGACAGGTGCAGCAGATCCAGAGAACAGAGCCGAGGGTAAAGCTCAGAACTAGCTTGATGTGGAGCTGATATCAGTTTTGCTTTAAGACCCAATTATACTGGAAAGCAAGTGACGACCCCACAATAATCAAGTGGCACCAAACTGCAAATATACTTATTAATTGATGAATATTATAAAAATTATTCATGGTATTAATCAATTAATAAATGACAGTTTTTGACATCAACAACACAATGTATAGACATTTATAATGTCACAAAAGATTTCTATTACAAATAAATGCTGTTCTTTTGAATTTTCTGTTCATCAAAAAATAGAAATTGAAAAAAATCTATTTCGGTTTCCACAAAAATATTAAGCAGCACAACCGGTTTTAAAATTGATAAAAATAAGAAATGTTTCTTGAGCATCAAATCAGCATATAGACTGATTTCTGAAGGATCATGTGACACTGAAGACTGGAGTAATGGCACTTTTTTTAAAACTAAATTACTTGCAGCCTTCTGTCTAAACATAAAAAAAAACCCTACTATTCCCAAACTTTTGAATAAATATGCTTACACCACAGCATTGCTGAAATCATTCTTGATTCTGATTGGTTGACAGACATTGCAACGTGTTGATTAATTGCCTCTAACTCATTTTCTATATGTAATTTTTCTTATAGAAAATCACTAAAGAGATAAGTCTTTTTAAATTTAAAAATCAATTTGCAATTGAGAGATTTTTTTTCCTTGAAGACAAAATTCAAGTTGTAATATGTTATGCAATTTTGCGTAAATTTCGAATTATTTTTTTTTTTTTTTACAGAAAAACAAAAGAATAATGATAAAGAATATGTTTTATAGTGTAAAAATGATCATCAATGTCACCACTAGAGGGCAATGGGGTTTAAGGGTAGTCAAAACATCCTCAAAAGGCACTTAACGGTTTCTCAAGTTTTCCTGCATACCCACTGATGCATGTTTCAAGACTTGCATAAACCAGTTCTATGTTCTGCAATCTCAGTCTCTGAGAATCCGTTCCCTTAAAGCCCTCGAAGAGTCATGACTCCATCTGGTCTGAGAAAGAGTTCTCCAAATGCTTCCTTCCATACGGTCATAATAAACATCATATCATCCATAAATCTTTTCCAAGAACTCATTAAGATATTTTGTCGAGTCACCCTCTCTGAAAACTCCCGAGTGATAAAGCGTTAACTCCGCTGCAACACATTTAGCAGGGCTACTCAGCAGGGCAACAGCGAGCCTGCTCTCAGAGTGGAGAATGAACATAACCCTGCCTTGCCATTAGCGGCTAATGGTCGCAATCAGACCGGTTCCCTGCAGACACTGGGCTTGGCAGATGACCAGAGACCGTGGCATAATGGTTCCTCTGTGAACCGCCGGCACATGTCTGTGCACCTGAGGGCTGCTAGTTCGATGGTTACAGATGGTTACGGATGGTTTATGGAGAAGGGCTTAGGAGAAGCGACCCACCTGAAAGAATCCGGGGGGCATGGGGCCACCTGGCATCCCGTCACCGGGGGGCATGTTGCCTAGGACTGGACTCGGTGCTGCAGCAGCGCTCTGTGATGACAGGGGGAAAAACACGTCACGTTTATTATTTAAAGAAAATACTTTTATTCAGCAAGGATGCATATAATAGATCAAATGTGACAGTAAAAAATTTTTTTATTTCAAATAAATGCTGTTCTTTTGAACTTTCTATTCAAAGAATCCTGGAAAAAAGTTTCCACAAAAATATTAAGCAGCACAACTTTTTTCAACATTGATGATAATAAGAAATGTTTCTTTGAGCATCAAATCAGCATATGAGAATGATTTCTGAAGGATCATGTGACACTGAAGACTGGAGTAATGATGCTGAAAATTCAGATTTGCATCACAGGAATAGATTTCATGTTAAAACATTAAAATATAAAAAACAGTCATGTTTAATTGTAATAATATTTCACAATATTACTGTTTATACTGTAAACGTTAGTACGGCTGTGTAAATGGAATGCCAATGTGTATCATTCAATTCCGGAGAAACATCAGCTTTGACTGGAATGTATTCTGAACAATCACAGATACAGATTTGCTGATATATTAGTAGGTCCGACATTTCAAAATCAGAGGTTCAGAGGTTTAGTTTTTCTAGTTCCTAATTGAGGTTTCATGGGGGACATTACATAATTCAAACATAGCTGCACAGATATCAACGAGTCATGGCACGATCTCAGAATTCCCCTTTAATCTAATTACAGTATTTAAAAAAATGTGAACTTCAACCTAAACAGATTTATTTGAAGAAGAATCACTTTGAATGCATTTTAATGCCAAATTAGGCATAGAAATGTTTTTCACAAAACACATATTTAGGGTCATGCTATAATTTTCAAAGCAAACCTGTAGTTTATACTACATTAAAGCTGCAGTCGGCAAGTCTGGGAGATTGGGTCGATTAGCCAAAATTTTGAATGTTTACAACTCTCATGCCCCTCCCCACTACCAGCGAGCACCCTCCCATCGAGGTCGTGCTCGTCAGTGCGTCACTGTGCGTGTGTACCTGATTTTCTGTGAACGCGTCCGTCTCTTCAGCATCTATCAACACCATGGACTCGGAGGTAAGCTGCCCTGGCTAATCTATCCATAGATAGCAATAACCGAGGAATTGGAAGCTTGTTAGTAGATTTTCTCTCCGCCATCACGCTTCATGCAATCTCCAGGCGAACTTCAGGCATGGCGTGTGCATGTGATATTAACGTGCGCGAGTGAGGGGGGATCTGTGGCGTGTGCACGACCTGTGATTGACAGTCAGATCTCACACCCCCCTGCGCTGATTGGACCCGATGATCCGGGAGCGGTGGATTTTTGCAAAACAAATAACACGCTCCAGGTGGAGTTAGAAGCTCGGGTTTTTTTCTAAAACCACCTTATTTATGTTGTTCTGTCGGATTATAGTGTCAATTTCACTGAATATGATAAAAAGAAATTTGCCGACGGCAGCTTTAAACATTCAAAAGTTTCAAAACAGTTCAAAAGTTTGGAGTCATTTATTTTAAAATAAATGAACACTTTTATTCAACAAGGAGGATGCATTAAATTGATCAAAATTGGCA
Source organism: Leuciscus leuciscus (assembly GCF_965113295.1). Lineage (NCBI taxonomy): Eukaryota > Metazoa > Chordata > Actinopteri > Cypriniformes > Leuciscidae > Leuciscus > Leuciscus leuciscus. The sequence continues at coordinate 20,584,343 of NC_138730.1, read as the reverse complement.
GTAAAGACATTTCTAGTCACAAATGATTTCTATTTCAAATAAAGGCTTTTGAACTTTCTATTCATCAATGAATCCTGAAAGAAAATGGTATCACGGTCTCTACAAAAATATTAAGCACCACTGTTTTCAACATTGATAAGAATAATAAATGTTTCTTGAGCATCAAATCATCATATTAAGAGTGATTTCTGAAGGATCATGTGACACTGAAGACTGGATGTAATGATGCTGAAAATTCAGCTTTGCCATCACTGATTTTACAATACATATTACAATAGAAAACAGTTGTTTTAAATGGTAAAATAATAATAACATTTTACAATATAACAGTTTTACTCTATTTTTGATCAAATAAATGCAGCCTTGGTGAGCTTAAGAAACTTTTCAAAAACATTAAAAAAAAATCATACCGACCTCAAACTTTCGAATGATAGTCTGACATTATCTCTACATGATCTAAACTTCTGTCTAATCATTTTGCACAATGTGTTGTCTTTTGCATTTTTGAAAGTGCCACCACTTTACTGCTTTACTATATGTGGTACATCTGATTTCACAGTTAGCCGCCCCTAAATGTCGTGTAAAACTGAGGTTGGCCACTTAAGTCAATCAGACGGTTCTTTGTGGACTAGGCTTTATGTCGATTGTCAAAAGTTTGACTGAGTGACACTTGAGCAGAATATGTCAAGAGCTGCATTAATGTGGCATTAACCCTGAGAAAAAGATGCATCGTTGGCCATCACTCGCTCTCCGTCTTTCACGGAGTTGGTCAATCTCACAAGTTCAGTCTTTTGCGCTGTTATAGCAGCTCTGGGTCAGCGGGTGAAAGCTGATTACAACAAAGGTCAGGACTTAAGAGACTTACGACAGGTGAGGCGAAATCTTACTCAGAAATCCCTCTAAGCAGATCATCTTGATACAGCTGCTCCGATTGGACAGTGAAGATAACGCCGAAACGCTTCAAAATAACAAACTCACATTGAATTATCCCTGCCTGAAACTGATCTTTATAGCACACTGCTGCATCGAGCCTTCAAATCAACATCTAATCGAGAGTCTAACAGTTACAACGGCCACCGACTGTATTTAGTGAGACGCCTCATATATTACAATCACTTTCTGTGATGCAAACAGCTTATCAAGATCCTCTCAGCTCTGGGAGTACAGAAAGACAGACATCTCTCTACATCCTCACGTGGGACTCTCTAAACACTTACACGGATTGCAGTCACAGTTTATCGACACTTCGCAATCCTCTCAGACCCCTGACTCAGGCCAGAGGGACAGAATTTAGGGCATTTTCCTCAGCAGTCCAAACTAATCTCCTTTGTGAACACTGTTGTCCTCTCTGTGACCAAATACCACAAACAGAGATTAACCGACGAGATAAACAAACTCCAAAAGAGTCGAGTCCTAAAACGGCATCAGGCTGGACAAGTGAAGGATCTGTGGATCAATACCCAAATCCAGACAAACACGAGACAGAGAGTCTGATGTTTAGAAGTACATTTATTCCTTAAAAGACTGAAAATTCAATATTTAACCACAATCAAGTTCTGGAGTAAAACTGCCTGTAAGAAAAGCATTTGCCAATGGATTTTGACAGAGAAAGAGAGATGTCTATGCAAAACAACCCAGCTAAACCAACAAATGGTTTAAGGAATACACTGCAAGAAATTATCATTTTAACTTTTTGTGATTTCCGGTGCTATACAGAGAAAAACTGTAATAGATACTATAACATTTCATGTAATTTTACAGTAAAATACTGTAAAAAGGAAAAAGAACAGTAAAGTGACATTCCCAGATTTCACTGTGTGACGCTTCACATTTGATGTTTTTTCATTTTAACAATTATGTTAGATCTTAGATTTTTGTTATCAGTTATGTACATTAGGGTTTTATGTTACATGTTATATTGTTAAATGCTTGTTTATTGCATTATTTTAGTGTTGTTACCATGATGGTGTTTTGTATCTGTGTGCATGACAATGTATGCAGTTTCTAATATAGTTATACTAATATATTAGTATTACTATATTATTTCCCTCAGCTTGTGGAAAAGCTGCTTTCATTCATCATGTGGTTTTCTCTTTACCAGCAGTGTTATTATGGTGTCTACAAAATATTTGTAGACATTTAATGGCATCTTATGGGTTTAGTAATAAAATCTGTGTTCTAAAGAGAGGGTGTTCTTTAAAGGGGTGGTTCGGGATTTTTGACATTTTTTACCTCATTTTTAAGTCAGCCTGGTTGTTATTCATCAGTGGAGACATTTTTTAAAAAAAATTATCCAGTCCTTATATTTGGATAGTTAGCCGATGCTAGGCTAGCGCGAGTCAATGGTATATGTTAGCCAGCCATTAAAAACCGTTTTACCCACTCCACAGTGCACCAAACGCAAATCAATTATAACACTAGACTATCGATGTATATGTCCGTTGAGAGAATAATGTTAGAAATCAAACTTACCTTTCATCACATTGCATTAGTTATAATTTGTTCCCTGTAATCATAAGCCTTGTCTACAGCAGCAGCGGAGTGATATTGATTACCTAGGCAACCGAGTGAGCCGGTACACACATGACGCAAGTGTATTTACCTGCCGCTGGTACACTGATTACAGTGCGCTTCTGTTCTGTGTTTACTTTTTGCCGCATTACTAACCGGAGCAAAGTAAAATTCCGCAGCTGCTGAGAAACTAGTTCCTTTGGGATCATTGAGATGAAAGGTAAGTTTGATTTCTAACATTATTCTCTCAACGGACATTTGCATCGATAGTCTAGTGTTATAATTGATTTGCGTTTGGTGCACTGTGGAGTGGGTAAAACGGTTTTTAATGGCTGGCTAACACATATACCATTGACTCGCGCTAGCCTAGCATCGGCTAACTATCCAAATATAAGGACTGGATAATTTTGAAAAAAAAAATGTCTCCACTGATGAATAACAACCAGGCTGACTTAAAAATGAGGTCCGATGTCAAAAATCCCGAACCACCCCTTTAATGCTTTAATGTCTATTGATATAGTTTTAATCAGTGTTGGGGAAAAGTTTTAAAAGCTTTTAAAAGTAATGCATTACAAAATTGCATTACTCCCCCAAAAAGTAACTAATTGCGTTACTTAGTTACTTTTTATGAAAAAAAAAATTATGATGTGAATGGATCAATTTGCAGGTTTGAACTTGCAACTTTTTTAGGTTAAATCATTCCTTGACCTTACTTTGCAGATCATCTGACTGACTATCACAGAGTTGACAATATTATCATGGATCATGAAAATAACAGACTGACAGACAGTAAAGAACTCGCACTGACTGCCAAGTAAACAACAAAACTAAATATGAAATTATTGATTTGTGCAGTTCGAATTGATCATTCATTTAAATTTAGCCAAGAAATGAAGACATTATGGATTTCAAAAAAGTTCCTAATGTAATATTTAAAAGTTGACTAAATGATATACAGAACAAGTCTTGATCACTGCTCTCCCCATGGCAGATAACTGACTTCCTGAGTCAATCTCACTTATCAGTCCATCACAAGCCCCAGTGGGGATCTCAGTCCACGCCTATGGCAACACCCATCAGATTAAACCACCAGTCAACTGCCGAGCGTCCTCGCTTTCCTGCTTCTAGTCATTCTCACATGGATGTGATGGTCATAATATTGCCTTCTAACGTTCTGTCTAACTAAGCGTCTGATATGAGTGTGATAGAGCTCAGGCGACACACATTAGGATGGCACTTGAGACAGCAGGCCTGCACCACAGACAGGGAACACCGCTCTTCACATTCTGCCAGCATCATTACACGAAAATCCTGGTCTGGCTCTGACCTCAGTACACAAAAGATCCATCTGGCTAGATGATAGGGAAAGTTAATATATTCATGTGATCCCAGGCTAAGAAGTACTCGATCGCCTTGGTGGCACGTACGTAGGATATTTGAAAAGATGAGTGAGCTCAAGTGGTAAAGCCCGAAGACTCTGTGACCTTGAGAAATATATCACAGCATAGCTATGGGTTAATGATACAGCACTTGTATGCTGTGTAACACAGGAAGCATACGTAAGATGTGGAAGCACTGGAAAGGTTCAGTGGACATGGGAATGTGCACATACCAGTCGCAATACCAGGAATACCACTTTCACAATCTCTTATTTCACCATTCGTAGTACACATTTTTGGGTGACAATATGTCTGTCTAATGATTAGATTAGCCTGATAATAGAGGCTCCTGCATATTTTGACCAAAAAATGCAATCATTTCACTCTTGAAGGTAAATGAGGAAAATCTTTGTATGGCTGGACGCAGTAAAATGCTGTGTGCACCAGGGTATGTGTACTTCATTATTTGGTAAACTGCACATATAGAGTATAAAATTACAGGATACTTTATTTAGTCACATTATTTGACAGATGTAACTCCTTTAAAATAATGAAAATGTATTATTATTATTTAAATAATGTGTGAAACTTACATACTATGCATTTGACACTAAAACTACTGAACTACTGGGTTGGTACAAGAAAAATGTCATTGGTTTTTAATACCTTTTCTGTTAAATTGCATGTAATTTATTACCAGGCGCACCACATTTTAATTTGCCAAGTCAGCTTTTCAAATTATAAGTATAATACATCCAACTGTGACAGGGCTGAAATAATAAAGTGTGTATTAGGGAAATACTGATTAATAACTATTAGTACATACAAAGTAAATAGGTGCGAGGCTGTAAGCAGGATTAATAGTTAAAAGAACAATTTTAAGAATTACTGAATAATTCAGAGATTGAAAAAAAACCTGTATTTGTTGACAACAATCTAAATATTGGATGGCACGTTTTTCTTTTCATTTTTTAAGAACAACCCAGTTTATACAGTAGGTCACTTCCTATATAAAAACACCTTTCGTATACTGGACTGTGATACCGATTCATGCTGTTAAGCAGTGAGTGTAATGCCACACAGATACAAAAATATACATTGTTTTGCACAGAATGCATGAAAAGAACCATTACATCTCACTCTAGTTACAGCATGAAATCAAGTAGATAGCTACTTTGCATCCAACTTATCACACAGCGCCCATTTAACAGTCAAAACACACTCATTGTGCTCCTACTGTCTGTCACTTGGTTGACAGGTGTTACTGGTTTGCTTATTCACACGTTTACTTTCCACATGGAGTGCTGGCCAGCTCTGAAGAGACACCGAGCGAGGAGATGAGTGCCATCTGCCTGGTAGCAAAGCCCCTTAATCTGACGCCATCCATACGTCTGACCTCATAAGACCCAGATAAGATCCAAGAGCCCAGGGGTTAAATGAATGATTATCAAATACTGAAAGAAGAGTGAAAGAAATCACACGAATCCTTTCCTGAATAAACTGAATCTATCTGAGCAAGTCATCAGCATTGGAAATGAGCATGTACAGTTAAAGGTTCCTATAACGTGCTATTTTAGTATCACTGAGATACTATTCGAGTTTTTATTAATATTTTCAATCAGATTTCATTTTTATATTTTCCGTTTTCATTGTAGTTAAATGTTTAGTAATTTTGTTGTGTCTCTTAGATTTTTAAATATTTTTTAAGGTCTATATAGTTTTTTTGATAAATTTTTACTTACTAATATTAGTTATTTTAGTACATCAAGCTAAACTAAATTAAAATAAGAAATTTTGCCTTAGCAACTAGTGAAACTTAAACTTATTTTATTTCAGCTAACATTTATTTAATTATTTCAAGTAAATTTTACTTGAATTTAAATTTTATTTTACGTTTCATTTCAATTAACTATAATAACCTTCATCATTACTGATTAATTGATGACAACATGTAACTCTAACCCCAAGTTAATTTATACATGTCTATTTCTATTAGCCATTTCATATCTAAAAGTAATTATAACAATTAATTTATAATTATATTAATAATAATAATAATAATAAATTATAATTAATAATAAAATGATAATAAAAAGTAACATTGCATATTTATTAATAATTATATACATTTTTAATAATTTATAAATACAGTATTTTTATATTAAATAATATATTTATTTATTTATTTCAAATATGGTATATATTTAATATTAATATATAAATAATAACATAAATCTAAAAATCCCAAAAGTAATAAATTATTCATATAAATTAAATATAAAAATATACATTAATAAATATATATATATTTTATGTTATTTTATGTAATTACTAATTATTGGGACATTTGAACCAGTTGGGCATCTCCCAAACAATAAACACTGGTGTACAGATCTGTTGTATGATCTAGATGAATAACAGGGGGAGGGAAGGAGAGAAGAATGAAAGAAGTAAAGTGAGTCCTGACCACAGCCTGGGGCAACACCTCCTGTCTGATGTTAGCAGTTCCCCTGGAGATTCATTAATGATTACCAGACACACAATCACTGAGATTTTTTGTGACGCAAGAGTCCTAAAAGGGGGAGGTTACTTTAGGACATAAAGGGATCATAAAAGACCAGATCTATAGAGCTGTGATACATGATACTGTAAGCTGTATAGATCTCTGCCTCTGATCTGAAGAACAGCATCCGAACTGCTAATAACGCATCATCTCTGCAATTTTCAAGCCATTCAAACAGAATCAACAAATAGATCAGTGATTTCTGCCCATGAGCATCAAGACCATTACGGTCAAGAACGACTCCATCAGGCCACTGTAAAGCTGAAAGCCGATAGGCTTGCAGTTTAATGGCTATTGACAGCTGTTCCTTAGGGAGTCAGGGCTGGTGTACGGCATCAGGGAGCAGTCGACTTCAGGCAAGAAGCTCTCTCCATCTGCTCCCATCTCCTGTAGCTTCTCTTTCTCAGTTCTTCTCCACCCACACTCCTCTCAGTTAAAAGGGCATCTGCTCAACCACGCTACTTCCTCAATGTCCTCTTGGCTATGATTGGAATAGCAAATACCATACTACTCATACTAGTTTTGCTGGTTTATGTTAGATAAAATGTGTTAGATATGTCATTAATTACTCACCCTTCATGTCGTTCCAAACCTTTCGGTCATCTTTGGAACACAAATGAAGATCTTTTTGATGAAATCTAAGAGATTTCCGTTCCTCCATTGACAGCAATGCAAGGGTTTCACTATGCTGACTGTTACCACGTTAAGCACAGCACAGTAAAAGCCAAATTAAAGGGATCAAGTTCACCCAAAAATGATTCATTTATTAGTCACTCTCACGTCGTTCCAAACCCGTAAGACTTTCGTTCATCTTCAGAACACAAATTAAGACATTTTTGATGAAATCTGAGAGGTTTCTGTCCCATATTGACAGCTACGCAACTGACACTTTGACGCTTCAAAAAGTTCATAAAGAGATCGTAAAACTAATCCATATGAATAGTGCGGTTTAGTTCAAGTTTTCTGAAGAGACTCAATCATTTTCTATGATAAACAGATTTAATTTAGGCTTTTATTCACATATAAACATTGATCAGTGAACATAAACAGAAGCTCAACCGAACCTGCTTGACGTGAGAGAACAAACCTCATTGGTTCTTGCAGAAGCTCAAACGAGCTGCGTAACACGAGATAAACATCATTGGTTTTCGCATGTCAAACAAACATGCTTGAGCTTTCGTGTACCACAACTGATGAATGTTAATTTGTGAATAAAAGCCAAAATTCAATCTGTTTATCATGAAAAGCGATCGTGTCTCTTCAGAAAATTTTGGATTAAACTGCTCAATTCATATGGATTCGTTTTACGATCTCTTTATGAACTGTTTGAAGCGTCAAAGTGTCAGTTGCGTACTATGCGCAGCTGTCAATATGGGACAGAAACCTCTCAGATTTCATCAAAAATGTCTTAATTTGTGTTCCGAAGATGAACGAAAGTCTTACGGGTTTGGAACGACGTGAGAGTGACTAATAAATGACAGAATTTTCATTTTTGGGTGAACTTGATCCCTTTAATTTGGCTTTTACTGTGCTGTGCTTAACGTGGTAACAGTCAGCATAGTGAAACCCTCTCAGAGAAGTTAAAGTACCACTACAGCCATTAACACACTGCTTCAATAATACATTTCAAGACAATCACTGTTGGATATCAGATCTCCTGCTGTAAGCAATGTTCCTGTTATTATGCAGAAGTGGAAAGATAAAGGACAGTATTTTTCTGCTGATTCTTCAAGGATTGTTACTCGCTCTTGGGTGTCAGTCTGACAGATGATTAATTTAATTAATCGCTGCAGTAGGAAAAGTCTCAACAAACCGTCGGATGCTAAGAAGTAGATGAAAAACTATTTTCATTTAATTGAAATGGGTGGCAACAAGGATATTCTATCCTTTTGTGCTCAACAAAAGAAAGAAAGTCATATGGGTTCAGAACAACATGAGAGTGAATAAATTATGACATTTTCATCCTATAATATGCAAAGTAATCAGTTTACAGCTCCATATCACTATAGAGATGCATGTTGTATCAGTACCACTGCATTTTCATTTTCCTTTGCTTTCATCTTTAAAGTTATTCACAAAATATGAATAAGTATACAAATATTAATAATAATATTAATGTGGTGATACCTAGAATTTAAATTGATTTAACAGTTGATTTGATTCACGCTCGAAATGTTAACTGGACTCTGATGCCGCTGTAAGCATGCCTCCTTTTATACTGCGTTCCTAAGGGAATCGTAACAGGACATAAGTGGCAAACACACGCTCTCTGGACTCCAGGGGTTTGCACTGATGCCTCGGTACTCCCATGGGTTTAGTTCGGCCAAAATGATGCAACTTAGTTGACAATAATAGTAGCTGACAAACAATGTGGCCTAAAGATTATTGTGAGCAGCTGAGAGGTCTTTAGGAAACTCAATCCAGGTCCTCTGTCAAATCCATACTCAAGTCATCCACTGCAATGTTTTCTTTGATAAGCTTGTAAACATTTTCCCTTCCCAATAAATTATTCAGAGACAGGGTTCTGTGGTTCATGCACAAATGTTTGACCTAAAGACTATTTTGAGCAATGGTTTGATAGGCAGAGAGACTCTAAAGAGCTCTAGAGGATGGGGTAATTAGCCAGGGAGAGCAGTTTATGGGCTCTCTGATGCCCTTGTCCAATTGACCTGCCTGATAAAAGTGCCATTACTGGCAATTAAGCAACAAGACGCAAAACAAGGGGCTCTAAGAGAAAGTGCTACGACTGAACCATTGTATACGAATCAACTGCCTTTATTCATGTAAACAAACAGCCGTCAGTTTATTGAACCACAAAATGAATGCAAAGGTGTGCTTAAGCAGGTGAACCCAATGCATTTATATTCAAGATACATTCTAAGGATGGATGTGAATTTATCCTGGAGGACAAAAAAAAAAAAAAAAGGATACAATGTCGGTCCGTTTTTGAGTGTCGGCCGACTTAGTTTTTCGGTGTGTTCCGCACCGTTGGCTCTAGGCATACGCCATCTGGGTTTTTTGGGCCGATTCAGCATGTTGAATCAGCGTCGGGCCGTCGGTGAGAGAGAGAACTCTGATTGGCTGTTCAACTTACTGAATGAGTGCATGAGAATAATAGCAAAACAGCAGCAAATAAGTCAAAACGGTACAGATAGATGGCTGATCTAATTTTACATCGTCTTACCTGAGTGTTCTTGGACGAATATTTTAATATTAACCTGTGCGGAGTGGAATAAAGAAAGTGATCAGCAGGATTTATATTCAAAACGGTAAGCACGTGCTGCTTTGTTTACGGTTTGTGTATCTGCAGCGTCGGTTACCCTTTTTGAATGTCGAATATAGACTAATACATCTGCAGAAATAGACAGTTTTCTCATTTACACACAGGCGCAGAACGCGCAAGCTAGCTGACAGTCGGCTAGTTCTCTCAACACGGTCGGCTTTCATCAGCGCTAGTTCTTTTGGCCTCCTTTGGCCTACCCTTATTCAATTATTATCCAAGATTAACTTAAGTGAGCATTAGATTAAGACAATCAAAATATAAAAATAGAGGACATGATCTGCACAAAGGACCATTCACACAGAACACGTTTTTGCTTTGTGTTTAAATTTTTTAAAACTTGAACGCTGTGTTTAGAACAGCGTGTCATGCGGCGCAAGATGCGGCAAAAGATGCGAGACTTGAGCGCAGCGGTCAAACACATCCATCTAGCGCAAGTTTACATAGAAAGACAATGGAAAATGGAAAAACGCGTTCTGTGTGAACCGGCCCTTAAAGCAGCACTCAGTAGCTTCGGGACTTCTTCGCTGTATTCTCGCTTTTTGCTTGCAGGTTTATCCCTAGAGCTCCCCCCACAGCTTCGGAATAGATATTTGACAACACTGTTGTAAAAACTCGTTGTTGATTCTCAGACACCAGAGGCTATAGATCAACGACATCAAAGCAGACGGGACATTCTTTAAAACGTCTTCTTCATTCGGGTTCGGACAGCGTGAGGGAGCGCAATAATGACAGCATTTTAGCAGATTTCTTTTGGCCGTAAAGCAATTGTTTACATCGCGAGACCTGATATCACGCGAGACTTCCTGACGCAGCGGCCGGCGGCCCGCCGGCTCAAAGTTGCAAGTGCGTATTTTCCGCTCACGGGCACCAGGGGGGTGCGAAACGACCACCATTCAACCCGAAATAAGTAATATAACCATTCCAATGACTCCAAAGCTGTTCAGTTAAGGTAAAAAAAGTTACTTAGTTCACCTTTAAATATCCAGTATCATAGAGAGACTTAGGTCATGTAGCAACCACCCATCAAATGCCACTCACAAAAATCTCCTTATTTAAATATTAAAATTAAATTTTGATTAGCAGTCAAATTTTTCATGTTTCAGGGGTGTTGACTGGAAAACAAGAGAAAGACACTGAATAATAAAATAATAGGTATTTTACCATTCTAGTAAAACTTGGCTTTCATATACATACAGTGCTAGAATAAGTTGTGATTGTTCCTGATTAGAGCCTCATTAATAATCATAAAGCAAACGCTGACAGTACTGTCAAATTTCTGTAATATATGGCACCTTCCCTTAGGCTGAACAAAGAGAACTGACAATACAGGTGAGTTATGTCTATGTGGAGATTCCCCAAACAAGCAATATGTAAAAGACCCCAGATTAGTTTAGGGCTTTGCCTTGAGCAGTTAAACAGCAGGAGCTGAAAAACAGTTTTTAGTGTTATATTCATAAAGGTATCTGCCTGTTCAGAGTATAGGGGGAGGGGAGCGTCAGCAGTCAGACGCAGGCAGACACAGGCACAGTGTGTTCACTCGAGGCAGACCACCCAAGTCACCTGCCACCTGGGCAGTTGTTATGGCAACCATATCCTCTCCAAACAACCACATTCAGGTGAGACGATGGAGGGAGGTGAATGGGCAGAAACGCTTTACATGTCATGCTAATTAAAGGAGAAGTTCACTTTTAAAAAAACTTTTGCTGATAATTTACTCACCCCCATGTCATCCAAGATGTCCATGTCTTTCTTTCTTCAGTCGAAAAGAAATTAAGGTTTTTGATGAAAACATTCCAGGATTTTTTCACATATTATGGATTCCATTGGGACCCAAACGGTTCAAGGTCCAAATGACAGTTTCATTGCCGCTTCAAAGGGCTTTAAACGATACCAGACGATGAATAAGGGTCTTATCTAGCGAAACGATCGGTCATTTCAAAAATAAAATAAAAAGTTGACGTTTTATAAGCACAAATGTTCGGCTTGCTCTGTTCTGTGATGCGCGTTCGTGACGTCACGTAATACGCAATTACGTTGAAAAGGTCACGCTTGAAAAATTGAAGAAAATGTTCTTTTTGGCTTTTTAATATTAAAACACTCAGGATGCGCACACGAAATGGGCATTTTAAACGATAAACTGACACAAATACATTTGAAAATGTTTATATGGTCCTCCTTCCGCACATTTGTAAACACATCAAACTTGACCTTTTCAACGTAATTGCGTATTACGTGACGTCACGAACGCGCATCACAGAACAGAGCAAGGCGAACATTTGTGCTTATAAAACGTCAACTTTTTATTTTATTTTTGAAATGACCGATCGTTTCGCTAGATAAGACCCTTATTCATCGTCTGGTATCGTTTAAAGCCCTTTGAAGCGGCAATGAAACTGTCATTTGGACCTTGAACCGTTTGGGTCCCAATGGAATCCATAATATGTGGAAAAATCCTGGAATGTTTTCATCAAAAACCTTAATTTCTTTTCGACTGAAGAAAGAAAGACATGGACATCTTGGATGACATGGGGGTGAGTAAATTATCAGCAAAAGTTTTTTCAAAAGTGAACTTCTCCTTTAAGAGCTTGTGCTCAGTTCTGTGTTTTGTTACTCATATTGAAGTCCACACAGAACCTGCGGACATTTTCACAAGCTTTGCAATGATTGTGCGTACCCTGGTAAACCAGAGTTCTCGCGAGAGCACAAGTTGAATTTGCTCAGCGAGTTACTCTGGTGTCGATCAATGGAGCTCATTAAATATGCCCCTCGATCTGAGCTGCACCAATCACATCGGGTTATCTGATATAGGCGGGCCAGAGGCGAGCTAAACAGATGATGACAGCGCTGGGACGTCGAAGTCATCAGTAAACATTGCAAGATGGCTATGGATAAATAGCAGTGGTTTGAAACGGCTTTGGCCGCTACAATGAACGAGTTAGACTTGGCTTTTTCCCAAAAGAGGAACAGAAGACGGCGCTCGATTCGTTCCTTTGCAAGAAGGGTGTTTTTGTAAGCGTATGGGGTTTATTGTTGTGATTGGTCGTAGTGTTATCCAATTGCGTGCTGTGAGATTTTCAAATGCATGCTTGGTGCCGCCCCTCGAGCTGGCTGATTTTCATTGATCTACACCAGACCATTAATCTTTTAGATTTAGGTCTGGATTTCCAGGCTAGATTGTGCGTGTAAATCTGTAGAATTTAAACAAAAGAATGTGCCAGAGAACTGCACTCTTATTGGTTGCTGAAAGTAGTGATTTATACAACAGTTAGTTCTAGTCCTCAAATCTGATTGGACGAACAGCATTTCAAGAGTACATACAGTCCAACAGACTTTTCACTGTTTCTATCACTCATTTGTCTCTGTTTGTGCGTTTCCAACAGACTGTCACTCACTTAGTGGTGGGGATTTTTCAGTGACTCTGATTTTTCAGCATTTTACATCTTTACGCCAGTAGGTGGCGACGAGTGACTCTTTATGAGTGAATCATCGAGTCTTTCACTGAACCAATTAATTCAAAAACACTAATTCATTCAGGAATGAAACAAGTTAATATGCATATGTCCCTACTATATAGTCGATAAAAACAGTATGTGAAAAGTGTATATGTCCAAATTAACAGTGCAAAACACTTAAACGATTCTAATACTCATTTCCCACAGTATTGATATACCGATACTCTTCTCTACATGGGCAAACTGACACACCGGTCTCCTCTCACTCACTTCAGTTGCATGGTGTTGGTGTTCCAGGCTAGAGGTGGGCGATTTGACCAACATTTTATATCACAATATGAGCAATGCCATTTCACAATAACAATATATCACAATATAGTTATTTTTGCTTTAAAGGCATTCAGCCGATCTCCGGGTCTGGCGGTACCACTTTTAGCATAGCTTAGCATAGATCATTGAGTCGGACAGGACCATTAGCATCTCTCTCAAAAAAAATGACCAAATGACCTATTTAAAACTGGACTCTTCTATAGTTACATCGTGTACTAAGACCGACCGAAAATGTAAAGTTGCGATTTTCTAGGCTGATATGGCTAGGAACTATACTCTCATTCCTGCGTAATAATCAAGAAACTTTGCTGCCGTACCATGAGTCCAGCAGGCGTAATGATATGACGCAGCGCCTGAAAATAGGTCTAATCGGGTCTACAGTAATAGGTTAGACAAACTTAGTCCCGGTCACGTTGGAAGTTACTGAGCTGGGGACTATTTTCAGGCGCTGCATCATATCATTACGCCTGCTGGACCCATGGTATGGCAGCAAAGTTTCTTGATTATTACGCAGGAATGAGAGTATAGTTCCTAGCCATATCAGCCTAGAAAATCGCAACTTTACATTTTCCGTCGGTCTTAGTACATGATATAACTACAGAAGAGTCAAGTTTTAAATAGGAAAAATATCGAAACTCTTTGGTCATTTTTTTGAGAGAGATGCTAATGGTCCTGTCCGATTCAATGATCTATGCTAAGCTATGCTAAAAGTGGTACCGCCAGACCCGGAGTTCGGCTGAATGGATTCGAAAACGGTAAGACTCAACTGTTTAACTCTGGGAGAGTTGTAAAATGAGCATATTTCCAAAAAAAGTGGAGTATCCCTTTAAATACATTTTTTATGATATCAACATTTTTGATACCATTGAAATTTCATAAATCTCATCACCAATTTCAATATCACAAAAAAACTGTCAAGCTCACTGAACAAAGATACAAATGAAATAGACCTTCCTGAAAAACTTCAAGCATTAGATAGGCCTATATATAAATGCTACATAAATTGTATAAAGCTATCAAATGTACAAAAACACTGCATAGTCTTCACTTTGTAAATTAAATATAAATGTATTCTTATTAAAGTTACAAAAGCGATTCAGTCAAGAGAAATGAGATGGTCTGATTAAATTAAATGGCACAGACAGCAGCAGGTTTATTAGGCTGCTGTCACTAAGACCAGATGCACAGATTTAATATAGCCTATGCGTTAATATAGTCACATGCGTTTTCTTCCTCAACTGTTAGTGTTAATGTTCACAAATTTGTTTACAAGGATACTTGCAAAGATGGACATTTTGACACACACAAGTGTGTATTTGACCGTTCAAGCCGAATAAAGCACCAAAAGCAACTCAGTTCAAGACTCACGCGCTATGTGAGCAGTGGCTTCATGTGCGCACGAAGAGTCTCTTAGACAGCGCACGCATATACCGAAACGAGTCCTCTTTCGGTGCTTATTGCGATTGAATGATTTAAAGGCTAATTAAAAGGCTTAAAACTCGGGATGCACCAAATTTTCGGCTGCCAAAAATGGCATTTTCGCTTTTTGGCTGAAAGAGAAAAACGACTGAAAATATGTGGCAAAAATATGAGCCATAAAATATATGCCACCCCGCGAGCTGAGACGGGCAGAGTAAATTTGATAATTTTTTCAGCTCATGTTTGGCTGATATGAGTTTTTCAGATATCTTGTATATGTCATTCAGATGCAAGCATTTGGTTGCATGTAATCACAGTTGGTGAGTGTGTATTGCTTTCACAGTTCGATCAACAGATACATTTTAATATTTAATAACTTGCATTTAAAAAATAATATTGTGGGTTAGTCTGTCTGCTTTTTGCCACCAACGAAAATAGTTCCAAATGAAGTCAAAGTAGAATCAACCATTGATTGAGCATCACACAGGATCACACAGAGTGAATGAATGTTGTTCAACAAATAGGTAAGTAAATGATTCAATGACTTAAATAAAGGCTGCATCCAAAATCGCATTCTCTATGAGTACTCTATGGGTATATACACTAGATGTCGCATTAAAGACATTCGTTCCAATGAACTGCCATAGACAAGGCGACATCTAGTGTATATATCTATGCACCAGTCTGCGCACACGTCAGATCAGATCACTTGGACATGGCTGTGTACAAGAGGTAAAAACGATATAAATACTGTTCGTTTTCTCACACAAACCGCTCGTTTCGTGTCTTAGGCCATCAATGTGTACTTACGATGGGGAATTGTTTAATTTGGACGATGGGGAATTGTTTTAATTTGGACTCTGTGCATGCTCTTTGAGACAGTGACTATAGACCTGCATTATATGACTGACAGACAAGAACGGTTTGACCTAAAAATATCAAAATTGAAACTACTGCGGAAAAAAAGACACCTACATCTTGGATGCCCTTGAGGTAAGCTAAAACATACCAAAAATTAATTTCAAAGTGAACTATCTCTTTAAACACTTTATTCCCACTAATAAATACCTGTTAGGCACATTATTTCCACTTTTTGAATATTTTGTTCAGTTTTATTTAAAATATACGCCTCTCTGAGCTGATATGCGATAGGAAAAGGGATAAGAATAAGTTCGTAAAAAGAGTGATTCGAACTCTCGTCGGTCACGTCAAAAGCTAACGTCAATTGCCTTACTCTCCACACCACACTGATATTGTTATTTGATGGGTTTCTTTTGTAATTTTGTCTGGCTCAATCTGAAAATAGTGGGCGGAGTTTGTGTAAATAGCCTCTGCCAACCAGCCGGGCTACTGTCACATGGTGTAAATAGACACTGTTAAAAAAAAAATGTAAACAAAATTCTGAAAACAAACTAGCCTATACCAAATAACATCAAGAATGTATTTTCTTGCTGAACGAAGGCACAAACATTTTCACCCAGAGCTCCACAATATCATGAGGAATTCAATTCAGGCAGATCAGTGACTGCTGGTCTTAAGCCTGGCCTAAAGTACACAGCACTACATTCCGACCTCCTAAAAGACATACCCCCCTACTCCACCTAGCCAGCAAGACAACAGTCAGGCAAAAAGAGAGAGAGAGATAGAGAGAAAGAAGGAAATTCCTGGAATAGCTCAGAAGTGGAGAGCCACATTCATAACCACTCCTGTTGTAGCGTGTCCACACAACCTAGCCAAGAACAGGGGCTTTCTTATCAGCGAGCAAACTAATTAACCCACCCTCTCTCTCTTAAACACACACACACACATAAAGAGAGAGATACGTGCTGCGGGCCCCGAACTCGTAAATGAAAACACAAATGCCGGCCCCTGAAGTTTCTCCTGGCCCTCATTTTGTTTTGTTTATCTGCAGCACACAGGAAAAAAGATGCGGATTGAGCCAAGGCCTGACCCAACACCCCTCCCCTGCCTGCACTCCCTCTCTCTCTCTGTCGTTCACTTCCTTCCTGTATTCTCCAGTCCCCTGCTGCTCCCTGGGCTGTAAACGCAGACAGTGGTGAAAACCTTTGAGTAACTGTACATAAACAAAAAAAGGGTTTGCAAACATGTCCACGGTTTCAAAGACCTTCATGATGTTTATGGTGTAGAAACAAGTATTGTGAAATACAAGAACTAATATGGAGCCCTAAAACAACGGTTATTGAAGATTGGTGTGTCCCACGCTTGGTGTGTCTAGACAGACTAGTCCTGACAGGCTGACAAGAAAGATTTTTTGGGGCTTTTTTTCCAGCAATTGTACATCCCTGATGCCAGTAAAAAATAAACAGACAAAGAAAGGAGCGAAAGGGGAGGATGTGTGTGGGTCAGGTTTTGCCTAGACTATAAACCAAAAGCTTGGGCCCAGGTTAATGTTTCTGAAACAAACCTGTAATGCTGCATGTAAAATACAGCAAAAACGGTAATTGTATTACAAAGTAAAATAACTGTTTTCTGTTTAAATATATGTTAATATCAGGGTTTTTCCTGGGTCAAAAATGGTCTTCGGCTGTGGCGGATGAACACTGTCATCCACACACACAGTACAAAGTGCCCTTTAACTGCGAGCCCAGTACTGACATATTATGCAGAAACAGTTTGTAATATTAACTTATCATATTTATTCATGAAATAAAAAAGAATCACTGCCAGGACAGATCATTAGACAAAAGTTCTTAGGACTATTTTATATTTAAAAATCTGTAAATGTATATGCAAATAGTCATTGGGTGACTGATTTGAAAAGTTAGTAATAAAATTAACAACTTAGCAACACATTACATAGAAAAAGTGGCAGGTCTATTATTTTGCATTTACACTCCAATACTTAATGCACAGATCATTTGACATACAGTATCAGATTGTTTTGTTCCGTCCATTGCTATGGTTATCACTGTCAATAGGATTCAATCGTGCATTTAAATACAGTTGTCAATCCAGAAACTTTGCAATGTGTAGTTAGCAGCATGAAAAATATATACTATATACAGAAAGCGAGCAAAGATCGCTGCCATTATAATCACTGAAGCTCTCAATTACTTCAGTTCAATGTCAGATACACAAACTCCTGTTATAATCAATGAAGTCAACTATGATGTGCAATGAATCTTTTATTGATATCGTGTTTATATTTAGTTAGTTATAATGAAAGGAATCGCGAGCATGCAGAACTCACGCCAAATAAAACCCACTGCCATTTTGAGCAGTGTTGAACTGATTCAGACTAACTTAAACATCTGATTGGTCATTGCATTCACGCACTCAACAGATATGTCTGTGATTGGCTACAAATCTCAACGCTGCAAAAACACGATGTAAGAAACCTTTGACGCTCTTCACAGAGCACTTATGCAAACACTAAAGGGAACGTTTTAAAGCAGATGGCAATCCGTGGTACCAGTACTGCAGAACAGCAGGTACATTGTCACATCAAATGATCAAATACATCTTTGGAAGGACAAATATTCATTTTGGCATCGGCCAATTTTTTTAAAATTTGTTCCTGTGATGGCAAAGCTGACTTTTCAGCAGCCATTACTCGAGACTTCAGTGTCACATGATCCTTTGTTTTAATCGTTTCCATCATTTAGTTCAATTGTGGCCACCTTCTACTAATTTGTTTCCTTGTTTTAATATAAATGATTAAGAAATAGGAACTAATTCTTAATTTGTGGTCATTACTGAGAGTCACCGATTTATTGAGCACCCCTAGAAAAAGGTCAAGTGAGGGTTACATTTACAGATAGGGTATTGATTTAGGGTAAATATCATTATTAGCTCAGTGTAAAAACAATAGAATTCATCATGTGTTTGTGTACACGGCTGACGAGAGCCTCAGGAGACACAAGGACTGAGATCATAAGTGTGACCTTGCATTGGATTCTGTCAACCTCTGATTGATCAAAGCAATCACTGCATGTTAATATCATTACAGAATACACAGGGGACTGGAGGGTCTTCACACTTTCAATGGCCAACTAGTGAATTCTGATTACCACACCACCTTTAAAGGTGTGAGGAAAATTGAGCAGTGAGAAGATTTGACAGTCAAATCAATGATTTCCAACAAACTCCTTTTGCATTCAGCTGTTGCTCAAACCAACATTTAGCGTGCTCACTCAAAAAATCTGTCAGGTGTGACAAAGCAAAGCACTTCCCTTGACTGTCCGGTGTCCGCTACATTCCTGTGACCGGGAAAACTTATACCAGTATTTAATTGCCATCCAAGTCAAATGACTGAATCATGTACTTCTACTAAGAGAGGTTTGTGTTCGGAGTCTAGTTTATTTTTTTCCCTGAAGGGAGGTGGGGTGGGTGCGACACATTTTCCTGCTGTGTCAGGGTTAAAAAGCTAAAAAGCAAGAGGAGACCTCACCATTATCAGATCTTGCAAGCTCCCCTCCCCCATCCCACCACAATCGACCACCATTTCAGGTTGTAAAGGGCCAGGTAATCCCACGAGAACTGCCTGCCATATTTTAATGGAACAATGATGGATAAAGATCTTCCACATTAAACTGCATATCTTGAAAAAAACAACCACCATGTAAAACTAACATGAACACTTAGGCTAGATACATGCTGGGGTTCAAAAGGCTAATTTTGGTAAGATTTTTTGAATGTTTTTGAAAAAAGTCTCTTATTCAAAGCAAGGCTGCATGTATTTGATCAAAAATACAGTAAAAACAGTAATATTATTACAATTTAAAATAACTTTTCTATTTGAATATATTTTAGCATCATTATTCCAGTGTGTAGTGTCACATGATTTATGTTACATTTATTATTATCATCAATGTCGAAAACAGTTGTGCTGCTTGATATTTTTGTGGAAACGGTGATCATTTTTTCAGGATTCTTTGATGATTAGAAAGTTCAAAAGAAAAGAGCATTTATTTTAAATGGAAAACTTTCATAACATTAAAAAAAATGAGCCTATTTACTGTCACTTTTGATCAATTTAATGCATCCTTGCTTAATAAAAGCCTTCACTTCTTTCAAAATAAATAAATTACCAAACTTTTGAAGGATTGTAGTATTTTTAACAGTTTCCTACTTGTAATTATTTTGCCATTGCATTAAAGTTAAAGTTATGCAACCTGCTAGAGTGTCTGTTGTGGAAGGGACCAAAGCTCCACAACTACAAAATAAATCCTCACAGCTTACTCAACTTAATCCAGCCTAAGAACATCTACAGCATTATAAAACTCTAGGATTTGGGGAGATTTGTGTAAGACTGGTCTCTGTTTCAAATAACATAAGTTTTTCCATTCATGACGTACAGTACTAACCCAAAGCCATTGTGGTCAATATATCACAGTACTCTAAAAGACCCTGAATGGCAAAGGACATTGACAATTACCTAAACAAAGAGCATTAAATGTCTAATAAGGTGATTTAACTGTAAACATTCCATCAAACATCACAAGTTGAAGAGGCAAATGTCCAGCTTTCTTTTCAGGCCAGGTGTAGTAGACACATTTTGTGGACTCCAGTTCACCTGTAACACTTCCAGTGACCAAGAGTGATGCAACAGGCAATTTGTCTGAATGAGAAACTGCATCAGGACAATCAGGACATATTTAACGTTCATTTTATAAGTATGTGCAGGTTTTTGGATCAATGACATTTCATGGTGAGTGCGGCTACGCTGCACAACACCACTGAAATACAAACCAAGCGATTAACAAAACTTCTTTGTCAGGGTCATGGATGATTATTTAGCGCAATAACTCAAGATTTACATGATAGAGATTTTATAACTCGTTACTTAACTGCATCATTCCTGGTTTCAACATGGTGGAAGTCTAATTTTACATGTGCTTCATAAGCACTTTTACGTTCTCATTCTAGGGCAGTGAGTACTGGTAGCATGTACACACAATCACTCAGTGTACACTGTCTGTTATATAGCCTAATACTATCAATATTCTGATATTCAAGCCATATTCATTCAACAGTATACCTATCCCCTAATTCCCAAGAATAATGTGAAGGAAATGCTTTCCTGTTCACAAGCTCACCCAAACTGGACACAGTCATGCACTAAATGTGCAATCAAATTCAAATCAAGTACGCCAATCTGAAAAAAGGATATTCAATACCAATTTAACATTTAATGGAATGAGGATAAACAAAAGCTGACCTGGAACTAAAACAATAAATAAGCCACAATCTCATATTTGCAATCAATATTCTGCTTCACACCACAGAGTAACATTTCAGTGGTTTTATCTCATTGTGAAACAGCACATCTCTTCTATCACGATGTGCTAGTGAGGGGTGAATTAAACACGCATCACTTACATAGTCATGGAAGGCCTTCGCTTCACTGGAGTGATCACATGTGTCCCTTCTCTCAGGTGCTGCACAGTACAGGTCCCAAAACACACTGCGTAATGACAGCATTGTTTGGAATGAGAAGATATTGCAGTGTCACAACGGTTATACTTACTGATCATAACATTGATAAGGCAGTATTAAGACTATGGGCTATCTGTTGAGATTAAATTATTTTCATGCTTAGTGTTGTATTGAACCCAACTATTTCAGGTACCTTAAATCATAACAAAATAATTATTGATTTCCCTTCAGATTCTTTTAATATATTCCCCCAAACCAAGTCTAAGCCAAGTAGCCAGATTTCATTAAATGTCACTGCCTGGTATCCATTCTATTCAATTATTCTAAAGTTTATAACATATTGTAAAGATTCCATATACAGCACAACACTGATCAACCGAATAGAGTTAATACACACCACCACCAAGAGTGCAGAAAGCCTGGAGGTTCTCCAAGGGTTATGTTCTTCTCCCATCTTATCTAAGCATAATAAAAACAGACAGCGGATGACTTTAACACACACACAATGAAAGCATAACAAGATTGGTCAATGCACATGATCATTCACTGAAGTATAAATATGCATATGCACATACACACCTCTGATAAAAACGTCTGTGCGGATTTCTGAGCTCCCACGTGTAGCAAATATTCATAGACGTATAATGCCAACCTGAACAGTAAAACAGATGCCTCGCAATAAAAACTGATGCCATCCAATTAAACTGTCTGGTTTTTTTCTACATA
Organism: Leuciscus leuciscus; assembly: GCF_965113295.1. NCBI lineage: Eukaryota > Metazoa > Chordata > Actinopteri > Cypriniformes > Leuciscidae > Leuciscus > Leuciscus leuciscus. The sequence goes on along the minus strand of NC_138730.1, from coordinate 20,562,281 downwards.
TTAATAACACACAGTTTTATTCTTGTCAAAGAGAATCAGCATTGCAGTTTGTTTCCACCAACAACTGTTTGAGTCTAGTATGGGCTATACTGTATTTCCAAAACAATAATTTATACCACCATGGGCGTTTGCAAACTGGCATGTTGTGAAATAAATATTATGCTCTAATAAAAATAAAATTTAAAAACTTACATTTATAGCAAATAGATAAAGACATTAAAACGGAACATTTATCAGTTTTCACTCTAACATCACTGAAATATCTTGAACAAGACACTTGTTTTAGAAGACATAATGACATAACACAACATCAGCTGTGCGTGTAAATAAGCGTGTAAAGACAGAGAGAGAGAGAGCAGCGCTTACTTTTCCCGAGCTTGCCCGTCCGATGGCACCGCGGTCCCTTTACCTTTCGCGAACATGTCTTGCGCTGAAGATAAACGCGTCTGCCAGCTTGACTGCGATGTTTCCTTATGCTCAATGCTCCAGCTGTCAACGTGTAGCCCGCCTCTGACCCCATCCGCTTCAACCGACCCTGCCACAGCCAGAGCATGAACTGTGTGTGGGCGGGAACCCGCGGAGCATGATTGACAGCTTCATAGGCCAATCAAAATAATCGACCTCATGACCTCACGATCCCCCTCATCTGCATAAAAGTTAAAACAATAAAGCCATCTTCTTAAAAAATCGACGGGTAGTATATTGCAAATTGCTTTGATCATGCGTTGTCTCTGTATATCTGAGTATTTCTTTTTTTAAATTATAATCATAATGAAGGTTATTTTGTTATTAATAACATGTTTTTTTCTGTCATTTGGTTTTATCGTGTGCATTGATGCTTTGGCAATATAATATTATGTAAAACACATTTTTATTACATTAGTGAGTGATTTATTTATCCAATTAGTGATTTATTACAGTACCTAAATTAATTCTCTCAATTATTTTATTGTATGATTTTAAAATAATTTCACCTACCTAAAATTTATTAAAATACACATTTCTGTAGGCTACTGTACGTTCTTTGGTACTGTTGTAAATGTTAACAATTATGCTAACAAAGCTTTGTTGACTCCTGACTCTAGTTGAAGCGCTAGATGCTTTCAAAGACTTATTGCGCCACCTGTCGGACAGCAAAATAAGCGATAAACCGCAGGTGTCAACACATTCCGTGCGGAATCCAAACACGATTGTTTTCTTTTTAGTCTGTTATGGTTTTTGATGTGAGAGAGATCATACAATAAGGATCCTAAGAGTTTCGTGAACTTTACACAACACATGTAGCTAAACACGAGACACGGGGCGGGGTCTTAGTGAATAGTCTACACGCGCGCGACTGAAGAGGTTTTTGCTGAGCTCTCGTGCGCTTCCGTGAACACTCCGTGTCTGTCATTCACTGGAGTTGATTTTGCTGTGTTGAATTTAACCAGACTCTCAAGGAAAATCGCGGTAAGGGCGTGAATGATACTTTATATCTATGCATCAAGCCACGTCTCTGCTAAAACATGTTTTGATGCCGTTCTGCATAGTCATTTAACAATTGCACGTCTATTCGCTCCATTGTAAAGGTGCTGCGCAGAACACAATCACACATAACATCTATTCTTATGTTAAAGTAAAATTGTTGACAAATCTTATTGGCATGGCATAGGAATGTATCTCAGTTTTACTCATTAAATGAAGGGTGTGAATGTGAGGAGAGTCACTTCAGAGGTTTATTGAGGCTTGCGCAATTATCAGTAGTAGGCTACCGAACTAGAAGTACAACACTGTGACGTGCAGTTAGTATTAGACTATATCTGAAGTACTCATGATGTTTAGTATGCTGGCAAATGCATAATTTGTTTTATTTTTTTGAAAAAGGCTTCGTTTAAGCAGGTCCAGTCCAGTATGTTTTTTCCCCCTGTTTTTTTTTTTAAACGGGTTCATGGACCCCAGGCCAGGGGGCTGCAGAGTTTTAGGGAGCTTATGGAAAAGTTTAGAGAAAAACGGCGTTAAAAAATATAAAGTCGTTGCCATAACGCGCTGCCATTTTGACACCGTAATAAGCTTCATGCTTTCTAACCTTATCTCCACTTTTTTCTCTTTTTGTTGCAATTATTAGCTATTCTTATATTGTTTGTTTGTACATATAAAATATAAAATAGCCTACAACTGTTTATATTAGTAGTCTTATATTCATAATTGTGATTATGTCCCTTTTATTTCTCTCATTAACAGATGTTTACATCTACCAATGTCTTTATACAGCTTTATACATACTGTGTAGCCTACACTTTATTTGGATGTAAAATTTACTTTTAGGTCTGAATTTAATAATTAGCATTACGCTAAAGTAATTAAAGTAATTAACAGTAATACCCAGTGTTTGTTAACATGAACATGTATGAATGTCATTGCATTAGATAGAATATCAAACATGTATTATTATTATTTAAAAAGGCAGCACATATCAGATTTTTAAAAAGTTTTTTTTTTTTTTATTATTATAAAAAAAATACATATAGGGATCAAAATAAGATGAAGATTGTTTGATCACTTTCTATTTATCTTATTCAATGACCTTCACAGGTTTGGTAAAGTGTCCAAATACTTAATGGGATTGCTATTCAAAACTGTTACAAAACTCTAATGTTACTACGATTAACTACGAAACTTTATAATGTTAACTTTGAACATTATTATTGTTCTTCTCAGCCGCCGGGCTTTCAGCTCATCAGCATGGCATCAAAGTCCGAGCTTAAGAACAATCTGCATGACCTTCATCTGGAGGATAAAGGGCAGCAGCATCGCAACCCTTCAGAGGTGAAGATGAGCCAGATAGTGCTGCCCTGCCATGCCAACCACTGCGGAGAACTGAGCATCGGACAGCTGCTCAAATGGATGGACTGCACAGCGTGTCTGTCTGGTGAGTTTGCACAATGAGTGATGCGAAGCACCTTTAACCTGCATTGTAAAGGCTCCAGAAATTCTCTATATAAGGATATCAGTGTTAGTATAATATTGAGGACTTGTTTGCAATGACTAAGCAAACCTAGAGCAAATAATCTAGATGTTAATGTGACTGCATCACTGGAAACCCTTCAATATGGGATAAATGATTAGGTTATTTTTTTCACCTGTCAGTCACGAACAGGTAAATCTGTTAAAATGCTGTGAGATTCATTAGTGTCAACGTGACTTATTTAGATCTACTTGTATTCCAGCGGAGAGACACGCTGGATGCCTCTGTGTGACAGCTTCTGTTGATGACATCTACTTCGAGCACACCATCGGGTACAGAAGAAATATCACTTATGTTTTAGATGATTAGAGCCACATTTCAGTGTCTTTTGAAAAATATCCTAACCAGCATGTCATTTGCCTTAGGGAGTACTGGCAGTTCTGTCTAGTTTATTGTGCTATTAAACTGCTATTAGACAGAAGATTGTTAATTACTCTGCCAGCCTGTCAGACTGTGCTAATAAAACAACACCAATCAAACGAAATTTTGATTAGTGAGGAGAGTCTCAGAAATACAAGCCCAATGGAAAACAACCTCTAATATATCACTAATGAGACACAGTCATTATCACTCATGTATATTTTTCAGTGTTGGACAAGTGGTCAACATTAAAGCCAAAGTCAACAGGGCCTTCAACTCAAGCATGGAGGTAACAGACACATTTTAATCAAATCACACTGTATATGTTTTTTAGAAAAAGTTACTCTAAGACCTACAGATGTTTTCCCAAAGTTTTTCTTACTATTGTGTTACACTTTAGACGTTTTCAAGCCAAGCACCCCTAAGTATGATAATCATAAAATATAAAAGGCACAGCCATTTACATATACTGTCTCAATATAAAAGTTTGTGTTTATATAATATATGTGTGTGTATATACATTATATATATATATTATATATGTGTGTGTGTGTGTGTACATACACATAGACACACACACACACGTAATATATATATATTATATATATATATATATATACACACACATATATAAACACAAACTTTTATTTTAGATTCGATTAATCGCGATTAATCGATTTGACGGCACTACTTTGTTTACTAGATATCTTTTTTCTACCCAGTATTACTATATTACTATAGTATTACTATTAGTGTACTGTAGATGATAAGAAAACCGTTTTGAATTTGATTCAAATTTATTTAAATCAAACAGTTATGTGTAAATATTTTCCAAAGATTAGGAGAGAATATTGCCATAGAGCAAGAACGCTAAGAGTGACAGTGGTGAGGAGAAACTTAATATTATTAAATATATATATATTTAAATACAATTAGATATATTTTCACAAAACCATATGAAGACTATATGAAACTATCTTTACTGTTAAAAACTGCCTTGTCAATCGAATAATCTAAAAAATTTTAGATTGTAAATGGACTGTTGGTTATTTTAATCCAATTTTAAACAGTAATGACAAATTCAGTGTTAAAATAATTTGTTAAGCATATTTGATTAATGCCTTTAGTTAATATATCATATTTGACAGGCTTAAAAATACAGTCTGGAAGTAAAAAATCGATCAAAAGCAATTCTCTCAAATTTTCTGTGAACCCCCTTGCACCTTGTTCTAAAATATTGTTGTCTTAATATTGTTTAAGTAGAGTATTGTATAAGTAGAATAGTAATTATGACTGTATGTATTGGTGTTTGTGTGTGAGGTGGGGATAGAAGTCATCTGTGAGGACCTGTACAGTGGCCGTCATTGGAGAGTGTGTCAGGCATTTGCCACATTCGTCGCCAGACGCACAGATGCAAACAAGGTATGAGAAAACAATGCAATAATAATGTGTCTAATAATCTTTATAAATATGCTAGGCCCACTTACATCTCAGTTAATGGGGAAAACATATTTCATAAACTGATTAGGTTTACTTTTTTGTTATGGCTGTGGAATATTATCTTATGTAAGGACAGTAAGGACACGTTGCAAATGGCATGCAAATAAACTAGGCTGATACAATTGCATTCAGCACAGCCTTTGAATGCACCTTTACTCTGCACTCATTTTTAAACCAGTTATTAACAATTAGGTAATATGTAGATAAGAAATGTTTCTGGGCTGTGATTGCAGGCTGTGCTGAAGCAGGTTGTGCCCTGCACACACCAAGAGCAGGTGGAGCACAGTTTAGCAGCTGAGAGGAGGAGGATGAGACTCATTCACTATGACACCATGCAGGACTTGCTCAACAACAAGACCTTCAAGAGAAGTATCAGTGAGGGTAAGTGTCGTAAGACACGGAGACACTTCCCTTTCGTTCAAGTTTCTGCCCAAACACGTCACAGACTGAACGCATAGGCACATGTGAAAAGGCCTTAAAGGGATAGTTCATACAAAAATAAGTCCTCATTTTCTCACCCTCATGTCATTCCAAACCTGTATGACTTTCTTTCTTCTGTGGAACATGAAATAAGATATTTAGAATCCCCATTGGAGTAAATTAGGGTGAGTAAATGATGACAGAATGTACATTTTTAGAGCCAACTATATGCGCCTGCACATGATCTATTCTAGACAATCATTTAGTTTCCTCCAAGCATCTGTTTAGCGTCTTAAGGAGGTGTTTTATTGTTTGTGAGGCAGAGAACCGCGGTGAAGATGAGGCTGTGCCGACAGAAAAGACACGAGTGGAAAGTGTCGAGCTGGTTCTTCCTCCTCATGCCAATCACCAGGTCAACACATTCGGAGGCCAGATTATGGCCTGGATGGAAAATGTCGCTACTATTGCAGCCAGGTTTGTGCCCACACACTTGTAAAGTGCATTTTTATACAGCAGTTAATATTTAGCTTTAAACCCTCAGCCTGCACTAGATCAGGGTTCAAGGTTTGTAATGTTGTCATAAACGTGCCGCAAAAGAGACTTCTGCAATGACAGTACATTGAAGCTTTAATCAAAACAAAGAGCATGAACTTCAGCTTATTTAAATACTCCATGAAATCATAATTAAGATTTGTGCCATTTAGTTCATATGTGTTGGATTTGAGGCCATCTGTTTGCTAGTTTAATCCTAAAAGTTTTCGTTTGCTTTTAGAAGATATATCATTTATACTAAGGGTAAAATTAAAAACAAAAAAAGTGAGATGATTTTACTATCCTAGTTGATTAATCACATTACATTAACACAATTGTTTTGTTTTCTGAAATGTTGTTTATATAAGCAAATGAGGAGAATTATCTAATTAAATATGTATGATATATAATATATAATAAATGATAACGATTCAATTAATAATGATAAATAATTTGCATACATTTCCAGAACAAAAATCGGAACATTTGATACAGCGAGGTTCAAAAACCTGTTTAAAGTCACCATGAAATCAAAATGTGTTTTTTGGCTTTTAGTATGTATGAGTAGTATTATATATAAACAAACCCATCTGTAAAAACCTTAAGAATATAGATAAGAATAAAACTGGAAAGTTTGGTGTTTTAGTGCAACCGAAGAGGAGATTTATGGCTCAGTGCATGTGAATGATGGTCTTATTATGAATAATTAAAAAACTCAAGATGTATGGCTTTCTAATTTTTTAACAGTCGTTTATGCAATGCTCATCCTACTCTGAGGACCATAGACATGTTTCACTTCAGAGGCCCGTCCCAGGTTGGAGATCGTTTGGTTCTGAAAGCCATTGTCAATAACACATTCAAGAACAGGTGGGCTTGTGTAATGGGCATCCAAGAGCTGTATTTAGATTCTAATGACTACACTGTAATGATGTCAGTCAGCTGACTGGCAGTGTCTCTGGTTTTGCAGTATGGAGGTAGGCGTCTGTGCAGAAGCCTATCATGGAGAGGAACCTCTGAGGCACATTAACAGCGCCTTCATGACGTTTGAGGTGCTGGATGAGAAAGGAAGGCCACGTCCACTGCCTCCCATAAAACCTGAACCTCAGGTGAGGAGCCCAAATCTGAATCCAGATTGTGCTTATAGTGTGAACGGTCATGACAACACTCATTCGATTGTTTAAGTAAATTGGATATTGTCAAATCTGAATTTTGAGTGCTATTCTGAATGTTTTGACAGGAGGGACAGAGGAGATACCAGGAGGCTCTTGCCAGGAAGAAGATTCGACTTGATAGGTAGCAAACCTGGTGCTTATTTTTATTCTTATAACAAGAGCTCCAGTTTATAACCTCACAAAACTATGTAAGAAGAGCTGGCTAGAATGCAACATCCTCAGCTCACCCACAGATGGCGCTGTCACTGTGCATCACTGCTAAAAACTAGATCCATAAAAATAATACATGGACTTTACTTTCTTAAACTTTAAGGTCAGGATTTGAATTGTTGTTCCTTGAAAATCTGGAAATATTACAGATATTATATATATATATATATATATATATATGAAGAGTTCAGATGCAAAAGCTTTTAAGTGCCATCTGAAATTTTCTTCTAGAATGATCATTTTTATAAAGCTTGTATATTTAAGTTAAGGAATTTCACTTAAATTACAATTAATAGGTAATTTGCATTGCCATTTAAGTGAAATTATTGAACTTAAATATACAAGCTTGATAAAAATGATCATTCTAGAAGAAAATTTCAGATGGCACTTAAAAGCTTTTGCATCTGAACTCTTCATATACTTCTTAATATATATATATTACATTTTTCAGGAGCATCATTTAGCTGTATTGTCTCTTGTTCAGTTCTTCATGAGTTGGAGTTCATCTGGTTTTGTCTCTCCTCAGGAAGTACATCATCTCATGTAAGCAGACTGAAGTGCCACTGTCTGTCCCATGGGACCCTAGTAACCAGGTAACTTTCCCTTCTACAGAAAATACCTGATTATACGAATATTTACCATTAAAAGGTCCAAACTTGTGGCACAAATTGGGCAGAAGTAAAAAAAAGTAATATATATATATATTTATCAGGATAGACATACCAAATAAAGTCAATAAAAATGGACAAGAATTGCAGAATTATGTAAATATGACTTGACAATTTTCAAAAATACTTGTTTACTGCTCATAATAATATATGGTATTGTGTTACACCTTGCCAACGTACAGTATGTTGACTAAAACATGTTAGTACTATATTAATCAAAGGTTTAATTTACTCACAGTGTGTATCTCCTTTCCCCTGTATTTACATATTGCTGTTGTCTGGACAGACAGCATTGATGATTTATTTGAGCTGAATTATTCTGATTTTCAGGTGTATCTGAGCTACAATAATGTGTCAGCCCTGAAAATGCTTGCAGCCAAAAACAACTGGGAACTCAGCTCAAAGAAGGCTCATGTAAGGGCTACTCTCCATACGTCAGTCTTACATTATAAAGTTCCCCCTGTAACATCAGATGCTCATTGTCTTGCTCTGAGCAGGTGAGTCTGTATACAGTGGAGGAGAGTCAGAGTCTGTGTTTCAGGGTGGAGTTTGAGATGGATGTCCCAGCACAAAGGGTCTTCACCCTCCTCTCAGATATCTGCCGCAGACAGGAATGGGACGAGCACTACACGTGAGACACTACTTTTGAAGTAGAGATAATTATTTAAATTTGCAAATCCAAATGTCAGTTTAAACTGATGATTAAATGTTTTTTTGTGTGTTGTTTTAATTGTGCAGTCTGTGTGAGCCGCTCATTAGGGTCAATGAGGATGATTTCATCTATAGAGTTGTTACTCCTCCGGTCAGTGAAGGAGGAAAAGTTCAGGACTTCATTTTACTGGCATCTAGAAGACCGCCTTGTGATAGCGGGTGAGGATGTGGTATTAAAGTCTACATAAACAATATTTGCTACCTCTTTTAGTTCTGTGGCATTTCTGAGTGAACCAAGATTACAAAGACGACAAAGATTACAAACACATTTGGATGTAAATAAGTACATAAGATCAGTTTGGATTTAATGTTGCCTTTAAGCGAGCTTCTCTAAAGATGTTCACGCCATGTCGGAAGTACCATAATTACGAGATTCCAACTTGTAAAAAGCGTTCACATCTTTGTAGAACTTGTAATTATGACTTTGTAAACAACTTAACATAGTTTAATACATATAATGTCCCACTAAACTAAGTTTACCCTCATCTTTCCCTCGCGTCAAAAACTCGCAAAAAAATGTATTAATACATTTTAAAAAAGGAGTGTTCATCGGAGGGGTTCGAGACCCTAGGACTTGAACCACGTATACAAATTTTTTAATTTACTGGATTCGAGAAGTGGTTATGTGGTTATGTGGTTGTAATAAAAAAAGGATAAAATCCTTCCCATCCCTTAGAAATGCGCAGAATGTATACATATCAAATGCTCAAAATTAAACCTAAAAATGCTAAAACATTACCAAAAATGATTTTATTATGTCTACATGTGTATCTGAATGCATACTGAAGAGCTGACTTTAGGACCCAGATGAACAGCTCATTTGCTCTATATTGAGCTATAAGACTATCTAGTGGCAAGAGTCATAAAGTATCTTGTTATATATATATTTTTTCCACAAGAGGTCTGCAGAGACACCCAAATTGACCCAATGTGAGATATTTTGAGCTGGTTAAGCATGTATTGGAAAGTTATTTTGAATTTAATTTGAACGAATTTGAGGAATGTGCTTAAATTATATTATTTATTGATAAAATCTAGTAATTTAAAGGTACATAAAAAAATAAAATAAAAAAAACCCCCAAAATTGCATTAAAAATGTAAAAAATATTATTAAAATGAAATAATATAAAAACATTAGTATAATTTTAAGGCTTTTGACCCATGAGGGAAGGATTTGTTACAGAATGCGAGGAGAGGATGAGGGTTAATAAGGCATTTGGATGTCTTGATGTCTTGTGGTTTTGTCTATTGATTACTCAAACTACAAACATTTATTTAGGCATTAATAGTGTTCCCATAGAAAAACATAATTCCACGTCCGAGGATGTGAACAGCTCCGAGTAGAACGTCACGGGTTGTCATCTAGTAATTACAGTACATCGCGACATGGCATGAATGCAGCAAAATTACTATCTGTAATACATATGATGTATATTTGTTTTCTAGGGATCCGTATGTTATTGCCCTACGATCAGTTACTCTACCCACTCATCCACCCACAGAGGGGTTCAACAGGGGTGAGGTGGTCTGTGCTGGGTTCACCATTTATGAGGTGTCGAAAAGTGTCTCAAAGGTAAGAAAAAATACTCCTTCATGGTGCTCACTATGTACTTCCTCACTGAAGTGAGTGACATGTTTCTCGTTTTGCGCTCAGATTTCCTACTATAATCAGGCCAGTCCAGAAGTGATGCCGTACATCTCCACTGACATCGCAGGCCTCTCATCCAGTTTCTACTCAAATTTCTGTGCATGCAGCCAGTATCTGCTGGACAACATAGTCAGCACACCTGAATTCACCCCTTCTACATTATGACCTGCTGCTGCTGCTGCTGGGATCAACTCATCATGAAATGTTTATGCTTTTAAAGGGACCAGATCCAATACTTTTGCAGCATTTTATTCTTAAGTCCATAATTAAGAACCGGTTCTTATTCAGAATTGATCCAATTTTTGTTTTTTTACTAGGACTGAATGAAAAAACAAAATAAACAAAATAAAAAAGCATTTTCCTCACTGGTTGCTCACAACAAATATGAAGTGAAACGAGTTTGATTTGTGAACAAATTATTCATCTGAACAAATTATTTTAATGAGTCACATATAAGCCTAAAATTCAGGCATTCTTTCTCAAGGTTTATTTTTATTTTTATTTTTAAATGCATCACATTTAGACTATTTTCTCTCCCTTTTCTGACATTTGTAATTAAACAAGTTGTTATCTTCATTGACTAAGCTCTCTACAATTGAAAAATGTTTTTTGTCGGGTCCAGTAACAGCCATTTTGCAAAACTTCTGTTACATTGTGACAGGTTCCCATAACAGCAAATCACGCTGAAATAACTTTAAAAATAAACCTAATTTCTTACACTGGGATCCATCAGAATATTTACTCAGTACATCCAAAACTTATATGTCCCTTTTAGATAATTTTAGAACATTAACATGTCTCTATTTGCTTTGTTTTTCAGTATTATTTTTTGGTGCAGTGATGTTTATAAAATGACAATTTAAATGCGTCTGTTTACTGATTTAGTTGCTGACGATTACTGAAAAAAAATTACTTAAAAGTCCTTTCTATCATATGTATGAAAAAAAAAGTAGTGTTAATAATTTAAATTCTTAGAGCTATGAAATAATTTATTTTATATATTAATCTCTCAAGTTTTCAATGAACATTTATGTACATTATCTTGTCAGTGGACTATCTAAACAGCATTATGGTTGACTTTGATTTTGCGATGTCTTTGTCAAAGATATATGATCTTGATTTTCAGACAAACAGATTTGCTGCATGTTTTCTGTATATATTAGACATATTGTAGAAGCTCCGCTGTCTGTTCGTTGGTTGGAAAGACATTAAGCTTTCAATCCCAGAATTGAGGCCTCTGTCCTCTGCCCGCTGCTCTAGAGTCAGTGAGAAGCGTGATTGTGCATGGATCAGGCTCTTATATCCAGTCACAGTCCTGTCCAGAGCCTCGACCTGCAGCTGCAAGGAAACATCTTGCCAGGCCCCCTGAAAGAGCTGCACCATGTCCTCCACCAGTTCTGGTGTGTAGCCTTCATTGAGAACTTCTTTAGGCCAACCTGGAGCCAGAGTCACATATGGAAAGATTTGATCAATGGTTCTCAAGAACTCTTTTCCCATCACATAGCCGTGGATATGGAAAGCTCCGTGGGCTACGTCCATGTTAACCCAGGTGGGGTGGTGCAGCAGGTCTCTGTCATAGGCCCGACGAAGGAGCTCCAGCGAGGGGCTCAGATGATTCTGGGACTTTATTCTTAAGTAGAGTCCCCATGGCTTCTTAGAGGCAAGAATCAGCTTCAGACAGTCCTGAAGAGGAAGCTCAGGCTGGGAACCCTGAACGACAGGAATGCTTGGTTGACCTACCCTAGATAATACTGGGATCACCAGCATTCCTCCAGGGCTATCTGCAAAAAAATAAATAAAAAAATATTGCATTACCAATTTATAAAGATCTATGCATTTCCACAATATCTATCCATCTAAAGTAGTTAAATTCACACCTTCAAGCAAAGATAGCAAAGAATCTTTATCAGTCACTGTGTCCCACTGGATGTTGAGTCCATCACCATTCACCGGCCTGAAATAGTCAACTATGTCTCCACCTGGATAGAATCTTCTGGGTCTGTTTTTCAGCTCTGGGAAATCAAAACGCCTGTGTTACTGATATACACAATTAGGGATGCATCATTATTACAGTTATGGACAAAACTGAGAAGCAAACAATATGAATAATAATAAGGAAATAAATATTATTACAATTATTTTCATGTTATGGGCTATAACCGATAAATCAATATAATTCTATACTATTCTGTCTAAATAAATTAAAAATAAAACACAAATAAAATCAATCATTTTAAATAGTAGACTCCAAGGAAATATTGGCATCCAATCATTACAATGTACAATATGAAAACTTAATTTTCATTTTGGGATTTGATAAAGATTTCATTTAGAAGTGTTTGTAAATGATTAGTGTTTCTAAAGGTTAATTTTAGATGAGTATTCAGGCATTGTCACAACTGCAAAATTTCAGCGAAAGTTTTACTCCAAAAACAAAAATTTACTGTCAATAGTGTACGGCTCACACAGAAGTCAATTTCAAACCAAGCAGCTTTCTGTTGGTCAATATGGCGAATTTTCATGAAAAACCTGAAGCAATGGTAACCAATGATAAAGTGCCCTTTCACTTTTAAAGGGGTCCTACTATGCCTTTTTACGAAGTCTTTATTTTGTTTTTGGGATGTACTACAGTATGCTTTCATGCTTGATTGTTAAAGAAAACACATTATTTTTTCACATATTTTACATTATTACAGCCTCTCTATCATCTCTCACGTTGTTGTTTAGTTCCGGTTTCGATGAAGCCTGTCCTTAAGAAATACGAAATGTGCTGTGATTGGTTAGCTGGACCAGTGTGTTGTGATTGGCAGCGCTTAGCGTGTGTTCGGGAAATGTCCCGCCCCCCCATAACGGCGAGTTTTGCGCGAGTAAATGTAAAGAATGATGCCAATTTCAAACCTGATTCAGACCCTGACAATGTTAACCCTTTAGAACCTGAAGTTAAAATAGGTGTAACCTTTTTGTGTAATTGAAAGATTCCATGGATGATAATGGTTCTTCATGGAACCACATGCCAATAAAGGACTTTTTTTTTTAAGAGTTACATGACGGCAAAGTTAATCTAATGTAAAAACAGCTCTAATATCGGCAGATAACCAATTTGCTACCATATATTGTGTATCACTGTACACTATCTAAGGTGTAATATTCAAAACCATGAAGTCACTCACTTGCAGCTTCTTTGAACTGTGAGAGCACAGGCTCATATATGTCATAATAGATGCGCTGGGGGTTGCTGTTGTCTCTGATGAAGAGAAGATCATTCACAGTGGGGTTCTCCTTTCCTTGCCACAGTGTTAAACTAAACCTGTATCAGAATCAAGACACAGTATAAACATCATCATCATCATCATTTTTTTTTTTTTACTTAACTGAAGTAACTGAGTTACCTTGAAGATTGGCTGAGCAGCCAGCTCAGGTGTGGCCACCCATTCTTGGCCATCAAAGCATGGACAGGAAAGGTTATTTTCTGAGGGAGATCTCTTACAGTAGAGTACATCTTCTCCACCATACTGCGCGTGTATGTCACATTGGGCAAGAGGGAAATATAAAGAACCTTCCATCCTGGAGAGATGGTGACGTCAGGAAATTTCAGCTGAATGAGCTCAAAAAACCTTGTAATAAAAGTAAAAAAAGGTCAGCAACTGAAAAACAACAGTAAGCAATCAACAGGTCAGAGAATTATGATGTCCAGAATATCATTTCAAATAGTCTAAGTTGTTTTGCCACTCTTTCTATCACTTCACTTGCATGTGTTTGCAGATTTCAGACTCAGTGGGGATTTTTCACTGACTCTTTCTGTAAGTTATGTAGTCATGCCAGTAGATGGCGATAAGTGACTGTCTATATGAGTGAATTAAGCTGTTTATCAAACCCTTCATTCAACCAATTTGTTCCAATACACCGATTCATCCAGGAAGAAACAGCTGCCTGTTTTTATGAGTGAGTCATTGAATTATTCACTCATCCAAACTCATTCAAACACACTGTTTCATTCAGGAACAAAACACCACTACCCACGCAAACAATTTCTGGTATCCAGAATGTACTGGTAACAGTCACTTTTTGGTTATAAAAATAAAACCTAAAAATAACCATTACAGAGGACCCGTCCGTCCCGGTAGTACCCACACTTGTAGTCTTTGTCTACTTACATGACGTATTTCCTGTATTTGGCCCAAGTGTTCAAGTGGGCTTGAAGACCGCAAGTGTGCATAGAACTATTTCGGATTACCCGATGGGACGTTGCGGTGGATCTTTTAGATAAGATTAATTATGTTACTAACTATGGAAATCTGACTTTAGATTTTAAACTTATGATAAACTTTTATCACACTTCCCATTTTTATGTCTGATGGTGACTAACTTTACATTCCAGATCTAACAATAAAACAAAATAATTCATACTTCCTTTATAAAGCCTGTTATATTCATCTGTTGGGTCGAGATTCTCTGAGTATTGCTCGAGAACTCCCGGCCGTTTGAATAAACCATCTGAGGGACATTTACTGAAGTCTGTCTCATTTGTTATTTATGCTGCGCAGCAAAGAAGTTAGGATAAGAGACTCAGCCAGTTGTCGACGGAAGACGCAAAGAGCTAGAGTATAAGAGTTATTAAGTGTCGATTTGTAGATGCTCTGTGTCGATCAGTAGACGCAACAGTTTTATTTATTAAGTGTCGATTTGTAGACGCTAGATAGTCAGATTTAGAAAAAATCCATTACAACGTACTTACAACATTGTGATGAAAAAAATCCAAGTTTTACAGAGCTTTATGTAAACATTTGTATCATTACTGTACCAACAAATTGAGAGCCACTGGCCTAAATCACAAAGTAAACTGACTCGCATTCAAGTGTTACAAATGAAATTAGATATTTAATACATTCTTACTCGGAAGCACTGACCACTGGCCAGAAAGCAGGAACATTAGGACCAGGAAGAATATCTGCATTTATCCACACTGGGCGGTTGATCCCCATTTGGCTTTTCTCTCTCAGCAGATCCAATGAGGGCTCCACAGCATTAATGCTCTTAAAATCCAGCTTTATCCCTAATGAAGGATGAACACAGCAAAGCAATGCTCACCATGTCTTCTGTATATCAAATCAGATACTAATGTACCAGGTTGTTCACCTTTCTTTGATTTGAGTACAGCATCCAGCCAGTCCTCCAGAGTGTTGTCACTGTATATGTCCGGTGGATGGGCCATGATGGGAATGTTGGTTTCATTGACTGTATTATGACCTTGTACATTTATATCAGCCTCCAGGATTAATACATCACCTGTAATGTACAAAGTTTTTAAGGTATTTAATTACACCTTGTCATCAGTTTGTTATCTCTATCAGAGCTCTTAACATAGATTGTGTAGATATCATATCTTACACATTTCACAGAATGTTTTTTTTTAAATATAATTGTATATATTTGAACAAATTTGAACAACAAACTAAACATTCATTGACAACAACAGTGGCCCAAATAAAAGAGATACAGAAATAGAAAAAAGAAAATACATAATACACTATACAATAGTAAAATGAAATTTTATACAACAAGGAATAAGTAAAAGTTTCACACCCATCAGTTCACCCTCAATGCCTCAATTTCTATATTAATAGGTGTCCACCTTTGTATGAAAATGTCCAGTTTTAGTTGGAGTTGGGCAGTCATATGTTCCACTTTGTAAATAGATTTAAGTTTACAGAAATATGTTTCATTATTATTATTATTATGTAACTGATAACTGAATGGACAGAAGCGCAACCTTGAACAAAGGTGTTCAGATAAAACGGCAGATAACTCTTACTGTTCAAGGCCTTGTTCATCTCAGACTTATTGTTGGCTGAGTGATACCATGTTGCATAAAGACCATCTTTATCCCGAATCTCTCCAGTTTGGAGAAGATAGTCAAGCATGTCTCCACCAGTTGGGAAAGGCTCCATGTCCAAGTCGACTGAAGCATCTGAGATCATGCACAAGCAGTATCCACAAATTGAACAACATAGATAAATCAGTATTGTTTTCTCTCAATTTACTCTGAAATTCATAATGCATACCGTTTCATAATTATGTACCTGATAAATGGTGTTGCATATGGACACATTCTGAACTCTACATCAATCAATATTCAATGTTATGTACTATGAAGAGGCTTCATACCTGATCTCCTGATCACAAATACTGAAGTTAAAATAATGATGAGAAGAAGTGCAATCAGACCGATACCAATACATAACATGATGAACTGCTCTCTTGTAAAGATCCCCAGAATTTTTTTTGGTTCTATTCTTTCTCCTTCTTCATCCTCCTCCTCATTGTTGCAGTTCTTTTCTTCTTTGTCGTCCATCGTTTTGCAGTATCAGATCTTTAAATGTTCACTCAACGTGCACAAGCTGCACAATGATTCTCCCAGAGTATCATGTTTTCTTTTCTAAGGTCCAAACTGCCTTTTATCTGCAGACCATAAAATGGCGCACTTTGTATTCTTGTCTTCTTGTTTGCAAGAAAATGACTGTGGAATGTTTTTCTTTGGTTAAACGAAGCGATCATTAACTCTCGTGACATACTTGATTGTACGATACACACATAATAAAAAATAAATAATTCAAGTTGTAAATAAAACGAATTATTGGAGTATGTTTTATAAGAAAATAATTTCACAATTAATTCAACGTGTTGCCATTTTTTTGTAATTATTTGTGAAATTTACTAGCATTTTCGGAGTGAAAATTGTTAAAAAGTAAATCCTACAACAAGGATTTTCAAGGATACAACATTTTCAGTGTATAATAAAATATAAATAATTTAAATAAAATAAGACTGCACATTATAAAAGTCAAAATGTTTAGTTAAATGTAGTAATTTAGCTACAATGAACTCAGCAGTGCATGTTATCTGTGCTACATTATCAGAAAAGAATAACGCTATCTGATTTTCTTATCTAGTGCCGTTTGTGGCCTGTTGGAGTTTTTTTCAGGTAGAATGAGTCTTAACTTCCTCTTTGGTGAGCCTTCGGCTGAAGACACATATTCTTGGATGACAGGTGAGGCAGAGCTCATCAGGTCTGAACTATTGGACTGATCCACCACATCCTGTGAAGCAGCGGACTCACTCACAGGGAGTTCAGTGTTTGGATTGGATAGATGCTGAGTGTCAGCCGCATCCAGAACGCCAGGGTGTGATGGAGCCGTAAGACTGTTGTGTTCATCTGGAAGAGTTAAACTGAGTGTTGATGTCATTTGAGCTTCAGATCTACTGCCGAAGACAGTCTCTAACAGTGTTTCCCCCTCAACAGGAATACAGCTTTGTTGCTCTTGTCCTCTTTCTTTAGTGACTTCATCTTTATCCTTAGACATGGACGTTGAATCCTCGTTTCCTCTCTTAGCGCGTTTCATTTTGGAGTTGTCTTCCTCTTCCTCATTTCCTGATCCTTCAACGTTATCTTTAGATTTTTTGCTAGTTTTGTCTTTTCTCTGGAGATCTTTTTTGCCCTTTTTGCTTCGCAGTTTTTCCTTCTTCGCCTTTTTGGACATCTTGTCTTCATTATTTTCTTCATCAATGGACTTTGGATGAACTCTGTTTTTTCGAAAAGGGTTTAAATTTAATTTAACTTTCAGTGTCCTCTTTGCTCGTCCTCTGGTTTTCTGGGTCTTTAATTGTCCTCGTGTGCTGCTCTTAGTCCTACCCAGATTTCGGGGGCTTTTCGGTGCAGATGTTTTAGAGCTTTTCATCCTACTCTCTTTTTTGTGTCTGTCAGCCATTGTGGGGAGGACACGTTCCTCGGGCCCAGCTAGATCAAAAGTGACGCTCCGTTGAGAAGCTAACTTAAACCCCAACTCACTAGCTCGACTCTCACCACGTCTCCCAGCGTTTGACTTGTCATAACCCAAGATGTCTCTGTATAGCATAGTGTCATACATTTGTGCTCCAGTGTTCTGCGAGTGATTTGTAAATGGAAAGTTCTGTTTGTTACTTCCAGCTTGTCTGTATTCATAAGTCTGGTGACAGTGCAGACAGCTGATGGTTTGGTAAATCGGCCGAGCGCCAACGCCCTCGGCCTGGTGTTTTAACAGTGAGTGATTTCCTTGAGTTACTTCATTGTGGATTTGGTCTGGGGGTCTGAATGTGCCTCTCTGGAGGGCTGAGAAATGATTACTGAGGGCCAGCTGGCGTATTCTGACAGCTGAGATGTCGTTTGAACCCCCACGATGTTGGGAAGAAGTTGGAACTCTTGACCTGCTCTCATTGTGTGCCCGTCCACTTGTGTCTGTGAATAAAACAGAGAAATATTTTAAGACTTTTTAAAATTTGAGAATGAGTGTAGTGATATAAAAACTAAATAAACTAGATGCTCCCACTGAATGGTTGCCAAGGTGTTGCTATGCAGTTACTATGGGGTTGTTTAATGACCCGATTCAAAAGATATTTGGCCGGTGTCACAAACAAGGCTCAGACCTAGTCCTAGACTAAAGTGCATTATTGAGCTGTTTTAACTGAAAGCAACTTGCACTAAAAAATCTTAAAATATATCAGTGCCATTGTTTTGTCTCAAGATGCACATAATGTTTTTTTCTAAGGCACATTTATAAAAGCTGTAATTAAACTAAGGCCTAATCCTGACTTAATCTAAGCCCTGTCTGTGAAACCGGGCCTTGGTATAGATTTATATACCTATGTGGATTTATATTTAATAATCATTTATGTAATTTACAACGGTCTAAATTCAAAGTTAAAATAAAGCTGACATAAAATAAAATGTAATTATTAGATGAAAAAAACGTATAATTGTTGAAACAAAGTAAGCTGAAATTTAAGTACTAGAATTACTAAAATAGAAATAAAAATAAGATATAAAAATTAACTAAAACTGAAATAAAGACAAAAGTGAAAAAAAAAACCTGTCGAAATAACAAAAGGACATAACAAAATTACCAAAAAAAAAAAAAAAAAAAAAAATGAAGACTAATTGAAATATAATGGTAAATTATACTAACATAACACTGCTAAATACTGGAAATAAATTGATTATTCTATTGACATCCATAGTTTTATGTTTTTTTGGTTAATACATCTAAGAAAATTCGTAGAATTTTACACAAATTTGTAATATTTTCAATTTACAGTGTAAGTGGGTCTTTAAAAACATGAAACTATATAGATGCATTTATATTTTAGGAAATTTTAGCAAGGAGCTGATTATATTCGTGGGTCTGTTCCAAACTGTCTGCTAAGGCCGAGGTTATTAAAAAACCTTTCAAAAGAAATGGTGTGCTTGCCAGTTTACCTTTGCTCCTTTGTTGCAACACAGAATGTTGATCATTCCCTCTATGTTGGCGTTGATTCGCCAGCTGTTCACCCACATGACTGGCTCCATGCAGGACAATCTCTCTTTTGTGCTTTCCTACTGCAAGAGCTGTGGAGCTGCACTTGTGGCAGGTGAAATGATTCTCCAGAGCGTCTGATCCCAGATAAGGAGAGTCTTCTCTCTCGCAGGGCTGATGGGATTTGTAGTTGCTGTTGTAGAGCGCATGGCTCATGGATAGAGTGTCCTTGCCTTCGCAGAAGTTCCACTGGTTTGTTTCCGGGCTGGACGTGTGCCTTTCTTCAGCTCTACACTCCTCCTGAGCAAGTTTAAATTTCTTACTGAGTTTGTGGTATGCAATGGCAATCATTCCCAGGGTGATCCCAACACCTCCTACAATTCAAAACAGAACCGATGAAGTGATTCCATGAAATAAATAAAAGGCAAAATATTTTATAGTTTTAAACACATGTATAAAGTTATTGTACTCTTTTTATTCATGTTAACTTCATAATTTATATATTTTTTTATGTTTAATTAATAAATTGCCATGTATCAATCTATTATATAAGTAAAAAAAATCACATTTCTTACAACGTGAATAAGTTTGAGATACAAATTTTAACTGATACAACTTTTGATCTTAAAAAATGTATTAGTAAATGTTGAGATTTACATTAATAAATGCTGTAGAAGTATTGTTCATTCATTAGTTTATGTATGTAGTTCACTAACATTAACCAATTAAACCTTGTTGTGAATTGTTACTTAAATTGTTCGTTCATAAATATCATTACTTTTTAATAATAAAAATTATTAAATATTTAAGAGTGTGTCATGGTTAATACATTAACCATGACACACAGTCCACAAGGGTCTGATCTCTATGATATCATTTCCTGTTTCCAACATTAATAATTAATCATCATATTAGAATGATTTCTGAAGAATCATGTGACACTGAAGACTGGCGTAAAAATGCTGAAAATAATAAAATAAATTATATTTTAAAGTATATTAAAATAGAAAAACATTATTTTAAATTGTAATAATATTTCACAAAATTATTTTCTTACATTTATTTTTCAAAAAATTAATTAATTTTTTTCTGTATTTTTATCAAATAAATGCAGCTTTGATGAGCATTAGAGACTTCTTTCAAAAACATTAAAAATAGTAATGTTTCCCAGTATTGTTTTTTTTCTAAGAAGCAATCAATGGCTATGCCAAAATGTTTTCTTTTCAAAAAAAATATTGTGCTTTTTTTTGCTTTATTTTTAATACATTAAGAGACCTGAATCAAAATAACAGAATAAATAAAAAATATGAAAATAGGTAGATTGTTTCGGTATCAAGCTTTAGATAGGCTACTTACCGAAAAATGAAAACACAATGGCAATAGCAACATTTCTAATGTATTGCTGGGAAGTGTTATTACTTTTAGCCACAACAACCTCCACTGTGATATTCCTGCTTGGCGAGACACAGTTGGCGTCAGTCAGCTCCAGCACAGTCTGCACAGCTGGGTTATCTGTGTTCACACACACCATCCTCTGCCCATTGTACAACACTTTCTCAGGAGCCTGAATGTAGCTGTTGAGGAACGAGGCCAGCTCTCTCAACTCACACGTACAGCTCCAGCGGTTCAGCTCGAGGTTCAGCGCTGAGAGCCACGACAGGTGTGAGAAGGCATCCGGAGCGGTGCGCAGATGATTTCGGGACAGATCGAGGCTGTGGAGACGAGGCAGTCCTCGGAAGCTCTCGCTGCCTATGTAAACGATGAGGTTGTCGGACAAGTCCAACGTTTCCAGGTTCCTCAGGTCCGCGTGGGCAAAGGTGGTGGAGTTCAAGACAGTAAAGAGGTTCCCCTCTAGCTGAAGTGTTTTTAAAGCACTAGAGTTTCGAAACCAGGAGCCGTCAATGTCTTTCAGGTTGTTGTTCCCAAGCTGGAGAGTCTCCAATCTGTGAAGCCAGGAGAACGTGGAGCCATCCAGGGTTTGACTGGAGATGCGGTTGTGGTCCAGCGACAGTGTCGAAAGGAAAGTGAGGTTCTGAAACGCATTCTGCTTGATGCTGGAGATGGCATTGTTGCTGAGTGCCAGAACACTCATGTTGGATAAATCAGAGAGAACCATGTTGTCCACAGAATCAATGAGTCCATCAGTGAGCATCAAAGCTTTAGTAGAGCCTGGTGCATCTGAACATGATGAAGAAAACAAAACTATATTAAAAAAATTATATTATCCAAACTCCATCCGAAGCTAAACCTGTAGAGCCTGATATATGAAATAGTAATCAAAATATATTTAGTTAAAATGGAACAGTTTATTGACAACATGTACATTTGGATAAAATATAAAAAAGAAGTATCATATTTATGAGTATCATATTTGATTCACTCTTTTATGGCTTATATAGTATGATATAGGAGAATATGGAGCTCAAACTCATAAAACATCAAGGCCCAGACCGAGCAAAAATATGCAATTTAGTGCAGTTGCTGATATTTATATGGACAAAAGATGAAATCTAAAAGCTTAATGTAAATCAATTAGATCTTTATAGCAGACTACTTGTGCATAAAATGCATATAAATATCAATTGTCACACGATATATCAGATTAATATGTCATATTAAGATTGTACACACTGATTTTTCTAAAAAACGATGTATGGATAATCAAGTAAACCTAAGTTGCTTCAGTCTACTAGTGTTTATTTCTGAAATATTACTAACAATATAAAATGTATTCTTACGTTTCTTACTTTATAAAAGTCAGTAAAGATTTCACAGCAAAAAGACCACGACCTGAAGGTTTTTATAAATACTAAAAGGCCATTTACTTTCTACAAAGTTATAAAATATCAATCAGATGACAGAAGGCATGTAGTAGATTGTGTACAACCGTTTAGAGGCCATAGGATTTTCTGTATCAGATATGATACAGTAGGCTTTAGGGTTAAAAATGTATTTTAATCTGCCTTCGGTGTTCTTAAATGGATAATATACCCAAAATATTTTAATCTGTCATCATTTACTCACCCTTATAAGTAATTCAAGAGAAATTTTGAAGAACTGTTTTTGTTCGTACAATGGGCTCCAAAAACACTATTGGTCCCCATTGACTTTATGGACAAAAAATACACTGAGACATTCTTTTGGGATATGCCTTCTTTAATGTTACGCCGAAGAAAGAAAGCCAGGTTTTGAATGACGAGGGAGAGTAAATGATGACAGAATATTCATTTTTGGGTGAACTAAAATCGTCCTCGTCCTCCCTGCCAATCCATCTCTACAGCACGACTTCACCATCCAGCTAGAGTCATCATTAATCACCCCATCAAGATCGGTCAGAAATCTTGGAGTAACAGTTGATGACCAGCTGACCTTCACAGATCACATTTCAAAGACAGCTCGATCATGAAGGTTTGCACTGCACAACATCAGGAAGATCAGGCCTTTCCTAACTGAGCATGCAACACAACTTATCGTCTAGGCCCTGGTCATTACTAGGCTTGACTACTGCAATGCCCTTCTGGCTGGACTCCCAGCATGTGCGACCAAACCCCTACAGATGATCCAGAATGCTGCAGCTCGTCTTGTCTTCAACGAGCCCAAGAGGGCCCACGTCACTCCTCTGTTCATCTCTCTGCACTGGCTACCTCTCGCTGCTCGCATCAAGTTCAAGGCACTGACGCTTGCTTACAGATCTGTCACAGGCTCAGCTCCCTCCTACTTTCACTCACTCCTACGAGTCTACATCCCTACCAGACACCTAAGATCGGTCAACGAGCGACGTCTCGTGGTTCCATCACAGAAAGCCACAAAATCACTTTCCAGAACATTCTCATTTACAGTTCCATGCTGGTGGAACGCTCTCCCCACCCTCATCCGGAATGCAGAATCCCTGACAACATTCAAAAAACAGCTGAAAACCAATCTCTTCCGTGAGCACTTAACCTTATAAAAAAAAAAAAAAAAAAAAAAAAAAAAAAAAAAAAATTCCTTTCCCTTTGAAACATCACTTATCAGGCTTATGCTACTCTGAATAATGCCTGAACTTCGTATTTTGAGCACTTCCTGCGTTGTTGTTGCTTTTGGCTCTTTATGATGACTCGCTGAATTTAGTCCTAATTTGTAAGTCGCTTTGGATAAGGGCGTCTGCTAAATGACTAAATGTAAATGTAAATGTAAACTATCCCTTTAAATTAAGTACTCAAGTTCTTCAGCCGCATAATAATTTACTTACCAATGATTCTTGAGAGTTTATGACAGATGATGACATCTTCAGTACACACCAAACAGGAATCGGGGCAGAGAGACGACAGCTGAACTCGAGGGATTGTCAGCATCAGTAGAAGGCAGATACCTGAGAGGAACCAGAGTTCACTTCATGTTAATCTGACAGATTTTTCCTGACCTTATTTTAATTGGAGAATACATGAAGATTTCTCTCTGAGACTTGAATCACTATGCACATACTTCTCATGATTTGCCATTGAAGTCAGATTGAAGCCAGTACTGGACTTCCAAAATGTGTAATGTGGTCCATGACCTTCGTTCAGCTTGGTTCAGGCCACAACGTTTATCCTCAAAAGCAAAGCATAAAGTAATAGCCTGTCAACAAAAGCACAACAGAATCAGTCAAGATCTACATTCAGTCAGCCTTCCCAACTCGTAATAGTCCTGTGTTTTGGATGCTGTGCTCCTCTGACCTCTGTTGCCTGGAGACGCTGACAGTCAGGCGGTTGAGGAAGGTGTAGTTATAAAACATGCATGATCTTCACCCGGTTTGCTTCTGTGCAGGTGATTCTGCTCTATGTACAGTGTGTGAGAAACACCTGCCACATATTCTTTGTAACTGTACAATAAAATGTCTCCTCATCCTCAAGGAAATGTCTTGCTTCACATCATATTTAGCTAAATACAGCCCTATAGAGCTGTTGTTCAGTGGCAAAATTGAGTAAATTTTTTTAATTCATATATAACATCAAAAAGCATTAAAAAGTATCGAGTTGGTAAGATTTTTGATTAATGTTTTTTTTTTTTAAGTCTCTTTTGCTCAACAAGGCAAGATTTATTTGATAAAAAATACAAGAATAACTAATATTTTGAAATATCAATACAATTTCAAATAACAGTTTTGTATTTTAATATATGGTAAAATGTCATTTGTTTCTGTGATGCAAAGCTGAATTATCAGCATCATTACTCCAGTCTTCCGTGTCACATGATCCTTCAGAAATCATTCTAATATGACGTTTTGATGCTCAAGAAACATTTTCTTTATTATCAATGGTTCAAAATGAATTGCTTAATTTTTTTTGTTTTGTTTTTTGTAAACCATGATATTACTTCAGGATTCTTTGATGAATAGAAAGCTGGATAACAGCTTTTTTTTTTTTTATATATACATTTTTGTAACATTATGTCTTAGTGACCCCAAAATTTAAAAAAGGTAGTGTGTATACAGTACCAATTCATAATATCATATACTGTATTATGTTCATAAAATGAACACAAATATTGCTATCAGATACATCTACACAAGTATATGTCAAATACTAACCTGGATTACATTCAGGCACATTCAAGCCAAGTTCTTAAGAATTTTTATTGATAAATTGACTACATGCTCAGTATATACAAAATCTCTGTGCTTACCACACTTGAGAAGGCAAAATGTCAAACGCTCATATCCATATCCTGAGTCCAAACTAGTTAATTTGCAAACCTCTCTTCAGTAATAGTTCATCAGTGTTTCCACTGTCCTAGTCACGCTGTGTCTCAGAGATCTGCAGTGTGGTTGTGTATGGTTACGTGTAAACGGAGCATGCGTTGAACCAGCGTGTCACCTGATCTCAGAAATGTGGTAGTGTCCAACACTGATGCCCGATAGCCAAGAACACACACAGGTTCACCTTACACCGTTTCATCTGTCATATACAGAGGCAGACTTCCAGCCAATCAGCAGTCAAATGGTTACTGTGTTGGTTTTCATCAACTAATCATTGTAAGACATTGTAGTCTGCCTCGACCCAGATTCCACTCCAAAATATATTTTAGAATGATCTCATCCCCAAAATGGCTTGATTATCATAGAGATGAAGGAAGTCAAGTTATATTGTTTATTTACCATTTGGGTTTATCACATCCTGAGCAAATAGTCAATTGTAGAATGGGAATGTTGTGGGACACAGAGAACCTTCTCAAGACAATGAGGTGTCTCAACTTCATTAACATATTACACTGCTATTACAACAAGAGGAACTTAATTTACATTAAGAGTGGTAAACTGTAACAGGATAAAAGGTTTAAGATTTGGATGTTCTGGGTTCATTTTGACGCCGGTGAACCCAATGTGCGTTGTGTACTTTGCCACTGCTATGCTGTAATAAACTTCATTTTTTAGATCTTTGACGCCTACTTTCGATCTTTGTTTCTTACATTCATTAAAATCAGAAATGTGTACAATTTTAGGTCTATTTGTGTAATATACCATTCATGTTATTTATAGTATGATTCATTATTATCCATTTGTTCAATTTAATTAAATTTAATCCATTTGTTCAAAACATTTGCTGAACTAATGTTTTCATTTGTGATGGTTTCATACATGAAACTTTCATATAGCAAATTTGGCAGTTAATGCTAAGACAGTTCAGGATTTCCACTTCCTGACTAATTTCACATGATCAAAATCATCTTTCCACTGGCTCCAGAACTGCCGATGATGTCTTCGTGAGCCTGGGCCACTTTATCAAGTGAATATTGTGGACCAATGACAGGTTTCAACCAGCCTGCCTCCATTCCTGCAAAAAGAGCCGCAGTGCACTCTGATGCTTCCGTCTGTGAAAAACAGATAAAGACAACAGTCTGGATCTTACCATGAAAAAGATTTGTCAAAGGTGAGGAGTAAATTCATAAGTACAAACACCAGAAAGCAAGAAACTGCACAGGAAGCCCAGTGTACCTTGGTTGCATTGTACAAAGCCACACCAATGATGCTGGTCTCTTTCATCATGGTGTCTCTGGGGTTGATCTCAATAGGGCCTCTAGAGCCAACAATCTAAAAAGAGAGAACAATATAATAATTGGACAGTATGCCCAAAAACACTTGCGAAACAAACACAAGGTACTTACCATAACTCTTCCACCAAAGCCAAGCAACTGAAGATCATTACTGAGGTTGACGTTGGACAACATCTCAATGATGACGTTCACGCCTTGTCCATTGGTAGCATCCTGAACACAGGAGACAAGCTATTATAAAAACTTGCCATGTTCGTTTTATGTTCTATTCTGTGAAGGCTATTATATAGAAAGCATATTTCAGACATGAAGACAGAATTCATGATAAAGTTAGATTAGACGTAAGTGCATTACGTGACTTAAAACTACCATTCAAATGTACAAGGTCTAGAAGTTTTTTATATGCTTAATATATACTTTATTAAGACTTCATTAATATTTCAATAGTTCACTTCAGACATTCTACTTTGCAACTGCATGTCAACTAACTCGCATTAGATTATTAGCAGACTGTATTCTTAATATCTGCTAACTCTTTATTTTGATGCTCCCCAACAGACATTTGCAACTACATGTCAACTTATTCTATTAACCCGAACACTAACCTAACAGTTTACAAATACTCTAATGAGAGTTAGCTGGCATGTAGTTGACAAGTTACCTTTAGTTAGTAGAATGTCTAAAGTGAACTATTGAAATAAAGTGTAACCTAGATACATTTACTAAGAAATTTATCAAAAATGACAGTAAAGACATTTATAAACTTTAACAAAGATTTCTATTTCAAATAAATACCATTCTTTTGAACTTCCTATTCATCAAAGAGTCCTGAAAAAAATGTATCACTGTTTCCACAATTTAAACAACACATGTATTTTCAACATTGATAATGATAAGAAATATTTCTTGAGCAGCAAATCATCATTTTAGAATGATTTCTGAAGGATCATGTGACACTGAAGACTGGCAGAAGTCATTCAGCTTTGCATTACAGAGATTAATTAGCATTTTACAAGATATTCAAATAGAAACCAGTTATTTTAAATTGTAATAATATTTCACAAAATCACTGTTTTTACTGTATCTTTTTTGATCAAAGAAATGCAGCCTTGGTGAGCAGAAGAGACTTTAAAAAAAAGAAAACCTTTAAAAAGCCTTACCAACCCCAAACAGTGTTCTGTATATATTGTGTACAACTTAAATAAGAGAGAACTAAACCTTAATTTTCTCCAGGTAGTCTTTTTCTCGGTGGTTGAATGCTAGATGAGCTCCATTGCTGAGCACCAGCTTCATCCCCTCGGATGTCCCAGCTGTTCCCAGAACTGTAAGGCCAAACGCTCGTGCCATCTGACACGCTGCAATGCCAACCTACAAATACAAGCTCAACTCATTCAAGACATCAGGAGAATGCTGTACTTTACAAGTCTAATTAATCCAAATCATTATTGAAATGTTAAGGGACATTTTTAACTTACTCCACCACTGGCTCCATGGATAAGAACCGTCTCTCCTGCTTTGGCATGAGCCCTGTTCAGAGCAAAAGAACATTTGTATGCCTTTTATGTTTACATAGCTCCAGAAAACAACTCCCAATGCAGTCTTTTACAGTCATTGATAACAACATCTTACTTGTGAACTAGCGCCCGGTACGCAGTGAAATATGGGACTCCGAGAGCTGCACCCTGTTTGTAGTCTAGGGAATCAGGCAGCTTGTGAACAGTGTCCTCTGAGGCCACAGTATATTCAGCGTATCCTCCCGTCACAGTTCCTGTGGCGAAGACTCTGTCACCTGCCTGTGAAAACAGAAAAGATTGCCATCCATGCAAAGCAAACAAGTAAACATGTGGTGAGTGTGCAAGATGGGTAACAAGTTGACCCGTAGGAGATGAACATCCTCCCCGACAGCTTCCACCACACCAGAAACATCTGATCCTGGAATATAGGGTAAGCTGGGTTTCCGAGCATAGGATCCAGAGCGGATGTACGTGTCCACTGGGTTTACGCCACACGCATGGACTCGAATCAGAACCTACAATTGCAGAAAGCGTTTAAACAGATCTTTGGAAAAGACAACAATAATGGCTACTGATTAATTAAGTAAATGTATATAAATATTCATTGTGGGAAAAAAAGGTGAAACTGGGTTTTCTAGGTAATTCTCTAAACATGATGACCAACATGTCCTTTGAATTTTCAGTCATGAAACACACTTCAAATATTCAAGCAACGTCATATAAAAGACATAATTCAATTTTTTAACATAATGCGAAATGATTTGACTCTTTTAAAGTTGAAATGAGTCCATGTTGCCAACACTTTTGATTTACACTTTTGTAATCAATATGAATCAAGAAGTTTAATCAAAGTCTTTTGGAGAAAAACAATCGCTTAATTTGATGAACAGATTTAATCTAGGCTTTTATTCACAACATATAAACATTGACCAGTGTTCATAGTCTAATGGGTTTGGATACTTTAATGGTACAGTTGTTTAATTTTTTCCTGGGTTAAGCATTAGTGTAAAGTCTAAAAAGTGTGCAAGAAGCAAATTAAGTAGTTTATAACATAAATCAATTCAAAAATAATGTTTGTCCCTTTTATTATGACATGTAATCTGTGCTCCCAATATTGAAAGCTAGTTTTTAGACCATGTAAAATGTTGTGGAAAAATTCCTTCAAGGTCAAGGTTCAGAGGAAGAAGCTGAACTGATCTCCCCATCACACTGAAACTGTTAATAATTTACATTTACTTTTTTTCACGTGGTTGTTTTACATGCGTCATCGCTAATACACGATTGTTTGTGCGAAAGAAGTTAAATAAAAATGATTAAAGCTGCAGTCTGTAGTTTTTTCTCTTTGTCGCCATCTCTGTTCGAAATCTGCAATTGCAGTTATTCGCGGAATTATCAACTTTACGTGGGTTGTGCCTCGGCACGGCAAGGATGAAATCTCCACCTCCAACATCCTCACACGCAATATAGCCAACTAGCCGAGACAGTGGAGACATCTTCTTTATGTGTACAGATGTGACGTAATGATGCAAAGACATGCTTGAATTTCCTGCGGAAATCCACCAGTACCACCAGTAGCGGTTTTTGGCACGGGCGAACCGGGCAATCGCCCGGGGAGGCATTTTTGGGGGGGGGGGCCGCCGGCACGAGCAGAAAAAAAAAAAAGAAAAAAAATCTGCGCCGCGAAGCGGTTTTCTATTATCTATCATTTCACTGTATGGGGAATTGGCAAATTTGCGTCCCTGCTTGCTGAGAAGATGCCGTGCACAGAAGCTGTTTGTTTGAGAAGGGGAAAGGGGAGGGGGCGCGGAGGCGCGGGCGCGGATGACAGTTCATCTCTGGGTCTCTCCCAAATGGAACGGACAAGGGGGGGATCCATATAGTTATCTAAGTCAGTCACACCTCGACTTTCTTCCAAATAACGCACATTTCATTCATAATATTATAAATACAGGCCTCTATATTTCCTGCACATTTTTGTTTTTCTGAATTGTCTGAATGGCTAATAAAAATAGGTAATACAAAACGATTACTTGGTCACCACCACCAAGGTGAATTGGTTTAGTCTTGACTTCTGGTCGTGACTCGTCGTCGTGAGTGACAGTTGGTATGGGGGGGATCAGGGGAAATCTGTTGATTGTCGATGTCGAGTGCCAAATAAGAGATGGACAAGAAAGGTCAAAGCCATCAGGTGCCCAATTTAGAAACGAGCGAAAGATAAAGGTATGCAACTATGTTTTCTCTTTATGATTACGGTATCCATGTCATGAATGAAGGGGCAATATTAATTGGTGGGTATAACTCTTATTTGTTAGCCTTTTTGCTATGATTCTTGCTATGCTTAACAATAATTCGGTTTTAACTCAAACACGAGATCTAATTTCACCATAATATTGTGCTTTGCAACAAAACTGTTACAAGTTCAGTTATTACACTGCAAAAAAATGCTTTTCTTACTTAGTATTTTTGTCTTGTTTCCAGTCCAAATATCAAACATTTCTTAAATAAAGATGCATAACGTTATTTTACTAAAGTAGTAAAATGACATAAGATATTAAGTCTTGTTTTCTGGGGAAATAAATAAAAATGTAGTTTTTGCTTAAAACAAGCAAAACATTATCTGCCAATGGGGTAAGAAAAATTTCTTATGGGGGGGGCGGCGGCGCTCGAAGGGGGTCTCGCCCAGGGTGTAATTCAATGTAGAACCGCCACTGAGTACCACTGGAATTAAAAACATTATTACAACAAGCTTACCGTTTTGAATCGAGCTAAGGCAAGCAGATAGTTTTGAACACTGGCTAGTTATGTACCTGCTCAAAGATTTATTTGGGATAATTTTTAACCCAAAAATGTTACGGACTGCAGCTTTAAATAGCATAATGTATTGCTTTTAGCCAGACCAGGTGTGTGTTTTGAAAAGCGTTTGACAGAATAATTCATAAAATAGAATAATACTGTATACATTAAACAACAAACAAGTTGTCCATTGAGATTAGTAGTAGTAATTATGTCAAGATGTTAATTAATAATTCCCATCAGCTTTCATGGGAGAAAATTGAACTGAATTCAAAACATTCTGTAATCAGAAAAAAAGTCAAGATTGTTTTGAGATGACCCACCTGTTTCTGGCGAGGACTTGGCACAGGCAGGTCTGTGCAGAGTTTTAAAACTGAAGGGGCTCCAAACTCTGACACCCTTATAGCCCTCATTAATTTAGATGTGGCCATAGTGGCCTCTGCAAAACAAATGGATTGGCAAAGCAGATTGAACTTTGGCTGGATACTGCACTGTTGAAAAAGAGCAAACAATGAATTAGTACATCTGAATAGAAATGATCATATATTCCATATAGCACACATATCTCTGCACAGCTTCGCGAATATAAAGAAAACGGCACGCCATAAATTAAGACACATTATTACTCTGTTCACCTTCCACGCAGGTTGCAGCATGCAGCTTACTCGGCTTCCGTATGAAATGAAATTGGGCACATCCCGGCCACCGTACCCGACCGTGCACTCGCACTCAAAACACAAACACATGCGGTATAGCAAATCTATAACAAACTAGATTAATAATTTAAAATCCGATGGCATTGCTTAATTATATTATTCTAAAGGTCGGCAGAAGATAAAACGAATACATCACTAGTCTTGAAACATGGAGGGCGATACATTTCAGCAATGGAAGAATCAGTGTCTTAATAAGTGTGATTTCAGTAAGAAGGGCAGTGTGGATGAGGACATCTCTCATATCGTGTCCTTTATTAACTGTCATGATCGGTACTTCACGACAAGCTCTTGCTCAGGAAGAATCATCCTTTTTGACGGGGTGAGCCTGAGAAACCTTTATTGACTGTTGTCTACACGGCAAAACAATGATTTTCTTACTTTTTTGTCTTGCTTTCCAGTAAATATCTAAACATTCTTAAACCAAGAATACTTTACTTACTTGAGAAGCAAAATGACTTAAAGGGATAGTTCACACAACATTTTTAATTCTGTTACCATTTACTCACCCTCAAGTTGGTCCAAACCTGTATTAATTTATTTCTTCTGTTAAACACAAAAGAATATATTATGAAGAATATGAGTAACCAAACAGTTGATGAACCACATTGATAGCCCTCATCCACATCCATAGTTTTTTTAATGGTACCCCACAACTGTTTGGTTACCCATATTCTGAAGAATATCTACCTTTTTAACCTATTGGCAGATATTTGATCTCTAACTAAATATCTTAAAGGGATAGTTCACAAAAATGAAAATTGTCATCATTTACTCAACCTCAAGTTGTTCCAAACCTGAGTTTCTTTTTATCTGCTGAACACAAAGGAAAACTTAATTAAAGAGAAAATTAATATGATTTAATTTTTCTTACCTTTTTGGGCAGATCTTTTTTTCTTTTTGTTTTAAGCAAAAACACACTTATTTGTCTGGTGTATTATTTGTCAACCATATGGTTTTTATAAGACTCTGTGATTAAAGTTTTGGACACTTGGTTTTCACAGTTTCGAGTAAAATTAAAGTAATCAAGGCTATGAAGTAGCACAAACACGGCAGGCTACATTTATTTTGGCCTACAAAACTTTCAAGCATTTAAATCAAAACATTTTAAGATTATGTGATAACTAGTATTGTGTATTGGTCACTTTGCGGGATGCTTTCATCTAAGGTGTCGGATTGCCCTGATGTGCAGAAGCGAAACTGTTCCTGGTTATTTGTCACTCATCAGAAGTGCCAAAGAGAAGATGTGGTGAGAAATACAGCATATAAGACATTTGACAAATGTACAGTAATAAATGACCTCGATATTAAAGCTTCACGTGTTTCTGAAACAGGTCTCAGGTCTGGAGAAGTCTGTTGGAGATGCCACTTTCAAGTTTGAGCCTTTTGTCCTTCACGTTCAGTGTAAAGAGCTCGGCGACGCACAACTACTGGTGAATGTCACACTGAATTAGAATGAGACATCCGGATGTTTAGAGGAGAACAGAATAATAACTTGCTTTTCATGGTTTGTTCCTTCCTCAGCACACTGTTGCAATAAACTCTGGCCTTAGGAATTCTGGTATAACTGTGGGAAAGAAAGGCAAGATCATCATGGTAAGATGCAAACTGTGCTTTGTGCTTTTTCAGCATTAAAGATACTACTGAAATGTCCTTGAAATGTGTTTGTTGTATAGGCGGTACGCAGCACGCATTGTCTTGAGGTTCCTCTCAGCCACAAGGGGAACGTCCTCACCACTGACCAGTACCTTGATTTCCTCGTCGGAGTTGCGAACCAGAAGATGGAAGAAAATCTTAAAAGAATAGAGAGGTATATTGTAAGCAGAGTTTCCTTCTGTGTTTGCACACTAGTTTTCTTATTTAAATTGATGCTATTTAATGCAATTTAGGTGTTTGAAATTAATAAATTATTAAATTATTGTCTTAAAGGGCACCTTGGTCTGTACCAGTGTTAATTTAGTATCATTGAGATGCTATTATATTTGTATTAATTATACTTTAATTAAGATTTTGAATTAGTTACATTTATTTAAATTAGCGATAGTGACGTCAGAAACACCAGTGATTTCAAACCACGTTTTTGAGACTGTCTTTGGTTCACCGCAAATACTCAGCAATGGTGCTGACATATGAATTTGCACATGGCTTGTCTTAAAGCATATTAAAAACACCACATAGACATATAAACAACATTAAAAAAAACTAGATTTTCACCACAGGGGGACTTAAGTATTTAAATATGATAGTAATGCTATATTTATATGTATTTTAAATAGATTCTATGAGTGCTTACAAGGTGCCCTACAACCTCAAGAACTGAGATGTAGTTTAAAGGAGGAGGCCGACAAGAAACCCATCTACAGACGGAGGAGGAAAAGGACGCAGGACGAGCCTGTGACAGACTGTTGCCAAAGCATCGAAAAACATCATGAAAACAGTGAAGAGGAAATGAACTGTGATCTACTGTTTTTATCTTAGGAAATCTTTCTTTTCATCATCTTCATCAGTGCACATTTATTCAATAAACACCCCTTTAGTGTGAAGTACCAGCTCATTAGACATACCTCACATTAACGTTTTATGTGAACATTAGACGTAAACAATTGTTCTTTTTTTTTAATGACAAATATAAATGAAACGGTCTCATTCCCACTTCCTTTAAGGGGCGTCTGCTTCCTGATTAACATTTGCCTCATTATTTTGCAGGAGCTTAGCGAATCTGTTTTTGTTTAACATGCCGTTACTTCAAAGCTTTCGTGTGCGTAAACCTTAATTCTTTTGCTCGTCCAGAAGGAAGATGTTGTCCCTCACAGCAATGTATAAATCGAGCGTGTTATTCATTTCCAACAAGCAATCTGTCAGACGTCGTGGTGAAAACGCCGTGTGGTTTGGAGCACATTTCCTCTGGATTAGAAGGCATCACTGACGGGGCCTATAGTTCTAGTTCTGCAACGCCTCATTTGGGAGACTTGGCTCATTAACAGTCTGCTCTCCGCCATGTGCATCTGCTTTCATGGTTTTAATAAAGACAGGAACTACAAAGTTGAAATAATTCACTTGTATTTATCAGTAAAGCATTTTCTAGCTCTAATAAAAGTATTTTTTTTTATCAAAAACATTGCATTTCATACATTGTTAAAAGATACCTCATTTGACCAAATAAAGGTTGTTTAGCTGCATTTACACATGTGAAAACATCGTTTCATGACACGTACCTGTATGTAGATTTTAAAAGATGTTTTTTTCTGAAGAAAGTAATAATGAATGGGTTCTGTGGTCAAAGTCGTCAGACAAGACAGGGATCAGCATGACTGTGTACAGCAGTACACCAGTAGATGGGGTTAATGCACTTTTAAAGACATCAGTAACAGCTGTTCTTCAGTGATCAGCTGCTGCTTCAATGGTTCAGTTATCTCCTCTAAATATAATGCCGGGTCCAGTTATGGACCCTGAAGAGAACAATCGGCTTGCTCTAAAATAACTTTTGGTATTCAGATATTAGTTTCAGATTTTAAATGAATATTTTGTTTCTGTTTATTAATATTACTTAATTTAGGTCATAATTCATTACATCCAACCTCCAAATAGGTGCCTCAAAGATGATTTATTAGATTGATCACAATATATATATAGGCTCTCCCATTCAAAAGATTTTTTTGTTGTTGTTGCTTTTATTCAGCAAGGATGCACTGAATTGATCAAAAGTAAAACTTTTACATTGCTACATGCTCAAATAAAGGCAGCATGTTCTTTCTATTCATCAAATAATCTTTCAACAAACATATTAAGCAGCACAGCTGTTTTCAACATTGATAAATGTTTCTTGATCATCAAATCATCATATTAGAGTGATTTCTGAAGGATCATGTGACACTGAAGACTGGAGTAATGATGCTGAAAATTCAGCTTTGCATCACAGGAATAAATTACATTTTGAAATATATTCAAATAAAAAAAACTTACAATAAATTGTTATATTATTTCATAATATTTCTATTTTCTTCAAATAAATGCAGCTTTGTTGAGCATAAGAGGTTTAGAAAATAGAATTTTATACAATTTAAAAAAACTCAAACTTTTGAACGGTAATTTAAATATGCTGATCCATGCATTATGAAATGATTGAATTGCCACTAAATTGAAACAATATTCATTGTTTTTCCAGTATACCTGTGGTCAGTTTCAGACACGTCTACTCATTGTTATAGACTCCCATTGTTTCCCGCAAAAAAAAAAAAGAGTGACATTGAGATCCAGGTTAACCACAAATGCACCTTTCACCAACCAAAAGGACTTCTAATGATAATCTTAAAATAACATCAATTAGCCAGCTGAAAGACTAGGGAATGATTAGAAATCTCTCATAATTATTCCTAGACATTAAGAGTGAGGGGGGAGGAGGGGCGCTTGATTGGCAGGTTGAGCTGAAGGGGCATTAGAGTGAGTGAGAGGGAGTGCTGGGAAGGGCACAAGGACCGCCGCAATCAGAGCAGAATTGGGAGCTTTTGTGCCTGTGTGATTGTCAAGTGGGCCATTTCTGTCTCTGATTAGGACCCTCTCTCTGATTCGGCGGCTGTGTGTCCTCAGGACTCCCTGCGCAATCACACTGCCTCTTACTGTCACTCCAGGCCTGCTGATTTCTCAGAGAGAGCGAGAAAAGAAAAGAAAAGAAGAAAAGAGACACACATGCCAACTCAACCCCTGTGTCCTTCACAACTAAACACTGACTCAGTTTTACTATAGGAAGGGTCACTTATTTTAATGAGTATTTAAATGAAGCTAACAGTTAGACAGAATATTACATTTATAAATCCATTTATACTTGGCCACATAAATGTGTCTCCGCAAAACAAATAAAAATCCGATCTTCAATTCCCACGCTATATGCAAATTAAGATATGTGCTGCATTTTATTTATCATCACAGACTGTGATGACGCATCATCAGCATCTTGCAACGTTTTTATATTGTTCATTTAAAAATGTTTTATGTACATTTATAACGATGGACAATTATACAATGGAAATCAATGGGGTCCATCAACTGTTTGGTTACCGACATTCTTCAAAATATCTTCCTGTGTTCAGCAGAAAAAATTCATTCATACAGGTTTGAAACAACTTGAGGGTGAGTAAATGACAGAATTTTCATTTTTAAGTGAACTATTTTTATTTTTTACTTTTATTTTTACTATCACTTTAACGGTAGTAAAGTAGGCTAATAGAAATACTACTCTTACAAATCATCTAAATCAAATCAAGTCTAATTTTGATTTGGAAGCATTTCTACAAGTTATCACATTGTTTACCAAGAAACTTGATCTTTTGTTTATCTCATAACAAAGGAACATCACTTCAAATCCAATTGCTATGCAAAATTACATTTTAAAGGAGTCTTAAAGGTCCTATGACATGCTGCTTTTTGGATGCTTTTATATAGGCCTTAGTGGCCCCCTAATACTGTATCTGAAGTCTCTTTCCCGAAATTCAGCCTTGGTGCAGAATTACAGCCACTATACAAGCCAGTCGCCGCAGGACGTCTCCGAATGGTTAGTTTAAAATATTGTGTCTGGATACGGTACAGTAGTTGGTTTGTTAGTGCGCTGTTACAGTTATTATCTTGTAGCTAACGCTATAGCCTACATTGTTGGCTTTTCATGTTGCTCTGATTTGCTATCGTTCTAAAGCTGTATTAGCATCTATATCAGTAATCTTTGTAGTTTAGAGAAGACTGTACTCT
Organism: Leuciscus leuciscus; assembly: GCF_965113295.1. Lineage (NCBI taxonomy): Eukaryota > Metazoa > Chordata > Actinopteri > Cypriniformes > Leuciscidae > Leuciscus > Leuciscus leuciscus. Next base: position 20,524,958 of record NC_138730.1, on the reverse strand, counting down.
GGCTAATTTTTTAATGACAAAGTTCTCCATGTCGACGTATATTGAAGTCATGTTACACATAACCCATGATTTACTCCTGAAGATTTACTTCTACTCAACACCTGCTTGTCCACTCTGTCATATAAAGGGGAAAGTGGAGTGAGTTGTGCCAGTTTTTACTCAAAGTGACTTTAAAGTGAGGCCATGGCAGTAATGCCTTCAACTTAAGGATGTACTTATATTTCAGGATGTGGTGCATCCCTGAGAACAATAACTTTGGATCTGAAATAAATTGTTTCAGAAATATAGCTTTTGGGAAAAAAGTGGTCTCATGGCACAACTTGCCCCTGGTGCGGGGGAAGTTGGGCCTTTGGGGGAATACATTGGGGTAAATTGTGCCAGTGATTTCTAAAGTAAAACAGAACATTTTAATGTTATGAACCGTAATGCTATATGAAAGCAAGATAAATTCAATACAAAATTACTCATTTAAGGTTTATTTAGATATTGTCACCCTGGAATACCATAGCATGCGTTTTTCCTACTATGGTCAATTGCATTGGGATTTTGTATTGAACATAACTCTGGATCACAGTGTCATAGAGACAAGGGGGCGGGCTCATTTTACTCAGACGACCAATCAGTCTCTCAGGATCATTGTGAAGCAATCAAGCTACGCCCTAGCAACCATTTAGAGCACCATAGCAACACAATATATGATATTTGTGAATCATTTCAGGCAAAAAGGCTTTGGCAATAGATGCCTGTTGACATAGCGCTGTCTGTCAATTATGTAACATTTAAGAATAAAGTGACTAGGCTAATTTCTAAACATCCTATTGTGACATATAGGCCACTTAAAAACGGAATAAAACTTCTCTTTAATAACATAGTGCAAACTCAAAACTGAAATCAGTGTTAGCTAAATTAAACAAATAGCAGGCAGGCCTAAGTCAAACAATGATGAGGCATGACCATCTCCTCACTTCTCAAGATTATCCCCTGTGAGTATGTAGGTCTAGGTGGTCTGGATCTGGCACAACTTAACCCAGGCCCTTTGGCACAAATCACCCCAGACCCACAAGTTTGAAAAACTAGCATGATCCAGCAGTTAAGAGCTAACATCATGCTAACTGTATAGACTCATTGTGTAGCCTACTAAAGCACTAAAACGTTAAAATGTTTTCAAACTTGTCTATAATTGTTCAGACACTACAATCAAAAAACCTTAATCATAGAAATTTTACTTTGAAAGGGAAAAAACAGTTTTTTGCACTAAAATGTGCTTAACTCTCATGCCATGTGTCTCTCTTCTTTGGAGGATGAGTAAAAGTGATTGCTTTTCAAAATTATGTGGTCACATGACCAATTTCTTCTATGGTTTTCCAGAAACAAGGGGTGGAACTACTTCCCCCCCTGGCACAAATCACCCCACTCTCCCCTATATATATATAGCTATAGACACTAACCAGTGCCACTATATTAGTCAGACCTCTGCTATTATAACATGAAGGAACTAAAAAAGACTTTTGTATTCATTTTTACATCCAAACACTGAGCAACTGCCACGCTTCGCTCGTTTGCAAGCCATGATGTCTCAAGGAAAAACAATGTCGAGCTTGCACAGTCGTAGCTCATTTTCTCATGGGCGGGCCAAATCCTCTGGGCGGGCAAAGCAGAGAAAGAGGAGGTAACCTTTCCCCGTATGACGACATAGGGAAGATCCCAGATTGGCCCATCTGAGCTTTCATTTTCTCAAAGGCAGAGCAGGATACCCATTTCTAGCCACTAAGGAACCATATATAGGCAGGCTAGGGGAACTCATATTAATGTTAAAAAACCTCATAAAGTGACATTTTCATGCCATGGGACCTTTAATATCTGAATGGAAATTCAGTCAACACTCCAAAAATTCAAGTAATTTTAATATTCAGTTAATTCAAATCAAGCTCTGTAAAAATTATAATCCACTACATGAGTGTCACGTGTTGTGTGGGAGAGACTAAACATACAAAGATGAAGGTAACAGGCTTTAACTCCAACAGGTAAATCCAACAAGGTACATCCAAACACAACTACGAATAGATGAGACCAGACAAAGACAAACAGAACCGAACTTAAATAGCGAGATGATTGATAGGTGCACAGCTGAAACTAAAGTAAGGAAACTAACTAAGGAAGAACGGTACTGATTGAAAACAAGAGTCCACGTGGTGTGAGAGTGTGACAATGGGCATTAAAAAGATATGCAATGATTATACATTTATATACATGTTTAACAGAATTTTTATTTTTTATAATGTGATGTTGTGTTGTGTTAAACGTATTTAATATAAATAAATTGAATATAAATGCTTTGATATTGTGCTATAATCTAAATCCAAATAAATTGCATGGCTAATGATCTGAAATTTACCTATATAGATCAATGTAGCTGAATAATCAAATATTTAACTGTAATTTCATGTATTTTGACTACTAATACAATAATGAAGTGAGAGTTGGCATTTAGTGTGTTTGGTCATATTTTCCCCTATAAGCGAGTTTTACATTATATTATGTTTAATACACACACACACACACACACACACACACACACACACACACACACACACACACACACACACACACACACACACACACACACACACACACACACACACACACACACACACACACACACACACACACACACACACACACACACACACACATACTGTATACATACAGTGGGTACGGAAAGTATTCAGACCCCCTTCAATTTTTCACTGTTTGTTATATTGCAGACATTTGCTAAAATCATTTGTTCATTTTTTTCATCATTATTGTACACACAGCACCCCATATTGACAGAAAAACACAGAATTGTTGACATTTTTGCACATTTACCCACTGTGTGTGTATATATATATATATATATATATATATATACCTTTTCTATACTTATTTTAAAATATTATTAAAATATACAGTAAGTTGCAAGCATTATATCATATGTGCAACCATGTGGTATTATTTGAGCAGATCGGATCTGTATTTTGTAGGAGCCTTATTCTCCTGGTCTTATCTCTTATTTTTCTTAGCCAGGCGGTGTTGAGAGTAGTCTGATCTTTATGTAATTTGACAAGGCCTCCATGTTTTGTTTTATCAGCTCTTAACTGCCGTCCCTTATTCTCTGATCCTTATCATTATGCAGACGTGTGGGCCAGACTCCCAGAAGAAGAACTGAAATTACCAATGTTTTTGTCTTGATGAATTGATCATGACATTCTGCAGAACAAATTTCCTTTGCCTTTTTTTTTGTGTGCCATTTTTACAGAAAAGCAGAGACAAATTTTCTGGGGAGAAGGAGGATGAAAAGGATCAGGAAGTGCTGAGACCCAGATTCAAACTCCCATTTCCCATATTATATGCACTATCCCAACTAACAAGGAACATTCTCAGAACTTTGGCGAGATTCTGGCACGGTTCTCTCAAAAGGTGTGTTCGACTTGACACGGCACAGCACAGAGCGATCAACGTATGACATCAAAAGACCGCGAGAGCAATTAGAGCTGATGACTGATGTCATACACCGATCGGTCCATGCAGCGCTGCTTCAAGTCGAACACACCTAAAGTTATGAGCAAAACATTTTCCCAGTAACGTTACTAGAATGTTTGTTCAAATGTTTGTTATCTGGTCTTTAATAATTTTCTGGTCTTTAATAAATGTTAGCACAAAAAAATTATTTATACATCTTTCATGAATTTTTCCTGAAATGTTTTAGTTGGTCATGTCATGTTTTCCAAATGTTTCAGAAAGTTCAGAGAACATTCAAAAGTAACATTCCAATAATGTTACACAAATACTGGACGATTTGAACATTAAGAGAACATTTTCATAATATTATGGGAACGTTAACAAAATGTTTTAGAAAATATATCTGTTAACTGGGATTGCTTAATGTTTTAACCACTATAGGCCACAAATCCAACAATGGATCATATTTGATTAGATATTTAACTTCTTTGGATCTGTGGAGATGAATGACATCAGCAAATGATGCTGAGAATCCTTGAGTTTTTAAACATTCTCGTGCATTCTGATCCATACTTTCCTGTAGGAAGTACGTCTCTCATTCCGGCTTAACAGCTGTGACATTCATGTATTGATTACATACGTAGACATGGTGGCCCTTTCCATCTCCCAACGTACAGCACAACTGCCAGTGGTAAAGTATGTCTGAAAGATGAGGGCCAAACAGACGGGGTCCCGTGAGAACTAGAATGATGAATTAGAACGCACAGATTTGGAAGATTAATTTGATTCTCTTTCATCTCAGGCGCTCGATTATGTTCCGAGAGCCTGGCTCCCTCCAAAAATTTCTGAGCATGCAACTAGTCTGTACCCCAACGGAAAGAAATATAAACAGTTGCACACAGGGTACTGTATCATTATCACAACAAAGACTGGAGGAGGGTGCTTCTGAAATCTGAGGATAGAAACATCTGGAGCGCGTTAATCAACCGGTGAATGACGGATGAGTTTTATTCTGCCTGGCGACAGATACGAGGCGGGCCTCCTAGTCGATTGTGACGCATTATTATGACATCATCTGACTAAAGTGGGCCATAATAGGGCCTCCGTACACATGTCAGCGAAGTACACGTCTAGAGGTTTGTGCCATGTTCACTGAGCTCACTGATGTGGTGAAACAGGTTCCTGTTTTAATTCCCATGGAATCGTTCAGCTTGTTTTAAACAACTCTGGGATATAAAAACCATTTTGTAAAGGATCAGTAAATTTAAAGTAAAAAAAAAGTAAGTTTCTGTTAGAATTCCTGTGGAATTATTACTTATTGTAAACAGCGTTGTATTTTACAGACACTATTAAATTAAAACCACAATCAAAATTGTGTTTTGAAGTCATCTATTGCTTTTGTTTGCAGTTTTAGGGGTCACCTATTTGCATTTATTTCTTCCTAGAAAAAAAAGAGCAAAAAAGTGATGACTTTTTCATGAGAACATGACTACAGCCAAAATTGCATACTACTACTGTTTATAGTAGTCGAAAAACATGTTGAGACAAATCAAAGTGCAGAAGCCTTGTGTGTAAACATGATGGTATGCAAATATATGCAGACCTCCAATAACTAAATATGTTAAATAAAACATAAATCTTTATGCATTTAATCTCACTTTATTGACCAATGTAATTGTTTCTGAACTTCAATGGTTCAAAGGTTGTTGTTTTTTTGTAAGTAAGTGTTAAACTTTTTTTCTCCTGCATCCTATTCTTCCGTTATCCAGAATGGCAGCACAGCTGAAAGGTTAGCTAGAGCTGCGCCCTCTACACTGTAAAAAAATCCAACTTACGTTTTGTATGACAAATGCCGTTTTTAAAGTTTATTCAACTATTTAACATGAAAAAAGTTGAGAAAAGTTGAGATAACTCAAACACGTAAGTTGAGAAAACTCAAAAAATGTCCTGGTTGCTGGTTGCCTTAAACTTGTAAGTTTTCTCAACTTTTTTTTTTTTCAGTATACTGTACATGCTTGAATTTGCATTTCCTTCAGCCTGAGGCTTATTATTTAACTTTTGGTGTGAAAGGGTCATTACATTTGCCCAAAAATATAACTTTTTTGTTATAAATAAACAAGCCCAGCCCAAGTATAAAAAAAGTAACACCAAAGTAACGTAACACATTACTTTTCTAAAAAAGTAACTGTAACACAATTAGTTACTTTTTAAGGGAGTAACGCAGTATTGTAATGCATTACTTTTCAAAGTAACTTTCCCCAACACTATAAGCACTGCTTTGTTTACGGTTTGAATATCTGCAGTAGAATGAAAATAGACTACTGATACCTGCTGATATAGACAGATATTTACGTACACGCAGGCGCAGAACACACATGCTAGTTGACAGTCGCCTTTAGTCCTTTTGGTGTGTTCAAGCGCAGCTTTTTGGCCGAGACGAAGCCGACGAGAGGCAACAACACAGTCGGCTTTCACGGCTGGGTACGTCCCGGGCTTAAGGTGCTAATACAATGGACACTTTACTATCCCATGAGGCCACAAAAGAGGATTTTTGAATCGTGAAGCGACACAAGTGATGCTGGTAGGTAGGTCACATGACAAAGACAACATAACAAATGTAGGACGTCCAAATTCACACTACACACATTCACACTATATAGAACATACTTTTTTAACAGTCGCAAAGTAATTACTTATTCAAAAGAAGTGCATAATCAGAGATGTGTAGGATTTTTCACTTTTCACTCACTATTTTCCCTTAAAAAAAGCTGGTAAATTTCACAAATAATTAAAAAGGCTAATAACACATCGAATCAAAGTAGAAAGACTGTAATAGTATTTCTTTTATAAAAGTACTTATTTTATTCACAAGTTTGAAAAATATATTTTTTAAAGTGTTAGCGATTTCAGACACAGCCCATCTCTTTAATGAACCAGGAAATGACCAATTTAAATGTCTCCAGAACAATCTCAGAAAGACTGAGTGGCCATTCACACAGAACGCGTGTTTGCATTTAAAAGGCAGGGGAATAAAAAGAAAGCTATAGACACGTTTTAAAAGGTGAGCTTCTTTTAACTTAACAGCACTTTTTATTTTATCTTTACATGGCGCCTGTCATGTGCGAAACACTGCGAAAGACGCATGTTGAAAAACAATGGAAACTCAGCATTTTTTCCAGCACACACTGTGCCTTGTCAAGTGAATATGAGCACTGTTAGCCTCTTGATGTATGTGATATGTGGGTCTGCTTTGTGTTGTGTGCTTCACAGTACTCATGTGGTACCTGCAGGCCCCCTCGGGCCTTATGGGGGTCGACCCGCTGATGGGTGGCGTGCTGCCTGCCACTCGCTGGTGGGCCGGCTGTAATTTATGTGATCCCCTGTAATTTCCTGCTACTTTCTGAAGTGGTAGCGGGGCGGAGACAGCAGAGGAGGTTGAAGGACCCTTCCCTGTTTGACCTCTCGCTACTTCACGCATCACCCTGAAGGAAATAATTACACGGGAAGCAGAGAGAAAGAACCGAAAGGAAGAAAGGGAGAAATTGAGCAGAGAGGACCATAAACATCTCCTGACTTGACCGCTTTCACTGTGAGGAAGTGCACACTAAAGAGGTCAAAGGTCAGGACCGCCATCCGTTGTGAATTAAAAGGTATATTTTAACATTCAAACAAAGTGCATGTTATGACATTGACCAAAATAGGCAATAGACATAATACAGTTCAACAAACTGGGATTGACCTTAATATTAGTTGAATGTGTTTTAGAAACTACGCATATAGCAGAAAATACAATTTATAATCATTTCTGACTGTACATGATGTATCCAAAACAAATAATAGTGTGCAATAAGCAAAATTATAAAAAAAATGCAGGTAATGTTTTAAGGTTTAATTTGTTAACATTAGTTAACATAATAACAATGAAAAATACTTGTATTAATCTTAATGTTAATTTCAACATTTACTAATACATGATTAAAATCAAAAAGTGTATCTGTTAATATTATTTAATGGACCTGAGCTAACATGAGCTAACAATGAACAGTTAACAACAATTAACAACAGTTAACTAACATTGAAGATTAATAAATACTGTAACAATGCATTGCTCTGTGTTAATATAAGTTAACGCATTAACTAAAGTTAACAAATTGTTGCAAAATTCCGAATGAAATCATTCCAGAAATCATAAATACTACGAGGAAGTCCAGTTGTTTTTTCTATAAAGATCTTTAGACATATCAAAATAAAAGCCCACACATGCACAATGTAAATCGACTGGAGAAGTAGGATTTAGATGTAAAAACTACATCTGTTTGAACAAATCTTTGCTCAAAAAATGAAAGATTAGTATGTTTACTTTAAATGTATACACATACTTAGTTGTTTAAACTGTGAATATGCTAAATAAAACAGTCATCCAATGGGATTTTGAAATCTATTCTTTCATAACATGCACATTTAATGGAGGTGGCAGAAAGGAATTCATTGTGAACTAATCAAGTGAGATGAGAACTGAGCCGAGAGTCTGACTTGAGTGTTGTACTGTACATACAAACAACCTCTGCCATCAAGCCCTCATAAATTGCTAATGCATTCTTAATATATTCTTAATCAGCAGTCTAACCACACTTTGATTTCATTTCACATTATGAAAGATGATTAGCAGCTTAAAGTAGTCAGATCAGTCTGGGGACGTACTTGGAAAACAAGAGATTTTAAAACATGCAGATTGCGCTTTTTTGTGTGTGATGCATTTCAACTTTGAAGCTGACCACCTTGTTGTTCTTTTATAGAAATCAAGAATCAACAAACTTCTGTATGTTCGCAGTCAGACAAACAAGTGTGCTCAAAGGTTTCTATTGAAGGATAAGTGGAGGTCTTTTAAACAAAATAATATATACAATTTAAATCATTGCAAAACTTAAGTCTGAATTTTATTCAAATAAAGCTACGTCACCGTTAAACGTTTGGGGTCAATACGATTTTTTTTAAAAAGAAAAGAAATGAATAGGCCTACTTTTATTCAGCAATGTATTAAATTGATCAAAAGCGAAAGTAAATACATTTATGATGTTACAAATGATTTCTATTTGAAATAAATACTGTTCTTTTAAACGTTCTATTCATCAAATAATCCTGAAAAAAAAAAAAAATTATTACACAAAATGATTAGGCAGCTTAAGCTGTTTTCCACATTGATGATAATAAGAATGTTTCTTGCACATGAATATGACAATGCTTTTCGATGAACTCTGTTACATGTGTGGAAATTGATCTGTTCAATAAAGTACTCACCTAAAAATGCCATCGCTGCGACACTTTTACAGCATTTTAAATCCCTCTCGCTATCTCCTAAAAGCCAAGTGAATGTTGATTCTCTTTTTATTACGATCTCTGTCACATTCTCTTCTTGCCAACAGACTCTCTCTCTGCGTTTAAAAAATTAAACAATTATAATAATTAACTGGTGATTCCCCGGAGGTTGGAGATTTAGCAGCTCTACACGGAGCAACTTTTCTCTATTTACAGATATGAGACACGCATGGGCGAGTGACGTATTTACGCAATTTCCCGCGAAAACCATCCCGACAGGTCTAAAATATAAACACTTATAATTGGCTTATCATAGTGAATCGGGGTAAGAAGAATTGATGATGTATTGATTCATTATTTAAATTTTGTTAATTTTAAACAAAAAAATGACATAGTGGACCTTTAATCAAACAAATGCAGCCTTGGTGAGCATAAGAGACTTCTTTCAAAAACACACACACAAAATCTTACTGACTTCAAACTGGCGCCAATCTCATTGGTCGGATAGTTTTTGACGCGGCGCGTCAAAGCAAACCAAAAAAACGAACCCGAGGCGTTTTAAAAAAAAATTACGCTTTTACGCGTGGCGTTTTTCGCGTCGGTGTGCATACTCACATTGGCGCCCTTTGTTTAGTCACGAGGCGTTAAACGTCGGTGTACGGGCCTTAAGGGTAAGAAAAAAATTATATTCAAAATGTATGTGTTTTTGTTAATTTAACTTTTTAGTCAAATTGTGACAAATTGTGTAGTCAAAATGCTGATATAATTCATAATACAAGATTCTAATAAATTAGAGAAATGCAAAATAAAAACATTTTCATAGTCATCTAGACCCCACTGTAGATGGTACCAGTGCCGTCAATCATCAGCACAGAAGATTAACATCAGTGCTCAGACATGTGGCCTTTTCGAGTGAGAAAATGAAAATAATTGATGCTGCTTTAGAACACTATCCTTTTCTTGTAAGGAGCATTTACTGTGCTTAGAAGTGATAATGAGGCCCTTTTAAGTTTGAATTGAAGGGGATTTGATACATCTGTAGTAATAATACCACAGATTTCCTCCCAGAGCCATAAGCACCTCCAGGACCGCCAACATCATGAGATATTACAAAACATTGCTACAGTCCTGTGTTACTGCACCCAAAGCCAATCTGATTGGCACTGCTCCCGTTGTTGGACATTTCAGTGGTTGTCCTACATGGAAGCTGCTTCAAAGAAGCCAGAGCGGAGTGCCATGTTTTCAGATGGAGCCTGTGATAACAGCCATTCATCTTCATTGGCTGGAACAAGCCTTGGAGTGATCAAGGCACGCTAGGCCCTTTATATCTCATATCTGTGGGGAGGGCAAGACTAAACGATATGGAAAAACCTTCATGTCAGTGCAGGTTTCTCAAAACAGCCCTCAGATTGTGTGCCACACCGGTCTTTCCTTTCGACTTGCGTGTCAGTTGTGTATGTGCCGTGCCGGACTGAATTGCTTTATTGAACATTTAACATTTAATGCAACACTGTGTTGATGTCCTCACGCTTTGTACAATGTTTTTGAACGTAAGTGTGGATGCTGATGCATATCTGTGTAAAAATCTAGTGTTTTATTTGTCATTAACTCTGTGATGGTGGTGCTCACAACAACAAAAAGCCAGTCACAATATAAAGTTATATGCAAACCACCACAAGTGATAACCTTTGACATTTACCCATAATTCTATATGACGGTTCTCTTATTTATAACAATATAAATGCACAATGCAGCGAAACCTATGAAACATTTAACATTATCTACCTTTATCTTCAAGAATAATTATATTCTTGTTAGAAGTAAAAATTTAATTTGTGGTATAATAATTCAGGGTTATTATAGTTAACTAAAACTAAAACCATAAAAAAAATATTTTAATTTTTCATTACAAAAAAAAAAAATATATATATATATATATCAACTTAAACTTATTTTAGTTTAGCTAGTTAATACCAAAGTAAAATTTCTCATTTTCACTTAGATTAATGTTATGTACTAAAATAAATAGAGCTGAAATAAAAATGAATAAAAAACATATAAGGCATACTCTATTTAAAAAACAAATTGCAAAAACAACAAAATGACTAAAACTGAAATTATAAAACATACAAAAATAATTCTAAATATTAATAAAACACTATAATAGTATCTCAATGATACTACGTAAAATAACTCTAATAATTCATCAGATATGCATATGTGATTCATATCCCAAATATTTACATAGGATACAGAGCTGTAAATCAGAAAAAAAAAAACTTTTATGAAAAGTAATTTTAAATGACAACTGAAATGTCTCATCTGTTTCTTTCTAGTTTATAAATGAACCGGCACATCAAGACACTTACTCCCTTCAAACGCTCCGCGGCAACATCTTAACGCAAGTCTTTCTCTAATCTTTCAAAAAAGGCTTCTATTCTTGTAAGCACTCCAAATGAAGAGTGTTGATGGGTTCAGGATTTCAAAGCATGTTTTGTTATTTCAGGACACTTGACAAAACCCCTTTAAGAGGAAAATTAATAAAAAAAAACCTGAACACGCATTAAACCACTGAAAGTGCTTCAACACATTTGTCACTGTGCAAACTTTAATCTTCAGCAATCTCCTTTATGAAAGGCTTATTTGTTTATCATGCAGTTCCATATCTGTAACTGTTTTCCTGTCAGTATCAAGTAGGACTGTTAAAAGCCTTTGATGTGGGCATAATTTGGCACAATGCACCCTCTCTCCCCGTTTATGTCGGTCTAACCTTTGACGTATCGTTTGACGTCCAGTTATTTTTGAGACGGACAACTTCAGAATAATGTTTTGTATTTTTTATCCTGTTTCACATTGGCTGGTCCTAGCAGTTCTCCAGTCACGCTTTCAGGCACGCAATTGGCGGAAATTGGTAAATAACAGGTGGTAAGTGATGAGCTATTTCTGGCCAGTAAATGGTCTAAACAAACCAAAAAAATAGGGTTAACGTCCGGGTTAGTCACAAGTATCGCTCCTGAGGTATGGATGCAGAGACAAAAGGGTCAGTTAGCAGGGAAGGAGACAGAGACGCCATTCGGAAGTCTTTGTGTTCTTTAAGCATTTGTGTTTTCAGAGCTAGGCTACAATGACTCACTTATCAGAATAATAATGATTCAAGTCAGTTCAACAACAGTGAAACTGATTATATCTCTGACATCATTTATCTTTGAAGACAGTAAATGGGGTTGAAATTATTTTTTCATCTCAATGAAAACAGAATAATTACATATCACTAAAATGTGTCAGTTCATGTGAGACACCACAGGTCAACATTTAACATTACAAAGTTCTCTGCTTTCCTCCAGTAAATTAATTCAAAAAGGTGCCTTACTACAATTACCACCAAAGTAAAGAAAAATTAAACAAAGATAGTAAAGTATCATCCTGCATCCTATCAGTTAAATTCATCCTGTGGCATGATGGGACTGCAGCTGGAGAAGAGCATGAGGAGAATTAGAGATTATTAAAGGATCAATATGGAAACGGCTGCATTATGGACCTTTTTTCCTCCCTAATCACTGGGAAGAGCTCACAGGCTCACCGGAGGAAGGCCCCACTTGTTCTGATTGTCAATTTAAGGCTATTATTTGTTTGATGAGGCCCCCTGATATGATGCCTGGCTCCTGGACAATCAGGGCTGAGCTGGTGTTGACACGCACCAACACCACAGGAGGAGTGGAGCATCACTCTGATTGGAGCACATCGCAGGAACAGACAACATGTGGCGCGAGACACTGAGCAGTTTCATGGAATTTAAGAAACCATTACAGCGATTCAGAGGGAACACTGGACTGAGACTGAATTAAAATAGGTGGAAAGACAGACAGACAGACAGACAGACAAAGATAGATAGATAGATAGATAGATAGATAGATAGATAGATAGACAGACAGACAGACAGACAGACAGACAGACAGACAGACAGACATATAGATAGATAGATAGATAGACAGACAGATAGACAGACAGACAGACAGACAGACATATAGATAGATTGACAGACAGACAAAGATAGACAGACAGATAGACAAACAGACATATAGATAGACAGACAGACAGACAGACAGACATAGACATACAGACAGATAGATAGACAGACAGACAGAGATAGATAGATGGATAGACAGACAGACAGAGATAGATAGATAGATAGACAGACAGACAGACAGACAGACAGACAGACAGACAGACAGACATAGACATACAGACAGATAGATAGACAGACAGAGATAGACAGACAGACAGACAGACAGACAAAGATTGATAGACAGACAGACAGACAGACAGACAGACAGACAGACAGACAGACAGAAAGACAGACAGACAGACAAATATAGATAGATAGATCGACAGACTGACAGACAGACAGACAGACAAATATAGATAGACAGACAGACAGACAGACAGACAGACAGGCAAGTACAGATAGATAGACAGACAAAGATAGATAGATTGAAAGATAGATAGATGGATAGACAAACAGACAGACAAAGATGGACAGACAGACAGACAGACAGACAGACAGACAGACAGACAGACAGACAGACAGACAGATAGATAGATAGATAGACAGACAGACAAAGATAGATAGATGGATAGACAGATAGATAGACAGACAGACAGACAGACAGACAGACAAAGATAGATAGATAGATAGATAGATAGATAGATAGATAGAAAAATAGATGGATAGACAGACAAAGATAGATAGATAGATAGATAGATAGATAGATAGATAGATAGACAAACAAAGATAGATAGACAGACAGACAGACAGACAGACAGACAAAGATAGATAGATAGATAGATAGATAGATAGAAAAATAGATGGATAGACAGACAAAGATAGATAGATAGATAGATAGATAGATAGATAGATAGATAGAAAAATAGATGGATAGACAGACAAAGATAGATAGATAGATAGATAGATAGATAGATAGATAGATAGATAGACAAACAAAGATAGATAAACAGACAGACAGACAGACAGACAGACAGACAGACAGACAAAGATAGATAGACAGACAGACAGACAGACAGACAGACAGACAAAGATAGATAGATAGATAGATAGATAGATAGACAGACAGACAGACAGACAGACAGACAGACAGACAGACAGAAGACAGACAGACAAAACAAACTGCCCAGTCGTGTCATAGAGTTTGAACTGTCACTGTGAAAGCACTGATGGAGTGTGATGGATGTGTAGCTGATCTGTGCTGTGTTCAGTATAATGACAGGTGTGTAGGTGCCTGTGGGGAGAAGGTCTACCTGCGTGTTTGTCTTGTTTCAGTGTGTCTTCTCTGGCACACTTGGTTTCCTCTGTAAGAACTTCAGCATGTATGAACACTAATACACACAAATACATATGCTCTGACAGGCCTCCTCAGCATGTCTTTATTTACCCTTGACACCAAAAGTGAGAGATGTGACAGCACACTACATTATGGGTTTAAAGGTTGCACGGCAGTGATTTAGGGAATTTTGGGAGGATTTTGCAAAGAAAAAAAGAAAAAAACAGCCCAGCAAAAACAGATCACCAAAATATGCTTTGATATTGCATTTTAAATCTTAAATTTACTTTTTAGCCAAATAAGGGAAGATTTGCTTATGAATCTGACTGCATAGAAAAGTCAAGTCTTAAAATTGATCTCTATTTGTTTCTCCTAGACATTTTTTTGTTTTACATTGTAATTGTACATTACATTACATTGTATTTACATATACACATTTTTTTTTTTAAAATCAGCTTGCAGAATTTTTTGATAGAGGTTTGTCAATGAAAGATTTATCATTTAATAAAAGGTGACATTTCACTTAAGATCTTTCCAACACTATCACTGCTAAATCCTCAACCAGTAAATACAGGGTCTATCTTTACATTGAGGGCTAATTTATTGTCATGCATTTGCAGTCACAGTATTAGCTCAGATAATGAGCTCCAATAACAATTAGCAGCAGTGTTTATTGACAGGAGCCCTCAGGCTTCACCTTGTGTAACCCAATGGGGCATAACATGATTCCCTTTGTAATGCCATGTAATCTCCCTCAGTGATTCGTTGTCTAAAAGAAATGGTTACTAGCTGGAGAAATCTGCTGTTATCTGCTCAAATCTGTCTGCCTATCTGTCAGCACTCGCTACAGATGCTGTTTCATACAGGCACACACAAGACATCCCCTGAGTCAGCGGGCCTATCTGTTCCTGTTCGGAAAATAAGGGCTGTGTGTACGTCTGTGTGTGTGTGTGTGTGTGTGTCTGTGTGTGTGTGTGTGTGTGTGTGTGTGTGTGTGTGTGTGTGTGTCTGCGTAATCTGAAATCTGCCCGTAATATAAAATATGCCTGCATTGTTGTGGCTGCATTGAAGCGGGGAAGTTCATGGCAACCTCTAGACTGAGCTTTAGTTTGATTTATGTCATTTTTATGAATATAACTGCTGTGAACACATACAAGTCTAAGAAACTGTTTCTGACAGCTGTTGCTATTCATGATACACAAGTCAAAAAACTCGACCTGTCGGAATCAGTTAAAACTAATCTCATATTCTCAGTTGAAATCGACACTCACATTTAGGACACGTCCAAAGTTTTTTTTTCGTTTTTTTTTTTCTTCTGATGTTTGCAATGAAATGGATCCATTTTGGGGGTTTGCCTAAGTTTGAAGGTGACAAAACCCTGGAGAGAAACGATTACTTTCTGACACGCAAACACTCAATTTTAGGAGCTGCTGCCACATTCAGGCTGAGGCATGCCATCGGCTCCAAAAACTATTTTGACAGATGGTGGTTCATGATAAACGAGTCTCTTTTTTTGGTTGCAAGCTGAGTATTTCTTACAGCTCATAGACAGTTTGGGCATAAATATCCCCTGTGCATTCATTCATGGGAACTAGGTTAAGTCAGGTTATTTGCTGCTGTGCACATTGTTGTTGAAACTACATGTGTGGCCACTTCATGTCTACGTGTGTAGTTCATGCACCAGCTAGTAAAAAGCCTGACCACCATTCCCAACCGTTTTTGATGGAAATGTATCTTTCTTGCTCTGCCTCCACTTATAAACATTGGCCACGTTCACACAGCAACATAATGCGGTTTTCAGCCCTGTATTTCAGTGTTTAATAAGGTTACGTTCACGCGCTGTGTGTAAATAACCAAGCTCACACAGTACAGTATAAGGACTCACAACTGTATATTTTGGCAAAAATGTTTACCTGACATGTTTAGACAGTGCGTAAGTCATTCTGCGCAACACACACACATCTCTTGGTTTTGTGTGATTTCATGTGTGGTTTCTGACAGAAAACTCTCCGTCATCAGAAGGTTTTAGATCTAGTCACTGTCTTCCACTGCAGCTGCTCTCGTCAGTTTTGCGGTCCAAATGGTCAACTACAAACTCACTTTAAAGCCACTGTCAAGATGTTACGCGCGTCGCTGTCTTCTATACTGGGTCCAGCGTTGGCCCAAAGCAATCAATAATCATATTAAATGGTAATTTATTATTATTATTATCCTCATCCAACTATACTTTGTGCTCCACACTCCAGTCCAGTAGGTGGCAGAGATGCACACATTCAATTGGTTTGCCAACTGCCATAAAACAGAAAAGAAAAAGAAGAACAGAAAAATTACTTCGGGCCATACAAATACCCTCACTTGCGGTATTTGCACATGACCACTTGTTTACTTACATGGTGTATTTCTGGAGTTTGGCCAGAATGCTCAAGTGGGTGTGATGACCACAAGTGTTTTAAGATTTTTGTTTACTCAATTGTTTCGCCTACTGTTTTATGAACTCTGAATTCAGACATGCTACTCTTTTCACATAATGTATGTGATTTCGGCTGTAGTCTGAGTGTGCTGGAAGTACTGTGGAAGCCATGTTCTGGAGAGACACAGGATTCGGCATGACACTCACAGTTCGTGGGTATTCTAGTGGCTGTTGAGTGTATTGTTGAGTGTACATTGTTTGTATTGCTATTGTGGTGCATTATGGTATAGAATAAGTGCACCCGATAATGTCCTCTATGGTTAATGGTTGTCCCCCTGCACTATATAAAGGTATAGGGCGATTTGGGACACAGCCATTACATTTTTGTTCATACAGTAGCAGCTTGAATACGTAAACTGCTCAATCGGGACAGTTTGAGTGACACACCTGTTGTAAAATATAGTCGTCAACTCAAAAAAATGACTAGGCTAACCACAGGAAAAAACACGACTGCCCAGCATGCCTTCAAGACTAAACTACCTGGATCTGTCCTCATCCACCGTTCTCAAAGGCAACAAGCCATCAGAGCAGCAGTCGCTTCTGGATGTGAATCTCATGACCAGGTCAGCTTTGAAAAGTGGCCGTTCTGTTAGGAAAACACTGAGCGTGTAAAAAGCTTCCTGCCGAGAGTTTAAACACCATGTAATTTATGCTCAGCGCCGGCCAAGAGTATTTCTTTCACTCGAGAACCACCTCGGCAGCTCCACTTCACCTTAAAAACCAACTGCCGTAATAGGAACAACACAGGTTTATTGGTGGTCAGGCAGGACCTGCGGAGTGTTGTTCTGGATCTGGGTCTTTGGAGGGGGTGGGATGCATGCACAAGTCAGATGTCACCAGGGCTCCGAATAGGAGATTCCCCCCCCCCCCCCCCACACCTTCCCCAAGCTGTTTATGTAGGCCTAGCAGGATATCCTGCTACATGATGAAATAATTAGAGGCCCAGCGTGAGAGGGCAATGCCATGCCTGCAGTCAGGAGGGCCCATGGAAAGAGGGAGGCCAAGTCGGATCATTTCGATTCCTGAAAAATTGGTTTCCCTCCTCTCAAGAGCCTATTTATGCATGTTACCTTCGTCTCCTGGTGTGACTTTATTTTTTTTAACCATTCACCCAAAAAAGTTTATTCACTAGGCCTACCCAACTGACACTGATCTTTATCACTTAGCCTGAGGGAGGATGAATTTCTTGGCAGCTTTTAATATTAAATTATCCAGAAATACTTGGTTCTGATTGGTCAATCGCGCCATCAAGCGGTATCTTATTCCCAGATAACAACCGCTGAAAACAGATAACACAGGCTAATCCGGGTTACTGAAGTCAGCAGCGCTATACGCTTGCTAGGAACGTTTTTTCTTCTTGGAAGTTTTGCATTTGGTGAGATAATAAAATATAAAAACTCAGTCAAATCAATATTTTGTGTACAGGTATTTAATTATGCAATCCAGTGTCGTGGACTCGCTCTCTCTGGTTTCATACAAACGCAGCTCCTATGCCATTTTGTGACTATTGTTTTGTACACTGTACAAACAGGTAAGATTTTGAAACAGTTTAATCTGAAATCAATATCTCTTATCTCCATAATTATTTATGTGGTGAAATGCTGTGTAATAAGTGGTATGACTGTAAACCGTATCTCTTAAATGTCCGTCTAGTTTGAACTTGTCGCGCAAGCTACTGCTCTCTCCGTGGAAGCTTTGCCTTTAAAGACCTAATCAAATATTTCAACTCAGATCAATATTTCGTGTCTAATATTTACTTATGTGGCAAGTAGCCGTGTCATAAGCGGGATAATGTACATCCAGCCGGTTGTTATCTCAGAATAAACCCCCAACAGGGTGATGAAGACCACGACGCGAAGCGGAGGAAGGCACAGATGCCTGTCATTCTGATACAACACTTTGGAAATTGCAGTGCAAAATACAAAATTATTCAAAGTAAACTCATCCAGCAGCTGTTTGTAAGTTAATTAAGTTCATCTTTCCGCTCTGTATTCCAAACATTGCATGTATTTGAATGCATCGGAATAAATAAACAAAGTAGCGTGGAATGCAAACGCTCACATTCTGCTTGAAAGCTTTCAGGGTTGGCTTCCTTCTACAAGTGAAACAGCCGGATAAACACTGAAACTGTGTGCCTCCGTATCATTGCGTTAATGCTATGTGATATCATAACAATTACGCAATGTCCATACACGGTTCAAAAACTATTCACCGTTGTGAAGAACTATGGGAAAACATTCAACATCTACGTCAACACCTTGTGGCGAGAGGTGCGCAACTGGAAAAAAGGCTTTTGCTTGGAAAAGTTATGTGTGTGTGTGGTGATGTCATGCGTTTGGTGTGCATACAGCTGCAGTGAGGTGAGGAGGCTGCTGGGACAGGTGCAGGGCTTCAGTCCTCTGCCTCTCTGTTGTCATAGCTGAAATAATTGGCTAGATTACCGTCACCTCGCCTGCTTCACGCCTGCCTTACACTCAAAAGCTGCCTTTTCATCCACACTCGCTTGTTTCTTCTTCGCACCTTTACAATGGGATGTCAAGGAACAAGAAATGCAAAAAAGTCTGGGTGCACTTACTTACGTGCAAATATTATGAATATAACATCCAAAAGAACTGTACACAACTGCGCAAAGCACGACAAGTGCTTTTTGTGTTTATTTAGCTTTCTATATGTTTGTTTTGATTTCCTTTAGCAAAAAGGACACACATGGTGTTTTTCAGTTATGCACTGTTTAGTTATGCAGGTTTACATTTGTCATTAAAGTGACAGCATGGGGGAATTTTTTTTCCAATTTTCATTAGTTGATTAAATTAAATTAATTTATTACACTTTATTTTGATACTATACTAAACTATAAATAACTACTAATACTCTAACTCTCTATAGAGTATTAGTAAACTGTTAGGTTTGGGTTAATAGAATAAGTTGACGTAGTTGCAAAGTTACTTATAGTTAGTAAAATGTCTAAAGTGTAACTATTCTGGAAAAGGTTGAGAGAAATGTAGAATAAAGAGTTTGGAATATAATCTCTCCAAAAGTACATACAAATCTGAGAAGAGTTTGCATATTGATTATTAAATCTCAGACACACACAGAGATATTTAAAACGATGTGGGTTTATAATATTTATTTAACATATTTGTAATTCATATAATGAATTTTTTTTTGTATTCCATATAAAAAGTCACCTCAGCAAATGCCATTTGCTTTAAATAACAATTTTTGGTGTACACAATTTCATGAAACTACACAAAATGACAGACTATAGAATTCTGTTGATATAACTACTACTTAATTGATAAAAACAATTATTTTATCAATATAGCTTTTCAAATCTGTGAGATTACTGACATGTCAAAAATCATTAAAAGCTTTGAAAAGGAATAATGCTAAGTTTACTTTACAAAAGCAATCAATCAGTTTACAGTTGTTTTTTGTATTTATCTGACAGATGTTTGGTTAATCAATTATCAGTTCACAGTTAATTTGAATAAATCTATTTGACAGTGTAATTTGATGCTGTACAAAGAAATGTAATCAACAATCTCTTCAAAATGTAAGACCACAACTTATTTATAAATTTATCAATCAAATTATTATAAATATGGAAAATAATTTTTCAGGCCATGAAGGAAAGCCCTGTTTCATAAGTTCATTTAAGTAAGTTTGGGATTCTTGTTTGTATTATTACTATTATTATGGTCTATATATACGATAGATACTCCAGGGTTGTTCATAATACAAAACAAAACACTTGTTCCCTTCTGCCTTGTCTCTTGTTCCCTGTTGAAAAGACCAGCACAGACCAACATAAATTCCCAGGATGGTCCAATCTGGGTTTAAGCCAGTTTATGCTGGTCTATCTTGAATGTTGTTCACCAGCACCATTTTTGTTGATGTGGATTGATAATTGAATAGTATATTGCTGGTTAAAGCATTCCTGTATCTCACACAGTAGAGCATGGCACTAGCAATGGCAAGGTCACAGGTTTGATTGCATGAGCTGATCAAATTTACAGTATCGTTAAACGATTAGGAACTGTAGACTGTATTTTTTATTTATTTAAAGAAAGTAATAATTTTATTCAGCAAGGATGTATTATATTGATCAAAAGTCACAGCTTAACCATTTTTTAACATTACAAAAGATTTCTATTTCAACTAAATGCTGTTCTTTTGAACTTTCTATTCACCAAAAAATCCTGGAAAATAATGTATCATGGTTTAAAAATATCAAGCACTGTTTTCAACATTGATAAAAATAAGAAATGTATCTTGAGCATCAAATTAGCATATTCGAATTTCTGAAGGATCATGTGACACTGAAGACTGGAGTAATGATGCTGAAAATTCAGCTTTGAAAAAAAAAATTCAATTATTTTAAATTGTAATAATATTTCATAACAATTACTGTTTTTACGGCATTTTTGATCAATTAAATGCAGCTTTGCTGAGCATAAGAGACTTCTTTCAAAATATGAATACATTTTTGAACTTCACACCTTGAAGTTGCTTTAGATAAAAAGCAAATGCATAAAATGTGAAGCTAGTCAAGAAGCATCCAGAAAACACCAACAAAATATGTTGTGAGAGGCAAAAGCGCTTCATATAAATTCAAATTCTTTCAGAGTAGGCCTATCCACTGAATTAAACTGTTAGTTCATTCTTAGTGCAGGTGTAATATAAAATACATGATCAAAGCTTTCACAATTATTATAATGATCATATGCCTTGTCCTTAACATGCACACATTAGTCCAGCACTGCTCTGAGGTCAGCTGCCCACCAACAGACCCAGGCTCTCTCCCTCACTCATCACGGCAGTAACCAGAGCACTCCCCTGACTCTGACTATGGCAGACGCCATGCTGAATGAGGGCCAAGGGTACATAGGCAAAGACAAATCACTACCAGATGAGAGCATTTACACTGTGCAGTTCCTTTCTCGTTCTCTCAGAGGGAGGCTAAGTGTCCTGCCAGGATTTAAGTGCCCATAAAAACCCCACCGAACGAAGTAAAAGTATGTCGATGCGTGCCGACTGTATCCACCGATATCACAGAGACTGATGCAACCAAACGGGGAGATCTTGATCGGTTATGATGAGTAAAAACGTCCACTTCAATCAAACACCCCATTCAGAATCATGTATTTTTCCTGCTTGGATTTGTACAGCCATTACCATGAACATTGGGGGGAGGGACCAATAATTTATATATATATATATATATATATATGTGTGTGTGTATAAAGAAAAAGAACTGTAAAGTAAATTCTAGGTCTAATTTTAGTTGTGAAGTAACCAATTTGAACTATTTGCAAATCAAATTTTAAACATTCACTCTCATTTGTATGCCTTATATTTTGAAAATGTAAAATGTTTCCTGTCTAGTCACATTCAGTAATATACATGAATAATCACATACATGATAGCATATTTTGTATTAAATTTGAGAGAAAAGTTGAGTAGTTTACACTGGATTTTACTGTTGGCCATTGATTTCTCTTTCAACCCCAATGAAATCAAAGTAGTTTTTTGGCTTTTAGTAAGAATATGTTAGTCTTACTGTTATCTATAAGCTAGTGTGCTCCAAAACAATGACAACATTAGCATTTAGAAGATATACTGTAAGCATTTAAAACTCGCAGTCTCTCACTTTCCTCAACATGGATCAATGATTTGGATGGATCACTCTGCACTTCAGCTTCTCATCAGATTTTCTGACCAATCAAATGCTCTCTAGAATCTGAAACATCCCGCCCCCTACATTATAAATAGATGCTGAAGCTGCGGCTAAAATCGTTAACTTGTTCACACATTTACTGTTTTCTACATAGTGAATGGAACAGAGCACACTAGGGGTGCACACAGTCTGCTCCGGTCCAGAGACACGACAGCACAGAGCGGATCATATTCGCGAGTCGGCACATACCAGAAAACATATTGGACCCATTTGAATTCTGCACAGAATGCTATTCTAAAGCGATATGGAGGAGATTAGGAGGAGAAATGGTTAGAGATTAGAGAAAACGGTTAGAGAAACTGCTGCTTTACCGAGCTCAACGGCTCTGGCAGAGCTGTGATATAAACAAAACGCTATTCGAAATGTCGTGCCCTGTCTTCCTGTTTCAGTGGAAATTACGTCAACGCATTGAATAATGTTGCGCGTTTCAAGGCACTTCAGTGGGCCTTTAAAACTAAAACATTCATGCTCGTCTTATCTGTAAACACTAAAGCTTGCCTTCTTTGATTTGATTGGCCATCTCGTTTTTTTTTTACACTGACAAACGCTGTTAGAACGCTAAGGCAGCCTAAAAATATAACTCTTAAACGGCTTTGTCATCTTAACAATAAAGAGAGTGGTGTGTAATGGAGTAATTGGGGGGGGGGGGGGGGGGGGGGGGGACTTGTTAACCCCAGACGTCAGAGGTTACTAGAATCGCTGTGAAGTCAATGGTGATGTGCGCTTGAGGGCTGAATAGCCTTTCATGGCTTTACATTATTAATGATGATGATGATGATACAGGAATGCATGTCAATTCAAATGAATTCAAGATCAAGCAGAGGTGTAACCGAGAAGTGTTGCATCTCCAGAGGGGGTTTCACTGGATTAATTTTTCAAACCAATGTTCCTTAAGTCTGGACATAAATTCATGCCTTTCTAATATACAGCAGGTTGTCTCAAGAGACAGCAGCTATGTCCAAGCACTGGGTTTAGGAGTTCACCTGGGACAGGTAAGGATGACTTAACTTCTAAAACATACATCTAGATGGCATCCTCCTGACAGGATATCCCCATCGGAGCATGGCCAAGGAATGGCTATCAAAACCCACTGGGATTTGAGCACATTTGAATTTCTCTTGATAGGCTTTGCATGCAAGGAAAATCATTTTCAAAGCTAGCCGCACAAACACGGCATTAATCACGCAAGCGGCTCCAAATAGTAACACTGCTGAGCTTTATAAACAGGCGTCAGCACAACAAACCCCAAGATGTTGACTTTAAAAACATCCTAACGTTATTTACAGATTCATTCAGCACTCTGTACCGGATCTGAGCCATTGATAGTGGGGACACTCCTTTGTGGCGACGAAACAAAGCTTTCGGTTGGAGCCGAAAGTTGCACTGGAGACACGAAGAACAGACACTTAAGTGTATGTGTTTTGGGTATAACTTCCCTTGTGGTGGTCATGTTGTAATCTCTGTTTCCTGTGGCCTGCATGATAGCAGAAGCTCAGAGCCCCCTAGCATGAGAAACTGTCATCAGCTCCATTTCCTTCGAGAGCTGCGCTCCATCCACACACAACCGGCACAAAGATGCAGATGGACACTGCAATGCAGAGATTATCTAGAACGGGACATCAGACACCAGACACAATGGTGGGGGGTTTGAATCTTAGTGTCTGCATTTGCAGATATAGCCTATACAAGCTGGTTATGGCTCAAAACTCATAAATTGTTAAATATACAAAAGTTCAATGTTTTATGAGTTTGAATCATTTTTATCTATGGAAATGTATTACCATTAATACGAAATAATTCAGATTTGCCACTATTTCTAGGTCACTAATAAAAGTAAATCTGCAACACTGATTATATGAACTCGCTTGCACTGGAGGTCAGATGTTCTTGCTTCCACTGAAGCACAAGATATTAAATATAAGATATATTTTTCAATTCAACCTTTCACACAAACTGTTTCCCTGATAATATAATGTACAATGAAAAGACAAAAGATTAAAAAAAATAAAGAAAATGTAATAAAAGTGCAGTTTTATGACCTATCATCAGTATTATTTGCAGGGTAACATAGAGAACAGATATACAAATTAAATGTGGTTATAATCAATGATTTCCAGAAAGGGCAAAGGCCACGCAAAAATTATTTAAATCATATTGCAGGAAATGGTTTAAGTCAGGCATTCTGGAATTAGCAAACATGATGAATGATCCTTGAAATGTTTTTGGACTACCACTAAAATCATGATGCACCGTTGCTTCAATACATTTCCCCTATCACTAACGTTCTCTGCACCGGCCTCCGTGGAGGACTGTGTTCCCCTCAGTGTCTGGAGACTCACTGCGCTGTCACACATCTGCCAAATGGGGTTTCTCTTCCTGCGCTGGCCAGCTTTAATGCCAGCAGAACTGGTCAGGAAACATGACCACAGCGCTCCCTGATCAACCTGTCAGAGCTCATTTACTCAAAGTCAAGGAGCTCTGAGACCCCTCACCTCCCAGACCCTCAGTGTCATGTTACAGCACACACTGCATCAGATCTCAGCCTCATGGATGAAAGTCAATGAATAAACCAATGCCTCTCTTGTTGTGTAATGAATGATGCTGGCTGCTTTTCTCTCTCTTGGGTATCTACATCTTTTGGAGGACAAATGTTTCTCTGCATTACAGTGGCAATTACAAGGCTCTCCCGTTTATTATTTTGGTTTAAAGTTCAAAGATTTAGAATAATAAGAAAGATCTGTTATGAAGGGAAAATAAATATGGACATGGTCAGGATGACTGCAAAATTAAATTAAATAAATAAAATTAAATAAATATCCATTTCCGTTTAATATTGGGATATATATTAGATTAAAAAAAATTGTCAAAGGGGCCAGTGGATCTGATTTCTAGAGGAAACATTACAGGAACAATGTTAGTTAGCAGGCCACTGCTAAAACCACGTGAGTAGAAGGAGCGCCAAACAATCTATCCACCCATCTTAACACAGAGACCGAGTCATAGAGTAATGGGTGGGAGATATGAAAACCTGACAAACACACTCCAGATGAAGACAATTTTGCCTGAACGGGAGGGGTATTTGTTATTTTTATTGGCATCTGGTTCCATAAAGAACTGTTAATAAACATAGAACCTCCATAACACAAAAGGTTATAGTGGAAAAAGTTTATTTAGATTTAGAGAAAATTATGTAGGCTACACAATATTAAACAAATCATTCAGCTCACTGAACAGTTATTTGGGGAACCAAAAATTGTTCTTCTATATGGCATCATTACGACAACCACCTTTTGAAACCTTTATTTTTTAAGAGTGATGTGCGTGTGTGTATGTGTATGTGTGTGTGTGTGTGTGTGTGTGTGTGTGTGTGTGTGTGTGTGTGTGTGTGTGTGTGTGTGTGTGTGTGTGTGTGTGTGTGTGTGTGTGTGTGTGTGTGTAAGAAAAAAAGAAAAATGTATCCATGAGAAGGCATAACATGAACATGAATAGTTGAGTTTAAATTATAATTTGATGAGCATTTCAAAACACTACAGTAACACTCTTTATATTATATATTATATATATATATATATATATATATATATATATATATATATATATATATATATATATATATATATTATATCTTTCTTTATATTATAACAACATATCCTTGAAAAATCAAGAGATGAACTCTGAAGCATTTGAAAAGAGGATGAAAGACAACTACACCATTTCAGTCGGTGATGTAATACACGGTCACATTTTTTTGTTTTGTTGACATTGTATGATATCAGATATGCTGTCTCTGGCATGACAGCATGAAACAAATATTTTTATTTTATTTATTTTTTTATTTTATTTTTTTTTACAAAAATAAACCACACAAAGACGCTTGCTCATTTGACAGTGTGTACGCACAAAAAAGAAAGTCTCCCCGGAGAGGAAACGTATATTACAAATCTGAACAGAAAGTCAGAGAAAAAAGGTCACGCGCTTTGACTTGACTGACACCTCTCACATATCCCAGACTGCCTCACATCCTCCACGCCAAACAAACCAATCCACAGAGCCAAGAATAATCTCAATGGAAACTGATATTATTGCTCTTGTAATTAAGACGTCAGAGTCCGTTCAAATGCGGATATATGTGAGCTGACTGAAATTAATGTATGGCTAGATAATTGATAACTGCAAATTTAGTCTAATGCAAATTCAGTTGTCGACAACATGACTGATATAAAGAATTAAATATAGCCTAGGCTATATTAAAACATTTAGGCAACCTGTAAACAAATATGTCGATATATCTATGCTAAATACTGTACACTGTTCAGCGGAACCCAGATAAATGCTAGCCTACTGTTTGACTTCGGATGATATTTCATTAAGCATTTGAGAACGTATTTTTTATTATTTTATTTTTTACAATCTGAATATCACAATTACGCTCCTGACGTAAAAACTAATTTTTAAACAGCATGTAGGCTATTAAATGTAAAGCAACATTGCGCAGTGAATTGTTTGGAAATAGCGATTTAAAATCATGAACATGAGATAAAAAAAAAAAAAAAAAATAGCCTAAATCATGAGAAAAAAACAACTAATACAACCAATAATATCAAAATAATAATAATAAAAATAAGCCCGTAATAATAGGCCTATTTAGTAGTTTTGTTTGAAAAGCAAACTAATAAACAAACGACACTGATATTGACAATGAATTTCAGAGCTATTAAGAACAACTGTTTAAAATTACTTTCCTTCAACTGAAACATTTTACAAAGTTGAAATGTTTCGTTTTATCATCATAAACTGCAGAATTTACCCATGCATATTTCCAAACCTGTATTTGCTAAGGCAAAATGTCAAACCCGCGCAATAACACGAGCAAACCTCCGAATTGCAATAATGCAAAGTGAATTTGACATGCAGTGTTGGCTATCACTGAGGGTAATATTGTGATATTCTGTGAAGCAAAATTCTGATGTTTATGCTTCTGCGGCATCTTAAGATGAAAGAGACCAGCTGTATTATTTAAGCTCTTTCCTATAGCTATGGCCTTAAAAATCGTTTCCAAAACTTGATTCAACAAAATATTATGCTGCCTGCAGTTTGTTTACAGATCTTTTTATTTCACGCAACTGATAATAGGCGTGTGTAAATGTGACAGGGAGGTGCGGCCAGAGGAGTGAGAACACGAGCAAAAGTTCCACCCTCACTGAGGAAAACAAAAGTTTGAGTTAAAACATGGTCACGGCGTGCATTGAGCTGCAGCAGCCGTGTGTGGATTAATGCTCGCTATACAGGACATATAAGAGTGGATAGCCTACTGGATACAATGTACTGGAAAAATGAACAAACCACTGCGAAAGAAAGTCCAAGCAAGAACAATGTAAGTGACACTTTAATTAGCCTACATTTTCAAATGTCTTTTCGTGTATTGTCTCTTTATTGTCTGCTACTTCAATTTCTTTAGAATGTTAGCTATTAATAAATCCTGATAGCGAAGTGGCCTTCTCTGATATTTAGGCTACATATTGTGGAATATTTTCAATAATAAAAATAATCACGATATTTTAAGTAGGCCTATTAAAAACTAACGCTGCAGACGCACTGTTTCATTTTGCATCACGCAATAAACTATTATTTACTCTTCTGTATGTCAGCGCGAGCTGAAACTGCCTTCTGAATTACGGTACCATCCTCAGCTGTGCCTCAAGCAACGCCTGCGCGCAATTAATATAAATTAACTGATTGGGATTTGTTTTCTTCTTTTTCAAGGCGACAAGTCGGGTTTTAAGAGAGTTTGGAAATAGTTTAGGTAAAAATAAATAAAAAAAGAATTAAAAAACAAGGGGAAAAAAACAGTCAGTTTGGACAGCACCAGAAGTATACAGAAGACGACAGGAAAAACCGTTCATTTTACCTGTGGAGTTTCAGTGCTTGAAATGAAGAGGATGACGCTTTGCGTTAAACAGCGCCCGTGTTTCTGCATCGCCCCTCGCTCGCGTGTGAAGGTTGTCATAGTGAAACGAGTGGTCGTTAATGGGTCGCTCGGCCGCGGCGCGGAGGTTAAAAGGCGGCGGCGCGGACGAGCGCGCGATACAGTGTGTGTCTCCGAACTACTCTCGTCTCGTCATGCCCGCGCGCTGCGGAGGTTCAGTCCTCTACACACCGCTGACAAACCCGCCGGTATTTACCAGTCACAACTCTTTTTACGCATTTCTGGAGATGGGGGATACTGTTATATATTTTAAGTTTTAGTCAAAGGCTTCAGAATATTATTTAGGAACGCCACTAACCTGCTGTTTCCTAAGCCTGAACTTTCATCCCTAAACAACTTTTTAGAATTCTAATTGTTTACTTGTGTTCTTCATGTAGGCCTAGCCTATTTATAAGAAACATAATGCGCGTAGGCTAATCTTTGTTTGATTTTTAGGATAAACCCCAGGAGCTGTTTGAGGAGGTGTCGTGTTCGTCGTCGCTTTCTTTGTCGCCCAGCTCTTCACCTCATGCCATGACAGAGAAAGCCGTCTGTACCAGCTGTGGAACTGAGATCGTCGACAAATATCTGCTCAAGGTACGCATTAAATATTTATGTTTATTCAGACAAGTGACATATTAGGCTACATTACTGAATAGTTCAGCTCTGGGACGCAGGGAGTTTGCCCAGTATTTATATACAAGTGTAACATTTTAAGACCGTAAACCGTATCTCCATGCATGCTAAAATATTAGACGCGTAATTGAAAACTGTTGCTTTTCCTCCTCAGGTGAACGACATGTGCTGGCACGTGAGATGCCTGTCGTGCAGCGTGTGCCAAACATCTCTGGGCAGACACATTAGCTGCTATATAAAAGAAAAGGAGATATTCTGTAAATTGGACTACTTCAGGTAAAAAAAAAAAAAAAAATTCTCTTTTACTAATTTGTCAAATAAATGGGCTACTTAAAATATTGTTTAAAGTGCTGTCAGGCGGCCGTTGGACGACCAAAAATATTTTCTGTTCAGTGCACTGTGCGCGCGTTTTTGTTTTGAAGTTACAAAATAACTGTTTACAGCATTTCCAAACTGGTGAAGCTTTCGCATAATTCTTATTTTGTGACTAAACATTTTGTAGTTTTCTACACTTTCAAAAATAAAGGTTCTTTATTTGCATCTATAGTTCCATGAAGAACCTTTAAAATTCATAGAACATTTCCACTGCACAAAAGGTTCTTCATTGTGAATTTTTTTGGGGGGAATATTAAAATTCTTCACACTAGAAAAAAGAAAAGAAAAAAAGGTTCTATGGCATTATTACGGAAAAAAAACAACCCTTGGGGCCTTTATATTTAAGTGTACCTAAACCTTGAATGCTTTCCTCTGTAAATTCTATAATCTACATGGACAATAGTCAGCCAATGTTTTCATTCCATCCCTGTGGTTTTTCCTGGAGTGCCGTATCTCCACCAAACAACCGCTGTCAGCCTCACTAAAAGAAGTGCCACAAAAGCTTGTTTACCTTTTAAAGATGGAAGTTTTTATCAATTTTTTTGGTTCTGGCAGGAAATATGGAACCCGTTGCGCTCACTGTGGCAGGAACATCCATTCAAACGACTGGGTCCGCAGAGCAAAAGGGAACACCTACCACCTGGCTTGTTTTGCTTGCTTCTCCTGCAAAAGACAGCTGTCCACTGGAGAAGAGTTCGCCTTGGTGGATGAGAGGGTTCTGTGTCGTGTGCACTACGACTGCATGTTGGACAACCTCAAACGCGCCATGGAGAATGGTTAGACGCTTGACATTATACAGCCTAAATGGACATTTTCAAGCTTTCAGAATAAACAAACCGTTTATTCCATCTCCATTCATTCAGATCTTATGGAACCACAGCTTAAGTTTACTTCCGCTCTTTCTTATGTGGTTTGCCGTAGGAAAAGGAGTGAATGTGGAGGGAGCCGTTCCCTCAGAGCAGGAAGTAAATCAGCCTAAACCAGCCAAGAGGGCACGCACAAGTTTCACAGCTGACCAGCTACAGGTTAATACTCAAATCTCTTCTGAAATTTTTATATATAAAAAAATGGGGCTGTGAAACGGTTAATCGCATCCAAAATATATATATGTATGAGTGGTTTATTGTTCTTGTAATGGTTGCTTGACATTAGTCTTTGTTTTTTGTTTTTTTATAATTGTGTTTTTTTTTTTTTCAAGGTAATGCAAACTCAATTTGCTCAGGACAACAATCCAGATGCCCAGACTTTACAAAAGTTGGCAGAAAGAACCGGTCTAAGCCGGAGAGTTATTCAGGTATAATGCAAGTGTGTCTTTGTTTTGTTTTTGTTTTTAAGTGCACTGGACTTTAAGTAGACTCAACTTGGATGTTTAAGTAATTTTAACTTAAATTACATTAAACTGACTTAGTTGAATCTTGGATAACTTTTAAAATTGATGAAATGAAGCAATGTAAAAACAATTGTTGCCATAACACACTGTAAAAAATTATGATCAAAGTTGACTAAGTTCATTTCTTATTTTGTGCCATGTATGCTGACAATTACTTAAGTGTTTTAGCGTGTTAAGTATTAATTTGATTTGCAAGGGGCTTATTTTTGTTTGCTGTAATTCTGTGTGCATCAATGAATTTTCACTGTACTGTCAATAAACATGTTTTGCTTCCTCTGCCTTCCGCTCAGGTTTGGTTCCAGAACTGTCGAGCTCGTCATAAGAAGCACGTCAGCCCAAATCACTCTTCAGCCGCACCAGTGTCATCTCTGCAGTCTGCTCAGCTCTCTCCTCCTCTAATAGATGAACTTCAGTACACTGCTTTTGCCCCTGTGGACAACCCTATGCTGACTGCACTACACTCCTATATGGATGGTACATTCCTCTCGTGGAATATTAACTGTATTCAGCTTGACTCCGCTAGCTTGATTTAATTTTGTGCATATGCTGACGAGCTCTTCATTGAGGTTTTGAGACTGAACATTGAATTTTTCGTCCTTGTAGTCCACTCTCCTACTTCACTGGTGCTGCAGCCTCTCTTGCCCCACTCGATGACACAGCTGCCCATCAGCCACGCCTGAGACGCCCACCGCCACACGGTCAGGTCAGAGGACCGCACGAGGAAATACTGATTCTACTATTGACTTGAGTCTTGAACAAGACCCGTGTTACTTTATCTTTCATGGGCACTTACTGAAGGATATCTGTCTTGCAATGATCGAAAAGAAAAGTCTCTCTAATTGTGAAAAGAGCCTGAAGTTTTTGTTTAATATATTATATATCTATATCTATATAGTGATGGAATAAATGGCATTTAATTTATTTCTTGTATGTGACTGAGCACTTTGTTTTAAAATAAATCTACCATGGAATTCTTAGTTTCTGGTTTAGTCGACGCACATTGTTTTGTTTGATGGTTCTAAAGAAAATGGGAAGGTGAAGAAAAGCCAATAAAATCTGATTTGCCTCTAGCATTGATCAAATTAAAGCGGTTGGTGTAATTATTATTTGTTTAGTGTCTCTGCTTAAGAACTTTGAGTTGAATCAGATGTTTCCGAATTGTTTTGGGATTATGTATGGCTAGAAAGTTTTCTATGCTGCCTTTTTCTCACATTTGTTCTTGAGCAACAATCTAGACTAGTCATTAAATGCTAGTTTACAATTGAATTAAACCGATACTTATGAACTGAAGGGAGGAAACATTTAAGCTTATCTTTTTAGGCTTATCTTATTAAATGCAAACAAATGTTTCAGAAATGCCCATTACTTGACATCTTGGTCTGTATAATGCTCTACAATTTTGGTTTCTTTGCGACTGACAGTGTTTTACCGCATGTTCTTGCACTTTAACATGTCAATCATTTTGATATTTTAGTCTGCTATCTTTTATGGTCACTGGAAGATTGACCAATTTTGGTATAGATCTAAAGATGCAGTTTGCAAAGCCATCAATCCTTGCATTAAACATAAGAAATCAGTGAATAATTTGTATCTGCTGCTATTATCGTATGCAGCAGGACGACGGCTGTTTATTTCCCGTTAGCCATCTTGAGGATTTTTCTCAGCGAGCTGGTCGTGTAAAAGGGTCGAGCAGCTGATCCATTTTCCTCCAGGTCTAGAGCTGGAAGTAGACACAACTTGTGTCACACAAGGATGCTTATACGTGCATGTCTTTGTGTTTAACTTATCCCAAACAGAGCGATTTCCGTTTACTCTGGTGTTATGTTACTTGAAGGCATTCGTTACTGTTAAAATATCACTCTAGGGTTAAGCGTATAGTCTGCTAATGGTTTTTGATGAGAGATCCACAAAACACATTTTTTGAAAAATTGGCAGTGTTGAAGCTTTAATGCATTTCAATGGCAGTTTAATAAAGGGAATTAAATCCTGAGAAATAATGTTTATTAGTGAGAGATTCATCACAGCTGTGCCGTATTGTTTGACAACTTAGGATAAAGAAAAAAAATTCCTTTGAGATATTTGTAATGTGCAAAATAGACCTGAGGGAAGTCATTCAGGGAAGGTATTCTTTAAATAGTTTTATTAATTTATATATAAAAAAAAAAATCACAATTCCATTTTGTGGTACAAAAGTACAAATACAATAAATACCCACTCCTACAACATTACAAAAGTGTTTTAATCTAGGATTATAAAACCATAGCACTTTAATCTTGTATCTCACAGTACAAATAAACCTAAATGACTTTTTTTGAGAAGGACAGTTCTTTTATATTTCCAATTATTCTCAAAAAGATCCTTAAAAGGGGACCAACAAAAAACAACAATGGTTTGGTTCTTTTATCTTCCTCAGGAAATAAATTGTTACAGGAGTAGAAGTGCTTATTCTTCTCTCAATCTCACTCGCCGGTCCTGAAGGAAGCATTTAGAAACGCACTTTGTCTACTGTCCTTCTGCAAGCCAGATGACTCCCAATCACTTCAACTACACAGAAAAGAAAATGCTATGAAAGCCCTTTGCTGATTTCAGATAAAGAGTGCTTTTTTAAAGTCTTCCAAACCTCACGTTAATCATCTGTTAAAGTATTTTGAGCAGGGAAAACTGACATGCATTCATGAGTCCCAAATACAGTGGCACAGCACACATACGAGTAGTGATGTGTTCATTATTTACATGGAAATAAACCACGGTTTGCGTTTCGACATGACAATGTAAGAGACATTCAATAATTATCACCATTAAATTTTAATGAATTCCTCTGCCTGTGCGTCATATTCAGAGGAGCGTTTCATTGAACCGAAAATATTATCGAACTGATCTGGAAGACTGGTTACATTATTTACTGTACATGTTGCTTTAAATTCAGTGATGAGGGTTTAAAGAAAACCAGACTGAACACCTAGAGCTCAAAGAAAGAATGTTGCCTTAAGATAATGGATGCAACTAAGAGATGCCTAGGCTGCGTCCGAAATCACATACTCTCTTGAGTAGGAACTTGTTTTGAGTAAGTTATTTCACAAGTGCTAAAAAAAAAAGTATGTTCTATATAGTATGACTGTAATCAGGTCATACTACATTCGCCATGTTGTCATTATCACGTGACCTACTAGCGTCAGTTGCGTCGCTTCACTGCCACTCATAAATCCTCTCCCGTGGCCTCATGGGATAGTAAAGTGTCCATCGCATGCACACTTCAAAATCTCACTGGAAGAAGCAGCTCTTTTATGAGTACGGTGAAGTTGGACATATTTACAACACAAACTGTTTTCGCCTACTATATAGTAGTGAAGTATGCGATTTCAGATGCAGCCCTAGTTTTTATACACGAGTGTTTAGTCCATCTGATCTGCAGTTGAGCGACTGTGATACAGGAAATCTCTTTGCCCTCGATTACAACTGCAATGCTGAAGGTTCAGTTAATCGACAGCGTTTGTGACAGTGTTGATATAATAACAAAAATGAATGTCCACCTGTCCCTTCTCTTCTTTAAATAAGCCAAAATCTGGGTTACAGTGCGCAAACATTAAAATACTTGCCGTTTCAATAGGATATCCACAAGACGTGTGTTAACATGATGTCAGAATGTGTGTATATACAATTATACAATGCCATAAACCATTAAATGACAAAAAAACTTGAAAAATTATGTTACAACAGAAGAATTAATGTAAGTGCTTGTATAAAACTATAAGCTTTACAAATACACCAAATATGGGCCCATTCACTTTCATTGTACTGTTACTTTGATTTTTGCCTTTAAAAAAAAAAAAAAAAAAAACGAGGGACAAATTGAAATCAACATTATGTCACAAATGCGATGGATTGACTTAATCCAGAAAAAAATTCCTTCAATATATAATTTAAATGTACATTGAGCAAAATATTTTGATGATTAAATGTCAAATGGGATGCTGTTTACCAATGTGTGCATTGTTTTTTAAAAGGGGAAGTCCTTCAGGGATTGTGTGAAAACCATTTTAATGTCGTTTTAGCTGTAAAACCAGCTCTAATCGTACGTGAGAGAAGAAAACTGTATTCGATTAATCAGTCGTTCAGCTTTACGCTGAAATAGCGAACATCGACTCTCAAGCTGGGCTTCTTTTCTCAAGGTGTCCAATCTCAGGCAGCTTTTAAATGTCAGTAATCATTTCCCCAGAATAAGGCAGCAGTAAGAGGCAAACATGTTAGTATGCAGTGTAGGGTCTGTGTCTGAAAGGCCAAAGCTCCGTGTCCTGGGTTCGGTGCTGTTACAGTGCAGAGAGAGTCTTTGGTCTTTTCTTGAGGTGGATGGTCACGTCAACACTTCCCATAATCCTCAGCTCCCATTACAAAACGCAGTCCGCTTTAGCTATATTATACTGTAAGTTAATGCATGCTAAGTACGTAAGTCGAGTAAAGGTATTCTCATAGATTCGGAGGGTTTTTATCCGCGTGACTTCTTGGGGCTCAGCTCGGCTCTTCCCAGAATTCTTTTCAGGCCGGGAGACATGAGGAAAGGCTTGGCCGTTGTCCCGTCATTTCTCTCCAAGTCTTCGCCTGTGAACGCCGCACAGTGACGTACGATAACACAGAAAACGGAGAGAAATAGAGGTTGTAGTGCCTCAGGAAGTCAAATGTGTGAAAATCTGCCGTTTAGAAATATTTTTGCACAAAGAGTGAAAGTCTAAAGCCAGTGGTTTCAAGCTGGGAGAAGGTTCTAGAGGGACATAATCATTTCAAGCTACATAAATAGATGCTATAGTATCTATTATTCCATGCCAAAATTGATCACAACACTCAATGTATTTACTT
Organism: Leuciscus leuciscus; assembly: GCF_965113295.1. Classification (NCBI taxonomy): domain Eukaryota; kingdom Metazoa; phylum Chordata; class Actinopteri; order Cypriniformes; family Leuciscidae; genus Leuciscus; species Leuciscus leuciscus. The sequence continues at coordinate 20,489,375 of NC_138730.1, read as the reverse complement.
ATTTTTCAAAATAAAACAGAATATTATTTAAAAATATAATAATGCTAGCAATACTCACAGAAACAAAGGAACAAAGTGTCCACACACATTGCATAGACGCTGAAGAAGCTGTGCGCAATTAAGTATGAACCCAGTATTACTGTCTGTCAAAGAGAGAGAGACCTGCCAGTCAAAACAATATCTCAACCAGAAACTAGTTCCAGTTTAAAATAATAAATAATACCAAAGAGAAGTTCTCACCAAGAGAGGCACGCAGTAGTAATTCAACACGGGCACCTCCTCTTGGATGATGGGTATCTTGCGTGTAAAGAGGAGGAAGGCAATAACACCTGCAGGATATAATTGATGGAGCGCTCAACCACAAACCTCAGTGGACCGTCGCTCACTGTTACACTCTCGCGCCCTCGTGTGGTCAGAGGATATATGACCATACATGCAGGTCTGCTTAACTAGCCTACTGTTTACGTTAAATAAGTTTTTGCTACAAAAATAAATTAATTTATTAATTCACTAGCCATTTCTGTGAAGCATTACACTATGCATAAACATGTTGAGATGTAGTCTTGGAACTGGAATTTTAGCATAAAAGCTCAGCGGCAAACGTACACTTTCATAAAGCATTGCTAATGAAAATAAAACATATTTCTTTTATCTCAAACAGTACTGAAAACTACAGTTTGGGTTCAGAAAGATGTTCTCTTATGCTGACCAAGACTGCATTTATTTAATCCAAAATACAATAAACAGTGATATGATTCAAACAAATATTATTGTTTTCTATTTCAATTTATATTTTAAAATGTAATTTATTCATGTGATTGAAGCTGAATCATTTCAGCATCATTACTCCAGTCTTCAGTGTCATATGATCTTTTGAAATGACTAATGTATTGTACATATTTTAATATTAATTAAAATATTAATATTTTATGCTTATAATCAATTTGACATGGTCCTGTTGTTCATAATTTAATTAGGCCTACATCATTTGCAATGCTTCATGGGATGCACAGTCCATTATCTTTGTCTTTTATTCTGATTTTAATCAACTTTATTTTTTTAAAGTCCAAGTTAATAATGTTGCTAATTCATTTGACTGATGGTTTAGAACATTTTTATTTGTTTAATACTTATGGAAAAAAGGAATGGAAGAAATACTGCAGTAGCCTAGAAAGTGTAAACATTGATTCCCATAAATAACCTTATATAACAAACAAACCTCACAAAACTTTAGCGTAAAATGTTCTGATTTCGACATATTACATGAATTAGACAGCTACAACCACTCACCAACACTCCCTGCTATCAACAGTTTCCCCAGGAAGAGCAAGAAGTCTGTGACTTTGTCCAACACTGCCACCCTGCGGCAGAGAAGAGGAACTGCAGTAAGAGGACGGTCAGTTCTGATCTAACTGATAGAGAACCAGGATATTCTCACCTCACTACATTCCTCATTAATAAATAGAACGCCTCTCGCGCTGATGTGCAGAAGTTCTTTCCATAAATAGCAATCTAGTGTGAAACATACGTATATATTACATTCTTGTATAAAACTTTTATATAGTTTGTTATTGTGTATTTGATTGGGCAGTATGGCTGACTCTTACCATTATGTAAGCATTCCTGTTCATAAAGCGTATAAATCGCTCCAGACACCAGAAGCAGCACTTCAGACAGCAGAGCAGGAACCGTGCAAACACATTGTGAGCTCCTACACACACACACACACACACACACACACACACACACACACACACACACACACACACACACACACACACACACACACACACACACAGTTGGTTTCCATGTTTTATGAGGACTTTCCATAGGCACAATTATTTTATAGTGTACAAACTGCCTATCTATCTATCTATCTATCTATCTATCTATCTATCTATCTATCTATCTATCTATCTATCTATCTATCTATCTATCTATCTATCTATCTATATATCTATCTATCTATCTATCTATCTGTATGTATATATGTCTGTCTGTCTGTCTGTCTGTCTATCTATCTATCTATCTATCTATCTATCTGTCTGTCTGTCTATCTGTCAGTCTGTATGAATATATGTATGTCTGTCTGTCTGTCTGTCTGTCTGTCTATCTATCATCTGTCTATCTATTTACGTATCTATCTATCTGTCTATCTATCTATCATCTGTCTATCTATCTATCTGTCTGTCTATCTATTATCTGTCTATTTACGTATCTATCTATCTATCTATCTATCTGTATGTATATATGTATGTCTGTCTGTCTGTCTATCTATCTATCTATCTATCTATCTATCTATCTATCTATCTATCTGTCTGTCTGTCTATCTGTCAGTCTGTATGAATATATGTATGTCTGTCTGTCTGTCTGTCTATCTATCATCTGTCTATCTATTTACGTATCTATCTATCTATCTATCTGTCTATCTATCTATCATCTGTCTATCTATCTATCTGTCTGTCTATCTATTATCTGTCTATTTACGTATCTATCTATCTATCTATCTATATGTCTGTCTATCCATCTATCTGTCTGTCTGTCTGTCTATCTATCTATCTATCTATCTATCTATCTGTATGTCTGTCTATCTATTTACGTATCTATCTATCTGTCTATCTATCTATCTGTCTGTCTATCTATTATCTGTCTATTTACGTATCTATCTATCTATCTATATGTCTGTCTGTCTATCCATCTGTCTGTCTGTCTGTCTGTCTATCTATCTGTTTGTCTATCTATCTATCTGTATGTCTGTCTATCCATCTGTCTGTCTGTCTATCTATTATCTGTCTATTTACGTATCTATCTATCTATCTATCTATCTATCTATCTATCTATCTATATATCTGTCTGTCTGTCTATCTATCTATCCATCTGTATGTCTGTCTATCCATCTGTCTGTCTGTCTATCTATCTATCTCTGTCTGTCTGTCTATCTATCATCTGTCTATCTATTTACCTATCTGTCTGTCTATCTATCTATCTATCTATCTATCTATCTGTCTGTCTGTCTATCTGTCAGTCTGTATGTATATATGTATGTCTGTCTGTCTGTCTGTCTATCTATCATCTGTCTATCTATTTACGTATCTATCTATCTATCTATCTGTCTATCTATCTATCATCTGTCTATCTATCTATCTGTCTATCTATTATCTGTCTATTTACGTATCTATCTATCTATCTATCTATCTATCTATCTATCTATCTATCTATCTATCTATCTATCTATCTGTCTGTCTGTCTGTCTGTCTATCTATCTATATATCTGTCTATCCATCTGTCTGTCTGTCTGTCTGTCTATCTATCTATCTGTATGTCTGTCTATCCATCTGTCTGTCTGTCTGTCTGTCTATCTATCATCTGTCTATCTATTTACGTATATATCTATCTATCTATCTATCTATCTGTCTATCTATCATCTGTCTATCTATCTATCTATCTATCTGTCTGTCTGTCTATCTATTATCTGTCTATTTACGTATCTATCTATCTATCTATCTATCTATCTATCTATCTATCTATCTATCCATCTGTATGTCTGTCTATCCATCTGTCTGTCTGTCTATCTATCTATCTATCTATCTCTGTCTGTCTGTCTATCTATCACCTGTCTATCTATTTACCTATCTGTCTGTCTATCTATCATCTGTATGTCTATCTGTCTATCTATCTATCTATCTATCTATCTATCTATCTATCTATCTATCTATCTATCTATCTATCTATCTGTCTGTCTGTCTGTCTGTCTGTCTCTTTACTTATCTCTCTGTCTTCAAAAAGTACAAAGGCATAAGGACATAAAGCAACCTTTAAGTTTGTGGTCCAGATACTCCAGAATGACTCGGATGAGTTGAACCACTGCTAAGATGAGAGAGCCAAAAGCAAGAGAGCCTGTGTGATACCTGCAAAACACAGCACAGCTCGATGTTTCATCTCCAGGTCATGTTTTGAGCAATGCTTTGACTTCAGTAGGAAACACTGGAACTGTACCGTATGGCCCTGGAAAAAGAGGAGAACACTGGGCAGGCAGGGATGTCTGCGGGCTTCCTCCGGGCCCAGTAATACGAGGCGAACGCCCCGGCGATGGTGCACTGTCCCAGAGCAATGGTGAAATTAACCAGCCAGAGGAAGACCAGCAGATTACAGAGCTGGAGGATGAAGATGTAGCGATGGTACAAGCTCTCACCCCCATAAAAGGCAAAAAGGCACTGAGCACCTGGACACTGCTTGGTGATGTTGGTCCTGTTGAAGCTCTGTTGATAAGGAAAAAGCATAGCCATGCTAAATCATCACCAATGTATGAGGAAAAAATATATTTTATAACAACCCTTACATGTACAAATACTGACATTGCAATACAGTAATTCTAAAATCTTGCTATTTTCTGAAATGATTGTTGTTTTTTTAATGTACTGTTAACCATAACAATCAGCAACTTCTTTCATTTGTCAAGTTAATATCTATGCATTAATATCTATGTTTTTATTCCATTAAAAATGGACTATTCTTTCTCTGAAATATTAAATTACTTGTCATATAAATATATAAATAATTTATAAACCATTATAAATAACACATTTAGAAACAGATTTCTTTATTATGGAAACAATAAATAAATGACAACTTTTTAATGTGGGTAATATTTACAAGTACAAGTGTTGTTATCCTCTCTGTATCAGTACTTGACTGTGTTGAAGCTGTGAAGAACAGATCTCACCTCAGGATTGCAGGTTCGGTTGGCATACTTGCAGTTGGGATGGACTGATGTGACTTTGTAAACAGCATCACCAGAAGATGCAAGAAAGCTTCAGGTTTAATTAAGGTCTAAAGAAAATGTGGTACTGATGTGTGTCTGTTGCTTACATTTTTATGCCAATGTGGTCACTTTTTTATGCTGAAGTTCACATTATTAGCTGTTATAATAGTGGCTCCAACTGGAGGAAAAACAAACATTCAAGTGCAGCTAGACAGTGTGTATCATTCTTTTAATTCCCCTAAAACAACACAAATAGAAGTATGGGAATTAAATATTAACATAAACATGTTAAATTAACTATCTTATAATTGAGCTTCCTCAGATTTGCCACCCATATTTCCCAGCTTCATGAGGTGCATTCTGGGATGCTTTTTAAACACTACTGAAGGGGTTGAGAATGTATGCTGGACACTTGTTGGACAACTCACCCATTTCAATTTAATCTATTCAATATTTTCGTTTTGTATTTATAATTGCATGTATACCTGGCTTGACTTTCACCCAAAAATGAAAATTCTGTCATCATTTATTCACCCTCATGTTATTCCAAACCTGAATGAATTTCTTTCTTCTGCTGAACACAAAAGAAGATATTTTGGAGAATGTCTGTAACCAAACAGTTGATGAACCCATTAACTTCCATAGCATTTGTTTCCTCCATACTAAGTCAATGGGGTCCATCAACTGTTTGGTTTCCCATATTCTTCTTCTTTTGTGTTAAGCAGAAGAAACTAATTCATACAGGTTTAGAACAACTTAAGGGTGAGTAAATTTTGAGTGAACTGTCCCTTAAAAGGATTTGAGTGTTGTGCAGCAGTAAATGAAGAGGATACAGCGCAGTCATGGCCCAGTAGGCGATACAGATGGCCAGAAGCACAAAGGTGATGATGGGGTAGAACAGAGCGGACATGATGTAACTGATGGCCCTGCAGAGACACACACACACACACACACACACACACACACACACACACACACACACACACACACACACACACACACACACACACACACACACACACACACACACACACACACACACACACAGATTATCAGAGCAGCTGTTATTCTCTCTGCACACACATGAAGTCAGACAGAGATACAAACAGAGACTCACCTGCTGCCCTCTCTGAGCAGAGCGATAGCAATGCGAACCCGCTTTCTCAGGAATATGAGTATTAAGACTATGGAGAATTCAGTCAAACCCAGAGTCACCACTAAGAGGAACAGAAGAACACATGAAACAAGGAGTAACGAAGAAATTCAAAGCCCCGAAGTGCAGTCAGTTACTGAAGACCGAATCTCTTACTGAAGACTAGCCATGTCTGACTGAGTTGTAAGTAGACGTGGAGGTCAGTCTGGAAGCCGATGTCAGAGATGGTGACGTCCGCTCCGGGGGTCTTCCTGAGAACAGTGAACTCCCAGTAACAGTGCCAGATACCTGCAAACAAGAGAAGGACGTGTTTCACATTGTGCAGAACAGATATTCAGTAAATCCAGATGATAAAATCTGTTTATGTTCTACACAAATTTGGGCTTGAGATTATAATTATCTGTGAAATGTGATTTCATTTAATTAAAAAATTAATTGTGATGAATTAAATGTTATTACATGCAAATTTGATTTCTCGACAACCTTTCTTTGTAATTATTCTTAATAGTCAACATCTGATATCCATTTCATAATTTATGGCTGTTATAAAGGAAAATACTCACTGTAGTAATCCAGAAATCATGTTAATTTCTGTTCAGAGCTGCGGTTGAGTTACACAATAGAAACGCTGCCAGAGTTAACACAGTTGGCACTAGTGATTATGATGTTAAATAGGCCAAGTCATTAAACAGCATATGTTGTCATTATGACTTGCAGGGCTCTAAGTGCCACTAAGTTCTACAGATGGTGACACCATCACCTGATTTGATAGCACTTCTATAGTATCATTCTGAACTGACCAACAGCTTCAGAGATTATAAAAGGAGCGCTCTTTACTTGCTTTGTGTGTAATTCAGCTGCAATTTGAAGAAAAAAAAAGTTTTTGTTTTTCATAAGATTTTGTGATAAATTTTTCCTACTTCAGTACAAAAAATGCCAAACTTTGACAAAAAAAATAAATAATAATATTTCTTGATGATCTGATATTAATATAATATAGTGATTTTATAATGTCTAAATATAAATCAAAAGCAAAACGTGGGATTGGAAACGACTGATAAGTCAATATGTGTTCCTCTGCTGCCATCTACTGGTTACAGAGGTATTTTATTTTTAAATAAAAGTTTAAATAAAAGTGTTAGTTTTCCTAAATCTTGAAACTTTTAGTTTTACAAATAGGGACAATCTTTGAAAGATGAACAAATAATGTTTTTTTGGTCTTCACATTAAAAATAACATTTAAATTGTACCAGCTCTGAGCTCGCGCTGAGCTGTCTATTGTTGGTCAGAGCTGAAAAACAGTCCGTTCTGCTCTGCTTAAATGAGTAGCGCACTTTTGTTTCCGTTTACCATTTTAAGTTTCTCATATGCAACAGAAATGGCAGCTCTTATCGGATGGGCAATGTGGTCAGACTAGTGCAACTAGTGCAAACTCTAACAAAATTTTATTCGCACTTGCAGGAAAAAAGGTTGCAGTCTGGAGCCATGACTTGGTAAACTATAAGCCATGTTGTGCTGGCTGTTTTTGCCTCCTTTTTTGGATGTTTGTTGACACATTTCCCCCCAATGAAATTACGTTCATTAGTGTGTTTAGTGTCACATGATCCTTCAGAAATCATTCTAATACACTGATTTGGTACTCAAGAAACATTTCTTATTATTATAAATGTTGAAATCAATTCCTGCTTAATATTTTTGTGGAAAACATTATATTTATATATATATTTAATTAAGATTCTTTGATGAATAGAAAGTTCAAAAGAACAGCATTTATTTGAAATAGATTTTTTTGTAACATTATAAATGTCTTGAGTGTCACTTTTGATCAATTTAATAATATAATAGGCCTATGAATAAAATGATTAATTTCTTTCAAAAATCATTAAAAATCATTTGAACATATATACTATAAATACTGACCGTAGGCCACGAGCAGGATAACAGCGATGATGATGAACCAGAGGAGGAAGCCTGCGGTGAATCGCAGCAGCAAGATGAAGATCAGACTGATGACCAGCGCTATGACCAGCCCTCTGTCACATTGAGAAACTCATGAGCACAGAGATATAGCATTTCTATACTGCAATACACACATTTAAAAGATTATTACAAATTAAGGTTTTTAATTAATATAATTTATATGCACCACATTAAAGGCACAGTTCAACCAAAAATAAAAAATCATTATTTATGGAAATGATGCTGAGATGATAGCCTGCTTACATCACTATCCAGTACCAACATCTGGCATAATCCTGCACAATCTTCATTCCCACCTCTTTTGCCTCATGGATACTTGTAATACCACTGCAGGGAAAATATGTATTTATAAGCACAAGTCATAAAAAATACATTAGATAATAAAGGGCTCAGAGTTTGTCAAAAAGAAGCTTTTACCACATCAACTGAATCAACTACTTCTAGAGCATTTTGTCTCATTAAATAGTGAAGATTATATACATACTTGGCTGCATCTCTGAGTTCAGTCACACTTCTGGCTGTGTCCAGTGCATCTTTGAAAGCGGTTTTGTTAGCTACTGTTAGGGTGCCATTTCTGGTGATGAAGTCTGGGAAGCAGCGCTGTAAAACTTTCATGTAAGTGAGGAAAAAAATAATGATCAACTGCTAAAGGAATAATAATAATGATACTCCAAATCAAAAAGTAAACAGCTATTCATTTCCGATGCAAATTAGGCCATATTATCTAAAATGTAACCTGCCACTCACTTACACTTGTGGTCAGAATTATTGGCACCCCTGGTAAATATGTTAAAGATGACGGTAAAAATAAATCTGCATTGTTTATCTTTTTGATCTTTCATTCAAAAAATGCGAAAAAGTACTTTTAACTTCCATTAAAGTAAAAAATTATTGAAAGTGGGGGTAAATCACATAATGATTTTTTTTTTTTTCTCCAAAACACGTTTGGAAATTTTTAAGAGTAAAATATCTCTGAAGTATATTCTCATTAATATTAATTGTTTTTAGCACACTATAGGAACATGAAATTGTCTAGCTATGACTTCCTGTTTCACAGTATATAAATATGAGGAAACACAAAGGCCAAATTCCCTTAATCATCCATCACAATGAGTAAAACCAAAGAAAATAGTTCTGTTGTGCAACATAAAATTGTTGAGCATCACAAAATAGAAAGTGGTTGTAAGAAAATAGATAAAGCATTGAAAATTCCCATTTCCACCATCAGGGCAATAATTAAGAAGTTCCAATCAACTAAAGATGTTACAAATCTGCCTGGAAGAGGACATGTGTAAATATCGTCATAATGCACGGCGAGAAGGAAGGTTTGAGTGGCACAAAGACTCTCCAAGGATCACAGATGGGGAATTGCAGAGATTAGTTAAGTCTTGGGGTCAGAAAGCCTAAATATATATATATTTTAAATAAAACAACCCCACATAACCACATGGGAGGGTTTCAAGAAAAATCCCAAAAACAATCTCCAGCAAATTCAGTTGTTAGACACGACTAAAACCTGACGGCCACTGCTAGAAATCTTATAATGGGCCGTGGTTGGATCTTCCATCAGGACAACGATCCAAAACAAACATCAAAATCAACACAAAAATGTGTTACGGAGCACAAAATGAAGCTTCTGCCATGACCGTCCCAGTTCCCTGACCTGATGAGTGGAGTGATCTGAAGAGGAGAAGCACCAACATGGAGCTGGGAATCTGAAGGATCTGGAGAGATTCTGTATAGAGGAATGGTCTCTGATCTTGTGTCATGTGTTCTCCAAACTCATCAGGCATTATAGAAGAAAACTCAGAGCTGTTATCTTGGCAAAAGAAGGTTGCAAAAAGTGTTTAATAAAAAGGTGCCAATAATTATGGCCAACGTGTTTTGGAGAAAAACATTTATTTCCTAATGTGATTTACACCCCACTTTCAATTATTTTACTTCAATGAAAGGTTAGAGTTGTTGTTTTTTTAATGAAAGATCAAAAGGATAAACAATGCAGATTTATTTTTTTATTTACCAGGGGTGTCAATAATTCTGACCACAACTGTACTGAAATATACTGACAAAAAAGCAATGAAAAGAAGAGTATGTGTGCTTATTAAGCAGTTTACCTTTTTCCCTCATTATTACAAAAATGTAGGCAAAATGTCTCAGGTTACGTATGAAACCTGCTTCCCTGAGAGGGGAAATCGACACTGCGTCATAGTGTTGGCGCTATGGGGGGAACGCTTCCGCTAAATGTGCCAATCTGATTGGCTGAACGTATGGATGTCGTGAAGTAGATATTGTCCATAAAGAGATGCCAGAAATGCATGTCGACAGATTCAATCTGTCTGAAGAGGACACACGGGCATAGCCGGGGTTTGGCAACATCTTGTTCCCTTCTCAGGGAACTGGGTTACATATGTAACCTGAGACGTTCTCTTTTGAGCGGAACTCGACACTGCGTTTGCTGTTGACGCGATGGGAACATCAATTCCAACGCCACCACACCCAAGGCAACAGAGCCTACCCACAAGGCTTTGTAAAGGCACAGATGCTTGTTGAGCACAGACTGGACTTGGGTCAACCCTGAAGGATACAGGATAGTTGTATAAAAGTTAGTCATCATTTTCTTTTCTTTAAGACTGTTCATAACTTTTTTAAGCCAGTTACATAAAAATGTAAATTGGCCTAATTTGATACTGAAAAGTAAGACTGACTGCCCCTTGACTAACTGCTATTGGGTCATACTAGATCTTTAGACACTGAGTGTGTTTACATGCACCCTCATAATGCGATTATAATGAGATTTTGGCAATAATGCAATAAACTTTACCTCATGTAAACGCAATACTTCTATCAAATTAATGCAATTAAGCTCTTAATCGTAGTAACCATATTCGCTTTAAACTATGTGGTGTACGATGATTTTAATTACAATAAACAGCCATGTAAACACCTCACTCTCATTATTACGGCTCTGACCAAAGTGCACATGTGCTGGGCTCTACCGAATGCCCTGTGTTGTTCACACAACTTCATGAATGAACTCTGTGACATTATTCTGAAGTTTTCTCTTCTCCAAATCACTAAACTTGTCAACACAACTCGCTGCACAGTCTCTGCTCCAGTACAATATCCAGTACATCCATAAAAATGTAACATCCGGTAACAAGCTAAATGCCCATCTGAGCGTGTGGTATTACCACACTTATTATCAAATAATCAGAATAGTAAAAATTGCATGTAAACTGGAGTGAAGAGTTCTGCTCGTGTCATGTAAACATCTTACTCTGATTATTAATCGCATCATTGGTGCACATGTAAACGTAGTCATTTTCTTAACATAATGGCTATATTTATCCAGCTGGCCCCTGGGGTTGAATCTGTCCAAACTAATGAACCTGATGACTGTGTGCGAACAGGACCAGCCTGCTGCATCACAAACACCCTGTAAAGGTACACCCCTCGAAAAAAGCTTAGGAAGACACTACACTCCTAGGGGAGTGAGTCGTGATCCCTATGGTGAAGCCATTCTGCATACCTCATAGGAGAGGGTCATAGCATCTGTAATCCAATGCAGCATACGCTGCTTGGTGACCGCATTACCGGCCACCAAAGCATACTAGAAGCTGAGAGGATCAATGCCACTGGCCTGAGTGGTGGACATAGATCCTCAGAGCACAGACAGGGCATAGCAGGTGGAGGCTCTCTTGCTCCAGCATCTCATGAGGGAGGAAAGAAAGGCTGCAAAGTGACCGGCTGAGGAGCTGCAGGTACTTTTGGAATGTAGTCCGGTCTGGGGTGCAAAATAACACTGACATCACCTGGAGCAAAATCTAAGCAGGAGGCGACTAATGAAAGGCCAGGAGGTCTCCTAATCTCTTAAATAATGTTAATGCAAACAGCAGAGCCATTTGAGTCAGCGTTTTCTCTAAGACCGACTCCAAGGGCTCAAAAGCGGCTTCTGTTAAGGTTCCTAGGACCAATGCTATGCGTCTTGCAAAGAGGGATCTTGCGACCAGCAGATGCAAGAATCGTGACACCAGGGGATGCCTCCCAACCGAGGCTCCGTCCAAAGGCATGTGGCTAGCGGAAATACCAAACCACAAAGACCTTTACGGTGGATGTAGATACGTTCTTGAAGTAACTGGGTTCACCTCATGTTGTCCACACCATGTTACAAAAAGTTGCCATTTCAGGGCATACAACTTGTCTCAGTGACCTCAGCCAAAAGACCAGAATCTATGAGCTTGTACCCCTCAGGGGCCAGACCTTCTAGATCTCCGGCCGAGGATTAAATATCGTCACCTGAGAGAGAGGATTTCTCCAGATCGAGATCTCTCAGGGGAGGCCGTCCAGAAAAGACACTAGGTCCACAAACCAAACTCGGGCCGACCAGACGGGAACAACAAGAAGGAGACAAACTCAGTCCTGGCGAGCCCTTGCAGGGGCTTGGCCCTCATCCCTTGAGAAAAAAGCCAAGCGGGATCAGAGCTTGCGAATGGTGAAACGCTTGCAATGCTGACAGTCAGCACCATTTTATCCCCAAGGACTGACCTAGCATGTTCCTCTCCCATACACATGATGATAAAGCGGGGGGAATGGCATCACACACTTCCTGTATCTCAACACTGATATTGTACAGCTTAACTCCTCACTTGAGACACACACACAGGATTTCAGAGAAATGCGCATAGCAAACATTCGGCTTCTGAAGAAACTGTCGAAACGGCATCTGGCATCTATTAATGTACTTGGAGACGCACTACGCAAAGTCACGATTTCCATAGATTCAGCCAATCAGATTGGCATGTTTAGACACATGCTTTAGACATCAGCTCACGTGGGAGCATTCCCCCTATAGCGTGAACACCATGACACAGCATTGAGTTCCACTCAAAAGGGAGCCTGACCCAAACATTTACTTTGTTATCAAAATGGGGGCATACCATAGACTTTCTACAGAGCACACATACACACGTGGTGTTTTCATGTTTTATTGGGACATCCATAGAGAAAGATATTTATACTGAACAAACTGTATATTCTATCCCCTAACCCTAAATCTCCCCCTAACCCTACCCATAAAACTTTCAGCATTTTTACATTTTCAAAAAACATCACTTAGTGTGATTTATACACTATTTCCCCATTTCCTCATGGGGACCAAAACATTTCACAACAAGGACAAGGATTTTGGATATTGCCATCCTTGTGGGGACATTTTGTCCCCACAATGTAGGGTTTGCCAGGACACACACACACAAACAGCACTTACATGGTCGGCTTGGCACTATCATTGATGGACAGTCCTCATCTCGCAGCACTTGTGTCACAGACTGCAATAAAAAAAAAAGAGTTTTCCTTAAACAACTCCACTGTATGACAGCATACAACTCTATCAATGTTAGCAAGTCAGTTATTTGATAAATGACTCCTCGCTATTCCAAGGACCCATTTACATCCATTATGGGTATGAACATTAGAAGATAAGACATAGTAACCAGTGCAAAACCATCAGTCTGACATCAGCTGGAGCATAACATTCTTTAAAGTAAAGTTCACTACTCACTTATACAGAAAAACAATCCTCCAGCAGCCAAAATGGCTCTTGAGAATGATGTCTTAAAAGCCCTGAAAGAGCCTGTGGATTTATTCTTGTCAGAAAACAACTCACTCCCTTCTGGAAAACAGAACTAAACAGATGCTAAGGCAGTGGTCTCAAAATATAAAACCTCTTCCAAAGGGTTGTCCTAGTCTAAATGAATTCATCAAGACACCCGGAGGAACATTTATTGCTCAGAAGTTGCACTTGTAAAGCTGGTAGTAGTATAGTATAATAATGGATATGTACGCAATAAGGTACGAGAGGCTGTGCTGTAGCGTGAATAAGTCATGGCTGAAGGGCGTTGTTATGCGAAGCGGAGCGAACCGTTGGGTGAAGCGGTCATAGCTGTGTTATATCGTGAATAAAACACAGCTATTGACCAATCAGAATCAAGGATTGGAACTAACCGTTTTATAATTGGAAATATATACATTATTGTTTAAAAGTTTAAGTAATACATTAAAGAAATACATACTTTAATTCAGCAAGAATGCACTAAATTGATCCAAAGTGACAGTAAAGACTTTTATAATGTCACAATGGTTTACGTTTAAAATAAATGCCGTTCTTTTTACCTTCTATTCATCAAAGAATCCTGAAAAAGTTTCTACACAAATATTAAGCAGCACAATAGAAACATCAATAGAAAATATTTCTAAGATACTTCTAGAAATGAAAAAAAGACACATCTTTTGACATACAGAATACACAGCTATAAAATGAACACGGATACTATAGATCAGAGAAATCAGTTTGGGAGGGATTTGATGAACAATTTTCTAGTTCATATTAGACTTTGGTATCTTCTCAAATATAAGTACAGTCTGGGACATGTATTGCAGCGGAGATCTATTCTCAAAGGTCTCTATTAGCTCAATTTGATAATAACTATAACATTTCCTGAAAGTTTTATAGCCTTTTAAATTTGTCACAGCGTCTTCTGAAAACACACAGAAGGGATAGATAGCTATTAAACAGTTAACATCAATGGAATTTTATTGAGCTCTTTTTCAGTTTGTTAAATCTAATTGGCATTGTGCATTTATTGAGTTCATAGCAACTCTTCAGCATGCCCGTGTGATTTACCTTTTTGGGGTTATTGAAGCCTGGCTTGCAGAACTGTTTATAATAATCCCAGTGGCTCTTGTTGAATCTATAATGGAGCTGCATATCTGTGTACGTTGCAAATCGATCTGGGCACTTGGAAACACACATCTAGAAACAGTTTAGGTTATTTAGACAAAAAAAAAATCAGTTCAGTGGGGGCAAAATTAGCAATATAATGACAGTATTAGTGATGAACAAGTGCATTACCTGAGTAGTAGGGCACTGGAGGTTTATCAGGACAGCAGGACTGGCACATTTCAGTATGTTGAAGTAGAATAATATGGCTTTCTTTCTACGAAGGAAAATGAATTATAGTGTGAAAATGGCAGTATTTTGCCAGTAGGTGTCAGTGGAGCTATTCGGCTGTGTCTATGGGGGTGAAATCAATGTTTTAAGCAGCTTTCCACTCCAAACATTCAGTTGCAGTGCTTATCACACGGTAATAAAACTCCTCTCAGTGTTGCTTTGTAAATCTCAACATATAACCCTGATTCAACACTAAATAATCATTGTCCTCCAGCCTAATGAATAACTGAAATGCTGAGATAAATTTGTATGATATACAGATAAAAACTCAGTATCCAATCATTTTGTCTGGGCAAGGAAAAGTATTAAGAGCTTGTGTCAGATTCCCACTATACCCATAATCCCATAAGCCACTGAGGGCATCACATCTCCTAATTATGAACTGCACAGATCCAAATGCTTCCAATCCACCACCGAGTAAACATCTCTCACACTACGGCTGTACATAACAAACACTCTTATCAGCGAGTTCCAGCTCCTCTAATGAGCATTTCTTTATTTCCCCCAAGGTTATGTTCTGCCAATCAACACAAAACATCACAAAAGGGAATTCGGCACAAAAGCATGCGATGTAAATTTTTAGAAGGCTTAAGGATTAATGTTGTGCTTTTGGGTATAATAAATAAATACACGAATGGAAATGGAAGGTACAGTTATGTGTAATAATCAGAATATTCTAATTACATGGTTGGTGAAACATGTTTTAATTGGATGGGGTGTATTTTGGCCCCTCCCACCCACGCTTATGATTGGCTGGTGGTGTTTCTGGCACTTACGCATTTGGTGTGCCCTTCTGTCCACAGAACTGACCCGTGCTGTCCGTTGGGTAAATGACTTTCCTTGGGTCCCCATGAATCCATGCTACAACAAAGAGGAGACATAATTAAATGAATTAAATCCCAAATGATCTTTACAGGGATCATAGTGTATAATGAAATATTGAATTTTCACCAGGGAAATAAAAGAGTCAACAGCTCAAATGCCCCTCTCGGCCCTTGCGGTCCTTCTCTAAGTCTATACTTTGGTTACATAATGCTATATTAGATTATAGCAGACCAGCATTTAACCACAAAATTTCACTTCAGGGACATATAAAGTAACCAGCTATCTAATACATCTATCTCATGAGTGCATACTAATGATTTCTGAGACCCTTGTTTATTTGACAGTATATCTCAGGATGATTAAATCCATTCAAGTATAACTGGAGAATAATTGATTCCAGCTCTATTTTAGGATGAAGTCACTATAGAAACAACCTAGTATCAAAGTCTGTTTGAAATCTCTTTGATATCGATATGAAGCTAAATTAAACTACTGTGACACATCTGTCCCTGGCATTTTTCAACAATCAAAAAAAAAAAAAAAATATATATATATATATTTTTTTTTTTTCAATAAAATGTTCATTCACAGAGACATCTGTTGAAGTAATGGCCATCCACATTCTACAGGCTGCTATATAAGGTGCTAAAGATGCTATTTCTCTGCTCACAAAGGCAAAATTATTTTTGTCATCTGAAAATTGTTCTGAATGAAACAGAAAAACAACTTAAAAACTCTGCATGCTACAGCTTCATGTGAAGTAACCTGCTGAGCAAAGGCTATTAGAGCTGCTTTTCACAGAGCTGTGAAATGAGATTCACACCACAATGCCTCGCTTTAATGCTAGAATTAAGCTGCTGTGACAACTTTGACCTTAAAAAAGTGGCAGTACATGCATGCAAAAAATACTAGCAGCAAAGTTGTGCAAAAAATACGTCACGCAAAATGAATATTTCAAAGTGAAGCTCTTTATACTCCAATATACATTAAGATGCAGTAACCACAATGAGCAACATCGTTTTCTGCACCCATAGACTATAGCAGTCACGAGACACTGTGTCTAGAGGATGATGTCATAGGTGATTTCATCTTTTGCCAGTAGCAGAGGGAGATTTGAGTGGTCTTTTTTTGGGGAGGGGGAGAGGGAGGGCAGCTCTTACAGGGGTGACATCATTCTTCTGCCAGGGGCAATATGAAGTCATAGCATTATTGCTTCCCATTAGTGCCTGCACAGACCCTGCAAAATGAGGCTAGACCACCGTGCTACATGCTGTTCATGAAAGGATCTGAGTGATGGAGAGTAAGGCATTCACATTCAATGCAGGTGCGGATTGACTTGTCTACTGTGCCATTGTTCATAGCCGTGTTTGGAGAAACAGTGAAAACTCACGCCACTGTACTTATCTCATATCTGGTGGAGCCTAAAATCGCTCTTAAAACAAAAAACAAAACAAAAAACACACAAAGCAAGAAAAAGAAAAGAAAAAAAATTCAGAAGACAAAAAAACCAGAACAGAAAAAAACAAAACAACTAAACAATAACTGCTGATTATCGCTAAGTTTTTAACTTGGTTATCTCAAACTTTTATCATATCTGGTGGATATGGAAGCTTGTTTCTTCCACAGAATAAAAAAGGTAATTGCGATTTTTTATCTCACAATTCTGACTTTTTTCCTCACAATTGCGAGTTTACATCTCGCAATTCTGACTTTTTTTCTCAGAATTGAATGTTTATATCTCGCAATTCTGACTTTATTACACGCAATTGGGAGATATAAAGTCAGAATTGCGAGATATAAACATGCAGTTGCGAGAGAAAAAAAGTCAGAATTGCAAATTTATTTCAAGCAATTCTGACTTTATATGTCACAATTGTGAGAAATAAAGTCAGTTGTGAGTCGCAATTGTGAGATAAAAAGTCGCAATAATCTTTTAAAATGTTTTATTCTGTGGCGGAAACAAGCTTCCATTGGTGGAGCCTAAAATGTATCTCTCAAAAAAACTAAAAAACATACAAAACAAAGCCAGAAGAAAACACACACAAAAAAAAAAAGAAAAAAAAAAGAAAAACACACACACACACAAATCAAGCCAAATTCAGAACACAAAAACAAAACAAAACAAAAACAAAACAAACAAAAGCAAAACAAAAAACAACAAATGAAACAAAAAATAAACAAAACGAACTACTAAACAATAACTGCTGATCATTGCTACATTTTTTACTTGTTTAATAAAGTTGTATTAGTTATCTCAAACTTTTCATATTGTCACAAACTGCTCTGAGACAAGAAGGTTGAGGATCCAAATGCAGTTATATTGAAATGGTAATCCACAAGGCAAAAACAGTTAAGAGGTCAGAGCACAGTAAATCAGTTCAATCAAACAAACAAATCCAGAGGGTGAGACAGGAACGGGAAAACCAGGACCCAGGACAGATATCAAAAACCAGGAACATGGAAAACAGTGTTACACGTACAACTAACAAGACTTTGCAGAGACTAACAGAATGAACCAGGCTTTTATAGTGTGAGCTAAACAGGATAATGAGACACAGGTGAATGTGATAATGGATGGTATTCTGGGCAAAGGATTATGGGGAATGGAGTATGTGGATGTGTGGTGATCGTCCGGGTTGGAGTGCCCTCTGATGGTTATCCCGGGCACTCTCACCGGTGATCGTTACACATATCCTAAAATGTATCTCTCAAAAAACAAACATAAAAACAAAACAGATTAAAACAAGAAAAAAACAACAACAAAAACAAATAACACAAGAAAGCACAAAAAACAGAACAAAACAAAAAAATTGCTGATCATTACTATGTGACTTGTTTCCACTAGTTGTATTGTGTACAATATAAAAAACTTTGTCAGCCGTATCACAGTCAAACAATGCTTGGAGAAACAGTATGGCCTCATTTAAAAGTCTTGCCACTGTACTTATCTCATCTCTGGTGGAGCTGCGCCCTACATCTACAGCATCCCTTCAAAGTGACTCATTTCCTCTTCCAGCGGGAACATCACGCTGTGAAACTAGCGGGCATCTATGTATGAAGGCTTTTCAAACAAGGGCTCTCCGTGCCCCTGCCTCGCTTATCAATTATGCACCTGAAACGCGATCAGCATTTGCTGTGAGGGCATGTGTGTGTCAGCGTGGCCATCAGCACCAAGGCCTGGATGTACAATAATGTGCTTGATATCAGTAAATCTCCAAGGATGATCCCACAGCGTGCTAATGTGAATGAAGATCAAAATCATTCGATGTGACGAAATTCTGGCATTTCCGAATTCAGACCCAAGGTATTTTTGTCCTTGAAATAAACAGTATCTAGAACAAAGCCATCCCTGTGGCAATTCTTCTTGCATCAGCTTCTCCACAGTAAGAAGAGCATAGAGTAGTATTAGCATTAGCGTTAACTTTAGCCACGCTTTGAAGTGGAGGGAAAACTGTGGAGGAGCTCCTGGTGGAGTTGAACATCATAAAATATTCATGTATGATCTTACATCAGAGGAGCTGACAAGGAATGCACAGACTTTGCTCTTCATTCTCAAAAAATATTCCTCAGTAAGAGAGACGCTCTCTCTCTCTCCTTCTCTTTCTATCTCTTTTTCAGTCTTTTATGTACCGAACACCCACTTTGGCATCCTTATGTTGGATGTTGATTCATCTGCAGTCTATGGGGTTCTTGTTAAAGCTTGTTTTTCTCATGAGAACCAGTGGTTCAGAATTAGAGGAAGGCGCCTCATCTGATCAAAGGTTCTCGTGTTGGTTTCTGGCCCTGCAGATCAGTATTTAAATCACTGGATAAGAGAAAGTCATTAAAACCACTGTATAGAGCAGCCCTACCTTCATTAAGATTTGGGGAGATAGATACTAACCAGTAACATAAATGACCTTTTTACTAGCATGCCAGTAGTGTTTTCAAAACAATGTAGCTTTTCAAGTAACAAGCAATTTCTTTCCCATAAGAAGTGGTGTGGCATGACCTTTACAACCATTACATGGGAAATGCCACACTGTGATTTTTTTATTTATTTCACATTGTATTTATAGCCAGGTGAGGGTATAACAAAATAGGCTCTCTCAAATGTAGTGTTCGGAAGTCAAAAAGGAAAACAGAACAAAACAGAAAAACTGTTCATCAAGTGACTTGCATCAACTCATTTTATCAGTTGTATTTAGTATTAACTATTACCAATCTAAAATTCTAATTTTGGTGCCAAATAAACATGGCTCTGTTTCCAGTTAATACTTTATTTATCAGTTATTACTTATTTTTATACTTTATACTTACAGTTATACTTTATTTATTCATTTACTGTAACTGACACGAACTGCTCCGAGACACAAAGGTTGAGATCCAATTGCAGCTTTATTTGAAGCGTAATCCAGAATCGTAATCAGCACAAGCAGGGGTCAAACACAGGAAGGCAGTCCAAACAAATAAATAAATAAACAAACAAACAAACAATCAAAAACAGGCAGGGGTCAGAAGCAGAAGAGTAATCCAGGGAACAGGCAAGAAATCCAAAAACCAAGAGACACGAAACCAGGAAAAACCGCTCGAAAATGTACAACAACATACAACAAGACTTCGCAACTGAGAGAATGTGAAAACCAGGTATTTATGGTGTGAGTGAAACAAGGTGATAAGACACAGGTGAATGAGATGATAAGTGCTGATGAGTCCGGGCAGTGAGTTATGGGAAATGTAGTTTGTAAGGAAGTGATCATAGTCTATTGTGGAGCGCCCTCTGGTGGCTCTCGAGGGCACTCCAGCTGGTGATCGTTACAGTAACTACAAGTTAAAAAAGTAGTTAGACTGTCATTTATATAATGAGGAACCTAGCAAACAACAATTTCAAAGTAGCTTCCTAAACATACATAATCTAAAAAAAAAAACGTATTCATGTAGCCCTTCGTGAGCTTGTAAAAACATTATCTACAACTAACATTTACAACACAACTGCACAGTTTATTTTTTTAATTAATTTTTTAACAAAACAAGATCAGCAGTCATCAATTAATAATGATTAATTATTCAACCTGTGTCACAGGAAATAAGCCCTTATTGGCATTCAGTCATAGATGCTAAATAAGCTTACAACATAAAAATAAATCTTTATAGATTGTCTATTTTTTAAATAATCGTTATATATTGCACCTGTTATCATGGAACATGTATTTGCTTACATGGTACTCTGATGATCTAGCCTGGCTCATAACCAAAAATAAAAGATTACAGTAAGTTCCTACAAAGCAGATGCAGCACTTACCCACAGTTCCCAGTGCAATGTAGCCGAGGATGACAATGACGAAGAGCACACAGCACAGCACATCTGTGCAGCCTCTGGAAGAGAAAAGACAATAAAAATGCAGTCTCATCTCATTAAATGATCTTATAAGACGTATGTCGTATTTCCCATAAACTTGTGAATGAAATGTTATCACAAAGATTAATCTTACATAGTCGATTTAATGAAAACCTGAATGAAAATGTTGGCCTGTGGCACAATACAAGGCACTTTACATGAATATTGTGCAAATTCAAATATTACCTTTCATGCAGTGTGTAATATAGGTGTTTGTGAATGTAAAAGGTCTGCAAAGTTTCAAAGATCAAAGTGCATGACAAATAAAGTTATTGTCTCCCAAAGAAAGAACAGATTATGAACCACCAGAAACGAGTCGTCAGTAATTCCAGTCTTACTTCTTGTACGAACCTACCTAGGTTTGTAACAAATTTGCATAATGCCAGCCTATTGGCTGCCAGCAAACAACATCTACTTTGACCGGCCCTCAAACACTAGTTGTATCTGAGACTGGATGAGTTTGGTTTATGTATTTTACATGTCGAGAAGACGCTGTTTTCTGCGCTGCGAAAGCTATTTCACTTTGCATGCACTTCAAAAGGATGAGGACTTGAATTGATACGATAAAACCAATACCACTGTTACTGTTCGTATGTAAACAAAATTTGAACCTTTAAAATACACTGTAAAAAATCCAACTTACGTTTTGTATGACAAATTCAGTTTTTAAAGTTTATTCAACTATTTAACATGAAAAAAGTTGAGAAAAGTTGAGATAACTCAAACACGTAAATTGAGAAAACTTAAAAATGTCCTGCAGCTGGTTGCCTTAAACTTTGAAGTTTTCTCAACTTTTTTTTTTTTTTTACAGTGTAGAATAATAGGGGCACTTTAATAACTTATTTCACTACAAGATTTCCCCCATTTTTATATAAAAAAGTAACATTCCTCAGATTAAGACATAACATTATTTGAACCCTTTCATTCAGTGAATATTTGCTCAGAACAACAAGGAACTGACAAAGAGCTGGATGAAAAAGAACAGGTGAAGACACGTTGACTGGCTGACTGGGCATTACCCCTTACATATGCAATTCCATATACTGAATATCGACCAAAACAGTCGATAGGATGTTGAGTTTAGGCACATCTTTCAAACGTGAGCTGATAACATTGAGTAGCCAGCAAGGTCACATGTACTGCTACTGCACATCAAATACTCTAGAGATGGTGTCGCACATGCAAATCTTTGACATGGTCGACAGTGACCTGCACAATGCAGAAGAAGGGCAACTGTACAATAACAGTACGAGAGAAAGAAAGACAGAGACAATGTGCTGTGTTAATCACATGTCAATTGCCTTATTACAGCTGAGATGAAATGATGCGGAGCAAAGAAATTATCCAGCCTTGAAAGTTTAATATGCACTATATAAATATTTAGTGTGAAATCAATAAATTCTCTTTAACGGTTACAGTTTTCTTTACAATTACAGTTGGAGCAGTGAGTTGTACCTGGTTGACAAGATTATACACTCTTAGAAAAAAAGGTTCTATATAGAACCCTAGGGTTCTTGACTCATTTTTAAAGAACCTTTATGCCAAAAAGGTTCTATATAAGGAGAAATGTCTTAAATGATTGCATAATACTTTTATGTTCAATGTACCTTTTACATTTTTTCTAGTGATAAATTAAAACAAAAAGAATTAATTTAAAACTAATTGGTAACACTTTAGAATACTGTTCCGTCGTTAATGAATAACTACACAGGAACAACTGAGTAACACAATATTAACATTCTACTAACTACTATTAACTAACAAGATACTCTGATGAACTAATTAGTAAGTAATAGCGCTCAGTTGAATGAGGAATCACTATTATCTAATCATTAACTATTTTTTCATACCTCCAAAAGGACTAAGAACTATATACAGGTTGAAAAGCATGATAACTCTTTATTAACTTTTTGTGGACTCTATCAGAGTAGCTTGTTCGTTAATAGTTGTTACAAGAATGTTAATAATGCGTTACTCATTTGTTCCAATAATGACGGAACAGTATTCTAAAGCGTTACCGAATATTTTCTCGAGTGAAAGTACACACACAATCCTATTGCAACCGTAGTGTTTCTATTAAGTTTTTAAAAGATTTTATTATTTATGTCCTATAATTTCAAAATAAAAGTTAACTTATAATCGGACTGAGGTTTGAAACATTTTCTGTTCCACTGACTGAGAGAAGTAAATGTAAATAAACAAGGTCCGACTTCCACCTAAGAAAACACCAATGACTATAATGATGACTACGACAAAACTATTTACAAAAAAAACAACAACAAAAAACACCATCAATATGACTAAATATAGCAAAATCTTTCTATTATTATTCTAAATAATACATTGCACAAGCATAACAATTTTTAAAATTAAGACAAAAAAATTAAAATTAACAAAATTTTCAAATAAATACTAGAAATATTTTGTAGTAAGTAAACTATTCTTGCACAAATGCTACCATCGCCCACGGACCAATCAGAACCTGTGAAGATTATTGGTCTTTCAGAGGAAACTGGAGTCCCGAAGAGAGAACAGTAGCAGCCAGAGAGCACAAAATATTCTCTGAACGCTTCTCTCCTGTGAATAATACAAATAATACCACCTCCACAGCTTTGTTCTTCTAATACATTCATTCACATTGTGACCCCCCATCCCCCATCCCCCTGGATGCTGGATTTTTCAGCAGGGCATTTATGGTCAATATAAGATCACATTTCACATTTCTAATCAATCAGTTTTAAAAGACTTACATCTTATAGATTATATATGGTCCTCAATTGTATTACATCTTATAGATTATATATGGTCCTCAATTGTATTATTATTCTGCTCATAATCAACCATGCTTATCACTCGCTCTTTAACTGCTTGGAATTTGCTTTTAGATTCCAGTTATTATTAGGAAAATAGAGATTCCACAGTTTGTTTATTTTGGATTTACAACTTATCCAGCTTTCAAATATTCTACACAGAACTTCTAATCTTTCATTTGTCTTATTTTATTCCTCATTTGTGTGTATTGCAGAACAGACACATAAACATACTCTAAGTAAGCAAGCTGTGTCTGGATATTGCACTGAAAGATCTTCTTCAGGACTCATAAAAGTAATATTTGCTTGTCATATGCTGAAGCTGAATATGGACTGGCAGTAAGAAAATTGCACTGCTGAAAGCAGAAAGTAATTATAAATGTCTAACTCGCTCGCTGGTAACAGATTACTTTGCTTGGCTCTCAAAGGGTTTGATGAAAGTGATTCTTTGGAGGAGACAGCTGTGTCTGGGCAATTTCTATAAGAGCATGGCGGTTGAAAGGTGGAACTTTTTAAAAACTGAAGTTCAAGCTCTTGACACATCTCTCATTACAACACACACAAAACAATCAAGTTTTCAATTAGTACGATATGACCTCTCATAGAGAAAGATGCCACCCTCATGATCAGCGGATTTAGCGTGTTCTGAATGAAGATGCATCCTAGGAAACTGTCACTTCTAGTTTTGGTTTTGTTTCAGGTCTTTTTTTGTGGTTTTCACAGTTATGTTATCCTGCCATGTGCTCCCCTTTGTCATGTGATTCCCTTGTCCTCATGTGATCATGTAATGTGTTTCCATGTTTAATGTGTTGTTCCCATTGGTTCATTGTTTAATCATGTTCACAGGTGTGTCTTGTCAAGTCATTAGTCTCTGTGTATTTACTGACCTCATGTTTCCACAGTCTCTTGTCTTGTCCCCTGTACCGCTGTTTGGTTCGTTTTCGAGTCATGTCAAGTCGTAAATTATTTTTATATAGTACAAAATGACCCTGGTTTTGAAAGAATGAATTCAATTCAAATAAGTCCCATTATACATTTTTTATATATATTTGTTTATTTTTTGAAAAGGTGTAACTAATCTGAAATACTAAACCAATAACTATGATATTTCATATCCAACATAAAATAAATGAACAAAGATTTTTTCAGATGCAATACATCTCACAAATGTATAAAAAGTTTAAATTAATAAGAGCAGAACCATTAAATAAATGTGCTGAGAGATTATAGTTATGGACATTAAAAGTCTGGACATCTTAAAGGGATAGTTCACTTTGAAATTAAATTTTGGTATGTTTTAGCTTACCTCAAGGGCATCCAAGATGTAGGTGTCTTTTTTTCCGCAGTAGTTTCAATTTTGATATTTTTAGGTCAAACCGTTCTTGTCTGTCAGTCATATAATGCAGGTCTATGGTCACCACCTCAAAACACAAGCACAGAGTCCAAATTAAAACAATTCCCCATCGTCCAAATTAAACAATTCCCCATCATAAGTACACATTGATGGCCTAAGACACGAAATGAGCGGTTTGTGTGAGAAAACGAACAGTATTTATATCGTTGTTACCTCTTGTACACAGCTGCGTCCAAGTGATCTGAGAGCGCGGGCGGGTATAGATATATACAATAGAAGTCGCCTTGGCTACTGCAGTTCATTGGAACGAAACGTTTCGTGTCTTAGGCCATCAATGTGTACTTACGATGGGGAATTGTTTAATTTGGACGATGGGGAATTGTTTTAATTTGGACTCTGTGCATGCTCTTTGAGGTGGTGACCATAAACCTGCATTATATGACTGACAGACAAGAACGGTTTGACCTAAAAATATCAAAATTGAAACTACTGCGGAAAAAAAGACACCTACATCTTGGATGCCCTTGAGGTAAGCTAAAACATACCAAAATTTAATTTCAAAGTGAACTATCCCTTTAACCCATCTTCCTCTAATTCATATATTCATAGTCATACCTTACAATAAACCACAGAGGTGTTGTGTGGTTGGCAATGTTTGATCTAGCAGAATCAATGAATGCACCACATACAATCAAATGTATTTTCAGTGCATTTCAGCCTGGATAACCGTTTGCTAATCACGGTCTGATTGATGAAACCACCGGCAGCCGGATAAAATGTCAAGGCAGGACTGCCTGTGACCCTGCCTTAAGTTTAGAATAGGGTAGTGAGGAGTAGAAATGTCCATGTCTGTCAGATAAGATCTCTTCACAGCAGATTTTTTATACTTTATCCTATTGCATATTAGCTAAATGCAAACAATAGTAAAATAAGTTTGCAGTACATAACAGTGCCCACAGAAAAAATCCTTGCGTTTAACATACCTAGCCGTAAATGAGGCCTTGCAAACGGGCTCAAACGGGCTTTACAGAGGTACAAAGAGAAGTATTATGACCATTATTGATACAATTACCCTTTAACTTGCACCTGAGAATGATGCACGATCCAGACATTTATGAGACTATTTATAAAGCCCACATTCTCATGCCAAGGTTACACTAAACCTGGTTTGATTGAGGTCAATCTCACCACCCTCCAAATGTAAAACCTTAAGCCCACCTCCTCTGTAAATAGATAGGGAAGGGCAGGAGAGATTTCAAACACATAAGCCGATTAGAGCTCATTATCAATAGCAGCAGGTGGATCAGTGCTCTACTAAACACTGAGCTCAGCACAGCCTCAGTCCAAATGTGCGGCTCACTGCTAACTAATTTCACATAACGCTTAGTCACAATGTTCAACTAGTTTCATAGATATTTCTGTTTTATAAATTTGTTCATATTTAGGGATTTGTTTAAATCATCAACTTTTAAGTATTAAACTTTGATGCATGACTTGTCTTGCTCCATTTGTGCAATCATACTAATATTTGTATTATTCTTCTGCTAAGTGAAAAAAAATTATTAAAAAAAATCTCCTAGACTTACACACACAAGGAGGACACTCAGCCATAGACCAGAACATCACAGAGACACTTTTGACTTAGACTAGTCAGTAAACACCCAGAACACCATAGCAACCACTTAGAAATTCTAGAAACAACCCACAACGTTCTAGCAGCCACCTAGTAACACCTTAACAACCAGATAGCAATGCAAGCAACTACTTAGCAATGCTAGAAACCACACATTCTAAAAAACACATATTAATGTTTTAGCAATTAGCTAACAATGTTAACAACCACCTACAAATGTTAGAAACAACCCACAACATTCTAGCAACCACCTAGTTACCCTAGCAACCAGCTAGCAATGCTTTCTAATAAATCACCCTAACATCCACCCACAACACTCAATGAGCAATACTTTAGCAGCCACCCACAACACTTTAGCAAACCAGCTAGCAATGCTAGCAACCACTCACAACACTACAGAAAGCAGTTAGCAATGTTCTACCAACCACCCACGTGCAAGCAACAACCACCTAGTAAATCACTAACCAATCACAACAAGAAGCACTACTACCACCCACAACACCATAGCAGCCAGCTACTGTAGCAATGCCCAAGCAACCAGATAGCAATGCTAGCAACCACCCATAACACCCTAGCAACCAGCTATCAGTACTCAGCAATACTATAAAGGCATACAGTCAAGTTGTTGGAAGAAGTCAGAAGTGCAGGCAGTTTTCATGTGAAAGTCACTGATATGGCAGTCACAGACAACTGGCCAGGTAAACAAGAAGAAAGCGCCTTTCAACCCGTCTCGTTTGATGTAAGGCTTGTGATAACTTCACAGTGATTTTCTCAAACTCAGAATTATCAATCGATTGGTCAGTGCTAATGTGCTTTAGAGATCTCAAGGATGAACAAAGAAAGAGCAGAGAGCTGAATCAGCAGGCCAGAGGTGCCTGAGAACCAGCGTGAGGAACTGCTCTTACAAACACATCTCTCTCTCGCTAAATAATTGAACTGTTTTTTTCTCTATCTCTTCCAGTTTTTCATTTTTTTGCCTTTTTGACCTTTTTCGCTGTTCACACCTGCTTCTTTCTGAAAGTATCTCAGCTCTAATGACTACAACAAGCAGCTGAACTGACTATGAACTTCAGATCTTTTTCCCAACACTCCTACACGGATTGAGTGACTTTTATTGTAATACATTTCTTGTCAAATATTTGCAGTCTTTTAATCTCTGTGCTGCCAGTGTCTTGATTATCCTCATGCTCTCATGCTCCTCCAGCACAACCTCACCTGCTGTCCTGCCAGAAGACACTCTCATGTCTCATCTCTTCTCAGAGACGTTTCTAAAGAGGTTGGCCCATCAGCTCATATGCCCTGTGGATTTCACCATCAGACGCGCCATCACTGGAACTGAGAAAAATGGCTTACAACTTTTCTGATTCAATTTTGATTTGACTTGAGATCAATTTTAATACCTCGTTCTCTCTGAATTCTGAGAATTAGGTTGCCGAATGTATCGAATGAAATCTGTCACAGGACGAATCATAGTCTAAGACCGTGTCTAAACCAGACGTGATGTGATACAGCAAATAGTGGTAAATACATCTTTCCATGTTAAAAGAGTTTTGTTCCAATCAACCATTTTGCTGGTCACTTTGTTTCCATTTCTGCCCACAATGGTTTGGTTAATAGCAGTGTAGGATCAGGATATACAGTTTACAGTACAGTTTTTACTCATTAAAGGGACAGTAAACCCATTGCCAAGTTACATACACTGTTATCCCATCTAATGTACATTATTATGTTTTAAAGCCTGATTTAGAAAGAAATATTCCGGGTTCAATATGTTAAGTACAAGAATTTACAGAACTTGTGGCATCATGTTGAGTTGATCACATTCAAAAAACATTTCGACCAGAGGCTTTATTATAGAAGTGAACGGGGCTTAACCGTAACCATTAAAATACTCAACAGTATAGCCACAAGACAAACAAAAAGCTTGATTTCAGTGTGAAAAAAAAAAACTGCTAACCTTTTTTATTTGGAAATTATTTCCCAGTTTACAACTTTATTGCGACGACAATGCAATGCAACAAACTTTAAAACCCTAAAATGACTGTAAAAATGATTTAAACAGCTCAAATAATACATCCTTTTAACATAAGAATTAATGCAAATGCTTTTATACCATATAAGCTTCACATTTCTGTTGGTAAATCCTCCAAATATTGGTGGCATTGACTTAAGTGCCTCACTGTAATCTCCATTTGACGGACAAGTCAAAATGACTTTTTGCAGTCATAAATATTTCGCCACAAATGCTGTCAAATTAGCTTAACTTGTAGTGAGCCTTGAATATTCCTTTAAAGCATGTGCAACCCTGTAGCATGAAAGCTGTTTTAGTACAGATTTACAGTTTTGGGCGTCATATTAGTTATATACCATAACATAAAACAAATTATTGCGTATCAGCATTGTGCACGCCTAAAAAAAAAAGACTCTTCTCAAGCTCCCATCAAATCTCCAAAGAAACGATCACCAATTCAGATCAGAAGCCAACAGAGGCTAGATGCTAGATGACTGCCAATGCTCTTGACAGAGGCTGTACAGTATAGCTTTCTGCAGATTTCTGACACAAAATGATGACACAAGGAGTAACTTCACACATCAAAAGATTGATGGTTCAGTAATATCCCCCAGTCGCTCCATTAGATTGTACTTCCAAGAACAGCAAGAGAACAGATCGCAGACTCAGTAAAATCAAATTCAACCCGCTTAATTGAATTTACTAACTGCTGCCTTTAAATTTTAAATAAAATTCAAAGATACAATTTGTACCTTTCTGACTGATTCGTATTTATTTTCTGATCAGATGAAACTCTAAAACTGAAAAGCTAAATTTTTTATAAATCAAGGGATTTACAAAAGCATTTGAGAGTTATAAATGTTGAAAAAAAGTGTTCTGGGTTTAAAGCAAATGGCTCAATAAGTCAGGTTATTGCCTGAAATCAAACTAATTGTTTGAAAATCTCCCTTTCTTTATACTAGTATCCAGTGTACTATTACTCTAGAAACAAAACAAAGACAACAAGAGTTTGCTAGGGGTATTTACATTTGCATGACACAATGTTTTGCATAGACACACTAGTTTTGTGGTCAAGTGTAAATGGAATGTGCTTATCCAGTCAGGCAGCAATACAAACTTAAACAGTTTGTCAGGAAAAAACTTTAATATTGGCTTGATAGAGCCTGGCCAGTTGTTTTAAAAGCTTGAAGTTTGAAGGTTTTGAATCCATGCAATCTGTCAAAGAATACCCAAACATTCTGTTAGGCATAGCTAGCATGCTGCTAACATGATTCTAGCATGTTTTAACATTTTCCTAGTATGTTTCTAGATGCTGGCATGTTTTAGCACATTGCTAAAGTGTTTTAGTAAGTTATTAACGTTGCTTGCATGTTTGAACACATTTCTAACTTGTTTTAGCATTTTGTTAGGCTTTGCTTGCATGTTTTGTATGGCATGAAGCTAGCATTTTTTAGTACATTGCTAGCATGTTACTAGGTGTTGTCAGAGAAAGTCTAATGAGGGGAGAAGTGCCACTCAATAAACTTCCGGTTGCAGTTCCCCTCTTGTTCCATATGAGGGCGCTCACAGGACGAGTGCAGAATGAATGGAGGTCTATGGCGCTATACCCCTCAAAATCCACTTTTCTCAGGATATACTTTTTTGTCTAGTAATTTGAATGTTGTTTTCGAAAGGGGATGCAAAGAAATTACACATTGCTGGGTGTTAGATTTTTTAGAGTCACTTATTTGCTTTAAAAAGTCTTTCAAAATGTCAATGACGTCATACGGCAATCCTTCAGTCGCTTTCGCGCTTTCGTGCTCTGCACTTTCTTTTCTCTCGAGGCATCGACAACACAGGTGACACAGGGAAATACATGTGCTAGATGAGTTTTTGTTTTGTTTGTTTCTGGTCCCGCTTCGGATGCCACGATGCCATCAAGCGGTATCTCTGGTCGTAATCAGTCCTTCACTGACCAATCAGCGTTCATTAGCAGAATGCTAGCGTGTTATGGGCAACAACAACTCAACCTGTAAGAAATCGAAAGGACATAAGTACTCGTTCATTCAACTTTCGACCTATAACCCATGTTGAACTTGCAAAACCTACAATCAAATCTGAGATTTCTCAATGGCAATCAGGTGAAAGACAAATTTAGCCGTCTAGCCCCATTGACTCCCATTCATTTTGCACTCATGGCGAGCGCCCCCAGTGGAACTCTGATTGGAACTACAACCAATAGGACTTAATAGGGCGTTGGAGTGAACAGGCTTTCCGTAGACGGGCTTTGGTGTTGTTAACATGTTTAAGCTAGTTGCTAGGCTTAGATAGATAGATAGATAGATAGATAGATAGATAGATAGATAGATAGACAGACAGACAGACAGACAGACAGACAGAACAACAAATCTGAAACCCAAATCTGAACAAGGATGTGACAAACATTAAATTCATATGTGCGTTGTTGTCTTTCTGCCTCATACTGCCAGCAAAGGCAGAATTTCCCAGCTTTCGGACACATCAGTAAGTAAGTGTGTGTTAAGCTGACCTGTGAATAGCAGCTCTATATATCACCGCTGTGTGTGTGAGTCCTTTGAGGGACGGCAGATTGACTGTGCTGACAGGCAGGAGAGTACTCTGACTGGCTCCAGTCGAGTACATGTGTTTCTCCCTGAATGCGACTGCTGCCCATGTGCAAGGACTATTATACTCATGTAATAATGTGGTGTTACACAAAGGATTCAAAGGTCTGGAGATTTATTGCACAGTCACTAATCGCTGGGCTAGCTTGACAAGGCTTAAGAAGTCTGAGTAGGTAGATAGAGGAGTAGGCACAGGACATAAATAATGAGTCTTTCTAATTCAAGGACATTTCACTTAAAATAATGACTGGAATGGAACTCATGGGGTTAGAATTGTTGCATTACTCCAAATAAATATAGATTAATATTCACAAATAAATGTAAAGAGATTCACAAAAATGTATCAAATTCACAAATAAATAAAATGAGATTTGCAAATAACACAATTTTACAAAGACAACTCTGCCTGGCATTTATACATGCAGACAAATCCACAAATAAGTGGACTCCACCCACCATTTACTCAAGCCAGTCAGATAACGGCCACATTGAGCTGGCCAATCGTAGCACGTTCTCGCTACAACCAATCACGTTTGGCTTTACACTCGGATCTTGCTCTGAAATAACTTTGCTCTTTCATCATTCATCTGCATTTGGTCAAATAGGAAGTGTACACGTAAGGCCCATAAAATTGCTACAGCAAAATATGTTTAAAATTTGGATTTTGTTAGAATTAGACTGTGTGTCAAGCCAAGCCACAATTTTTATGAGCCTTGGAAAAAGCCAGAGAAACAGCGCTTTACATCTCTGTTAAGGGAACAACTTGTTACGGAAGCGTCACGTTATTCAAGATAGAACAGAAAAGCATAGCTGACAAATGAATAACTGGGTTCAACCTCGTGGTAAATACATGAGTTTGTGTAATAGGTGAAAATACTGTCACACAACAGCCAACAGCTTTTACCACTTCTTCAGCCAAGGAGTTTTAATGTTGCATATGATCAGCTCCGTAGATCTAACAATCTATAGAGCTTTATAAATAGTATTTTAAATATTAAATACCTGTATTACAATTCCCTTTGTTTGCAGAGAAGAGATAGGCTAGGTGGGTTCATTTTAAACGTGCGACAGGTTGTTGCATTCCAAGAGATATCATGCATTTAAAAGTGAAATACGCCCGGCAGACAAGCGATATGCATTTACTGATCAGTTAAAACACTTGATCACACAAATAATATTTCATATGAATCAGACTTAATCGTTTTTTATGGTAAAAGTAGCAGCATCTAAAGTAGGCTAAATGCATAGATGCATTTTTCAACATTGCAAGATTTTTATTTGTCATCCAACCCCAGTACACGCTGATGCTGGGGCTCGCACTGTTACATTAGTCCAGTCATTTTAAGCCAAAATGGGGGTCGCCCAAGGACAAATTGCAACAGAACCAAACTCAACTAATTTTGTATCCTCAATATGTCCTGAGTAAGGGGAAAAAAGCCCAGAAGAATCCCATTATAGGGGAAAGTTTTGAAAAAGACCCAAATAGCCTATTCATTTTTTTTCTCATGTGAATAGGCTAAAATGTTTAACCTTTAGATATCACCATGAAAATTACTGAGTTGATTACTTACATTTAAGACAAACAAAAATTTTTTTGTTTTTTTTGGTAACCTGAGCAAACGGTGGATAATAATGTATGCGCTAATTTGTATAAATAACACAACATATCTAAACATTGGATATAGCCAGGTGAAAATGTCTGTAGAATCTTGTTGACATCTTACAGTAAAAGACTATAGAGGCAAACAAATGTCACCATAAGGGGCAGAGATTCAGTCATTCATTCAAGGTCCACTCAACTATCACTATAAGCTGTCACTCAGGTGAGAAAGATTTCCTTGTGTTTCTTTTTCCATTAATAAAACATACCTGGTGATCAACTACAATTTATTGGGAACATCTGGATGTGTGTTGAGCTGTGATACGACTATTATTGGTGAAATAATATCTGCAATAATAATTAATAAAGGCTGGTTTAAAGTACTTCTTCCTGTATGTATTAATGCTCATGGGTAGCCAAAGTGGGTTCCATTCAGACCTTAACATTAAGTATTTTACTGTTATATGTCAACAAGATAAAGATATAAAGAGGCCTTAAACTCCAACAATCTTTTGAAAACAGAGTGTTTTAACCACACAAACAGTTGACTCAATTTGAACGAACTAAGCGCCCAAAGATTATTACTGCTCCTTTCAAGGGTGCAAGAAGTTCTCGCCCCGAGTGTAAAGCCAAACGTGATTGGTCGTAGAGAGAACGTGCTACGATTGGCCAGGTCAATGTGGGCATTATCTGATTGGCTTGAGTAAACGGTGAGTGGAGTCCACTTATTTGTGGATTTGTCTGCACGATGATGCTAGAAGTGTTTCAAAATCCACAGATGCGTGAGGGGATTTTACACAGAAAGCGGTTCAAAAATAAATGCCAGGCAGAGTTGTGTTTGTAAAATAATAAAGCATTTGTAAATATTTTTTTATTTGCAAATCTCTTTTTTTTTTTTTTGTGAATTTGATACATTTTTGTGAAACTCTTTACATTTATTTGTGAATCTTAATCTATTTATTTGGAATAATGCAACAATTCTAACCCCATAAACTCAAAGTCAAACATCCGACTCGTGAATTCAGGGTATATCAACTCAGGCTTCAGTGAGAAGTGTCACTTGACAATTTCGAAGATGATGTCGACTGACGAGTATACCAGAAAATTAGGTTTCATACAACACACTCTTATGGCAATTCGTAAGTATTTAACATTTTGACAGATTGGTAGCTAAATTGTATCAATTCATACAATCCCATTCATGTTTTATATGATCTGCTCACTTCAAACTGATGGTTTTGTTTAAAGGGATACTCCACCGAAAAATGAAAATTCTGTCATCATATACTCACCCTCATGTTGTTTCAAACCTGTATGAATTTCTTTCTTCTGCTGCACAGAAAGGAAGATATCTATAAGAATGTGAGTAACCAGACAGTTTTAGATACCATTGACTTCCATAGTATATTTTTTTCCTACTAGTGAAGTCAATGGTATCTAAAACTGTCTGGTTACTCACATTCTTATAGATATCTTCCTTTCTGTGCAGCAGAAGAAAGAAATTCATACAGGTTTGAAACAACATGAGGGTGAGTATATGATGACAGAATTTTCATTTTTCGGTGGAGTATCCCTTTAAGGGGTGGGGTTTGGGGTGGACTTTCATGGTTTAAAAAAAAAAAAATCGTTGAAATTATTTCAGAAAGAATCACATCATACAAATTTATACGAAATCTCCACCTTATAAAACAGTTATGTTTTCACATGAGACCGGGTAGTGTTTATGATGTAATATATAAGATACCTTATTTCTTGCTTATTTTTTCACCGTGATATTTTCTTATTTTTTGTTTTTCGTCAGCTGTTTTAACGTGAGCATTTTGTGTCATGACTTTTGTTTTGTTTTGTTTCCCTAGTTGACAGAAAAACAAAAATTTGGTCAGGCCTGCCATCAAAATTTGAATTGGGGTTTTCCCAACTATGTCTGGAATGCGGCATAAGACAGAAATTAAAGACAGGTAAGCAAGATGATTGGCAAGCTATAATGAGAACAGGAACTAACAAGCATAAAAGGAGATGGCCATCTGTTGCATACTCCACACAAAACTGGAAAGCACTTTCTCGGTCTAAAAAGCTCTAATCTGATTTGCTGACTTCATACAACTCTGAGAGTAAAGGCACATAGGCTATTTTAGCCAGTTTGACTTCTTAACTTCTAATATGCCTGTCATCTACTTCCCATTAGCCAAGCTCACTGACCTCCTCCAGTATGAAGCCAATGGGTGAGACAAATTGAACCATCATACATGAAGAGAAAGCGCAGAATAACTGCGGCTTTGCTGTACATAGCGCGATCTATAATTACATCTCCAGCTATCAAGATCCAATCGCTCCTGTCTCCCTCTTCCCACTTCAAGGGAATCCAAGTGGGGATGGTGAGGAATTTAAAAGGCTGAAGCATTCAAACCTCTGCCAGGGAATTATTCATCCCCAATTTCTCCTCGTAAAGACTCAGAATGCAGAAAAGCAATAGACATTAGAGGGTAATGCCTTGTGCTTTGACTCTCTCTCTCTCTGTGTAATTGCTTTGCATCAAATGTGTAATCATCTCATCCAAGTATTCACATCAGAGTGCTAATGGGCCCATTGAAGCCAATCATGCCAGGAACCTTTAACAAAAGATGCCTCGATAAATGTCCTCTCAGCATCAGCCCACGAATCAGCAAAATGACCAGGGTGATCTGTTTTCTAGAGCATATAAATTCATTGTATGTTTGGATAGCCAACTAGACAGGACCAATGTACGAATCCTCTGGTCAAGATCTCCACAAGGACAGTGAAACCTGAATTTGCAGGGCTTGATTAACATACAAAATATTAAGTAATACAAAATAATGTAAAATTATTTTAATTCAAATCTAAAACTATAAAAAATATATGTAATTTAATTGAATAAATAAATATTCATAACATTTAATAATACAAATACTTTTATAAAAAATAATATTATTTAATTAATTGATACATATCATTTTAATAAATACATCAATATTATTTCATAAATAAAAGAACATTTAATCCACAATATACATAACATTTACATTACAGGGACTTTCATAATGCTGATATATTGTCATTTTCTTCTCTATTCAACCGGACACAATCAGAACAACTCTTTACGCAAGGATCCTGACGAATACTAATGATATCACATTGAAATTACACTGCGCTTTGAACACGGTCTGACTGTGATCTTCCCATATGAAAAGAGGTAATACAAGACAGCAGTTTCTTTCTCCCTCGGCCACACTTTCACTAGCCGCACTCGCTGCCTTCCGCTCCTCAGACAGAAACAGTTAGTGAAGTGAACGGTCTCCTCATTCTTTATTTAATGATCCATCATCACTCTATATGGGTTACTGGGCCTCCGTTTGCCGCCCGCCTGACCGCTTTTGATTGTTTCACAGCTCCTCAGATTCCACTCACTCTTACTTTACTGAGTAAATGCCATTGAATCGTGCTGTTTTCCGACAGCATATGGCTTTTAGCCACAGATACATTAATATATTAATAAACTAAGCCCTAGACACAGTTTTATCAAGCCCACTGATTTACAGACCAGCTAAAAGACTATAAAGCTTCTATAGCTGTGGTGTATTGGATTTGTTCAGTTTATAATCTACATAATACACACACACTTACAATAAATATTTAGCAATATGAGATCAAATGAATGCAATAAAAAGGAATATACTGTAAGAAGAGCATCTCCATGACAACATTGAATATTTCTGTGAGAAGAGAATTGCAAACGGTGTAATAAAGTTAACAGAAATGTCAGTGCAGTTAACCCTTTGTTGCATTTATTATTAAAATCAAAGGACAAACTTAATGTTTCTATTTACTTCAGAAAGAATCACTGCATGGCAAGCCGTTTTAACTTTTATTCATTTCCAGGATATTAATTGTTGATATCAAGAATAACATTTTTGATATCAACAATTACATTTTTTGATATCAAAAATGTAATCGTTGATATCATCAATTGAATTCTTGATATCAAAAATGTTATTCTTGATATCAAAAATGTAATTCTTGATATCAACAATTTAATTGTTGATATCTGTAATTATATTTTCACTAGTGAAATGTCACCATAGGCTGCCATTCAAAATCAATTGTTGATATCAATAATTACATTGTTACTAGTAAAAGTTCGAATTACTGATATCAATAATTCAATTGTCACTAGTTGAAATGTCTATTCTATCAACAATTTAATTGCTAGTAAAATTTTTCATTTTTGATATCTGAAAATGTATTTCTGATATCAATATTATTTCAGATATCTAAAATGGCTTTCTTACTAGTAACAATCACATTCATGATATCAGAAATTAACATTGTCTCTAGTGAAAATTGAATTGTTGATATCAAGAATCAAGGTTTTTACTAGTAAGAATTGTATTTCTGATATGTGAAACTGGAATTTCAACTAGTAAGAAATTAATTCTGGATATCAACAATTGATTTTGAATGGCAGCCTATGGTGACATTTCACTAGTGAAAATACAATTACAGATATCAAGAATTATAGTTTTTACTAGTTGAAATCCAATTGTTGATATCAAGAATTAGCATTGTTACTAGTGGAAATGTCATTTCTGATATCCAAAATAGCCATTGTTACTAGTAGAAATCTAATTCCTGATATCAATAACTATCATTTTAACTAGTGAAAATTGAATTGTTGATTTCAAGGATTCATATCCTGGAAATGAATAAAAGTTCAAACGGCTTGCCATATCACTGCCAATATTTATTTGCGATATTATATATATTTTACTCCTTTCCACTCAACAGAAATAGCAAATAAATACTCCACAAGTACTTGGTGCACCACCACCACATTCATCGGCTGTTTTGAATTTATTACTCTTGTGAGTAGAGGTCAAAGGTCAGAAGGCGATCCCCATGATGGTTTGGATGTCACTTCACATTCTGAATAGTTCAAATTGCTTTTGAATGATGAGGACACGATGTCATAAATAATGATGACTGTGATCAGTGGTTCAAATCAAGTGTAAATCTGCAACAATGAAAGGACATGAAGAGTTGATTTACCTGTTGTAAACTGGCCCTCTAAATGTTGGGTCAAACTTGCGAGGTTCACCTATGGAAATAAAAAAGGAAACATCTAACGTTAATTAGGTATAAGAGATATGAGGTTTAGCAGGGAAAATCATAGACAAATATGAAGTACAGAGAGTCTCGTATCACCCTAAAGGGCCTTGATTTGTGATCGACTGACTGTATGTTATCCCACTTATTACTTATCACAACCAAAAAGTGGTTCCGGTACCCATATTGAGATCACTGCTGTATATCATCAATACATTTTTATTGTTGGGTAAAGAGCTAACAGGATACAGCCTGTTTGTGGAAACGTTCTCATTAAAAATTTCCCAATCTTTGTCACTGAGAGTGACTTCTTTTGCTGGCTACTGTTAAAGACGGCTGCTGTCAACGAGCGGATGACTGACAGCTGGGAAGATTCAAGTAAAAATGGCAGATTTTTTAAGAAGGAAAGAAGATACAGGATGGAAATCCTAAAGCTTGCTTATGTATTCTAGTTTTATCCCCTGCCGTTCCACCTGCCAGACTGTCTGTCGGTGAGGAATCTCTAAACTCTTGCCAATGCAAGACACTGTGTTTGGATTACTTCTCGATGGCTGTTCGATGACTACAAAATGCTTTGTTAAAGTGACTGCTTCAGCATTTAGAGGAAAGAGGAGTGGCTGAAATGGATCTCCTGTGAATTTGTTAGAGGAAACAATATGCTAATTTTCAATTTTCATTAAATATACATACAGTCCTGTATATGAATCACTGGGTTTGCTGTACATTTCATTTTAGGCAAAATAACAACACCAATAAACCAATCTCATGAGACTAAACGAATCACTAAGGCATCACTATCAACATTTCATCTTCCTTTGCTCAGAACCATGTGAACTGCACATCCCTCCTGGTATTTCCTGAATTGTTTTTCTGCAGTCCAAATCATATTACTACCGCCATGCTCTACACCTTGTCTGAATTGGTCTGTCATCTGAGAAGTGACACTAAATCGATGGAGATGGCCGTGGCACATTTAGCAGAGTGACTGAGCATTCCATCAGCTCTGCACAATGGGCCTTTTCTCCCATCAGCCACCTGTAACGCTACAGTGAGCAGAGGGAGGCTTCTGACACATGCAATCACTGTGGACTGTGGCCATAGCGGGCAAGTAT
The DNA here is from genome assembly GCF_965113295.1 of Leuciscus leuciscus. Lineage (NCBI taxonomy): Eukaryota > Metazoa > Chordata > Actinopteri > Cypriniformes > Leuciscidae > Leuciscus > Leuciscus leuciscus. The sequence continues at coordinate 20,450,007 of NC_138730.1, read as the reverse complement.
AACATGGCCATGTTCCGTTTAATATAGCAATATGAAATATAAAATCATCCTATTTGTAAGGCAGAATTACGTTCCATTCAGGACACAGTTTGATTTGTATACCATCTTGAAATATTAAGTAAGTTGTGTGAGAAAGAATAGGTTTGTGGGCATGGTTTTATATAAATTAGTGATTTGTTTTAGTATTTTAACAGTTTCAAATTACTAAGTGGCCTTTTCATGGTATTTTATGGCAGATTTATTTTTGTAAAATTTTGCAATACTTCACTATAAATTAGAGTGTTCTTTGTATTAAAGGTACATTTATATATTCCAGATTAGTGCTGTCACTCCAACTGAGATCTTCATTGTTTTTGAGGCAGATGAACACTGTAAAAAAAAAAAAAAAAAAAAATGTGTATTATAATTATCTTATATAACACATAAAACAATGAAATATATAAAATAATCAACAAACATATTGATATAAAAAGTCATAACATTATAAGAAAATTTTAAAATTAGGAGTTAAAAGGCATAATATTGCATGAATAAAATATAAATATTTTATTTAAAATAGGCCTATGTTTAAAAATTACAATAATGTGTGATTATAGGTTGCCAAGGCATCAGCTTCGTCATTGCAAGAAATGGATCTGAATTCTATTAATACTATTAATATTATTTTTGTAAATGTGACTCAAATATTACCACAATAATTATCTTCCCATAATTATCTTTATTCTTGAACATTTATGGCTTAAACATTTATGACTTGCAAAAGGCCTATTATGAGGCTATATATGAGATTATATATAATACAGGTAAAACTTTACAATAAGGTTAATTAGTTAACATTTGTTAATAATAATATCTTAGTTAATATTAATATCAACATTTACTAATACATTATTAAAATCAAAGGTTGTATTTGTTAACATTAGTTAATGCACTGCGAGCTAACATGAACAAACAATGAACAGCTGTATTTTTATTAACTAACATTAACAAAGATTAGCAAATACAGTAACAAATGTATTGCTCATTGTTAGTTCATGTTAGTTAATACAATAACTAATGTTAACTAATGAACCTTATTTTAAAGTATATATGTGGAACTAAAATGCACACCTCAAATAGCTTTAATAACAAATTTGTCAAAAGGGAATCTTGACTGTATATTTTGAAATTACGAGTAGCCTATCTTGTATCTTGGGAACACAACATGATTGATGAAACACTTAAAATGCACGATAATGTACATGATGTCGCAAGGTTCAAAATAAATAGATCTTAATTGGATTCGCATCTCATAGGGTGACCACCATTAAACAAACCAAATGTGGGACGATTATAAGTTTGTGTGGGACAATGCGGGACATGTTACCAACACTAAAACATAACCTGAAACTGTTATAATGTCTATCTAACTTAAAACATTTGTATTCTGCCTTAGTTTCAGCTGATAAACGTTCTTTGTTCTTTAGTCCCTTCCAGAAAACACCATTATCACAATGTAACATAACATGTCTTTATTTTACATGTCATTTAAATTTAACATCACTAGCCCAAAGGCATGATGCAGATCACTATTTTTGAAACAGTTCTGACCAAGTCCAACTAAAATCCAACAAAATAAACAATGAACAAATAAAATATAAAACAACATGAAATTAGATCATTGACAGTCTTATATATTAATAATATATTAAACCAAAAACTCAAATTTTTTGGAAAGGATGTGAATTAAAACAACCACAGCAGGGAACAAGTTGATAAATTCTGTTAAATTAAAATTTTAATTGACCGAATTATCCATTTGTTTTCTGACAGGGAACACATGGAACGAATCACCGCATTCACCGGCCCACATTTTGATTGACAGCCGTCACAACCACAACCTACTAGTGACCGTGTTGTTTACTCCTTTCTTTTCAACCATTGGATAGGATTTAAGAAACGGCTGTTGTATTTGTACTTCTGACGGAGCGCTGCTAAAAAGTACGCCGCAAAAAGAATAAATAAAATGCTTTCTTAAAAAGGCAAAAGAACGCATGCACGTTCTCTTAATATGATAATCAAAAAACAATAGACTGATGAAAATGCGGGACATTTTCTCAATATGCTACGTGCGGGACAAGGGGTGAAAATGCTGTGCGGTACAACGCAAAGCGGGACGGGTGGTCACCCTAATCTCAAACCTTTACCACATGTAAACACTGTGGATCTTTTATTTAATCTACTTTTTATTTTCGACCTGCAACAAGAGCAGGGACCTCCATTATCCACAGCATGACCATCTGACATTTGAATACAAAACAAAAACTGCAGTGGCTATCCAGTGTAGCTGTGAATGAAAGATGGCAGTCCACCTCCTTATAAATTCCCCTCAACTACCCGACTCTCAGAGTGGAGGAGGGCTACAATTCAAGAGTAATTAGAGTTAAGAAAGTTAAAAGTCGCTGGAGATGTGGCTTATGATTTAATTCTGCTCTGGCATAGGGCCTTCAGCACTACAAACTGATTAAAACAAACAAAGCTAGCTGTTGTGCATTCACCTTCCTCCACACTCATTCCTCCAGAGGTATTCAATCAATACGGCCCATTAGAGACCACGCCACATAGGCCTACAAGAAAGTCAATATCAAACACAGAAAACATGCACAACACAATGCAGTGCACATTAACACACCCTCAGGAAACTTGAGACAAATGCTCATTAAACCACTTTTAATAGAGAACTACATATACTGTGACTAACACAACTTTAACTGTCAGTAATGCAAAGCAATACAGAGATGCGTGACATTTTCTTTTTGATCCAATACTAAGGCCAAAATCTATTTTAATACTGAATAATTTCAGAGATTTCTGGGGATAAAATGGGTATTTAAAGCCATTATGATCATCGAACAGGGCTAAACCGCAAATTATCAGACTTATTTATTTATTAACAACAGTTAGTGCAGAGGTGACGCACAAAACACAGCAAATGAATAAATAAAGGGAATAGATGCCCACACAATGATATTAAAGACAATAATGCACAAATGAATCAAACAAAAATAGTCCCACGCCATATATCACACAACCCATCTGGCTAATTTATCAGTAGCTATGTTTTATGTTTTTGTTGTCTAGTAGAACATGAACTGAAATTGAATTCATTTGTTTGACAAGAAGAGTTCTGTCACGTATGGTTGAAGAAAAGCGCATGAAGATGAGGAATCAAACGAAAAGAATACTCAGGTGATCGCAGGAGAAGAACGTAACTTAACCACTTTAACATTGAGGATACCGTCTGACACGAAGGAACAGAATGAAACTCAAGGCTTAAATACACGGGGAACGTAATCAAGGTGAACAGAAACAAGTGTGTAGAAACTATAACAGCCAGGGAAACTAACTAGGAACTCAGGAAGGCAAAACAGTAACAGAACACAGTGGAAACGAAAACATAGCCAGTATGAAAATATTGAGACTTTTTGTTGGGTATAAGAATCCGAGATAATATAATGCAATTGCACCGCTAAACTAAATATTACAACAACACTTACATTATAACTACGTTATAATTATATACATCTACACTTTAAAAGTGTGGGGTCAGAAAGATTTTCTTTTGAAAGACATTAATGCTTTTATTAAACAAGGATACATTAAATGTAGCCTATCAAAAGTGACAGTTAAGACAAATCATCATTAGAGTGATTTCTGAAGGATCATGTGACACTGAAGACTGGAGTAATGATGCTGAAAATTCAGCTTTGCATCACAGGAATAAATTAAGATGACTTTTTTAATCCAATGTAAATGTATGTTCCAGTTACATTTAATTGTAACTTTTTTTTTTTTAAATCAAACTATCAAAACACCCATATATAATTCTATTTTGTAACACTAACAATGTGATTACTGTTCTATTTATTAAAACTAATGAAGTAACAAAAACCTTCACATATCTTGTTTAAGTCATTTCAAGTTTGACTTGACATAGGGGAGAGCAGGGCACAAAGTAACGCTTTTTGACTTTCTCAGTTTGTGTAAATCTACTTATGGTTCAGAGTATTTATTTTTTTCCCACATTAATTTTCCACATGTCTAGTACAATTATGTGGTTTTGTTTTATTAATACAGTATACACTTTTTTCTTGATATACCCCGAAAGAATGGAAGTGAAATGTGACAACATGCCCCATAGGTGGGGTTCATTGTAAAATATGAGGGGCACATGACCATATGACAGCTTAAAATGTTATCTGATCTAATAAATAAAAAATACAAGACGAACTAAAATATTTTCTAAATAAAATACAATTATTAACTTTTTCATATAAAATAATGGCAATTTTTAATAATTAAATATAAACTCATTTTTGAGTTTTGACTACGAACACAGGAAAACACAGCTATACAACATAGTTCAAAACAAATAAATAATTCATTTCTGAACATTGACTCTTAGGGCCCTATTTTAACGATCTGAAACACAAGTATCATGCGCAAAGCGCAAGTAACTTTGTGGGCGGGTCTCGGCGCTGTTGCTATTTTCCCGGCGGGATAAATGACTCTTGCGCCAGGCGCAAATCTAAAATGGGTTGGTCTGAAGTAGCTTCATTATTCATAGGTGTGGTTTGGGCGTAACGTGAAATAAACCAATCAGAGCGTCATCTCACATTCCCTTTAAGAGCAGACGCGCTTTTTCCATAGCGGATTGCTATTGTAACGGCGGATTTGCCAGGCGCGCGCCAGGAGCGGTTCACAGCCGAGGAGACCGACGTTCTCGTCACGGCCGTAAAAGAGAGAAGTTACATTGAAATGGAGAAACCCACCCAAATTAACTTCGGTTAAACAGGCGTATGATATTTTGGGTAAATGTGTAAGCTAGATGTAGGCTTTTATAATAAATTATCTATCTATCTATCTATCTATCTATCTATCTATCTATCTATCTATCTATCTATCTATCTATCTATCTATCTATCTATCTATCGTAATAATGTATGATTTGCAAAAATGAAAACTGCTGCTTCTGTGTAGATGAGAGAATCAAAGTGCGCGTTGTGCACACGCTACATTGATTATGGCCAAGCATGCGCCCTTAAAATAGCATATGAATAACATGCGCAACGCGCCACTGACTTTAAACTATTTTTTCCTGGTTAGTGGCGCAATTGTTTTCTAAACCATCAAAATAGCATGAAGGAACGTTTGCGCCGGAACACGCCTCCTTTTTTGCGCTGAACCGCCCAGGGAGCGCAAGTTCATTCCCTAGTTTAGCGCCGTGCTTCTGTGGAGGGAAAAGCGCGCTTTGCGCAGGTGCAAAATAGGAATGATACATGCGTCGGTGTACAAAGTCAATTGCGCTGGGTGCAAGATAGGGCCCTCAGTCTTTATTCACCTTTTTCTAATGTTTTCTCAATAGAATTAATAAAAGTATAGAATATAATAGCATATTTCTTATAGGGGCTCATTGTGTTACAACATGCCCCACCTGCACAACTGGGATTTAAACCCAGCTAGTGTCTTCTGCTAGTTAGCGAAGCATTAAAGAACTATCTCAACTGTTAAATAACATATTGGAGATGAAAATAATATCAGATTTGTCTAATTTTAAATAAACACAAAACATAGAGATGAAAAATTAACTTAAGTAAGAAATTTACTTTTGCTATGGTTTAACAAATGTCTATGGATATCTTCCAAAAAAAACAAAAAATGTGCCGCAATTTTTTCTCTATATAGTATTGATATGGCAACTAGTAAATACACCAAGTTTCGTCATGCTAGCATGTGTGGAAGTATTTAAAACAAGTGTGTTACAACTAGCCCAGTGTTACGTTGTGCCCCGCGCTCCCCTAAAGCAGTGATATCTAAGTGAGTTTTTTTTAAAACTTACTTCTTATCTAGTCTTCCCATTAACTAACACCCTTTATTCATCCGGACCAATTCTCAAATACATAAAAAAAAAAAAGAGGCGGAATTAATCGCGGGAACAGCCAGTCCTATCTTGATGAAGACATTGCCTCCTCCTCTTTTGCCCATTCTTTCTCAACTTAAGAGTACTTCTTAGCATGGCTCAAAATACATCAGGCTCGCTCTACTGTGGTAAACATTCAGTGGATTTGGCCCAGAGCCAGAGCATTAATGAAAGCCCAGGAAATCCTGAGTTTAGCGGGGCTTCAGAGGTGCATGGATGGGTTCTTTTATCTCTCTATTTGGTGGAGTGGACCTTCCGTAGGCGTTCCGAGAACGAGAGCTACTCATTACCGGCAGCACTGCAAATGACAAGCACTCATAACATCTTTATTCTTAGAACAAGCTTCACTATGGTGTCTCTACATTAGGGTTGATGCATCTCTGGTGAGATGGACAACTTTTGAAGATCATGTTTTATTTCACAAAGTAAATAAATTAATATAATGCCCGTATTGGGAAAGATACACAGAGCTCCTGTCGCACATGTGTTGTTAGAAGTATATCAGGCTGTTTCTCTGTTTCTGTTCATTAGCGCAGAGCTGTTCTCACCATAACTACCTATCATCACTGCTCAACTCCTCCTTAAGGACCATTCACACTGACAGTGCGGTTGCAGAGTCTAGCCTAAGGAGGTCTATAACACCTGGAGAAAGCCATCCATTAGTTATCTCAATGCTTCAGCTGTTGCCTCTGGAAGTAGGCAATTTCAGCTTTGCCATCTCATGGGTGCTCAGTTCTGCTCTCAGGTTGTTTTGAGACAAAAACCTGAGCTGGGGCTTATGTTAACCAGGCAAACTTTGTCTTCTGGTTTGTTATCTGCGGCTGTGAATGAAGCTAATGGCTGAAAAACCAATAGAAAATCACCAAGGAAGATTCAAATGAATGCATATCTCCAGTGACCTGCTCATTCATTTTCATCCAAGTATGACCAAAGACAAAACTTTTTAGCAATGAGTAACTCCAAGTCATGGTAACATTGGTGTTATCATGAAGTATGCATGCAAAAATTTACCAATAAAGTGATCATTATTTTTAAAAAACTGGCCAATATTAAGATTTCTATATATAAGACTAAAATAGATTAAAAATAAAACACTAAAAACTAAAATCCAATTTTTTTTAATCCTACAATTCAGACATCATAACATTATAAGTCACAGTATGAAAAAATTTGATTCATTTTGAGATTTGCTAAAGAACAGTGATACTTTTTTGTGTCATCATACAAATGTTTTCCCAGTGTGTGTGTGTGTGTGTGTGTGTGTGTGTGTGTGTGTGTGTGTGCGTTTTAAGCGGGATGAAAATGCATAGTGCCAAACACTAGTGCCAAACACTAGTCCCAAACACTAGTGCCAAACACTAGTACCAAACACTAGTACCAAACACTAGTGCCAAACACTAGTACCAAACACTAGTACCAAACACATGAATGAAATAACTTGCAGTGCGTAGATCCGAAGCCCATTCGATTTTATTGTCTAGAGGCCACAAATAAATAGCAAAAGTGCAAAAAAGTGCCAGGTGCGCAAAACGTTTTCGAGTTCAACCCTTCACCAGTGCCATGTGTTTCCAAGCGTACACCCATTTTCTATGGGATATAGTCAGATTCCGGACATTACCGCAGGTGTATGCTTGGCACTGATGAAGGGTTGAACCTAAAAAGTGCACCTTGCACTTTATTTGTGGCCTCTGGACAATAAAATCGTATGAGCTTTTTGGCCAATTTTCGTGTCCGGATCTTTTTTCTGAGATTTGTGTTTGTTTTAAAGAATGAATTGTTGTCAATAAGACATGACAATCTCAAAGGCCCAAAAAGATGCAAAAAAAAAAAAAGAAGCTCCATACACAGAAGGAAGCAAGTAGGAAAGACTGTCCTCATTTGCCAGGGATTTTGAAGGATTCAGGGTGAGATTTGTAAACACTACACCCCTCCATCCCCCACTTCCTCTTATCCTGTTAAACAGGCCCAGTGTCTCTACCCAAGTGTACCTTGGATACGTGCTCAGAGACAGGATTGATTACTGTGGACAGGCTCATCCCAATCCCACAGCAACCTAGAGGGAAAACCCTGAAGGCGGACAGAGTTGACTTCTGTTGTACAGGTGTGCTCGACTGATGTCCTCTACAGGTGAAACTCTGGCCTGGATATTGATATGGATAAGGAAGCCACAGGGGCCATATAGAAAAGGAAACCCAAAATGATCACAGCCAACTCAAACAGAAAGTGAGAAACAAAAACAATTCTTGAAGTAAAAAAAATCTTGCTATCAAATAGGTTGCAGGAATCGTTGTGTGCAAAACATTAGACACAAGAATTATATGAGCATTTGCATAAGGAACCAGTGTAACTGATGGATGTCCTTCTCTGTATCTTAACACTGCTCGGCGGCTCCATGGAAACAGACGTTTAATTCATCCGGGAGGCTTAATTACATTAGCTTAATGTGTGCCACTGCACGGATCTGCAACAATTTAGATGAAGTTAGACAGTTGATATTTACCTCAGCTTTAAAACCAAAGGAATTGAGGTTTAAATTGGGATCACTGGGTGGTAGTTATTACAGAGATAAATCACAGAAAAGTTTTAATTCTGTTACCATTTACTGACTCGGATGCATAGAAGAGAAGAAATAAATACAGCCTCGACTCTTAAAAATACTGGAACTTCTAGTGGAAAAAATACTTCTTTTTTTTCTTTTTAAAGAACTGTTCACTGAAATGTTCTTTGAGGAACTCAAAATTCTTCTTCAATCAATCAATCAATCAATCAATCAATCAATAAATAAATAAATCAATAAATCAATAAATAAATAAACAAATAAATAAATAAATAAATAAATAAATCATACTGAACCCAACATTTTTGAATGTATGTGAATTTATATTTTATAATTGTTACTTTATTCCTTTTAATTGTGACTTTATATTTCACAATATGACTTTTTACTGTAATTGTAACTTTATTTCTCTTTTTATCACAATTTTACAAACTTGATCTCATACTCTGAGGCAGAAACTGGCTTCCGTACTATTTATAAACATGTATTATTATTTTTTATTTTTTTTCATCTGAGGATCAAAACAGGATAATTTCATAGCATGTTCAAGCTGCTCTTTACATACAATGAAAGTGAAAGGTGACCACAGCTATCAGGCAAAATGTTTAGTAAATAATTTAAATGTATTTGTTTGGTTTCATAAGACTTGGAATATATCACAAGTATATACTAGTTTTATGATGCTCTTTTGGTACTTTTTTGTTCTGGTCCCCATCCACCCTCATTGTATGAAAAAGAGAGCAGCACATACTTTTTGCTAAATATCTTATTTTGTATTCCACAGTAGAAAGTAAGTTGGATATTCTGGAAGAGGGTGAGTAAATGATGCGAGGTTTTTGGGGTCAACTATTCTTAAAAAAATTTAAAATAAATGAGCCTCCTCATTAATATAAAAGAGCTGTGCCTGTGCTGGGTTTTCATTATTTCTTAAAGTGTTTTTTTATTTTTATTATATATATTCTAAGTCGGTCTGCCACGATTCTGAACAGACGACTAGCCAAAATAACATGCAATTTTCTAGAGGTTCTGACAAAACGTTAATTGCTGCAGTCTATTTAAAAAATATTGAATTAATCTGAATAAATCAATTAAAATAAAATCGTTTTGAATGAATGATTCAATGACTCACTCAGACCACTTGTTTCATTACTGGATAAATCAGTGTTTTTGAACAAATCTCTTGAATGAATGATTCAATGACAAATACATGTTTTTAATAGTCACTTGTCACAACTATGTAATTGATACAATCTTTATTTGAAACGTCAAGTTACATTCAAAAAGGTGATTTAACTGATTTTGATCGCAAAAGCAGTTTGCATACAAAGCTGTTTTTTTTTTATTATAATAGCATTATAACAATAAGAATAACCTTTTTATGATATAAGAAAATATAATGCTCCTCACTAGAGTTATTTTTCTAGCAAACTATCAAGTGATTTAATGGCTTTCCTTTATTATTTTGAAGGTTTCAAAACATCTTGCCAAAGGACTGCAGTTGAAAATTATCCAGATGGCTAACACTGGCACATTTACAGAAATGTTGATTAATGTGTGTTGTCCTTATAAAATAAAGAAAGAAAGAGAAAAAGGTAAATGTGATGTTTTTTTGACGTCTTTCCGCGGTTGTAACACTGATTGAGCGATTACATTAGACAGGATTCATTTCAGAAAGTTGTGTTGTATCTTTCAATATACCTTCTGATGTTCATTCATGTTTATTTGGTGCTGTAACTAGTAGTTAAGAGGAAGAGATGATCGGTTCAGTGCACTACAGCGTTCTGTCACGACACATTAGAGCACCAAAACTGCATTTCTTGTTTGAATTTTGAACCTAGCCTATACATAACAACCGCTCTTTCTCAACAACGGCTCAGTGGCAGCGCCAACACAAATTTGAATCGCTGTGATCGCACCTGTCAAAGGCTTAATACACACAGGCGAATCGTTTTCATTTAGGAATAAGATCGTACAGATCTAACATAGGGTCTTCCCAAAGATTCTCCTTAAATTTCAGGAATTTATAAGAAACGAACCCATTAGACAAGCTTCTTAAATTGGATGCCCTGCAGCACAACATATATTACCATTATCATAGCTTGTCAGAAACAGTTACATATAACACAGCTCCAGTGTGCATGAATGGCGTTGCAGCCGAGTGAGTGGCTGTTCAGCTTGGCAGGTACATGATAGGAGAAGGCAGTAAAGATGGTGGGCTGGGACCAGCTAACCCTTTCCAAATTCTTAAAATCATCTTTCCTATTCACAAAACTGATCTCAGATCCGCGTGATGCAACAACTCCCACTGGGTGACAGAGCTCACATCCAGACGTCCTGGGTCAGACCCGTGGAGTTGGGGGTTAGTTGGAGCTTTGCCTGATCCGGATTGAGCTCTCTGGTCCAGAGCGCAGCTCCACACGCATGCGGCCTCCCTCAGACAGGATTAAAACTCTGATTGGTCAGATCAGGGGATAACGGTGGACAGCAGGAGAAGTGCTAGTCAGGTACCCGAGCAGCTGGACTGACAGATGATCCTGTTCGCTAATGAATGAGAAATCTGGCAACAATGGAAGTAAATCCCAAAGCCGTAACTCAAAGTCGTATCAAATTATATCTACAGCCTCCCCGTTACACTGGAGAAGTAGATACACCTCATAGGCTCATTCAAACACCTGAGAATATGATCCATGCATTTCACCAAAACAATAATATATATATATAAAAAAAACATGCCATCTATATACATTTTTAATAAATAATTTATATAAAATTTATATAAAATAAATACATTTAGAATATAAAATGCTATTATTATTATTAATGATTAATTGCAATAAATTAACATTAAATGGAAAGCCCTAATAATGTCTTGTACCAGCTTCTGCACATAAAACCAGCATTGTCTTCCAGTGATGTTCAGTGGCTGATTGCATAAACTGTTTAGACTAGTCTTACTAGTTAGTCATCAAATTTTTTTCATTGGTCGTAATTTTTGTCAGTTACATACATCTAATTTGAATCCGAAAAGTAAGATTGATTAGCCCTTAGCAAACTGCTCGTTTGTCAGACTATTTCTTAGGACACACACTGCATCCGGGTAAGTACTACATTTAGTTTGAAACTTGCTTTGCGACTGTTAAAAAAAATGGTCAATATAGTATATTCGTATGCATTACATTCGCAACGTGTGACCTACGGCGTCAGTCGCATCACTTCACTTCCATTCATTGGTCTCATGGGATAGTAAAGTGTCCAGTGAATTCGCACAACAGAATCTTGTCCAATGTTGTAGATCATTTAAGTACTTTTCACCTACTGTTTTATGAATACTATGAATTCGGACATGCTATTGGCTCCAGGGGTGCCTTTAGATTACCAGAGGCCCCTGGGCTACAGCTTTACAGTAGGCCCCCCATACCCCGAATAAAAATGTCTCTAGTCCATTAGTCAATACATAGATCTTTCAATTTGTGCTAGAACTAGAAACGTTTTTCCTTGTTTTTCTAGCTGAAAAGTCTAGCCATGACAGGTATTAAAGCGAGGCTGTGAGGGATAGACTTATCGTGTTTTCTATGGTATCTGCTGTAAAAAGCTGTATAAAGCTCCAAGATCCCTTTTTGCAGTGTTTTGTCAGCAGAACAATCCATTAAATAACAGTTAAACCCACTGAAGAGATATGTTGTGGTTATCACTCACAGCCTTGCTTTCATTCCTGTTAAAAATCAAAGATAGCGCTGCTGTGAATAAGGTCTATGAATGTGCAACGGGATCTATCAACTCTAACCACATTGGCAATGTCTAAAGTAATATCAAATATGGCGATATAAAAAAACTGTATATTCTTATCACATTTAAAACAACAAAAGTCAAGGCTTTAATACCCGAGTGAGAGCGGAGCATTTGAGTCGCGCAGAACACAAAACTGACAGGAAAGTGACTGGATCTAACCTTCAAATGACACGCAGATTATATCCATGCCTATTTAAGTTACGGAACCAGCATTCAGCAAAAAGTGTCTCTCTCGGATTGTAAGATATTAAAATGCGTTATTAAACCCGAAAATGCATTAGTTCTGAAAATGTAAGGGTGTAAGTTTGGTTATAGAATGCTGTTGCCACTGCTGCAAACTCCCATATATATAAAATAAATAATTATAAAAAAAAAATAGAAACCTGTACATGAATGCGTCCCTATGTTTTCCACCTTCTATATAGTACAGTCTTAACATAGGTCCTTTCCCAAATGGCTAAACACTCTAAACACTTGCTGTCTTCCTACAAGTCCACACCTTTCTGACGTAACGGCGGTTTGACTGTCTACTGCGGATCATGCACTAGTGTGGGCTCGGGAAAGTGAAAGATTTAGGGTGCATATCGACTGCAAAGGGAAAGCTAGTGAGCACCCTTCTGAAACTTAATATGACAAATGAGACACCCTAGGGTCTCGTGGACTTTACAATAACACGTGCATGCGACGCCATTACAAATCCACAAGACCGTAAGTGTATATGAAATGTGCCATTTGGAACAGGGCCATTTTTGGTGCGTTAAAGTCATGCCAAAAAGATTGTATTTAGAGTTGAACGCACATGAATGCCACCACAAAGTTGTAAATATGAGTGAGAAGCTCAGGGTTTTCTTTAAGCCCTGATCTTTACGAGTTGGCATGTCAGTGAGAAGCGGAATACTGCAATATTTATATGTATTTAGTAATATATACATTACAACAAAACTTTTCAACTCGTAAATACGAACTTCCCAGTAGTACTTGAAAGCTCCATATGCAACTGGCACCAGATGACAAAACCTCTACAAATCCATAATCTTAAAATATTAAATTTGTGGAATGAATCAGGCAGAACGTTATTTTTCACACAAATAATATGAGCTTTGAAATCTAGTTGGTTTAAAAAAATACCGTAAATGATCAAATACAAGAACAAAATAAGAAGAGCCTGCTTCATGCACATTATCACAAAGCATCTATTAGTGGCTGGTTCACAAAAGGATCCTGTTTCACACGCAAATTTTGAGCATGCATCTAAAATGCCATTTATGCTGCATTTCCGAGTCAAAATACATTTTACAGATCACAATGAAATACATAGCCTACTGTAGGCTATAACTCTCTTCCTCCCTCTCTGCAGGGACTGACACATCCTGCTGTGAGAACTTGCTTTTCTTCTTTAGCATTTCTATAGTATAATTCTTTCCCATATCCCATCTTAAATTACAAAAGCAGCATCTGAAATATGTATACCACCAAAAAATATGCATTTACTGCACAGAGCTGACTTAAATACAGTTACAGAGAAATTACGCAAGCAAAAATAATGTTGTAAAATTTTATTTTCAATATAGAAACATGAAAATATATATAAAAAAAAAATTTATACATGAAAGACATACTCTGTCATGACATCAACAAAGTTTAAGTGGTTCCGTGTTTGAGAATTTGAACGGAATTGATGCGACAGATGTTGAATTGGACTCTTAACAAGAAGAGAAAATTATAGAATTACAACTTAAATTCACAATAACACAATTAACTAATTAATTAACTCTAACTAAACCTATAGTTTTAATTAAGCCTTGGAGTAAATTAGAGCATTTTGGGATAGTGATAGTTTAGGATACACACATGTATCCTCTTTGCAACTACAATTCAAATCCAGGCATTAAATTGGATTTTAAATGCATTCTCACTTCAATTCTGGTGTAACGATGCCCTTAGAGTAAGATTATAGCTTTGTTCCTTATTAAACTTGAGCCACTTCATGTAACTTATCAGGCACTTTCTTCCAAGAGCAAAACGTCGTCACCTCCTTTTGTGTCTCTGTCTAATCTACGGCCTCTCAATGAAGCGTAACTCTTCACGTAGTGAGCCCTGCAGCAAAAAGACTTACAGTTTTCCTCTTCTGAAAACGGAGGAAATTTGTTACGTGCCTATCACTATACCATCATCATCATGAAGTTGCTTCCTGAATGGCACATTAAAGCGATGAGCTCTCATATAACAGTGGAGAAACACCCCCAGAATCACATGCCCACCCGCCTCATCCCTCACAGCCTTCAAACTCAATTTTTATCTTTCTGTTTGTATGATTCTCTATTTTTCGGCTCAGAAAGCAAACTAATACATTTCAGAGCGGCAGAGTGTGCAATCCTGATTTAAATGTGAGGGAGCTTGAATCGAGCATGTAGTAGAACTATCATCTCTGGTCAGATTTTATTCTTCTGTGTGTGGAGGTGCAGTTAGATCCAGTGAACCGTCACATCTCGGACAATGAGCCTGCGGCCTCTAGAAGGTGGAGTTTGATGTTATTTAAGCAGTGCCTTATGTTCTGAGAACTCTGCCAAAGAATAACAATGAATATTTGAAGAGAAACGTACGTGACTCATGAATAAACTGACTGATTGGACAGAAAACTCATAGACAACCAACAATCTGGCCACACAGGCAAATACATATTCCTCAAAGTGATCGGTTCGGCTTTATATAATGAAGTAGATGCTGTTCTGCTTACAAAAGAACAGGAAAAAAATAATATGCTTCATTGAGATTCAGCTTGAGAAGCACCGGATCCAACCTGATATTAGGTAAAGTTTTTGTTGAACAGAAACCTGAGGGGTTTTGAAGAGTTTGAGTGCTTTCCAAGTCAAATTGAAAAACTTTTACAGCACAATATAAGTGCCATTACTTCCCTGCATTGGTTCACATAGTTACAGATCAAAACCCCAACCATTAATTTTCATTCACACATTCATTAACACACACCATTGTGTTTTGAAACACTGACATTGTCCTCTAATCGCTTTTTAAACTGCAATCTAAAACAGACGCTGATGCATTTTGACTGAGAAAACGAAGCCGGTCACAGCAGATGTGAGAAGGAAATATCAAAAATAATTTTTGATTAGAGTTGTGGAGGTGTGCTGGCTCCACACAATCTCAAACTGTGATGCTGAACTCGTAAAAGACTGCGAAAACTCGCTCGCAGCAAGTCTGGAAAGAACTCGCTTTTAGCGTTAACCTCTAAAGATTAGTTTCAACAAAACATACCTTTAGGCTCGACATAGGCAAGCGTTTTGTCGAAGAACATCGGGTTTAATCTGTCCTGAGTGGGGAAAAGCAATAAACAGAAGGGCATAGGAGTGCCATATCACTGAGAATCTGAGGTACTATGGTTATTATTACTTTTGTTGTCTCCTCATGAGAAAACGTACGGAGAAGTGAAATGGAAAAAATCGAATCAAGCCATGAGTTAGACTGCCATCTCTTTGTTGACACAGTTGGAAATGCTCTCCATTTTAATTCCTTTTTCAGTACTGAGAACAAAACACAAAAAAAATCTGCATTTTGCACAAGTACAAGAGAGTTACTACATCATGTTCATTAATAGAGTCATAAATGTGGCCCATAAAGATCACTCACACTGTCTGCACTCATTTAGAGAGAAGCGATTAGCTGCATTAACAGATTCACTCTATTCTCCTCCCATTCACACTAACGCCTCCAAACAATCAATGGCAAGATGATAAATAATGAACTCCCTTCTACTTAGACTAAATTATAATAATAATTGAATGGTTGTCAAATTGTAATCATGATTAATCTCACTTTTTTTCATAATTAAAGACATTTTCACTTTCTTTTAAAAGAGAAGTGACTAAACAATATGTTATTGGGTTCTGCAGTTAGTTTTGATGATACTCATGGTGGAATTATGGATATTATATTGGTACCATTTTGATTATTGGCTGATTTTGGCTTAACTACATAATTCCAGTTCACGGCAACGTTTCATTCAAAAAATATTTCGAAATGTGAATTACTTGAAACTACTAAAAACCCCATGTTAGAGAATTCCCCAAATGTGACCCTGGATCACAAAACCAGTCACATGTCGCACGGGTATATTTGTGGCAATAGCCAACAATACATTGTATGGGTCAAAATGATCAATTTTTCATTAATGCCAAAAATCATTAGATTATTAAGTAAAGATAATGTTCCACAAAGATATTTTGTAAATTGCCTACCTTAAATATATAAAACATTTATTTTTGTGAGTGAATGCAGCACAATCGAGAACATAAATGGACAACTTAAAGGTGATTTTCTCAATGTTTTGATTTTTTTGCACTCTCAGATTCCAGATCTCAGCCAAATATTATCCTATCCTAACAAACCATACATCAATGAAAGCTTATTTATTCAGCTTTTATAAGATGGACAAATCTCACTTTCAAAAAATGTACCCATGTGACTGGTTTTGTGGTCCGGGGTCACAAATGTTGTCCCAATGATAGTCTGAACAAAGAACTTCAAATTGAACAATACTGATGAAATGGTAAGGGTCTGTGAGTTCACAGCATGCAGTATAGCATGAATAAATAACTATTGTTCGGCTGTTTGTTGACCTTTTTCAAACTTATGGAGTTGCTTTGTCATTATTCTGTATTTATTTGTTGTGATGTTAAAGGGATAGTTCACCCAAAAAATGTAAAGTCTGTCATCATTTACTTACTCTCAAGTTGTTCCAAACCTGTATGAGTTTCTTTGTTCTGGTGAACACAAAAGATGATATTTTAAAGAATGCTTGTAACCAGACAGTTGTAAGTCAACGGCTACCGTCAACTGTCTGGTTACCAGCATTCTTCAAATCTTCTTTTGTGTTTAACAGAACAAAGAAATCCATAGAGGTCTGGAACAACTTGAGGGTGAGTAAATGATGACAACATTTTGGGATAACTATCCCTTTAAGAGCTCATCTTTTTACATTTGTTGATTGTCACCATTTTTGAGTGTTGAGGTCTATGTACAAGCTTCTAAAACTATACCTCTATATACTATACTTTATGGACCAGTTTAAACCAATTACATTTATGCTTCAATGATGATTAATTTTCACCATAACAAAGGCTGCAAATGACTTTTGTTAAACGTCCCATGTGGGTTTGATACATATGGCACAGTAATTATCCATAAAAATATAAATACAATCGTGTGCCAAAAGAGACACTTGTGCTGTGGCTCTGAAAGTAACAATTAGCACTGAAAATACCACAATTAATGACCACGTCTAAATGTTTACTCGACTTATTAATACAAAATAAAATATTAACCCTGCTGAAAATTAATATTACTCTTTATTTAATCAGGAAGGTCCAATTTAGATACAATATCTTTTCTACCAGGGAGTAAACAAACACAAAAACATTCCAACTATGGCAGTCATAAACTAATAGCCTGGCAAGCCAGACCTACATCAAGATAGACCTACATCAAGATGTTAGGTCTGGCAACTCACCATAGACACGGCTCAATCCGAGGGGCGGGATAAACGGCTGTCTTTCAAATTCCCTCTGCACGCAATAGGACAGCGCTTCAACCAACCAGAGCGTTTTCCCAACAGTGGAGCAACTTGATAGATTCAACTTTTGCCATATCTGGCCGGCAAAACTACGAACACATCTT
This sequence comes from Leuciscus leuciscus, assembly GCF_965113295.1. Taxonomy (NCBI): domain Eukaryota; kingdom Metazoa; phylum Chordata; class Actinopteri; order Cypriniformes; family Leuciscidae; genus Leuciscus; species Leuciscus leuciscus. The sequence continues at coordinate 20,432,011 of NC_138730.1, read as the reverse complement.
CCTTTTTTTAAGAATGACTTAAGTGCCGTTCTTTGCTCTTTTCTCAAAGAAAAACTTAACTCCAAGTCCTCCAGAGTCGCGGCCAAAGCCGATTCGAAAGACTATTCTCCAGCAGTAACCGTCGCAACTCTGTCGTCATATGTTAAGCCCGCCCCGCATACTCTATACGCGACGTGATTGGCCTGACCCAATTTAGGTTTTTGCAGCTCGAAAGTCTATGGAGAGTTGCTAGACTGCCCTGGCTGCAAAATACATTTTGCTGCCGCTAGGGTGCGTCTAGATTTCTAGGCTAATAAACTAATGCTCATCAGCAAAAAGGTGAAGGTGGTCAACCTCCTAATCAAGTTTACACATGCTGGTTAAGCTAGTTAAACATCCTGGTGAACACACAAGCACGCCAACAGTCAGTGCTAGAGACAGGATCCAAAACACAAAACATGCAGGTGGCCATTTCAGCAGGAAACTAATAAATATTCACACACATTCAATTTCAAGAGTCGAAATAGGCCTACTATTGTGATCTGGCCCAGCAGAAAGAAATGGGGGGGAGTATGTAGTAGAGCTCTCCAACATAATAGGATGGTGTTTGTTAGAAATGATTAATGTTTAAAAAGCAGCATGTTCTAAAGTAGGTCATTGACTGCTTTAGCACAGACACACACCCTTTATTTCTTCCCATATCACTGCAGACTCTAGAGTATAGACTGCATTTAACAAAAGATGAAAGAATCCAACACACAGATTTTTTATTCTGGTTTATAAGTCATATAACCTTAAACAGTAAAATGATATAGGGAATGTGTGAATTTTCATGTCCCCATTAAATATGTCATAAAATATTGCAGAAAATATTACATTCTCAATTTGTAAAATCATGTTAGTGTTCTGTCACAGGGACCTTCTGAAATTAAGAAGCAAAGACCTCATTGTTTCAGTCAAATTCATCAGTCAACACCATTGCTGGAGTATTTCTCTTTAAAACTACAGAGAACCAGAGACAGCCTCAAAAACGTGGTTTAAAATCGCTGGTGTTTCTGACGTGACGTCACACTCACGTCAACGTGCGGGGCAGGCTTTTCCACAGTGAGCGCAAGAACACCATTAAGAAGGCACAGAACAAAAATCTAGTACATATACTGTAGCAATGTAACAGGTGAATTATGTATATGATGTTTTATGAATGTTATGATGAACTATATGACTTTCTCCACTGACTATGATGTTCAAAGTGTTTCTAAGGATGCTGATTTATTGAAGGCAGCTGTCTGACACATGGTTTGTGTAACATTAGCAACACATTATTATCTGTTTGATAACGTAGTCAAGATAAAGGCTAATCATATCAATTATTCTTGTGTCCGACGTTGTAGAGAAAGACACATTACCATTCTGATATATCGACAAGCCTGTATAATTCGCTCTTCCTCTTTTTCTGAATCAGTTTCTGGTTCAAACATATATGGCTGACTTAATCCAGTATTTCCTCTTGCCATTGTGCAGCGTTTACTACAGTTGAGTGATTGGATCAGGTAGTCCGAGCGTGATTGAGGGGAGACGGGGACTAATTTGCATAATCATTGCTTTTTTTAGCACATAAGTCATCAAAGCTTTGTAAACAGTGGTCACACAGAAACAGAGATTTATCTTTATTTTCACCTGATTGCTCACTAAAAAACCCTCACAGATCATGCTTTCAAGTCATTTCAAGTTTGAATGTGATGTGACAAAGCAGTGAGTGATTGTTTATGTGCAAAACAAGAGGCAGTCCATCCATCCTCTACATATATTATATATTATCCAAATTTTGAAAGATGGTTTAAAATATAGCAACATTTAATTCAAGATGATGTCTCTTCATGCAAGTTAACTGTCAATTCCTTGAAGAGCAATTGTTAACTTCAGTTCTTTATTTTCCATCATGTCAGCCATCCTGTTAATGTTCTTGCAATTTTGTAAATAACCAAGCTATAGTTTAAGTGCATGAGTTTGACTAGAACATATTTTTGATAACAATATACAGTATATAACAATATGTTCTTAAATTTTAGCCCAAGCATATTACATTTTCAAAAGTTAGTGTTCAAAAGGCACTGCAGAACTGGAGTGACTATAATGAGACTATGACATGAAGCTTCTCTGGTATATTTGGCCATTTGCATTTGCAGCGTACACACAGGTTGTTAGTGGCTGGATGGTTTACACCACACACATCAGAAAACATCAGAGACAGCGAGTGAAGAGGACCGCACAGTTTTCACGTTGCTACTCGGTTAAGGTTAAATAAATACAGTGCAAAAGTAATAGCTTGATAGTTCCATAACTGTGAGATCGGATAGCGAGTTATTTCACAAAAAGAGAGAGGTGAGACTGCAACAGAAAAAGCTGTTTTTGTGTGTGTCATGAGCTGGACCACAACAAAATTTTAATCAAACAGGAAGTAGAACTTACAGAAGAGCCTGAATTACTTACGCCTTACATGGGAAGTATCACTAAAAACAGATTAGACCAGTGTTTCCCAACCCTGTTCCTGGAGGCACACCAACACTACACATTTTCCAACTCTTCCTAATCAATCACACCTGAATCAACTCATCAGCTCGTTAGTAGAGACTCCAAGACCAGATATATATGAGTCAAATAAGGGAGACATCCAAAATGTGCACTGTTGGTGTGCCTCCAGGAGCAGGGTTGGGAAACACTGGATTAGACAACACACACAATAGCAATTCTTAACTTTTTACATTTTTGCAAATTAGTTGCTGGCACAGTTACGCTCTGTTTAGTTTGATCTTCATGGACTCTTAGGGTACGCATAAAACAGTTTTACGTTTTTAGTTGAAAATGGTGTCGTGCATACAGCCCCTAAGTCTCTTTCTCATTCACATCCGTGTGAATCACAGGGATGTTGTTCCAAAGCGCAGTGATCAGTATTCTGTCAACTCGCTGAATCAAGTGAAGTTTGAAAAGGCCATGGCAGAGTAAAAGTAAATCCATTCCAAGTGATGGACCACAAGTCCTCTGTGCTATGAACCACGTTTCTGCATGACAGCACACAAAGTCATTTGCCCTCCTTCTCTATCGAGTCCAATAAAAGCATTTATTTCAGAACCTACTGGACCACATTCACACTATTTGCACTTTACAAAATTTCTCAACATTTATTTTAAAGGTGCTTAAAATGCATAAAATATTACTGATTACATTTAAACGGTGGTGTAAATTAAGGTTAGCTAAATAAATAGGCTTATCAGAATGTGGAAGGAAGGAGAAAATGGTTCCCATATCATACATTGACAGATTGTTGGCATTCAAACAAAATCTATAGTATTTTGGTACAAGCTCATCTGACCCTTGCAGATACCCAGACTACATAAAAATTAAAATACATTAACAGTTCTGGCAGGTCATGTTAGTCAAGCTCGCATCAGCTGACACTCACGTCTACCCATAGGAATACAACGCCTATCACTGTATACATACAGCGGGGGAAATAAGTATTGAACACGTCATCATTTTTCTCAGTAAATATATTTCCAAAGGTGCTATTGACATGAAATTTTCACAAGATGTTGGTAACAACCCAAGTAAGCCATACATACAAAGAAACAAACAAAAATAAGTTCAGAAATTAAGTTATGTGTAATAATGTGAAATGACACAGGGGAAAGTATTGAACACATGAAGAAAGGGAGGCACAAAAAGGCATGGAAAGCCAAGACAACTGCTGAAAACTTACAGTAATTAAAAAGCAATCCAGCCCCCTGTCAGTGGAAATTAATAACAGCTGGTTCAGTCCCAAATGATGGCCTACAAAAAGGTCTCATTGCCAAGGTGTCACACAAGACACATCTCATGATGGGTAAAAGCAAAGAGCTGTCTCAAGACCTTCGCAACCTTATTGTTGCAAAACATAATGATGGCATTGGTTATAGGCGCCATTCTAAGCTTCTGAATGGTCCAGCGAGCACTTTTGGGGCCATAATACGGAAGTGGAAAGACAATCATTTCACCATAAATTTGCCTCGACCAGTGCTCCTCGCAGGAGTGAAAAGAATAATCAGAAGAGTTGTCCAAGAGCCAACACCAAGTTGTATGGTGTTTTTAGGGTAATGTGCACTGCCATTTCTCCTCCAAATATGGTGTGTATTATGGCATCCAAACAGTTACATTTTGCTCTCATGTGACCACACTATATTCTCCCAGTATTTCACTGGCTTTTCCAAATGTTGTGCAGCAAACTTTAAATGAGTTTCAACATGCTTTTTTTTCAGTGATGGAGTCTTGCGTGGTGAGCGTGCATACAGGCCATGGCGGTGGAGTGCATTACTTACTGTTTTCTTTGAGACAACAGTACCTGCTATCTGCAGGTCTTTTTGAAGCTCTCCACAAGTGATCCTTGGCTCTTGGACAACTCTTCTGATTATTCTTTTCACTCCTCTATCAGAAATCTTGCGAGGAGCACTGGTCGAGGCAAATTTATGGTGAAATTATTTTCTTTCCACTTCCGTATTATGGCCCCAAAAGTGCTCACTGGACCATTCAGAAGCTTAGAATGGCGCCTATAACCAATGCCATCATTATGATTTGCAACAATTAGGTTGCGAAGGTCTTGAGACAGCTCTTTGCTTTTACCCATCATGAGATGTGTCTTGTGGGACACCTTGGCAATGAGACCTTTTTGTAGGCCATCATTTGGGACTGAACCAGCTGTTATTAATTTCCACTGACAGGGGGCTGGATTGCTTTTTAATTACTGTAAGTTTTCAGCAGTTGTCTTGGCTTTCCATGCCTTTTTGCGCCTCCCTTTCTTCATGTGTTCAATACTTTTTCCCTGTGTCATTTCACATTATTACACATAACTTAATTTCTGAACTTATTTTTGTTTGTTGCTTTGTATGTATGGCTTACTTGGGTTGTTACCAACATCTGGTGAAAATTTCATGTCAATAGCACCTTTGGAAATATATTTACTGAGAAAAATGATGACGTGTTCAATACTTATTTCCCCCGCTGTATATACGATCCTTCAGTGTTATCAGCACCTATCGCATTTCTCAGGAGATAATTACCCTCCTCCATCCCCAGCTCCCCCTCTTGTCAGTCTGTATGGCATTCTGATTCCCCTTGAATCAGAATAAATTCTCATATTATGTTGTACTTTAAAATATTGAATTAATGATATCAGCAATACATTCATGTTGGTTCTGTTCTGTTTACCCTAAGGGGGGTTATTGCTGTTCTCCCTGGTCTTATCCATGCTAGGCTGCTTGGATGCGCAGGAAGTTCTTGCCCAGAACAGAACCATACCGCCAATCCTAACTGTATGCAATTGCCAATCATATTTGACGATAGTGGTCCTGACAGAAACATGGTTTTTAATGACCATGGGCCCTATCTTACACCCGGCGATGCAGCTCCATTGCCGACACAAGTGTTTTTTGCTAGTTTCAGCCCGACACCGACATCTTTTTCACGTCCTGCTTCACGTCGTTGTTTAAATAGCAAATGCATTTTGCGCCCATTTGTGCGCCCGTGGGGTGCTGGTCTGAAAACGAGGTGTGTTCAGGCGCATTGTTGGTGTGTTGCTATTTTGAGGCAAGTGAAATAGACTGAAATTGACCAACTGAAACCTGATCTAAAGTCAATGGTGTAAGATTTCTTTTGTTATTTAAAGAGTGTGTTAGTAATGTGTGCCTATAGGCGGTCCACAACGCGCGTACACTTTGTCCCGTAGATGGTCTGCTCACTCGCTTTAACCTCGCGCACGAGCAGATCCGTTTCCTCGCTAGAGAAGCGTTCAGTCTTTCCGCTTGCAAATTCCGCCATGTAAATAGCGAATCCGCAATGGTGCGTGCGCAACTGCCTTTTAAAGGGAATGGGAGATGACACTCTGATTGGTTTATTGGCACGTTACGCCTAAAACACACCCATTACTCATTAAGAGAATAGGGACAGCCCTTTTAGACCATGCGCCATTTTTCCCGTCGTTAAACTAGTCTAGCAAAAGTGGATTCGGACACACCCTAAGTGCGCTTGTGCTGTGCGATTTAGACCATGGGCTTAGATTGTTAAAATAAGGCCCCACAATGTGTTTTGTGCGGTCAGTTATTGGCTACAGAAAGTATATATATAGTATGGCTGACTGCCCCTTGCAGTCTTTAAAAACTTGATAAATCCACTTATATATTTTACTCTATAAAGACTTATTTATGCTGTGTAAGAAATACAGTATATTAATTATGATATTAGTGCTTTTTCACTACCTTGATTTTTTCACTAAGTCACTAAGGCTGCACTTATTTGATCAAAAATACAGTAAAAACAGTAATATTGTGAAATATTATTACAATTTAAAAAACACTTTTATATTTTAATATCTTTTAAAATGTAAATGTATTCATGTGTTGCAACACTGAATTTTCAGCATCATGGAGTAGTTTTCAGTGTCATTTGATCCTACGGAAATCATTCTAATATGATGACTTGCTCAATAAATTATTCTTAATATCAATGTTGAATATATTTTATGGAAACATTTCTTTGATTAATAGAAAGTTCAAAATATTGTTACTGTCACACCGGATCAATTTAATGTGTCTTTGCTGAATAAAAGCTTCTTTCAAAAATTTTATTTTTACTTTATTAGTAAACATGTTAACTTCGGCAATCCTAAAACACACAATTTGTAATGACATCCTAGCACCACCTGCTTGAAATGGGATTTGAATGAATGCCGGTGTGTTATGTTGTTTAGTGTCCAATGCAGATGGGAAAATTCTGTCCAGGAAGCTAATGAACAAGGACAGTGGATATAAACTCTGGTTAGCCAGGTACATTTCTGTTTTAACAATGTACTTGTTCTCTGGAAGTAGTACGATTTTAATTGACCATGTTGGACTGCCAACAATCATTTGCTTCTCTTTTGGTTGCATCTCAAAGGAAGGCAGAGGAAAATGGAAATGGATAGAAAATGCTTTCAACCAACAAACAGACGCAGCAGAAAGTAGGCCTAACTCTCTACGTCAGGCTAATGCAGTTTGATGTGAAGTAACTTTTATCTGTGGTTGCCATTGAATCTCACACATCAGAACTCTGCTGTCTACTGCCACTGTCCTCTGGGAATGAAACAGTGAGACATACGGTACCAATCCCTATCTGTTTCGGTCTCAAGAGTCCCTCTCACATTGACAGCACAGAGACAAGACAAGAGAGAGGCTCTGTAGACCCAGAAGAGGTATTTAAAACGTCCCTGATGGAGACTTCTCAGTTGTGTGGCCACCAGTGCTGACAGGAGATGAAACTGAAGTGATAAAGTCCTGTGGTTACCAGTTATTTTTGAAACGTGCTAAAAAAAGCACATCTGTATAGAAATCAAAAGAAAACATCTCATTAGTAAAGATTAATCTGTAGATCCGCTACTATTTCGTTGATTTTACTGTATTGTTATTGCGTAATTTGTATCAGCAATTGTTTTTAACATAGATTGTTTTTAATATATGATTTAAAGCATCATCTAGCACTAAATTATGGCAAAGATTGAACCTATTAAGAGCACTATCTCTTGAAGAGTGCATATTGTTTGTCCATATAAAATAGTTTCTCGCAAAAAGTACAACAACCTTTCTTAAAGTTACTTTTAAATAAGCAGTTCACTCTGTTTAGAAGACAAACTCTAATATGGGGCACAAAGTGTAACCTGACAAATTTCGTTGACTGAATGAATTGATATGAAATGCAGAATTTCATGACTGCATTACATTACATTTCATAATTGTCTTTAAACATATAATTGCTGAAAATCCCTTTTAAGGGATATTTCAGCTAAAAATGAAAATTCATCATTGACTTTTGTAACTTTCTTTCCTCTGTGGGACATAAAAGAAGATAATTTGAGAAATAGAAATAATTATATATTTTTTTTCAATACATTGGAAGTCAATGGTAACCTAAACTGTTTGGTTAGCAGCATTCTTCGAAATATTTTGTGTTCCACAGAAGAAAGTAAGTCAGACAGGTTTGGATCGACATGAGGGTGAATAAATGATGACACAAAATACATTTTTGGATGGCCTATCTCTTTAAAAGTCTTCATTGTTAGTACAAATCTCACATTCTCTTTCTCTCTTAGTCTTGCTACAAAAATGTCCTCTTGATTGAAGCAAATACAAGAGAGAAAGTGTGTCTGTGTGTGTGTGTAAGCAAAGGAATCATGTCCTTGGATCATCTGTCCATCACAGCATTTCAGTATGCGCATCATCTCCTCCAATTACAGCCCTACACATGACTGTTACCATGGCAACTACAACAAAGGAGTTGTTACGATTTTGAGCGAGGACACAAATTAATACAAATGAACGAGATCTTAACTCATTAAGACCAAAGCAGAGGTCAATAGCTGGAAGACTTTCCACCGTGGTCCTTTCCCTCAAACTGACACAACAAAAACGGCAATCAATGGCCAAATAAGAGGCAGATGTGATGAAATTCCACTTCTGCACAAGAAACGGCATACTTGAAGTTCTAGCAACTTATTGAGATACTAAATTAGGCCTATATGCTAGTAAAGGCCCCAATACTTCAAGCGAAATAGTATACTGCTGCTCACGCAATTCAAACTTTTTTACCCCTAAGCGAAAAGAAAAAAAAGAACAAAAAAGAACATTGATGTGAGTATATTTGGGCCTTAAATACTGACAAAATTATAATAGTTATGACTGGTGCTACAGGCTAGTGGACACTTCAAACCGACATCAAAGAACTAGTGGTGATAAAACACTTGAAGACATTGCAAAGACTACAGCCAACGGCCAACTACAGTAACACATGAAGTCAGCACCTCCATGAGAGGAAATTAACTGTCTGTTATAGACAGTAGACTGTATTCATCATTAAAAACCAAACATAAACAGTAGCGCTTGCTTACGTCTTGACTTCGTTGTTTGCTTGCTTTCATTAGGCCTACTTCTGTTTGCTAAGCTAATCGGCCAACTAATGGAAACAGTTAACAGTTTTATTACTCTGTAAATCATTCTTGGATCAGGAAAATTTTAAAGCTTTTATAACTTTTGTCTTGAAACCTAATACATATAGCCTACACCGTCTCACAGCGAGATCCATTAGCTTCAGAGTTCTGGCAGTTGTTGCGGGGAATTAGATGTGAATAGAGCAAAAACTTGAGATCCCGCTCCGTCGATGAGGTGGGCGAGAAAGGTTGACTCACATCTACCCGAGGGAGCGCACAAATCTATTGGGTGTGTCAGATGAGAAAAAAGAAAACCCAAGACAGCGCTTGTCAGTATGCGCTTTTGAAACTAAAATGAACACGGGTGAGATGAAAGAGCCAAGACACGGGTCAAAAAGCAGAAATGCTTTCAAAAGCAAGAGGAGGCAGACACAATCCAGCATAGATCCTGAAGAATCGGTAATATATTCATATTATTCACAGGAGGGCGGAAAGTTGGAGGCAGACTGTTGCGTAATACTCAAAGGCAGTCAGGAAAGGCAGGTCGGGGGAAGCAATGGGAAAATAGCGAACAATTATTCTGAGGGGAAATATCTTAAATGAGTTTGACCACTGACTCATATTCGAGGACGCACACTTTCCCGAGTGCAGAGGCCACAGGGGTTCACTGAAATTCACAAAAGCAATTTGCACCGGCATGGATTGTTTTACATATATATTAGTATGCAAAGCTCTTGAGGTGAATTTAATTCACAAAACAATTTTAAACACATTTAATAATAAACTCTTTTATGCCCACACACATGCAGCACACTAGACACATTAAACACCTGGTTTTTAATTGAACCACTAGAGATAAGTACATTAAACAGATCATAATTGTTAATTGAATTAAGTTCAGGAAACCAGCGCCTTTCAAACGTAAGCGTACTGCTAGAGTACACAGTGTTCAGTAAATAACCTTTCGGAGTTGACTTTCCCTGACAGTGCAGTATTTCTGACTCGCCTCGCACCTATAAGTGATGTTACGTAACATCTCTAGATGAGGGAATCTGAAATTCAAATCAGGCTCTATTCAAACTGTTTCATTGAGAGGCAGGAGGTCAGCGTGTGCCAACTGCCTACGAGTCATTTGGCAGCTCCTGCTGTCATCTCATCAGCGTGTGCATGACCATATGTGACGCCTCCAACACTCCACTATGTGTTAGTACATCACAGTTATGACATTGGACCATATTTCCCTCTTTCATCTGCTATAGTATCCGGCGAGCACGCGGCCCACCTCTGAACGTGGACGGCTGAAATATACTTTGGGCTTTATGATTGTTGCTTGTCATATTTAATAATAAATATAAAATTGGCGTACAAGCAATGTTATTCAGACTGTACAACATAATGGTCTTATGCCAACTGTTTTCCACATTGATAATAGTAAGAAATGTTTCTTGAGCAGCAAATCATCATATCAGAATGATTTCTGAAGAATCATGTGACGACTGGAGTAGTGATGCTGAAAATTCAGCATTTTTCTTTAAACCACTAGTTAAATTAAGCAAAACTTCACAAAAATACAGAGGCTGTAAGAGGCTGTAAGGCTGTAAGAGGCTTCGTACAAGAATCAATAAAATACAATCAAAATAAATAAAGTTATGCTAAGTTTAAGGAAGTTAGCCAAGTAAGCATTAATTTACCACTAACAGTAAATGTAATCACTCTTACTGATGTTATACGCAATATTAACTTAAATATTTCTAAAAGTCAACTGGCAGTTATATTTAATCATATGTTGGACAATTTCTGTAAAATTTAGTTTAAAACCAAAAAAGACAAATGGACTTGCATTAGAAAAAAGGCAAGCTTAAATGTAAAAAGTAAATAAAAATAAAAACAAAGATTATTGGAGTTTTACAAGAAAATACCATTTCAGTCTTTCTACTATTTTCACATTTAAATTCAATGTTACTTGCCATTTCTTCTCAATTATTTGTGAAACTGTTTCATAGTAAACCCTACACCAGTTTTATTTTTCAGTGTGGACTGAAGCATCAGTAGACTTTTCTCTACATAAGTGAATTGGAGTCCCATTTCTCCCAACAAACACAGACAGAACTGACGTATATCAGCTCAGTGAAAAAATGCTGCTTCCGCAATATTGACACAAAGGTCAGATGACACCAATGCGTTAACCTCATGGGTGCGACTTCACTCACACAGCGTCTAAAGTCGTCATCTCCTCTCGTTCTCCTCTAGAAAGCTTTTTAGCCATTGACTAACCACCCTATCAAAGGGAATTGTGATTTTACCGTGTCCTGCCTGAAGCTGAAATAGTTTCAGGCTCGAACTAATGCAGTCGTGGAGGATGCGTAAGTGAGAGGAAATTGCGTGTCACCTCCAACAAATTTCCCCTGGATGGGAAGTACAGAATGCATGAGGAAGGATCACTGCGGGGGTTCGTCCTGCTGCAGTCAGCGTCTACATGCACTGCAGTGTTTAAATGCACCTGGAGGATTGCTATACAGCACAGCTTGTGTGTTTTTTCAAATTGACCGTAAAAACAATGGCAAAGAGCCATCTGGGTGAGAACAGACATGAGATACCGAACATGATGCAGATGCAGATGAGTTTTGCATGATGCTGGTAAAAAGATGACATTATGCAGGGCAAACTTTAAAGTTTTTGAGTTATGAACAACACAGAAGTCACACCTACTCACCTATAAATAAACCACTGCACTAAAACAAGGGTTTTGAACTTTGCCAGTTAAATCGACAGGTTATGTTAGTCATTTATTCCTGTGAGGAAAACAAAACAAAAAAACCTTCAAATAAAGCCAAAAAGAATTGTGAAAATTTAAAGGGATAGTTCACCCAAAAATGAAAATTCTGTCATTAATTACTCACGCTCATGTCGTCCAAACCTGTAAGTCATTCGTCAACAACGTCTGCTCTCGCGTCAACACAACATGCCCCCGTGAATGTGCGCTGCAAATGAATATTTTGTTGATAAAGTGTTAAATTATGTTTGTTTGTTTTTTGCACAAACAAAGTACTCACGTACTCACATGGATTACTTTTATGTCTTTACTACCTTTCTGGGTCTTGAAAGTGGTAGTTGCATAGCTGTCAATGGAGGGACAGAAAGCTCTCAGATTTCATCAAAAATATCTTCATTTGTGTTCTGAAGATGAACGAAAGTCTTACGGGTTTGAACGACATGAGGGTGAGTCATTTTCATTTTTGGGTAAACTAACCCTTTAAAAGCCATAAATATTCCTATTAGTGACAGAATTTTCAGCATAATTACTCCAGTCTTCAGTGTCACATGATCCTTCAGAAATCATTCATGCTGTTTTCAACGTACTACTGTTTTATAAGGGAAAAAGTGAATTCCTGAACTCAAGTGAACCTGAATTCACTCTAAATACTGTTAATTTGCCATTTTCACAAACTGTTTTTTCACCTATAGTATGGAAGTATAAATATTCGAACACAGCCATTTGTTCCTCATATTTGATTTTTGCCGAAAACATGCCACTACAAGTTCTGTAGAGAAATAGTGAAGTTGTGATGATCAATACAGTCTAGAATCCAGTCTGATATTGTCCAACCACTTTAAACTACACATCCAGCATATAACCCATTTGCCGACTGCAGTCACAGCAGTTTTCTTTTAGCTTTTTTTCTCCCCCTGGTTTGGCAGGCGATAAAAACTCAGTTCTGGGTTTCTAGCTTTATTTTAAGAGCAAAAAACTCCACAAAAGCTTTTCAGCATGTTTACCGTTGTTAAAATAGATTGTCGAACATCTCCCCATTGTCCTCTTCGGTAACTATGGTAACAGGTATTCCAGTGTATAACATGACTGACTGTATCTATGTAGAATGACCATAAGATCTGGAAAATATGGAGAGATCATGTGAAGCACTCCAGTTAATAGAAGTCCTCAAATAACAAATTAATGAAGTACATTTGTTATTTTCTTTATCCATATGCAGTAGCGTAAATACAGTATGCATGATGTACGATATACAGTATATGATGACCCTCATCTTAAAACACATCTGAGGCACATATTATTACCAGATATACATGTCTTCTAGCTGATTGTGATCGGACCAGAAACTGATTCTGATCTTGGGTGTAAATTAGGCCTTTGAAAGATAAAAATATTGTATTCAGAAAAGACTTCTAGCTTTATTTAAAGACTGATCTTGCTTGGCATGATAAGCTAGAAATGTGTTGACCTCCTCCTTCACATGAACACTGCAGTTTCTCCCAGAATAACTTGCACAAATGACAGTTAATTGTGCTTGAAGTGAACTAATGAAGAAACATCAAGTGCATCATGTTCTCTCTGATAAATATTTTATTCCTCTTCTTCCACTGTGGTTTGTTCAGGAAGTATTTCAAGCTAGATATGTAGTATTTTAAGCCACTGTTGTGCAATGAAGCATCTTACGCAACACTTTTACTCATCTTTCTGTTATTTTGTGTGTTTTTCCTTTCAAGGATTTTCTCTGAAACTTTCCTGAGAAGGAGTTTCTGAGAATCCATTTGGGAGAAGGACTGTAATCGGTGCAATTTCGGACAGAAGTAATTTTCCCTTTGCCAGCTTCAAAGCAGGATGCCCAGAAAGGTAGTGCTTTAGTGTAGTGCACCGCTGACAGCACACAGCAGAGCAGACTAGGGACAAGATTGCTTCTTCAGGACGGAGGAGCTAACCGGAACGCTGTGAGTCAGCACCGCTGCGCCCCACGCTACACTAACTCAAACACACACTCACCCCGACTGCACACTTCACATGAGGCTCAGCCCTTATGGAAATGCACTGTAGCAGCAGCAGCATACACTGATGTATCAGATGGTAGGGATGCACTGAAAATATTTTTTTTACTGAAACCTAAATTGACATTTTCATTTAGCCCGAAAATGAAAATAAAGTTTTGATAATTACACACTTTATGCTGTTCAGGGTTTTAGGGTTTGCCCGTTGTAGCTTATCCACGTGTACGTGATAAAGACACTAAATAAATGTGTCAATGGAGAAATGCTAATTAAAGGGTTAGTTCACCCAAAAATGTTAATTCTGTCTTTAATTACGCTTTGTAAGCTTTCTGATCCCTCCATAGACAGCAACGTCATTGCAAATTTCAAGGCCCAGAAAGGTAGTAAAGACATCGTTAAAATAGTCCATGTGACTACAGTAGTTCAAATGTAACGTTATGTAGCAACAAGAATACTTTTAGTGTGCAAAAAAAAAAAAACTTGATTCACCTCTTCTGTGTCAGATCTCCTACGCTATTCACATTGAAAACACAGTGCAGCGCTTCCAGGTTCTACGTGAGAACGCCAGCTCACCATTGTTGTTGCATGACTCATAGGTGCCTATGTGATCAGCGTTGGTCAATAATGAGCCAACGTAGAACCCTGACGTAGAACCCAGAAGCGCTGCACTGTGTTTACTACGCGAATAGTAATGGACATGGACTATTTTAACAATGTCTTTACTACCTTTCTGGGCCTTGAAAGTTGCAATGACGTAACTGTCCATTGAGCTGGAGCTGTCTCTCAGATTTCATCAAAATTATCTTCATTTGTGTTCCGAAGATGAACGAATGTCTTACGGGTTTGGAACGCCATGAGGGTGAGTAATTAATGACAGAATAACATTTTTTGGGTAAACTAACCCTTTAAACGCCACTGTTTCGGTCAATGATTTTTGTGTCTTTTGCTGTTTTTGCTGAATATTTTCGGTTGCCGGAATTTCACTGCATGACTATCATATTACATTTGGCTAAGGTTCTGGCAAGGTTCTCTCAAAGTTATTTTAAGGTGACGTTGGTACAGTGTTTAGGAACAGCATCAACTCAGCCATGAAACGGAGGACCACGTAAAGTCACAGAACGAGGTCACCGAGTGCTGAGGCGCATGGTGTGTAAAAGTAGCCAACCTCTGCTGATTCCATAGTTGAAGAGTTTCAAACTTCCACTGGCATTAATATCAGCACAAAAAGTGTGTGGCGGGAGCTTCATGGAATGGGTTTCCATGGCCGATCAGCTGCATGCAGGCCGCACATCACCAAGTACAGCACAAAGCGTCGGTTGGACTCTGGCGCAGTGGAAATGTGTTCTCTGTGGGGTGACAAAAAGACGAGTCTGGGTTTGGCGAATGCCAGGAGAACGTTATCCGGCTGACTCCATTGTGCCAACTGTAAAGTTTGGTGGAGGAGGGATAATGGTATGGGCTGTTTTTCAGGGTTGGGCTAGACCCCTTATTTCCAGTTAAGAAAAATCTTAATATTTCAGCATACCAAGACAATTTGGACAATAATATGCTTCCAGCTTTGAGGTAACAGTTTGGGGAGGCCCTTTTCTATTCCAGCATGACTTTGCCCCAGTGCACAAAGCAAGATCCATAAAGACATGGTTGGATGAGTTTGGTGTGGAAGAACTTGACTGGCCTGCACAGAGCCCTGACCTCAACCCCACTGAATACTTTTGGGATGAACTGGAATGAAGATTGCGAGCCAGGCCTTCTCGTCCAACATCAGTGCCTGACCGCACAAATGCTCTACTGCAGGGTTGGGCAACGTTGGCCCTTGAGTGCTGCTGTCCTGCAGAGTTTAGCTCCAACCCTAATCAAACACCTGAACAAGCTAATCAATATCTTCAGGATTAGGCTACTTCAAAATTGCCCACTATACACTTATTCCCTACATTACTCCTCTAATATAGTCCACTTGAAGGAGTGAATGAAAACGAGTGAGTGAATTCGGACACTGAGTGCGCCGGAAGGGCTGCCACTTTTGCATAGTTTGTGCTTGCTGTTTAATAATCATTTCAAACTTAGCAAACTAGCAGCTCCAGTAGTAATGAAAAGATTAATCTTAAACTCTCTCAAGGAAACTAGCATGTATAAACCTTAATTAAAATATTTAATAATCAATTAGAAAGGAATTTATACCTGTATTATATTACACTGTAGCCACATTGGACCAGCGGTTTGGAAAATGGATGGATGGATGATTCATCAGAGGGCGGCATTTTCTGGAAAGACGTGGAAATTTATTCAGCGTGACCGTCACAGTGCATTATGGGTATTCTATAGCCATTGACATCGGTTGTACACTCGTTATTGCGGTGCATTGTGGGATTGAATGAGTGAACTCGATAACGTCCACTATGGTTTCGGACACCACTACAAATGGCTGTCCCCTCAAACAGTGCCCTATTTAATGGTGCCCTAAATATTGGTAAGCAATGGATTATTAACACATTATTCAAATGCTGTGTAACAAGTCCTTTCAATTTTTATAGTCAGATTTTATAGTGTACTGAGTGAAATCAAGATACTGCTCATCAAAAATTAATACACTTACACTCAAACGGCAACACACCGAAAGGCAAAATGCTGCCCAAACACACACAACATCACACTCCAGCACAGACTCTGCCTTACACTCAGACCCCATTTCTTTTTTATAAGCATGGCTTCCTTGTGTGAGTGACTCTAAAACATGAGACCTTACATATTCATGATCTCTAGAGTTTATCTCCCATTCCAGGCCCCATAACTGAGTCAGGGTGCTGACGCCTTAAAAGTTAACTACAGCCAGTGAGCTGTCACCCTGGTTAGACTGCTAAGACTCCTACTGAATTATGTGTGAAGTTTACGCTAAAGAGAGCTCCAGAAGAGCTATGAAGATGAAGAAAGGAGGAGGATGGTAGCAAACATTTATAATGATACTTAATTATACAGCAAGCCATACTGCATGGTGTTTTCTTACCACAATAATAATGTAACCTTTACTTCATGTCTAGTGACCATCTAAGTGACTTTCCAGCTTTGAAATGAAATTATGGAAGTTATTTTGATTAAAGATTATGAGGGCATATGAAAATAAAAATGATGTGCATGGATAAAACATTTATAATAAATAATCACGGTGACTTTAAAACTCTACTGTAAAAAAAATTACTTTATGGAGAAAAAAACATGAAAAATATAATGACAATGTTTCCGGTATTACAGGATGGCATATTGGTGCCTGTACATTTTACAGCTTATAACCATATTTCATTAAGTGAAATAATGTTAATATGTCAAATTTACTTGAACCACCAAAATCTGCTTCTTTACCTTAAAAAATTAAGCTTTTTTACTGATACCACCATAATATTTTTTATGAGTTAATCTTAACTAAAGTGTCCATAAAACCCTGCAAACACTATAGACAACGCATAGGGTAAAAAAAAATGACACCAGCTCACATGACACTTAAATAATGCAATAAACATTAACTAAATTACAGAAAATATAACACAAATCACATTACAGATGACAAAAATAAGAAGAAACAAAAATACTTAAATAAAATATAAGCATGTGTGATGTCCTTTTACTGTTTTTCACTGTAAATTATACAGTAATTCCTAGTCTTTAATTGTAAAAAACGTAACTTTGACAGTATTTTCCAGTAAAATTGCATATATTGTACGGTGACTTACTGTTAACCAATTAACACATTTTTACTGTAATTAATTTTCTTATTTGACAGTGTAACACTTGCTGGGCCTCTTGCACACGATTCGTCAGTGTACTAACAGTAATTAGTTTGTGAACAAATCATTCTCGATCACTTGACTCTGCTTGGCTTCTGCTTTCAAGATTGACAATAGCAAGGGTAAATAGAATTTCCAGTGCAGGGCTGATCAGCATTTCACTGGCTGCTGGATTTACTGAATACACTCTTTTCACTGTATCTGCATCTGAATGAGACTTCTAGCTCACAAACAAACGATATGAACTGGGAAGGATTTAACATGCAGACTCAACGAATCAGTGAATAATCTTTTTGGTGACTCAAAGAGTTGAAACAAACTTACCATTACTGCATGACACAACTACTGCAATGATTGTATTTTTCCTCACTGAATATTGCATTTCACTCAGAAATGTGTCATATTATGTGAGTAAAATGAGTTGTGAATATTTAGCCTTCACATTTAAAGTTTGTAATACTAACAACAAAGGGTGGATTTTAATCAAAGTAATTTTTTAACCTTGATACCCCCCTCCCTTTTGTGATGAGGCTGTGATATGTGGGACCGCTCTTGCTAAATCAATGAAGTGCAAGCAAACACTGAAGGCCACCCTCGAGGACCTGATAATATGGTAGCAGTTCAAGGGCAGAAGCATTCACTCACCCACTCTCTCAAACAGAGCTCTTGTCTGCCCTCTATAAAAGAGGAATGATATGTATTAACAATGAAAGATGTCTGAAATATTCATCCCGCAGAAGATGCAAATACAGAGGCTTTATGCTCAGATGACATGATTCACTGTCAAGTCAAGGACTGGAGGGATGGTAAATGTGCAGTACATGCACCCTATGAACCCAGAGCGAATGTTTTAACCTGCTGTGTGAACATGAAAAATCATTGCATTGGCTCATATTGGCTTCTTATTTATCTTGTTTCTGCCTAATTATACATTTATTTGTAGTTTTTAAAGTAACTATTTTAGAAAGCATACAGAAACTCTTGCAAAATGCATAAAGGAACACAGTAAGATTTCACTTCCATACAACAAATTCAGCACAATATGCTTTACAAAGAGAAAAAGGACCGATATCAATTTGACGTGTTTTGTCAAATTTATCAATTTCATGTTATGGTCGATAATCAATATCTCAGAGATATTTGATGCTATTTTGCCTAAATAAATGAAAAATGAAGCACTAAAAACTCAAAACAAAATGCTGCAAGTGAATTTAAGCATAACAAAGTTATAATGTACAGTATGAACATGGACATTCATTTATGCTAAAGATTATATTTAAAGGTGTTATCAAATTGTTTATTTAAATATTAACTTTGAATGTTAGATGACAACAAAGGCAAATGTATCTAAATAGGATAAATTAGCGGCCGGTGGCGTGATTACCTATGAGTCTTGTAACTTTCATATTTCCAGCAGCTGGGAAGAATGGCCCAGTTTAGAAAAGCACTGTACCACAGTGGCGAGGAAGCTGACAGGCTGGATTATCTCCTTCTGACAGCCCAGGAATGCGACTGTCTGGCTTTGGCTACCGCGAGATAAGACCTGGCTGACAAAGAAGAAGTAACATTCGTTTGCTTTCCTCTCGTTTATCTTCAGTAACAGAAGCCCAGTGATGGTTAGTGATTGTAACAGCCAAAGAACGATTATGTTTTCATACTTGCTTGAAGAGGATAGTATTAAGGTGTTGTTTTGCAGCAATGACACATCAAGAGACATAGTGCTACTAAACAATACAACACTACCAAATATATTTTCAACCCTTGTTACTCAATTCTAGGACTTCAAGCATGATCTGATGTGGCTCACAAGAGATTGAGGGTTTGAATCTTCCTTGACTGACAATAAAAAAAGGTAAAAGGCATTATATCAAAATGGCATTTGTATATCAGTATATTATTAACAGTTACATATTTGGTCCCATTTTATTTTGTAATGAAGAGAAGACCCTATCGTACCTGCCTATATGATGTGCACTACCGTTCAAAAGTTTGGGCTTTATTCAGCAAGGATGCATTAAATGGATCAAAATGACAATAAAGACATTTTTAATGTTACAAAATATTTATATTTCAAATAACTTGATATTCAACAAAGAATCCGGAAAATATCACGGTTTCCAAAAATATTGATAATTTTTAGAAATGTTTCTTGAGCATCAAATCAGCATATTAGAATGATTTCTGAAGGATCATGTGACACTTGAAGACTGCAATGATGCTGAAAATTCAGCTTTGATCACAGGAATAAATTACATTTGAAAATATATTCAAATAGAAAACAGCTATTTTTATTGTATTTTTGATTAAAAATAAATAAATGCAGCCTCGTGATAATAAGAGACTTTCTTTGAAAAACATTAAACCCAATTTCAACCCCAAACTTTTGAACGGTAGTGTATTTGTCTTTGAAGTTATATTCTTCTACACTGTTAGACTTTGCCGTAATTTTACAGTTACTTACCGCAAAAAAGCCCAGTAAAATACCACTTATATTATTTACGGTTAACTACTGTAATATGCACTGCGTTATGGGTATTTTTTATGAAATTTACAGTAACTTACTGTATATGGAATTTACAGTACTTTACTGTTTACGCAAAAGCAGTAGTGCTACTGTAAATGAAGAAGACAGATTTTTTTAAATTTGTATATGCATATTGTATTTATGTTTTAGGCATATTAAAATATCATATGATAATGTTTTATATTTTTCCCCCCATCTTGTTCTGCAGATGAAAATCATGAATCTGCATTCTAATTTTTAAGCTATGCAAACACTGGATGTTTATATACATATACAAAAATTCACAACTGGTTCCCATACAGGCAATATAAATGTATTTTTATTTTATTTTAAATTAATATAAACTTTATATATATATAAGCTTTGCTTACACCTCACAAAATTTAAATTGTTGCAAAGCCCGCGCAACAACCTGGCAGAATGTAAACTGAGGTTTGTGTGACGTCACGTGTCGTGTCGAGTGCGCGCTCATAACGGACGTCCCTGCTGAGAGTGGATCGCTAGACGCCAGCTGGGGATTTTTCTGAGGTAAGTACTTTTTACTGAACAAATTTATTTTATAAGTTACTTTTACAAAGTAAACCATTACCAATACTAATTAAATATAGCTAAATTTATGAAGAAAGTCACTTAAATAATAAAATCTAATAGGCTTTTAATAACAGCTCACAGGACAGTCTAATTTTCCTCGAAACTGCTGCTTTAATATCCCATTAAATGCCATAGAATTGACTGACTGCCTATTCCAGTAGATGGACCCAATCTAATATTTACACAAACAAAGGTTTTCTGTCCTTTTTACGACCAGTTATGGCATATTTTACTCGTCAGTTAAATGCGTTTTGAAGTAAGTTAGGCTTGCGCGTTTTTTCAAAGGCACTCTCTCGCGCTCTCTCTGCCCCAGGCCCGGTTCAAACGCAAGCAAGAGATTGCTACTTTGATACTGTTACTTGATACTGTTATAATATATTGGCGAAACAGATTTGCCAAACCAAACGCTCCAGTGCATATTTGTGCTTATTTGTTTTCGCGCTCTGGAGAACGCAGGAGTTTTTATTCAGTGCCGAATTATGCAGGCTCGCGAAAACTCTCATTAACAAAGTGTAGACACGATGTAAGAGATGTTACAGCTACGTATAAATGCTGGATTCACTCTGCACAGGACCGAAATATGACATGTTAAAATAGTAATGCATTTAAAGCAATGTAAAGGCAGACTAATTGAAAAATATTAATTGCAAAATATTCATTTTTAATTCTATGCCAATTATTGGTATTTAACTGTCATCTGATTGATCAATCTAGCAGTCGTCCTAGATCTGTCATTTATCATGTTCATAACATATAGTCATTTGCCAATAATCATTGCTGAAAAATAATGTTTCTTCTATTTCTCTCTTTTCCCTGTGTCAACAGGAGCTAACTACAGCCCAAAGGCTCTTTTAAGAGCCTCAGCACTGAGCATCTTTGGCTTTGTAAGTATGTTTTGACTAACTATCAGATGCATTATGTGATATTGTAACATAACTTGCAGTACTTGCAGCATAACTTTTTTTAGGAGCACTTGTGTGAATCAAGAAACATTTCTGATTATTTTCAGTTGTACACCTTTTTTTTCAGGATTCTTTGAATAAAAAGTTCAAAAGAACAGCATTTATCTGAAATGGAAAGCACTACTGTTCAGTCAGTATTATTTTTTTTATAATTTTTTTTTGGGTTGTTGAATGAAATTAATACTTGAATTCGACAAGAATGCATTAAATTGACTTAAAGTGACAGTAAGAACATTTGTAATGTTACAAAAGCTTTCTATTTCAGATTTAAGTTTGAAGGGCCATAAAGTTACTCAGTGTACCTTTAACGTAATTGTACATTCAGGCAATTAATAGAGTTCCCTAACAAGGGATGTGCAGTAAAGCTATACTATTTAAACTAACTCGACTGGTAATAACTGCTGTTGCACAAGTTGATTCCTCATCTGTCCATGAACAAATTTAGATTAAATAAACTCCAAAACTCCAAACTCAACCATTTCTCACACATTTTCTCAGTTTTTTTTGTTTGTTTGTTGTTTTTTTCAGATCAGCCATCAGTGGTTTACCGGTATGGAGGCCAGTCAAGACCAACTGGGATGCTTTTGTTGCGTATTGTTATGATCCCTGCTTTGATTTGTTATGAATCCAGTTCTATTTTTGCATCCTCCTTTTGATTGTAAACTGAACTCAAATGGCACTGCGAATTGGGTAAGAGACAAACATAAATTACTTAATTGGGGAAATTGAGAGATGAAACCATGCTGACGACCTCTGTCTGTGGTGAAGTAGTGAGTTTGACGTGTAATTAAACTTGAGGTTCTGTGGGGTGCGGACTGATTCGATTCCATTCCTAGAGCTTCCGGACAAATCTTTGGGGTGCGGACTGATGGGGCAGTGAACCCGAGGTTACCCCGTGAGTCAGTCCTAGAGCTTCTCATGTACGATTTTAGGGAAAAATCTGTTTTTTTGGATACGTTGATTTCTTAGGCGTGCCGCAAGAACACCACAGACACAGTGTAATCACCATGGGAAAATCTCAGAGTAAAACTGGGAGTTGTGAAAAATATGATACACCGGTGTATTGCCAGATGAGAAGTTTATCTATGTATTATCTTTTTACTCTTTTAATTCATTTTATAACTGTACTGAACATTTTTTTATTGTTTTTATAACTGTTTTAAAGTGCCCCTATTATCCTATTTACTACAACACTTACCTACAACAGGTTTACGTGCATCAAAGGTAAAAAAAACTGTTGAATTTTCTCATAATATACATTTGCACATCACCACATTTTTCAAAGATTCTTAAACGGCTCGTCAGATGAATCAATCTCTCTAAATCCCTCCTTTCCACATGCTACTGGCCAGACAGCTCAGTCTGTTGTGATTGGTTTACTGCGTACAGTGCGCGTGTCTTAAACAAAAACACCCATTGCCATAACAACATCAGCTGTCCTGAGGCTTCCTACACCGTAAACTAAACACAGTAACGAACAATGACATCGATTTGACCATACCCGAACGCGAGTCCAATAATGAAACACTGGGAGAACTAGTTATTCAACACGAACCTCCATCACAAGGACGACACAAGCAGGACGTTTCTCAGTGATATACTGCATTAATAGACACAGTTATAGATAATCGTGGCCCACAAAGTGATTAGCATAGGTATTTAAAGGGTTAGTTCACCCAAAAATTTAAATTCTGTCAGTAATTAGTCACCCTCATGTTGTTCCAACCCCGTAAGATATTTTTTTATTAAATCTGAGAGCTGGATCACTCCTCCATAGGCTTCTAAGACATTATAACTTGCTGGCCCAGAAAATGTATTAAAGACATCGGTAATATAGTCCAAGTGACTACAGTGGCTCAATCTTAAGTTTATAAAGCGACGAGAATACTTTTTGTGCGCAAAAAACAAACAAAAAATAACGACTTTATTCCACTATTCATTTCCTTCTCTCTGGGCCTCGAGTTAGTTCACGTATTATAACTGCGCAGCGCTTCTGTATTGTACGTCACACGCATCACACACATGACCAGCGTCGGCCAATAGTGTGCCTACGTGTGACGTACAACACAGTTATACTACATGAACTAACTCGAGGCCCAGAGAGAAGGAAATGAATAGTGGAATAAAGTTGTTATTTTTTTATTTTTTTTATTGCGTTTGTCCACATTCCTCTCCTACGACGAGACAACGTTTTGACAGGCCATCCGTCCCATATCCGATTTATATCTGATTTATTTTCACATATGAATGAGGCCTGAAACCGATCTCGAAATATCTGAATGCATGTGTTTTTTTTCCTGTTTACACTGTCATAGAACACATCCAATCTGTGGCCTTAGAGCTGTTACACACTACATGAAAGGTCATTTTCAAAAATCCATAATAGGTGCACTTTAATTTTCCTTGCTTTTATTTTGTGATTATTTTAATTCCTTACTGCGTAAAGCACTTTTAATTGCCAAAGTGTATGACGTGCTATACAAATAAAACTGCCTTGCCTAATGTTGCATCACAATAAATAAATAAAATGGATGTAATTGATTGTGAGAGTGAATAAAGAATATGCTGATGTACATGGACTCAAGTTGATTTTTTGGAATTTATTCAATTCAATAGCATTCATGTAAAATATAAATAATAATATAGTGTAAAATGGGCTGTAATACTGTAAAATGAAATTGCGGTATGGACATACTGTAAAATGAAATTGCGGTAAGGGCATCTTACTGTAAAATTGAATTGCGGTAAGGGCATCTTACTGTAAAATTAAATTGCGGTAAGGGCATCATACTGTAAAATTAAATTGCGGTAAGGGCATCTTACTGTAAAACACATTTACAGGTAAGCTACTGTAAAGGGGAACTTACAGTAACTTACTGGCAATAGTGCTGCCAGTAAGTTACCGCAAAAATACGATAAAATGTCTAACAGTGTACGTATATCATCCTAATGCAGTGAACTCGACTGCACATTCACATTCAAAAGACTATAGTTACAAAAGAGACCAAAACATTGCTAACAGGAACAGACATTCAATTAATTCCATTTCATTTCATCAAGAGAACCAGTCCTCAAAAAAAAAAAAAAAAAAAAAAGAGGCTTACATTTCAAACATCGGTTTCTCTAACTCCTGACCATGAAGAAGTAATTGACTCCCATTTAAGATTTCTAAGCCTTGGCTATGGCTTTTCACAGAGGTGTGGACATCACATCACTTAGTGATGGCACATCATAAAAATTTTATCCTCTAGTCCCAAATTTGCCCTGCTGAATTATTCATTGACTTTACTGCAGTCCAACTAAAAATAGACACTTCTTGTTTCTCCTTAGCTTAAAGGCTTTAACACCGCATAC
Organism: Leuciscus leuciscus; assembly: GCF_965113295.1. Lineage (NCBI taxonomy): Eukaryota > Metazoa > Chordata > Actinopteri > Cypriniformes > Leuciscidae > Leuciscus > Leuciscus leuciscus. The sequence goes on along the minus strand of NC_138730.1, from coordinate 20,407,060 downwards.
TGTAGTGAAGCTAATGACGAGAGCATTTCCTGAGATTCCCAGCAGTCACTTTGACAATGATCTTTCTGCAGATGAGTTGCACATCATTTATCAGCGCACCTGTCACAATTCCCAGCAAACAGAAAGAACAGAATTCGAGGCCCTCAGAGTCGCATCACATCTGTTTATTTAATAGCATTAACGGATGAGTTTAATTTTCAAGCTCCTATCTGCACTGCTGCTGTTTGTGATCAAATAAATCTAATCCTGCAGAAAAGAAAGAAGAAATCTCATGGTCTTCTCAAACAGCTTTATCTATGAGGTTTAGGTACTCACTATTAGTTTGTGTCACACCTACTCACCTATTTAGATCTGAATATCCAGTCTTTTAATACTTTATTTCTAACCGATTTGTGACACTCCATTTACACAACACCGTTTTCAACTAAAAACGGAAAACTTTTATGCGTTTTTGCCTTTCATTTACACGACAACGGCATTTTGGGGGCCTGAAAATAAAAAATAAATAAAACGGGTTTCAAAGTGCAAGTTTGAAAACGATACCGTAATTGCCCTAGTGTAAACTACAAAAACGCGAATTTGTGAAAACGGTGATGTCATGAACATGCGTATTACTGCGTGTTCAGTCTTTAGGCGCATAGCGTTTCTTTACAAAGCGACGTCGCCAACTACTGGCCTGACAGCAGAATACAGAGTTTTTAATCGTTTTCACAAATCAGTGTGAACGGGGATCGTTTTGACGCGAAAAACGCAAAGGAAAAACGTTTCTGTTTTTTTAGTACATCTTTGTTGTGTAAACACACCCTTAAAAAATAAAGTTCTTTACAGAACCTTAAGGGTTCTGTCTGCCACTTCATCAAACCTTTTAGGGGTTCCCATCATGGGATAATTTTATTGATTTAGTTTCAATTAATGAATTTAATTCATTTTGAATTTTAATTAAATTCATGAATTAAACAGCTCATAAACATTCTTTATCATTAGAAAAAAATGAAATATCGCATTAAACAGTGTTATGCAATCATTTAAGACATTTCTCCTAATATAGAACCTTTTGGCATAAAGGGTTCTTTAAAACTGAGTCAAGAACCCTAGGGAAACCCACTGAACGTTTTTTTCTAAGAGTGTGCTTGGATGTAACTTTCATTTGAGCACGGATTGTTATTCAAATGAGAAACCGAAAGTTTTTCTGTGGTCAGCCTGCAATAAATAAATAAAACAAAACATTTTTCATGCAAATGCAGCAGGTTAGGAAACCAAGTGACCTTTTCTTAGGGTTTTGCTCCCAACCTGCATATTTATTCCTTATAAATATTACGGTATATAAGGGTCAAGAAGTTCCTGTATGCCATTTTAGAATTCACAACAGCTATGAAAAATATATTACAAAATATCCTGAATAATGTCATAACTCACATCTGAGAGACTTTAACTTTAATTCTAAATGACATCATTCCAAAAGTTTTGTGCATTCAAATAAATCTGTTTCACATTTACATGGATCTATCAAAGCCATGTACGCAAGTGTGCACAGATTAGATGTCTAATCTGTCTGGTTTCTGGATCAAGCACAAATTTAATTACATCTCCCAGTGACACATTCATGTGGCGTCAAACTGAAGTGATTTAGGAGCAAGCGAGGCTAAACGACAATAACTTTAGAGAGCTTTACCATGGTTAATAGAAATATGAATGAGAATGTGTAGGTTATATTCCCAGCATCAGTACAGCATTACAAATGATTCCACTGAGCAAAATAACCACGGTCACAGATGTGCAGCCACATAAAACACGATTAAACCGAACAAAAACAGGCCCTGAATCTTTGAATTGTCATGTTGCTGTAAGATGTGCATTTGAGGAGTGTATTAAACTTGCCTACCAAAATCTTGCACACATTTTGGAGCTCTGTGTTACTCCCTAAATGTTCAAAAGTTAAGTTATACTGCATATCTTACAGCTTTCCCAAAAAGCAACACAAGTGCAATGGTAATAGCATATGTTTTGGTGATATCATAGTATTTTTTAAAGTACCTTGGAGTGCCATGCAAACACCATGGTACAATAAAATAATCATTCAGTAGCAAAGTACCATCTGAATTCAATCCCTGTACAATAGTACATCAACAGTTTTGGTGTGTTTGCCAAGTCTCTGGATTTAAATGCTGGCATCTTTTCGCCAATATAATCATCTCACACAGTGACACTATATTAATACTGTACTAGATGTGTATGTAAAATTAGAAACAAATTTGCTACACTGTAAAATGGAAATATATATCCAAGGCACCATTTTGGTTCCTCAGCTTGCATGCTGGCAAAACCCTGTGAAGAAACGTCTTGTCAGGGTATATTTTAAATATCATATTGCATACTCAACACAAGGTTCATAGTAGTACCTTAAGCATAAATATTATTACTCTAAGGAACTAATATAATATGCTTCTTTTAGGGTAGATAAGGTACAAACTGTCCATTTAAGGGTACAGCCCCAGTCTGTTGGCAAGCTGTTTTTCAAAAAAAAAATTCCACTTTGAATGAGCTTCAAATATATATTTCAAGTGATTTCACCCTTTTCTTTATAATGGGGTTACTGGATGAATCATCTTTAGAGCACTTTTAGAAACGCATGGGTTCCAATTTGTAAGTTCCTCAGTAAACTGGCCTTTCTGAAAAGGTGCCTATAGCTTTCTAAAAACTTTAACTAAATTAGTAAATTAACTAGCTTCCGGTCAAAAAGTTTGTGTTTATATATATATATATATATATATATATATATATATATATATATATATATATATATATAATGTCTGTGTGTGTGTCTGTGTGATATACATACACATTACACACACACACACACACACACACACACATACATACACATACAGTACATATATACAGTGAGGAAAATAAGTATTTGAACACCCTGCTATTTTGCAAGTTCTCCCACTTAGAAATCATGGAGGGGTCTGAAATTGTCATCGTAGGTGCATGTCCACTGTGAGACATAATCTAAAAAAAAAAAAATCCACAAATAACAATATATGACTTTTTAACTATTTATTTGTATGATACAGCTGCAAATAAGTATTTGAACACCTGTCTATCAGCTAGAATTCTGACCCTCAAAGACCTGTTAGTCTGCCTTTAAAATGTCCACCTCCACTCCATTTATTATCCTAAATTAGATGCACCTGTTTGAGGTCGTTAGCTGCATAAAGACACCTGTCCACCCCATACAATCAGTAAGAATCCAACTACTAACATGGCCAAGACCAAAGAGCTGTCCAAAGACACTAGAGACAAAATTGTACACCTCCACAAGGCTGGAAAGGGCTACGGGGAAATTGCCAAGCAGCTTGGTGAAAAAAGGTCCACTGTTGGAGCAATCATTAGAAAATGGAAGAAGCTAAACATGACTGTCAATCTCCCTCGGACTGGGGCTCCATGCAAGATCTCACCTTGTGGGGTCTCAATGATCCTAAGAAAGGTGAGAAATCAGCCCAGAACTACACGGGAGGAGCTGGTCAATGACCTGAAAAGAGCTGGGACCACCGTTTCCAAGGTTACTGTTGGTAATACACTAAGACGTCATGGTTTGAAATCATGCATGGCACGGAAGGTTCCCCTGCTTAAACCAGCACATGTCAAGGCCCGTCTTAAGTTTGCTAATGACCATTTGGATGATCCAGAGGAGTCATGGGAGAAAGTCATGTGGTCAGATGAGACCAAAATAACTTTTTGGTCATAATTCCACTAAACGTGTTTGGAGGAAGAAGAATGATGAGTACCATCCCAAGAACACCATCCCTACTGTGAAGCATGGGGGTGGTAGCATCATGCTTTGGGGGTGTTTTTCTGCACATGGGACAGGGCGACTGCACTGTATTAAGGAGAGGATGACCGGGGCCATGTATTGCGAGATTTTGGGGAACAACCTCCTTCCCTCAGTTAGAGCATTGAAGATGGGTCGAGGCTGGGTCTTCCAACATGACAATGACCCGAAGCACACAGCCAGGATAACCAAGGAGTGGCTCTGTAAGAAGCATATCAAGGTTCTGGCGTGGCCTAGCCAGTCTCCAGACCTAAACCCAATAGAGAATCTTTGGAGGGAGCTCAAACTCCGTGTTTCTCAGCGACAGCCCAGAAACCTGACTGATCTAGAGAAGATCTGTGTGGAGGAGTGGGCCAAAATCCCTCCTGCAGTGTGTGCAAACCTGGTGAAAAACTACAGGAAACGTTTGACCTCTGTAATTGCAAACAAAGGCTACTGTACCAAATATTAACATTGATTTTCTCAGGTGTTCAAATACTTATTTGCAGCTGTATCATACAAATAAATAGTTAAAAAATCATACATTGTGATTTCTGGATTTTTTTTTTTTTAGATTATGTCTCTCACAGTGGACATGCACCTACGATGACAATTTCAGACCCCTCCATGATTTCTAAGTGGGAGAACTTGCAAAATAGCTGGGTGTTCAAATACTTATTTTCCTCACTGTATATAGGCTATTTCAAGTGATTTTACCCTTTTCTTTATAATGGGGTTACTGGATGAATCATCTTTAGAGCACTTTTAGAAACACATGGGTTCCAATTTGTAAGTTCCTCAGTAAACTGGCCTTTCTGAAAAGGTGCCTATAGCTTTCTAAAAACTTTTAAAGTAAATTAACTAGCTTCCGGCCAAAAAGTTTGTGTTTATATAATATGAATATATATATATATATATATATATATATATATATATATATCTGTGTGTGTGTGTCTGTGTGATATACATACACATTACACACACATACATATATATATATATATATATATATATATATATGCATATATATAACTTTTATGTTTGATGCAATTAACCATGATTAATCTATTTGATAGCACTAATAATAATATAATTATTATTATTATTATCATTCTATTTGAATGCAAAATATAAACACCTACTTATGTTAAATATTTTATTTATTTACTTGCACTTCATGTGACCTTTAAACAACATAAAAAAATGGTGAACATGCAGGTGTGTCATTAAATTAAATATTAACTTAAAATCTTTAGGGGGTACATCAAATATTTTTTTTATGTCTAAGGTGTTTGGCTGAAGAAAACAAAACAGAACAAAAAACAATTGGGGAACCCCTAGAGGGTTCTGCAAATGTCATAATTCGAGGAACCACAAATGGTGCCTCAAGCATCTCCTCATTTTTCCTATAGTATAAGAAATTGAATTCTGTTGGACTTTTAAGCCAGAGCAATAATTTTAATATCCATTGTGCATATTTCAAACATATGACAGTAAGCATGAATGCATAAATCTGAATCTGCATGTTAGTAATCAGATGCTTGGCCATTTAAAATGCAGGTATACTTGCTTCTGCAAACCAACAACACCACAAAGCCGTATCCTAATTTTCTGTAAATTCCTACAGTATAAATCATCCTGTTTTTATTACAAATGGAAAGACCATTTACAACAACAGAAGTTAGTCTTATCACACTTCCATTTGTGACCTGTGCTTTTAATTTTAATATCTCAGGAGCAAGGTGATAGGCTGTGGTCTCCACTGTTCCTCAATGATTTGCTGAAAGCCAACACAGCACATGATGCCCTTGGCAACACAAAGTTGCTGCCTCCTCTATTTCAGCAGGGTAAACAAACCATACTAATACATATAGGTACGTTCAAAAAAATGAATCATACTTCTGATTAATCTCTCACTTAGGCCTATCACAGTTTGAGCAGTTGTTGCTAACATTAATAAACCATGCAGTAATTCCCAAGGGCAATATTTTTTCCACGTCTGGATGTAAATATACATTTTAAACTTTAATTCCCATATATTGCAGCTGGGAATGAACACTCCTGCAGCAAACCTTCCATTGAAGATTAATGTTACAAGTTGTCCATGCGGAGAAAAACTGACACCACACAAGGAAGGATACATGTAAGCTTACAGTACATCAAGTAGGCTACGCTTTCAACAGCAACTTACCATAATACGCAGACGGGACTTGGGATTTTCTTGCCATCGCAGCGTGGACGTATGTTGCTGGGTTTGCAGGCGCAGGTTGGTTTGAAGAATACAGTGTCGCTCGCCAAAATCCAAGTTTAATAGATTCCCTCACGCGACTAACACGTCAGTGATGTTTACAGCGGAGCGTCATCAAACGTGCGGAGCGCGCGCATCGCTCAACACACTGTCACTGTAGTGAGCCAGTCCAGCATCAAAGGCAGGGTAAAGGTGTACAAAATAAAACCAATAAAGGTGGATTTATCCGGTCTGGGACCGCACAAGCTGTCTGCAGAGTGATATTTCAATGTTATAATTGGACTGAAATTTAATTTAGAAAGAAAAACAAAAAAACATTAGTACTAACTTTGTGATGCTGCATTCACGTACACTATAGCCCAATTCTGCTAATAAAGACTGCAGTTACTTGCACATTTATGTGACATTATAGGAAGAGCTTGAACGCAAGCTTATTTGGCCAGTGTATTGTGTTCGGGATAAATGAAGCTGTCCGTAAAGATAATGTTTTGAATGTCTCATACGCGTGACTTTAGCGCGGTCCAGTGGCAACAAGCTACATTACATCATCGGGGTACAGGGATTGGACAAAGAAACTGAGACATTGGCCAATATAGTGTTGGAGGTTTCACGCGCATAGGTGGCTTGGTGGCCAATATTCACTGATTTTACATTCCATCAGTAAAAGTAGAGAGTGGAGGTTGAATTAGCTGAGCAATAGCACAGCTGTAAACAAAATATTGCATTCCACACTACATAATGGGAGACAGAGTTCAAAAGAGGACAAATTGTTATGATACAATAGCGATGGTATCCAGGGTAATGTCCAGAGATGGGGGACTCGAGTCATATGACTTGACTCGAGTCAGACTTAAGTCGCAAATTTTAGGACTTGAGACTTGCTTGACAAATATTAATAAAAGACTTGACTTGACTTTGACTTGATATTCATGACTTGAGACTTGACTCGGACTTGAGGTAAATGACTCGAAATAACTTGTCTTTTTAAAAATAAATATCTGTATTTGAACGCACCGCAACAATCACGTGACGCAGCAGGAACGCGCGCTGTGTGAACAAAAGCCGTAATAATGCAGTGTCGTAGTGATGACGCTGAAGCGCGGGATCGTTCGCCAGCTGTGAAACGGTACGTAATGCGCAAGTTTATGATCGAATCAGAGAGAAAAAAAAAATGCACAAGCGTGGTTGCGAGAGAGAGAGAGAGAGAGAGAGAGAGAGAGAGAGAGAGAGAGAGAGAGAGAGAGAGAGAGAGAGAGAGATCGCAGCTCATAAGCAAACTTAAGACGCTGCTAAGACATTACATGTCTTTAGGGGTTGTGTGTGAACGCAATCTCTGATTCCGGAAAATCACTGGCAGTGTGAATGAACCTAAATCAAACGAACCCGGGTCAAATCTTGGGTCACTTTATCCGTGTATTTTCCGGAATCTCTGTGTGAAAGGGGCTTTGGTCACACACCCTGACAAAGGCTCATTAGCCACAACGCATAGTTGTGCAAGTACTTGTCACCTGATTTTAAGATATTAAAGCCATGATGAAATAAAGGCTTTCTATATATTTTTAATAATATTAGAGTGCCTTGGATTAATGATTTTTTTTATGATCTGAATAATCCATTACATACAAAAGCACAGAGAAAAAATATTTTCTTGAAAATGAAAATCGGGTTAAAATATGCCATATTCCAGTTTTTCTTACCTGCATGCATCCCTTTGTACTGTCTAGTTATATGCTACCAATATAGTCTGCTATCCCAGGGTTGACTTGAATGTTAAAAGAAATATAAAATAAATGTAACTGTAATTTGCATTGGTACAGTCTACCGTTCTCTGGGATTTGTTTTCATGATAATCGAATGTAAAGAGTTTTATCTCTAAAAACTGTTTAGCTTATAACGCTAGTATATAGGGCATAGAGTAAGTAAAAAGAAATCGCTAGTTAATACCACTAAAAGATTGTAAAAAGACACCTACACACAAAGAAAAAAAACATACAGACTTTCGAATCGAACCATGCATACACAAATACACAAAACAAAAATTCAAACTTGCAAGCACAACCATGCACACATGCAAACAAAAAAATACACTCTTCACTCATACACACGCACACACATTCACTCACAAATATTAATGAATCAATCACACTCAATCAAATCACCTCTCTCTCTCTCTCACACTCTCACACTCTCACACACACACTCACACTCACACACACACACACACACACACACACACACACACACACACACACACACACACACACACACACACACACACACACACACACACACACACACACACACAGTCAAACACAACCATGGACATGCAAACAATACACTTTTCACACATACACATGCACACACATTCATTCAAAATATTAATAAATCACTCACTCACACAGATTAATAATGTACAATAGTCAATCCACCTGATTGACAGGTGTAAGTTTTGTGTCAATTCAATTATTACTGTTTTTTTTCTTGTTATTCTTTTGTTAAAAAGGAAAGATCTAACTTGTTGGGATGTGTTCATGTTCCATAAAGGGGATGCCAGTTTGAAGAATGCCATTTGGTGGCATAGGAACCATTATACTTAAATTGTGAATTGTTTAATACATTTTAATGGTCTTGTGCAATGTTTGAGGCATATTTATTTTTCATGCTTTAATGTTGGCCTAATTTCAGTTACATTTACATTTTAGGCTATGTATTTTTTATTGTATTTTTTTTTTTATTGTAGTAACCACTCAGCTGTATGTGGAAATGCATATTTAAAAAAAATGTTGCAAATAAAACCATAGTCCACAGCTTATGTAGTTTTAACTTATTTTAATATATAAATTCAGTGAAATCATCAAACGTTTGTATGACTTGCCAGTGACTTGTGACCCAAGCTACGACTTGACTTGACTTGCTTGACATAAAGCAGTGACTTGACTTGACTTGACTTGCTTTTCACAAAATTGACTCGGACTTGCTTGAGACTTGAAGGTTAAGACTTGAGACTTACTTGTGACTTGCACATGTGTGACTTACTCCCACCTCTGGTAATGTCGGCATACCACCACGTAATACAAACCACATCCAACAGGAGTAACTGTCGACGCAAGAGAAAGCTGTCTGAAAGAGATGTCCAGGTACTAACCTGGACTGTCTCCAAAAACATAAAACCACAGCTGTCCAACTCACAGCAGAATTAAATGCGCACCTGTTTCCACCAAAACCGTTCGTCAGGAGCTCCAGAGTCAATATTCATGGTCAGGCTGCTGTAGACAAACCTTTGGTCACTCGTGCCAATATCATGTTGGGCTGTGGTCAATGTGAAACATGTAATGTTCTCTGATGTGTCCACCTTCAATGTCTTTCCCATATCTGTGTGAGTTACGGTGTGGAGGAGCCTCATAGAGGCTTACAGCCAGACTGTTGCAGCCCAGAATGAAGCACATGGGTGGATCACTGATGGTTTGGGCAGCAATATCATGGCATTCCCTACTGTGCTTAATGGGACCGTTACTGCCAAGGACTATCGAACCATTCTGGAGGTCCATGTGCACCTAATGGTTCAAACAAGGGGTGCCGTGTATCAGCATGATAATGCACCAATACACACAGCAATGAATGGAACGTGAATGGCAGAATCGTTTGTTGAACACGAAAGTGAAGTTTAACATCTCCCATGGCCTGCACAGTCACCAGATCTAAATATTTGTCAGACACTTTGGGGTATTTAGGAGGAGCAAGTCAGAAAACGTTTTCCTCCACCAGCATCACATGGTGACATGGCCACTTTTCTGGAAGAGGAATGGCTCAAAATCCCTCTGGCCACTGTGAAGGACTTGTATCTGTCATTCCCAAAACGAATTGGTGCTGTATTGGCCGCAAAAGGAGGCCAACACCATACTAATAAATTATAAATTTGCTCAAAGTAGTCATTCTACTCCTCTCCGGGTTTTTATTCCAACACTGTAAAAAGTGTTCAGTTTCCTTTAAAAAAAAATAATGAGTAAACACATTGCCATTGTAAACACATAACATTGTAAACACAAATGTTATGCTTAATTGAAAAAAATAAGTTATGTGAACTTGACAATTCCACATTACTTTTTTCAATTAAGCATGAAGTTTATTAACTTAATTTTAAGGCAACAGGTTTTCTATTATTTAATTTTTTTTAAGTTAAGTCAACTGATCACTTTTTACAGTGAGAAACCCGACTCCAAGCGATGATGGAGCAAGAGCTGGGAAAAAAAACAATGCTTTGTCTTTCAAAACCTGTTGCAAAATTACAAATCTGGTTGCAAAAGAAATATATAAATGCTCTAAAAAAAACCTAAAAAAAACCCTGCTATGCACTGTTACATAAGTTAAGTTACATAAGTACTAAATATCACCATTCATGGAACGTCACTTCCAGCCAATTATCAAATTATTGTGTAGAATTTAATCTACACTGTAAACATGAGAATAATCCATTTAGGGTTCCTCAAACTGCCACCTGGGGAAACTGGTCACCCTTTTAAAAAGTGCTTCAAATATCTTTTTGTGTATTCAATATAACCTCCTAATTATCCCCTTGAGATTCTCCAGCAAGTCCAATATTATTATACATGTTTATTTAATAATGTATCTACATTAATAATAAAAAATTAAAAAACCATCCTGAGAAATAAGCCAAAACAAGTATAAAGCTGTTAAATCAGATATTGATTTTATAATATCCTCCCTTATGTGCTGGGCTGGTGCTGTGCTTTGAATATCTTTTATATCTGATGAGCTGTGGAATGAGGTGCTGCGATGGCAAACAATAAATTGAAAATCTATTTCGTTCTCCCTGAAGGCCTCATGTTTCTGCTCTCTATCCAAAATCTCAAATGCGACCTTAGCAACCGAATCATATCTCTGCTCTCATTTGTGTGGAAGGTCAAAAAGGGCCAAACCTGAGACCTGTCAATCACTTTAAGCAGCTGGTAAAAGGTGGTCTGTGCCTTAGACATGGCATTTTGAATTGGGTTGTCCGTTCCCTCTCTCACATTACTGCAGGATTGAAAATTGAAAGCTGCATAAATGCTACTATGTCTTCTCTATGTAATAGCTCAGGATGTAGAATGCTATTTAATATGGTATATTTAAAGGTAAATTCTGTGTATTTTTGTCTTTGCATTAGAGCTATTATAGGTAAATAGGGCCGAAACAATTCAGAGCCAGTTGATTTTATTTATTACAAACACAAGGTTAAAAGGTTTGCAGACAGACCTACACCTTCACACATTAATGCAACGCTTGTTTGTCTAAAGTTCCTGCAAGAAAAACTGTTTTCTCTTTGAGAGGCAGTTATAATATCACAAACAATGCTTAACAACACTAGATGGTGCCATATGCATGCAAATCTAGGGTCCTATCCATTAAAAAGGAGAGCTGGTCATTTTGCAAGCCTCAAAGCAGTCTATCAAAGCTTAAACAAAACAGTTCCAGCAGCATCATTAAATTCTTATTAAACTAAGTCGGCGCACTGTTATTTTTGACAGCTTAAGAAAAAGAAAAAGAAAAAAAGAACTTGGAGAACAATTTCTGGCACAAAAAGGGGTAAACACAATAAATAAAATGTAAATATTTCACACTTATTCAGTCATGTGTACCACTATAGCACAAGTAGGCCTACATCTGACATTGTTGTTACTGGTATTATCATATATATATATCTTGCTTTTGAAATGAGGCCAACATTAGATCAGAACTATGTCTAACATTGTAAAAAAAAATAAAAAAATATCCTCTTCCCCAATATCAAACCAGTATGTAATGTGATATGATATAATGAAATAACTGTTTGGCAGAGGTAGTTACAAATAATGAAAAATCGGGAGTGTTAATAAACAGTGCATCAAAATTTAAGAAAATTCGTATCATTACATTTAGTCTCTCTTCTTTTCCCGTCCTCTGAAAGCATCCATGAAATTGAAGGCCCCCAAGTACATACCCAGGACAACTGATTGCTTGAATGGGATGACACTGTAAAGAAAAATTAACAATATATATTAAATATACATTTATATTAATTTGCACGTATGTGGGTCTCTGAACACACAAGTTACTAAAGTCTGAAATCAAATCATCTTTGATTTATTTAAAACTACAAATAGCTCACATTACAACATATGTTAAAATCTTTATTTTGTTGTTGTTGTTGTATCCAGACATCCTATCCACAAAGAGAGAAATTATCATTTCAAATTGGAGCAAGGTGTCCAGAAAAAGACCAATGTTCGGGACTGAAAATAATGACCAGGCCTGGAAATGAGATCATTCACACCTAATGCACTGAGATTCAACACTCATCATCATGCTGGAATAATATATGAACAAATGTAATTTGTGATTTGATGATTTAAGTGATAGGATTAGAATCAGGACGCCGGTTATACATGTTTCTGTAAAAAAGGAAAGGGGGCATTCAAATAATAAAGAATGCCTCTTCCCATTCACATACTGCAGCCTTGATAATTATGACTCTACTGTCCAAAACACATTAAATACAAACACAGATTGCAATTAATTGGCCAATTTTATGCACTGAAGTCTGTCTCACAGCCCACACAAACAGGTGTTGCTTTATCTTCTGAGTTAGCATCAGTAATTGTCACAGCTGCATAAGAAAGAGCTTCTTAAGGGTCCTCTCTTTTCAAGCCACGGCCGGGTTAAAGGTGTTATGAAACACAGGCACTAGTGCAGCTGGAAAACATTTCACCTACAACTGATACAACTTGCGAGACTAGTTGCAGCTGTGAAACTGAAACTGTGCGTTTCTCCTTAAAACACAATGTTCTTAATCATTCATATGAAATAAGCAGACTAATAAAGTCTCGTAATCACAGCAATGTGCATAATTAAATTGGAAGTTCATAAATACAACAAGCAAACGAAAATATGTCATTTTCACCCAAGCAAAGGTGAAGTCAGCACAGGAACACAATGAATCACAGTGTTCCTGTCATTCATTCAGTGTCTTAATGTCCTCGGGGAGATGAGTAAATCCACACACACACACACACACACACACACACACACACACACACACACACACACACACAACCCTGTCCTATGAGGTCAGTGCTTGAGAAACAGTTTTGTTCCGTGCCGTTGCTTAAGGCTAAACTCTCAGACCTTTAGTTCACTCCAGATACTTCTCTCAAACCCACTGGCTCCCTCTTTACTGCAGCAGATTTCCTTTGACATCAATAGTGAAATTATTCATGTCACATCCCCGACTCACTCCACAGACAACGGCAAATTTATGGGTTTAACTTTCTGCAGAGCTTTTCGGTTTCTATCCACTGCAGGGATCAAGCCTCAGACAGTGTAAGGACCAATTAAATGTGTATTTCCATTTACAAAAGGGCCATTATCTTTGTATACGTGTATTCAGATGTTCTGCTGCTGCCATGTAAATGTGACTGTTACGTTGTGTATACAAGGCTAGAAAATAGTTTTCTTTGTCTACCACATATAACCCAAGAAAAACCAAAGCAAAAAGTGTTGTACTATGTACACATACACATATGCACACTAGAAAGTCTGGACGTAAGATTTTTTTTACGTTTTTGAAAGAATCTCTAAGTTGCATATTCTTGATATTATCAACAATGAAAACAGTCGCCCTGCTTAATGTTCCTGTGGAAACCAGGATAAATTTAAACAGCATTTATTTGTAATAGAAATCTTTTCTAACATTATAAATGTGTTTACCGTCTCTTTTGATCAATTTAATGTGTTTTGGACCACAGTAGGTTTGGACAACACTGTCATTGGGCGCTTCTCAAACAGAAGGCTGCGTTCTAGTAAGTTTGCATATCTCGGCTGCCACGTCATCAAGCTCCGTCAAAGGACGCCTCAGACCCTGTCCCAAATGGCACCCTAAACACCTTTGCATCCTTCAATCACCATTCCAATTTAAAAAAAAAGAAGAATTAGCAGAAAATATTTTTGAGATAAAAGGCATTATGTTTTCTTTTGTTTTGTTGTAAACTATGAGACCACAGACAGTTGTAATTACCAGTACTGCATTGATAGAAAGGCAGTTAATATGGTTTTTAATATAAAGTATTTTTCAAACTACAGTATAATTTTTATAGAATTTGAGTCATGACCATAAGGGCAGATACATTTATGACTTTGCCATGCGCACTTAGAAGACCGACTCATTCTAGCATTTAATGGGGAGGAAGACTCTAGTCTACAAGCCAAGGGCACAGCCTCACTAGGATACAGTCTTTCAATTGAGAAGCACCCGTTATGTTCATATAAGAACAATCATATCATGCTTGCAGTTGCTTAGAAAGGCTTTTCAACTTATATTTGAAGCTGAAAAAACTAAAACAAATAAAAGAGTGGTATGTTGGAAAGATATGACGTACTACAAAAACATTTAAAATATGAAACATTTTTACAAATAGAAAAACTCTTACATATAAACATTCCAAACACGAGGACATGTTTTTACCTGGAGAAGTTTGAGATAAGCAAATGAAACTAACTTACCCTTTTACAGCCCTTAATAAGTATAAGGTCTTTGGAAGTAAAAGGTAAACTTGGTCTGTCAGAATGGCATTGACAATCCTCTTAGCAACATAGTCTGGCTCCAATATGGGCAGCAGTCGGGGCCACCTGCACACAAGGCACATGCTTTCATTTAAATGGCTATTTTTTACAAACGGATGAACCCAAAATGACTGTATGATTGGGTACTTGGAGGATATTTAACTGCATTTTACATTTATGTCCATAGCCTTAATGTCTCTTTCACGCTCACACATACTGGTTACGTTTCAAATACAAAACACGCAACATGCAATGCTAGTTTCCAACCAGCATCAGAAAGTGGAACTATTCAGACAACATTTGAAGGGTCCATCAATACACAAAGTAGCCCCAGCCCTTAGGCAAAGGACGATGCTGAGGGCTATGAACTGCTATAGGCTATGAACTTTTCCCACCAGAGTATTTTTTTTTAAGTTGCCAGCGGCAGCATTTTTTAGCATTGCTGTTAAACAACAAGACAAAAAAAACAGCGTCTTCTCAACAACGAACCAAACTCTTCCAGTCTCAGCTAAATCTACAGTGTTTGAGGGTCAAATTAGACATTGTTCACGGGCAGCCAATGAAGACCATAGACTGGCATTATGCAAATTTGACATTCACAAACAGCTATATTACACACTGCCAGTCTCAATAATAGGGTCTCTTACACACTGCCAGTCTCAACTTTTTCCAACAAAAAGCTGAGAAAAACATGTTTTAGTCAAAGACAATGATCACGATACTGAACTCACTATACGATACTCCAAGACATATTGTAAAAGGGTAACAATTTTTTTTGCAGTTGCTTAAAATGTGTTACATTGTGGGTGTAAATGAATTGGCTTGGGCTTGGTGCTGATAACCCAATGCACAGGACAATGGTGACACCAGAATAGAAATATTCATGATTATGAAGCTGAAAATAAAGAATTATTTTAGACGAATATGCTTGCCGTCTTTCACTGACTAGATTTATTTAAAATAATGTAGGGCACTTTTTTACTGGAAACATAAGACATTTTGCATTATCAGGACCCACAAATATTCCCCCATTGCATTATTATACATATTATATTGTAGTTCAATGTAGTACTGAAACCAAAACTCTGTAAACTTAAATTTTTTCCTCACACAGTAATTTTCATTTTGGGTGAACTACACACAATACAGACTGTCACTATCCACGAAACATATTGTTGCATTTTTGTATTATGATACGATATATTGTTACACCCCTACAAAACATAGATGAAGTAGATCAAGTCCATCAACACCACCAAAGCTTGTAGTTAACTCTTCGTGGGCTTGACATTTTTCTCTATACCCTTAGACAGTTTTGATGTATATGCTACTGAATTTTTGGTAAACTATTTTTATCAGCTTACTCAGGTTTACGCAGACCTTTTTCTTCACTTGATTTTGGAGCTGGAGAAGCTGTACTATTTCAGAAGACCAGTAACAGTGAAAACATGGATTGCTGGATAATCTTGTCAAGTGTTGTGTCATAAATTATAAAAAGAATCTCGTCAATGGCTAGGAAACAGTTAAAAAAGCTGCAATAAACCATTTAGTGACACAAACTTAATGATCATAGTAATTTAAGTTGCGTTTGTGTCAATGGTGATTTGTTTGTCAAGCTCCATGAAGCACAGTCAAAGTCTGTGTCTCTATTTTGATTGTATACATTTACAAAGCAGTGTGTAAAATCCTGCCTACAGAGATTCTGATTATGGCTAATTGGAAAACGACAAAGAACTGAGATTGAATGGCCCTGAAATGATGTCCTTTCGACAATTTGAGAGTGAAGCAATATTGAGAGATTGATCATTATCTTAAAAATTGGTGTTTTTTCTTTAAATGACGTCTTCAGTTCCCTGTTCAAATGCTGCAGCTTTAAATTAAATGTGTTTGGGGATGAATTGCACTGTAAAAAAATATTTTCATGATTTGATATCAACTTTTTATCTTTGTAAAATCAACTTATATAATTAATGTGGTTCAGATAACAATATTTGGGGTTTCTATTTATTAATCCAATCTCCATTGAATTAACTCAAATTTTTTATTTCAATGAACTCAATTTTAAGGCAACTTACTTTAAGTTAAACCAACAATATATGAAGAGTTCAGATCCAAAAGCCTCTAAATGCCATCAGAAATTTTCTTATAGAATGATCATTTTTATCAAGCTCGTATATTCAAATTCAATAATTTCACTTAAATGGCAATGAAGATTACCTAATAATTGTCATTTAAGTGAAATTACTGAACTTAAATATAGAAGCTTGATAAAAATGATCCTTCTATAAGAAAATTTCAGATGGCATTTAGAGGCTTTTGCCTCTAAAATCTGAAGTGTGTGTGCTAGCTTACTTTGTATTGCAGCCATCAAACAGGCCTGTGTTGATGAGGTATGGGCAGACGATTGTGGTTTTGACTCCATCCTTCCCTGCAGATATCATCTCATAGGCCACAGACTCGGCAAAACCCACAGCAGCAAACTTGCTTGCGCAATAATCTGTGTGGAAAAGATAGGCAAGTTAGGAGACATTTTTGTACAAACGTGGTAGTGACACTGCAAGGTAAACCAGTTTTAGGCATTCCAGAAACCAGCTCATTAAAATTTCCATGTAGTAATAAGTCCTGGGCATATGCAAACTAAGATAACAAACAGACGTCACAGGAATTCACAACATCATCTCAGATATATGTTTCCTGTTAAAGTCTACACTTTTATTTAACACACACCTGCTGGAATAAAACCACACTGAGACTGTGATCTACAAGTTGTGTATTAAAAATTAGTGTTCATTCATATCTGCTGACAAACTAAAAAATTAAATAAATTAAAAAGTACAAAAAAATTATTTCTTGCCAAACATGCTGTTTGAAAGACTTAAAGCCATGAAGGATTTTGTTAGTGTTCCAAAAGCACCTCTGGTGAGAAAGCAGTTGTGTAAGAGATAAGAGGACATAGGTGAATGCTTTACCTGCCAGTCCATTGACGCCTATCAACCCTGCAGAACTAGCAACACAGACCAGATGTCCATGGTTCTTGTCTGTCATGGCGGGCAGAAATGCTTTGTATGTCTAAAACAGAGGCATAACCACAAATGGACACTTATACAAAATAGTGGCTACAAAAAAACAAAACATAAAATGCCATATAAAATTTGATAAAATGTAGAAAATATGTCAATCCTACCCAAAAGTGGGACATTGCATTAACTCTGAGTGTCTTCTCAACAACTGCATCGGGAGTGTCCATAAACTTATTACCACTGACTATTCCAGCATTGTTTATTAGTATGGTGACATCGCCGATTTCACTTTTTACCTAGAAGTCAACAAATAATCAATGAGTAAAAGATTCTGGACAGTTAGATTACGATAGATTAGATTACTCAAATGAACCATTTATTAAAGTTAAATGTCATTATATCATGGTGTACCATTTGGTTAGCCGTATATAATTGTATAAATAAAATAAATAACTCGGGAGGCCAAACTGACATATACCTTTTGGAGTAACTTTCCCTAAAAAAAAAACGTATGAATTTATTAAACAATTTTTTTCACATTTTTTTTTTACAAACTATTGTATTTTGCCCTCTAAGTGCTATTAATAATGATAGGTAGTACCATTAATTATCTTTTTAGTTGTTTTTACTTATTGATTTTACATTTAGCCGACACAAAAAAGGATTTCAGTTTGCTGCACAAAATTACCATCACACCCTTCAGGATGCTGCTGCCTTACACCAAGGTCCTGACTGACCAATCAAAATCAAGTATTGGTTGCCAGATATAACAGAGCTGCAGGAATGACATCACTTTGTAGGCTAAAACGCGGAAGTGAGTTAGCATTTTAGCACTTCCGACCGGTCCTCCCGTCCTGAAGCTAATGGGTTTTTTGAATGGGGTTTTGGTTAAATGCCTGAAATAAGGTCTGTGGTGACACTTTCACGTTTTATTCTACGACATAAAATACATCAATATTACCCCACTCGTGATTTTTTTGAAGTGGTTGCGCATCTTGAAAAAGGAGGTTGCTAACAAGTGGCTAAATGGGACTACAGAGGCTGTCGAGGAGATTAAACATAATCATGCTGAAAAGGTAAGCTCCGTCCGCTTTTATAGCCTCTTTATGTTTATAATTGTACTCATATAAACTATTCTATCTCAAAATTTCTAGGAAATTGTTTTAGATAAAAGCTGAAAGAGTTGTCAGAAGCTTAGTGATGGTGACGTTAAATTTGTGGGACAGTGGTGTAGTTCGATTATAGCCTACCTTTAGCCTTTTAAATTATCTTGATGGACAAAACGTGCAAGTGTCATAAACTTTTGCTGATCACAGAGCTTGTTTTTAGTGATAATCCAAAGGTCTATGGAGAAATCCTATTGGGGTTTTCTCAAGGGAACTAGCGTGATGCTAAAAGCCGGTTGGCCTACAAAGTGACGTCAGTACTGCACCACTCCATGGTCCAATAGTTTAGCGGTCATGACACAATAATATATGACAACAGAATGCCATGACTGACCAATCTGAATCAAGTATTGGTTGCCAGGGACAACGGTCCAATATTCCTGATGACCTGCATTTTGAATTATGGGTGGCACTTCCGGTTTGGGGAACTTCCATTCAAAAAGGCTGAAACGAATCACTTCAAATCATAAGGTTGCCCTACAAATAAAGCTGATCCGTCAGTTTGACTGGATGAGCGGTCAATTTTCCTTCATGATTTATCTTCAGACATCATGAGAATAACGTTATACTTATTTACTTGCGTATTTTAATGTGACATGTTATAACAAGAATATCTATGGCAAGAGCTCTTTTCAGTCGCTGCTTTCTTTTCCTCGTGATTATTTTCTTTTTTCCCTTAGCAATCTGCTGTAGAAGTATGAAAAAGGACAACATATAACAGTGCACATTTCTGGTCTGTTCTCCCGAATTTTATTATTCCATTAATAATTCACTGGAATGCACAAAGAATCTCTCGTTACTCTCCTCAAATCCTCATATCTCTTTCCAGGTTTGTTTTCACAGGTTAATGCAATTTATAATCTGTCAAAATGACGGAAATGACTTTGAAATAGTATCACGTAATGCTGAAGTTAATGAACATTTTTGATTAAAGCAACAAGTTACATAATACAGACTACAGTGATATTTAACCCGTCCGTTATTGCTGTGGAAAGACTGGTGCTTTTGGGGTACCTTGTTGATGCTTTTACACTTTTAAATTTCCTTTTAATGTTCGATGGTTGAAGGGTGAGTAGATTAATGTCATCTCATTGTGACACTTTTTTAACGTATTGCGTTCATAGAGCGAGCCTTTTCACTGATTGTTTACAGCTTAGCGGAAGTTACACCCATAATTTGTGCAAAGCGTCATGGGGTGCAGGAATAAGGTGGATAGTTTAGCACTCATTAGGCAAAAATAAAGGAACGCAGAATGTCACAGGACTGAACAATCAAAATCAAGTGTTAACAAGTGCAGTTATAATGACATTTAAAAGTGATTTAGAGGTATGTTGCAATACCTTATATAATGCATTATAATGTTAGAAAAAATACATTGTCTACAGTATTTAACTCCAACTATGTACTCAGACCACTACTGGTTTTGAATTAAATACTCTTCATTCCAGGTAAACAGCTCACAAGAGCAGGTTTAAACTTGGATTACCTGATCTGCGACTCGGTAGACCACATCTCTATCACCGCAGTCACACTGATAGTAATGTACCCTTGACGCTCCTTTTTCTTTAACCTGCTTTGCGGTTTCTTTCAAACCATCCACATTAATGTCCCACAGCACCAGTGAGACGTCGAGTGGGGCAAACTCAAGGGCCATCAGTCTGCCAATGCCACAGCCTGCCCCGGTGATGAGCACAATCTCTCCAGACACATCTTTCTCCCTCTGAGGGACGAAGAGTTTTATGAGGAATTCCAGGTGGTAGTAGATGGTTAACCCAATCAACTGAAGAGTCTCCAAGAGGAAGTTCATTTTGAGAGATGCAGAAGATCTTATGAATAATATGACAAAAAAAAAAAAAAAAAAAAAAAAAATCACAGAGTGACTAAGACAGGCTTATGCAAACACAGGAGAAAACCAGTATAGTGAGAAACATGTTGAATGAAAAGTAAACTAGTACTTTATGTTCCTGTCAGTCATTAAGAACTTAAGTTTGGACATAGCAAATATAAGCCTGAAGAAGGTCTGTTAGAGAATGTTACACGGTTTACCTTACTGTGCGATTTACAAAGTCCCCGGATGGTGAGTTGTTCTCGTGCAGGTCGCAGTCGGTAAATAAATAGTTGTTCTTCAAATGAACATGAACCAAAGACGACGAGGGCTGGCGCAGACGTTAAGAATGACGTTACTACCCACTCCACCTCTTCGACCTTGTGGAGAGACTGCAGACACACTACTTAACCAGTACGGCAGGTTGACTGGAGTTTACCTGTTTGAGTGAAGTCGGTTCACAGGACGGGCTAAGTGAGAAACACTCTGGCCACGTGACTCAGCTGACTGCACTGATTTGTGGGAGTTGTGTAAACTTGTGTTCCGTGTTGACTGATTGCTAATCCCCACGTTCCACCGCTCCAGACCAGACACGTCATCTCGCCCGCCATCTTGCAACGGTCAGCGAGTCTCACTCACAGTTAGATCAATGTTGTGAAAGCGCTGAGATTTAAATTCCCGAAGATATGGGATAACCTTTCACAGGTGAGAATGTGTTGCTTTGTGTTTTTATATGTATTAACTCAAAATGTAATGTTTTTACTATGGTAAAAAATTATGTTTTTACATATATATATTTTAATGTCTTGTCAGCTGACGCCTTCGTATGGAGGAATAAAAAAATATATTTTCCGCCACAGAATAAACAAATTAAAAGGGTAATTGCGATAACTTTTTATCTCGCAATTCAGGGAAAAAAAGAATTGCGATATAAAAAGTCAGAATTGTGATATAAAAAGTCGCAATTACCCTTTTAATTAATCTATTGTTCAATATAATCATATTGTTCAAGTATTAGGAACATCTTTGGAAATGTTAGTTAATTCTGATTCAGCAATCACAAAGTGGGAACTTTTGAAGTATAAATGTCAAAAATTCTCCATACAGTTTCGTAAGCAAATTTCTAAGGAAAATGATTTGAGAAGCTCATAAAGGAAATAAATAATATTTGATGTCTATCCTCTCCTAGTGAACAGGACAAGGAGAAGTTGTATTCACTGAGATCTTAATGTTCTTTATGCAGAGAAGGCCAAAGGTGCATTTATCAATTCAAAGGCAAAGTGGCAACATATATTTTTTTTATCTAGAAAAAAAAAGAGAAGAGGTGAGTGGAAAAGGATTTCTTCCCTTCCCTTGATATTGATGGCACTCTGACTTCCGATGAGAAGTTCTTTTTCAGAGGGTAGACATAATGCTCTTGATTTACCCTTAATATAATTTTTAAAATCAAGGATAAAACATAGTTTGGCCCAGGAGAAATCTAAATAGTTTCATATCCCTAATTTGGATATGTATATCCAATATAACAGATTGGATTTGGATATGTATATCCAATGTAATATAATTCCCATTATATTTTCTAATTTTCATAAGCAGGCTTTGAAATCAACCTTTTTAAACATAATTTCTCTCCACAATCATGCATACTATGGAATAACCGAAATGTGTGATCTAAGAACAAGACTATATTTAAAAAAAGAATGGTTTGATAAGGGAATTATTTTTGTTTCAGATTTGCTAAATGGTAATGGTGAAGGCCATATGATATGTATCAACAATTTCCTTCCTTCTCAGGTAATATGTCTTCGTATAGAGATTACCATAAAGGCATCTCATCTAAATTGCTTCACCTTGTGAAAACACATCCATTATAACTCAATTGTTGGGCAGATTCCAAAATGATTTATTGGAGGTACTAATATTAAATGATTAATGAATCTGAACAAGTTTTTCGTGAACATAATCAAAGTATTCAGGAGTCGACTATTCAAAAAATCGACTCAAGTAATTGAGATGGATCATCAGTTTCCCCTTAGAAATCATCTATCATCTATCTATCTATCTATCTATCTATCTATCTATCTATCTATCTATCTATCTATCTTTCATGTTCTAGTACATTTTTCCTTTTTCCCCCCTTTAGTTCTGATGCTGTTTTAGAGGATAAAAAGATAGCAAAAACTTGCTAAAATACTTATCCTTGAGTAAACTGTTTTATGTAATTATCTGCATACGTAATTTAACTACATCATAACTGGCTAGCAATGTTCTTAAGCCTTGACCATATTCACAAAGTAGTACAGCCTCTCAGACATTATCGGTCAAGTAAGTGGTGAAAATATGAAAAGTTGGGTCTTAATAAGCTACTGAAGAGGGCCATTAAGGCAGTGACACTGTAATAATGGAGAATATCTTCCACTAGCGAAATGGCTTAATTTGTAAGAAACAAATATCTCAGTGAGACATTTCACTTCTGCAGTAAGATGAATTTATTGTATTCTGTACAGCTAATGGCTCAAAAATCTTGCTTTGATTTAAACAAGAACAAAAGCTGTTGAAAAGTTGTTAAAAGAAATGCATTAATCATCAAGTTCAGACGGCAAACGTAACCTCACTACAATGTTCAATGAGCGAAGCAGACTAGCTAATGTGACGAGATTCTCAGAGAACAAAGCAACACAGTGAAAAGTGCTTTTCATTCATCGTGATGTGACCCAGAAATAGTTAAATGATTGTCCTCTGTCTTTACCAAATGTCCATTCTGCTGGGTGATTCCATTGTAAATACAGAGAATTTGAAAATATTTCTTTTTTTTAAAACACAAACCATATAGTCACAGAGAACACAAATGTACATTGTACATTATGGAGGAATATTCGGCGGCAAAGACAAAAATAAATAGTAATTTAAAATGGCTTCACATGAAATTGGTACAGTGCAAGCTCTACACAAAGTAGGAATAGGTCATTTAGGATGGGTGTCCATGTTTTAATTCTAATCCATGAATCCTCCATATCTCTTCTGCGTGCCAGGCAGTGCCGCCTCGCCGCCGTCCTCCCAAGTGCGTTTCAGAAACCCATTGCTTTTCTGGGTGTCAAACCATTCAGGCCTGCCCACTCTGCGCATAAACCCCCCGTATCGCTTCTGCAGGTCTCTCCCTGCCTCCCCTAGACCACTGTTCCCCTGTACGCTCCTCATGAAGCCCCCATAGCGTTTGACCATGTCCCCATCATGCTGCTCATCTGACTCTGAGGTGAGACCGATTCTGAGGATCTCTCTCAGCAGCTCCACTGGCTTGTCTTCAGCTCCACCCTCTGCCTTGTCCCTCTTCATAAAGCCTCCATATTTCTTACTCATGAGCTCTGGGTCGTCACTCTCTGCTTGGGCTCCCGTGCCGATCTCTGCTGCTTTCTTAATCATGAAGCCCCCATAACGCTTCATGAAGCCTCCGTATTTCTTGGTGAGAAGGTGGTCTGCGCTCTCTTCCTCTTGCTTGAGGCTGTCGATGGCAAGGCGATCCTCTTCTGTGAGGATGTTTTTGCAGACTTCTAGTTTTCTGGAGTCCACAGTCCCTTCACACTCTAATGTGCAGGTCTAGAGGAGAAATGAATGACCGATCAATGCAAGGAAACATTTGGTCCACCAGAGGGCACACACATTCAGTCTGCTGAATTCAATGCAGCTGCACAATAATGAGTGCCAATAATTACTTTTGACAATCTGCACAGTGGAAAATGTCAATTCACTGAAGCACTCTGAAAACCCAGTCACAAGTAAAGAGAGATGGCTAGACTTTAAGAACTTGCTTTGAATTGGTTTTGATTTGAATATTATGCTAAAGCACAATTAACTCTTAAGTGAAAATGATATCACTTGTGCTTGTATACTGCGTTCACATAAGAATACAAAATATACATTTGACTATATAGAGTCTATAATGTTCATCTTTTGTTCAAATTCAAAGTCACATTTTCTCAAAGGTTTATGTATTATTTGAAAAAAAATTGCAAACTAAATTTTAGCTTATAGTTGAAAAAAAATGCATTTGTTTTACTGAATCTATTACAGAAGTACTACATATTATGTATGTCACCTATAGGTGATATAACCCTTGTGAAAAATAGGTAAGTTTACTTGAATTGAATGTGACTTCTTGTATACTTTTAAGTCTTAAAAGAATATTAAAAGTATATAATAATTTCAAGATTTTACTATAAAGTACAATTTAAATAATGTTTGAACCTCTTTTTTCTTGCCTTAATGTTTACTGACGTACAAAAAGCACATGCACAGTAATTCATTATAATTGTGTATGTATTGTTAAAGTCAATATTACATTTAAATAAAGTTCATAGATTTTTAAATGTACAAAAATGTAACTTACACATTTACACATTTGTAATTACAAATATATTTAAATATATGACATATAAGTTTCAATAGAAATGACATTAAAGTATATTTTAGTTTACCATAATGCGTGTCAGCAATTGCATTCTACATAAACACATTTTTTTTTAAAAGTTGCTGCCTTAAATTAAGTACAATCAACTTGGATGTTTGTTGTTTCAACTTAAATTACATTAAACTGACTTAAAAAAATTAGTTGAGTCTTATATAACTTCAAAAAGTTGAAAATTGCTCAACCTATTTTGATGAGTTAAAGCAATGTAAAAACATGTTGTCATAACTTATTGATCATATTTCTTTTATATATATATAAAATTACAAAGATGTACTTTGGTGGGTCAAAAAAAGCTTTTGCATTTGATATCAATTTAAACTATAATACCTTTCGTTTTAACTGCAATTAAGAGTCCAAAAACATTACATTAATTGATTTAAGAACGTCACCGAGGGCTCGTTTAATCTGGCAAACAACCATTGCTTGCCTTATATTATGTAAAAAAAAGCCAAGACTTAAATAAAGGAGAGACCATGCAGGGCTAGTTATCACACATTTTACTCCAGTAAATACTTCTCAGGTAGGTTCAGGTTTGAAAGTCAATTTTCAATTTTCATAAAATGTTTGTATTTAGGCTACTGCAAAAAGCTAATTCTGCCATAAGAAAAAGAAGTGAATTGAACAGTTCACCATGTTGTCTCAAAATAAGGGTTAAAATAAAGTCGTCACTATAGAATGCCATTTTGTAAACAGTAAAACGATTATGAAACAGCTAAAAAAAAAAGTAAAAAAAAAGTAAAAGGTAGCATTCAACAATGCCAACTTATATTATAATTGATAAATTGTATGAAATCCACGTGTGACAACTAGCCCCGACCTGACTTCTATGAAAAATACTCTTGTCCTGAGAACACATCTTAAACTTTTAGTTAAAATCTATGGTCATTACATAGTTTCAGACTTTTGTCTGAATATGGAAATGAAACTCACCAGTGTGTCGATCTCTGTCTGTTGCCTGAACAGCCGGTAAACGCAGAGCGCGCAGTCTCTGCCGCATTCAGCTCGAACCATCAGCACGAGACAGGCGCTCAAAGCCAGAGTCCACCAGGAGTTCACAGTTAACGCCATGGGCTACAAACGAGCAGTTTACCGTTACTTACATGAGGAAAATGTAAAGCAATCTGTTGTAGAGTCTTTACAATTTGACATAAAAGTGGTAAATATAATATGCATATAGGCTACTTTAAATGAGCGCGCAAAAATTATTATTTATAGTAGACTACGCGCATTTGCGCATAAAAGAACCAATCAATAGACCAACCAACTCATCCAGCAAATTAAATGATTAGTTAATAAGTTTAATTATCCTATTTTAAATTCTGTACAAAGTTTACCTGTTTACAGCAGGCTAGTTTCTTGGCAGTGTCCACCGTAGTGCTGAATATGTTGTTTTAGAGAAAGATCTCTAGCCAGGTCTGGTGCAGAAGCGTCTTCAGTATCTCAGCACGAGGATAAACTCCACACCTGCTCTGTTGAGAAACGATGGATACTCGCAACTTTTAAGCAGTGTGCCCTCGTGACGACACGCCGTTCGCATCTGACGTCAGCAGGAAGCATCACGCATAGAGTGACAGTGGTGACTTTTTTTTTCTCTTTCTTGCCTTATAAAATCAATTAATGTATGATATATTTTTTATAGTTTTAGTTTAAGGTGATCAACAGTGCATTTGTTGGTAAGGGAATATTGAATATTATTTGTTGCTTCTTATATATATTATTACATGCTTCTTTTAATGTAACATGATGTTCCATTGACCCACATTGGCCATCATTAAAAAAAAAATAGGGTAGTTGATTCCCCTCAGTTCAGACAACAAAGAAACAGTATTTTTCCGTGTTATTTTTGTTGTTGTTGAGGACCTATTGTGCTGAAGAGTGCAGGCTGTTCTGGTTTTTTTTTTCTTTCTTGTTTTCCTATGAGCATTGGCTATAACTAATGCGGTCTGGGTAGACAGCATACCTCTTAAGACAGGATAGAGTGTTCGAGAAATAATAGACTTGCGTGTACTCAATCCAACCATTCAATCTGTGGCTTTGTCTTGAGCATTATCGTGCCATGCAGTGTAGGCTATACCATGATCAATATCAGTATCATTGTGATTGTTTTGTCTGAGATCATTGTTTTGCATCCTTCATATTATGTCTGCATTGTTTTTAAACATCTGTTGCAGAATTTTGACAGTTGTATCATAACATTTAGTCCCATATGGATATTTACACATTTGTTTGAATATCAATTTACAGGAAAGGTCAAACTCTTCCTCATTGAGCCCATACAACCCATGACGTCATTTAAAGGCAATTCAAAAGTTATCACAGGAAATTATAGATCTTTCTATCGCAGATTCCACGTAGCCTGAAGCATAAGAAATTGGTTGTCAGGACGTTAACAGACATCAGTTAGAGGCTTTGGATTCTGGAAATGACTGCTAATTCTTTAGACTCATTTTAAACTGTATGCTGGAAGGCGTTAAATGAGATTGAGATGAGGATAAAATTAATTATATAATTTATTTATCCTATTGACTGTATGGAATTCAACACTTTAAAGTTGTGATGAAACAGAAGTAGAGATTTAAAGATCTTCTCTAATCTCTATAGTGATGTACATCTGAGTAAAAAATATGTTGGGAAAAGAAAAACATGTAAGTTATAGGGACTTGGTTCTGCCTTTGTTTGTTGACTGGATGGAGGCAGATCTGTATGCGAGCTTGCAGTCGATTGTAAGAAAGGTGAGGGTTTAAGTGACTAAATGATTGGAGAAGACCGGCATTCATCAGAAAAGTCTGTCGTTTCAACAAAAGATTGAGTTATGAAATTTAATTAAAATCTTCAAGGTCAAATTTTTTTTTAAGAAATGAAACATGCATGGATGAATCATTCACAATAAGATCACTAATATGCATTTAGAGATATGCAAAATTTTCATTTCCTGCTGACTTTTAAAGGTACGGTTGGCAATTTTTGGAGAGGCTAGCAATAGCGAGCATTAAAGGGGCTATCTGTAGGTTTTTACTTAAAAAAAATCTTTAAGATAGAGTTTTCATTTGTACATTTATGAGCCAACCATAATGTAATAGAAAGAATGACACCTTGACTGTCCACCACGGTTGCCTCTATCAGCCTGTAGGCTCAATTGTGTGTGGAGGAGAATTGGCGCGAAAATTCACTAAATGTGACGTCATGCGCGTTCTCGTCTACTTGGGCTTACATCTGTATGGCAGCCATTAGTAAGCAGCGGCAATCGCTAGCAGTAGTGTTTCAAATGGACTCTGCGGACGGAAAAAAGCGACCAGCCCTCCAGCACAATCCAGACACCCACGGAAACTCCTCGTAAGAAAAAAAAAAAAAGCCTTATCTAGTGCGGCCAAAATAGAGAGTGACCGGCGTCGGGCAAAGACAAGATTCAAAGACAAGATTCTTGGAGGGAGCTCCGGTCAGCTGGGTATAAAAACAGACCCCGAGCTGGCTTTCTTTTTACTGCAAAGGTAAGACATAGTTACTGGCCATTTGCAATATATAATTTTATTGTTTTTGTGGTGTAATGCTAACAATAGCATGCAAGCCAAATGTGGATGCTAGGTAGCCAGCCACAGGACCGTTTCAAAAGTTACTGTCTTTTATGAATTATATTTATTCAGAGCACGAGTGCATTAAGATTGTTACTCCATAGAAGTATTAAAATGGCCAAAGAAGTACTGGTTGGGTTGTTAGGCTATATAAAAAAATTGTATAGTAGTACAACTACAATAGTAATTGTACTGTATCTAAAAATAAGCATAACGTCTTCAACTTAGTTATATAATTTAGCGTTACTCTACAATAGTCAAAATAAGAGGTCTGTGAGTGTCGGGAGTGTGTGTTACAGTGTAGTGTTACAAAACTTTTAGAAGTAGACTTCAGTTGATAATATAAAGTAGCACTGCAACATTTTACTAAAATATGGTCTGTCAAACAATGACCTTACAGTACTGTTACTTTTCTTACCTCTGTAAACTTGCTGGTGAATCTCGATGAGCCGTCTGTGGTTGCTGCGGCAACTCTCTGGTTGTTGTGGTCGTGCTTGTACGAGCGTGCGCACCGAGAACGAGCATGAGACTGGCTGCAGTTTCTCTAACGGCCACTGGTGTCAGTAACGGTTAGAAATTTCAGAACTTACGCAATGCTCCTTTAAAAGCATGAGATCCCACCCTCCCTTCAGAGCGTCTTCAAAGCCACGCCTCCTTCAAAACACATTAAACGCGTGCAAACAAAAGCATCACTAGAGACACTGTTAAACTACCTCATGTCTCAAAGCACATAACATTACAATAATAATGAACATAATATACAACATAAAGAGCAATGACCTGTACCACCAATTCGAGTCACGAACCGCTCCGAGTATAACGTCACGGGTTTCCATCTCTTCCAAATTACAGTAGTTATGGCGTGAACGCAGCATAAGCTGGTTGTTTTGGATCAGGAGGAACTGTAAAAGGCGGCTGCTGTTTTGGTTGCGGTGCTCGGTGACTGACGTCTGTCTAACTCTGCATAGCATGAAACACGTTGATGATGTGTGATGCCTCGCGAGCAGGTGTGGGGAGGTATGAACATACGCTGACAGGCAGGTAGGACATCGTATCATTGCATTTGGACCGAATACATTGATTGGACGAACATTTTTGTGGTCCACAGACCATATATATATATTAGGGGTGTAACGACCGTTCGGTACGAGGCTTTCGGTTCGGTTTTCGGTACGCATTACGTACCGAACGGTTCGTTAGTCCATTTTTTCTGCCGACCAAAATTTCGTTATTTCAAATGAAGGCGCGTCGCGGGTGGCATAGAGGCTGGCGCGACCACAACATCAACTGGCAAATGCAATGTAAGGAACGAAACTGAGCTACTCTTATTGTGTTTGTGTGGACCGTTTATCAGTTTTGACCTGTGAAGCGGGACTCGCGAGCCCTATGCGCGAGCCTGATCAAGCAACATCACACAGCGCTAAGAGATCCAGACCAGTAAAGAAAGCATTTGAATTTCAAATGCTTTTTGAATTCGCCACTTAAGTAATAACATCGCTGCAAGATCTAGTGAGAAACATGCACATTTCTCTGTTATTAACGGATCAAACAGCGCTGACGTGGAAACCAGGAAGAAACATCGTGCCATGAATGAACTGGGCTGCGTTTCCCAAAAGCATCGTAAGCCTAAGAAGTTCGTAAAAAACTGGTTGTAATTCAAGGAAATTTCTCTGGCATTTATTTATTTTTGCTGTAGCCTATGGAAAACGTACCGAACCGAACCGCACCGAACCGTGACACAAGTGTATCGTATCGAACCGAACCGTGAATTTTGTGAACCGTTACACCCCTAATATATATATATATATATGTAAATAAATGTAGACCACTTAACTTAGTGATTACAATCAGGATGTGAAGAGCCTTTCAACCAGCACAACAAAAATGTTTCTGGAACAAATCACCTACCTTGCCTTTAATTCTTATTATGTATATATTTCAGTCCAAAACATCTGCTGATAGAAGCATCTTCATAGGTAAATTACTTCCATCAAATATCACAGTGCTATGAGCATAACTAAACGTTTCAGAACAACACAATTAACGCCCATAAACACATTTCTCTAATTATGTAGGTAGAAATATGGTGGCAATAACATTTCAAAGACAACATCAGGGCTACTAAACTCGTTTCTTGAATCCAATTAAGAAACCCTGGTCTTGGAAATGGTCATTAATTTTAATCAGTTTAAAGTAGAAGAATAATGCTGTTCTTATTAATTCAGCAGACTATGAGGACAGATTTGACAGACCTCTGCACATAATCAAGCACTTAGTCACTGTCTTACATTAAGTAATCAGTCATTCCGCTTTTAAAAATGCTCTATGCTTTTTATGAATTCTGAATCAAACATCTTTTGATAATGGATCAGTGTAACAACCCTCTCGAAGCTAACATGTTGGTTTTCCTCATAAAGCGATAACAATGAATATAATCTGTAAATGAATAAAATAAAATACAAAATGTGAAGCCATGGAGATTGCAACTGGTAACACTTCAGTGTGGACCTTTTTAAGTGGCAATTTGAATAAATGCCACTATAGCTTTAATGTGCTGCTGGGGATTTTGAAAGCATCATATTGATCCATAAAACTCAGGGGAATTACAAGGTGATGATGGTTTTGCTTGCTGTGGGGGGTCATAGCTGGAGATATGCTTGTAAAAGAACACCATTCCACTCCCACTGGCATGTTATCTTCATAAACGCTACAACAAAGTGGTAGTTTCATATTAATGAGCTATGAAATTTATGTAAATCTGTGTTTTATGCTGACAGGTTTTTGCATATTTAATCACGGTATTAAAAGTTTAAATTGGCGCTGACCTAATGTTAAAGGTTTAGTTCACCCAAAAAATCTCTCATCATTTACTCACCCTCATGTCTTTCCAATCATGTAGGAAATCATGTCTTCTTTCTTCTTTGTATGGTCAAAAAGCATTCTTTATATATCCTCAGTCCATTTTTATTTTTTATTTTTGGTTGAATGATCCCTTTAACCCTAGGTTGGATTTCTTTTATGAATTGTGAATTATCGTTGCGTACTCTTTAAGTCACTTTTGTCGAAAAGCTTTCGCTAAACGACAAGCACACATGAGATATGAGCGTAAATTAATCCTGAGGGAACGACAAAGCATCTGAGTACTCTGCCCTTTAAAAGCTTAAAACTAACACTTATTTTAGGACATGACAGCCTTGACTGTTTAAAACACTCACATTCAATGTGACCTGCTGGATTTCCAATAGAATGGACTTAAAGGGATAGTTCACCCAAACATGACAATTAATTTTATTCATCCTCATGTCTTTCCAAACCTGTATGACTTTATTTTCTCTGTGATTCATAGAATTATATAATTTGAGAAACATCTCAGTGTTTTTTTGCAAGTCAGAGCAAAACTGTTTGGTTAGATAAAGGTTCTTAATTGGATTGCATGAAGAATCTTTAACATCCATGGAACCTTTCCATTGCACAAAAGAAAAGAAAAAAAGTTATTTTAAGAACTGTTCACTGAATGGGTCTTTGAGGAACCCAAAATGGTTCTTCTATGCCGGCATAACTGTGAAAACCCCCTTTTGGAACTTTTATTTTAAAGAGTGAACGAACATTCTTCAAAATAACTTATAATTATTGTGCTCAGCAGAAGAAATAATAATTATTATTATTTTAGGATGAACTATCCCTTTAATATAAACCTCTGAATTTCCTCATGATTAATAAAATGTCAAGTTTAAAATGAAATAACAAAAATCAGCTTCCACAAATTAAACTAAAAGTTAATTGGTGCACAATTAAATATGATTGTGCTGTGTAGTTTGGGTATAAGAAGACTTTTCTTTATCAGCTCTCATATTCAATTTCCTGCAGGGTGAAGAAGGGATATCAGAATCATAATTACAGTGTCACTCAGGCTATGGCCGAACAGCACTAATGACAGGAACAGTTAATTAAATTCCACACATATGAGAGCACTAGGCTATTGTGTTATCACTGATTTGCCATCAGCAATAACTTTTATATTTACACCTTCTTGAGTGGATAAGATACTGAACATTGAAGGTGAGTTATGCAAACAGGAAGAGCTGCTCTTTAGGGCTACTTTTGAGTGTGATAATATTTGCTTAGACCGGAGAAGATAAGCTATTTAGTTTTCCTGCAATCATTACATTATTGGTCACTGCAGTTAAGAGAGGGATTTGATTGTAGAACAGAAAACGCCTCATTTATTACTTTTTTTATTTAAAAAAGTTCATAAAGAGATTGTAAAACTAATCCATACGAATATGAATACGTCCAAATTTTCGGAACAGACTCAATTGCATTATATATGAACAGATTGAATTTAGGCTTTTATTCTCATAAACATTCATCAACTTACACATCAGTTGTGGTAAACAAGCTCAAGCATGCTTGCTTGACACGCAAGAACCAATGAGGTTCATTCTCGTGTTACGCAGCACGTTTGAGCTTCTCAAGAACCAATCAGGTTCATTCTCGTGTTACGCAGCACGTTTGAGCTTCTCAAGAACCAATGAGGTTCATTCTCGTGTTACGCAGCACGTTTGAGCTTCTCAAGAACCAATCAGGTTCATTCTCGTGTTACGCAGCACATTTGTGCTTCTCAATAACCAATGAGGTTCATTCTCGTGTTACGCAGCACGTTTGTGCATCTCAATAACCAATGAGGTTCATTCATGTGTTACGCAGCACGTTTGAGCTTCAGCAAGAACCAATCAGGTTCATTCTCGTGTTACGCAGCACGTTTGAGCTTCTCAAGAACCAATCAGGTTCATTCTTGTGTTACGCAGCACGTTTGAGCTTCAGCAAGAACCAATCAGGTTCATTCTCGTGTTACGCAGCACGTTTGAGCTTCTCAAGAACCAATCAGGTTCATTCTCGTGTTACGCAGCACGTTTGAGCTTCAGCAAGAACCAATCAGGTTCATTCTCGTGTTACGCAGCACGTTTGAGCTTCTCAAGAACCAATCAGGTTCATTCTCGTGTTACGCAGCACGTTTGAGCTTCAGCAAGAACCAATCAGGTTCATTCTCGTGATACACAGCACGTTTGAGCTTCAGCGAGAACCAATCAGGTTCATTCTCGTGATACACAGCACGTTTGAGCTTCAGCAAGAACCAATCAGGTTCATTCTCGTGTTACGCATGCACGTTTGAGCTTCAGCAAGAACCAATCAGGTTCATTCTCGTGTTACGCAGCACGTTTGAGCTTCAGCAAGAACCAATCAGGTTCATTCTCGTGTTACGCAGCACGTTTGAGCTTCAGCAAGAACCAATCAGGTTCATTCTCGTGTTACGCAGCACGTTTGAGCTTCTCAAGAACCAATGAGGTTCATTCTCGTGTTACGCAGCACGTTTGAGCTTCTCAATAACCAATGAGGTTCATTCTCGTGTTTCACAGCACGTTTGAGCTTCAGCAAGAACCAAATGAGGTTTGTTCGGTTAATGTTAGTTTATGTAGTTTATGTTCGCTGATCAATGTTTAAATGTGAATAAAAATGAAATCTAAATTTAATCTGTTCATCATATAAAGCGATCGAGTCTTCCGCATATTTGGACTAAACCGCACAATTCATATGGATTAGTTTTACGATCTCTTTATATTAACTTTTTTGAAGCGTCATGTTGTCAGTTACGTGGACTGTCTGGAGGGACAGAAATCTCTCAGATTTCATCAAAAAGATCTTCATTTGCATTCTGAAGATGAATGAAAGTCTTACAGGTTTGGAACGACATGAGGGTGAGTATTTAATGACATAATTTTCATCCTTTAAATACAACCTAAATACTGGAAACTCATTACGACAGATATGTAGTCAGACATGACATTACGCCATTATTCACTATTCTATTCCAATGTAAGAGAAACTTGTCCATTAACCAGAACAAAACAATGCCATGCTTAATTTGTATTTGTTTCCTTTTTTCAGCAGGTGAATCTGACATGACCTGCTGGCTGCTGCACATATTGTAGTGCATTTATATTTAGCTACATAACATGCATTAAATTTATCATTTATGAGATGTCTAAAATGATTCCTTGGTTCCTTCCACTGATAAATTTGCAATGTCTAGCTGTGTTTTTAAACACATACAAACATCTCAAAGGCACATTTCACTGTTTGTCATTCACATTTGCTTCAGGTACATTTTGTGTTCATCTGAACGCAACATCAATTAAATGCTAAATTGAAATTAACATTAAAAACGTCCTCTTTCTCCATTAATTCATACAAAGATCAATATTTACATAAAACATGCAGTGGCACTAACTGATCTTTGCTGGGTCAATTGTGCACCTTGTCAACATTTGTGAGCTCACAAACAACAACTGAATTAGAAAGATTTAAAAAATGTTCAAGCTGTTAATATAGTTACTGTTACACAGTTGTAGTGAACTTCGAATCTTAAAAGTGGATATAAATATATATATTTAAAAACGACTTGCAGATAATATAATATAAATTAAATAAAAGGCCACTAAAGTGTGCTTAAAGAGAGTACACTTTTATTACTGTTTCTTACTTAACATATTTAATTACACTTTTAAAAAAATGCACTTATAATAATGTCAAACAATTAAAGATCTACTTTGAAGCACATTCAATTCAATCCACATTTAGTTGTATAGTGCTTTTCACAATGCATAGTTTTAAAGCAGATTTACAGAAAATGCATGTTTTTACATTGCAATATAGAGTAATCACTTATAAGATGTGAGTGTGTCCAAGTAATGTCCATATGTCAAAAATGTACAGTTCTAAGATAATACAAATCATATAGTTCGTGATTTACATCATGTATTTATTTAGGCAGAAACAATGAGCTCAATAAAGCAATTATTACAAGTTGTGATCGTAATGACTACAATATAAAATTTGGCAGTTGTGCATGTTGATTCAGAGTTGCCATGATCTGCCATCAAACTGAATCTCTAGGCATCCTGAGGTAGAAACAGAAAGCAAATGGAAATTAATTAGCGTAGCTGCTGTTCATAACATTTCAAGCAATAGATAATCATGCACATTTGATCTGATATAGCTGGAGTGCAAGGTTATGAGATGCATTATGGGAATGCTTGGCTAAAGAGAGCCACAACTGGGAGCCACAAACATTATCAGGAAGGCTATTCCAAAGTTTAGGAGACAAATATGAAAACGCTCTCCCTCCTTTAGTGTACTTAGTTATCCTAGGTACTACCAAAAGTCCAGAGTTTTGAGACCTTAAAGAGCGTGATGGATTGTAGCACAGTAGAAGATCAGTTAAGGAGCTAAACCATTTAGGGCCTTATAGGTCAGAAGCAATACTTTGTAATCGATACAGAACTTAATAGGTTACCAGTGTGGAGATGATAAAATTGGGGTTATATGATCATATTTTCTTGACCTGATAGAGAGCTGCATTTTGGACTAACTAGCTTGCAGGACAACCATGTAATGCACTACAATAATCCAGAGGTCATTAATGCATGAACTAGCTTTTCAGCATCAGAAACGGATAACATGTTCCGCAGTTTAGCAATGTTTCTGAGGTGGAAGAAAGCTGTTTTTGTAACATATGAAATAAGATTTTCAAAAGACAAGTTCCTGTCTAATAGAACATCAGGTCTTTAACGGTAGAGGATGAAGTAACAGTACATCCTTATAGATGCAAATTGTAAAAGATTGTTTGTACAGGTTTTTGGTCTGATAAGTAATACCTCAATCTTATCCGAATTTAATAGAAGAAAATTACTGGCCATCCAATATTTTATATCTTTAACACGCTCTGTCAAATTGGATAATTTAGAGATTTCATCTGGATGTGATGAAATACCTGAGTATCATCAATATAGCAGTTGAGACTAATTCGATGTCTTCTAATAATGATATTGAAAATAGCAGCGGGCCTAGAACAGACTCTTGCAGCACTCACTCATTTACTGTTGTTTAATTTACTGTCAGAAAATTCCCACCTTAGTGCCTGTCCCTGAATACTAGTGTAATTTTGTAATCGATCTAAGAATATGTAATGATATAGTGTCAAACATAGCACTAAGATAAAGATTTTTTTTTTTTTTAAGATGCAGCCTTGGTCAGAAGCTAAAAAGTCATTTGTACTTTTAACTATAGCGCAGTTTCTGTGCTGTGATGGGGCCTGAATCCTGACTGAAAATGTTTATGAATATACATTTCTTGGCACATGACTCAGAGTTAGAGACGAGATAATGTTGTGAAGGGGCTCTGCTGCTACAGGTAACAACTATTTTTAGCAATTTGGAAGGTACTGGATCTAATAAACATGTTGTTGGTTTAGATGCAATAAGTTTGTTTAGCTCTTGGATTGTTTTGGTTATTTTCTATGCGTTTTCCGAGATGCTTGGCCTTGGCGGCTTAAAGAGCCTTTTTTATTGTGTGTATATGTAGTGTATAGTGTGTATGTGTCTGACGTTTGTTTGATTATTAGTTTGCTGTGTTTCGATTGTACATTTTAACATACTAATATTTCTTACTAAATGTACTGTAATTTTTTATTGTTATGTTAACATGTAATTTTACTCTCTTTTAGGGTGACTTTTACCATGTCTATAGGGACTGCAGATAAAAAATAGACTTTTGGCTAACTCTGGCATATTGACAGAAATGTTTATTAATATGCACTGTCCCTGTAATAAATAAATAATAATAATTGATTCTAAGACACATGTACTTTTAACTGCAGTGTGTTTTTTGGAATTACATTTGAAGTTAATATATTTTAAATGTAATAAATTGCAACTTTATAATTATAATGTGTAATTATAAATATATTTATAAACATGACATGCAATTTTCAGTGGAAATGACATTAAAGTGT
This sequence comes from Leuciscus leuciscus, assembly GCF_965113295.1. Classification (NCBI taxonomy): domain Eukaryota; kingdom Metazoa; phylum Chordata; class Actinopteri; order Cypriniformes; family Leuciscidae; genus Leuciscus; species Leuciscus leuciscus. The sequence continues at coordinate 20,369,507 of NC_138730.1, read as the reverse complement.
GGGGTTTTGGATAATGGATGAGAGGAATAACTGAGTCTTTGCTGTGTTACCAGGGTGAAGAGGAGATAGTGAAGATGGATCGGGGACCGGAGTGAAGCACACACCTCGTTGCTGTTGGAGTGAGTGGGTATCCAGGTGAGTATACAGTATAACTTGCAGGCTTGACTTATAGGAACATTAGGAGGGTCTCTGGAGGAACACTGGAGGAATCACTAGGAGCACGAAGGAGAAGAAGAAGTCCTCCTCAGTATTTTGTTCCAATCACCTAGATTTGGGTGATTGGAATAATCATGGGTGGAATAACCACATGGCAGGACTTTTACTTTCTGACCCCTGGTCTTTACACCTCTGAATAAGAGGTAAATGAATCAAGTAGTCTAACAATGAAACCAAATGCTGACTGAATGTAAGGTGTGTGCTTATATGTAGGAGATCAGTGCCATGCTGAAGAGGAGCAGGTGATTAGTATTCAGATAAGTGTGATCGCTGTGAGGGAGTAGCGGTGGAGCCTGGTGAATCCCTGCATCCTATATCCAGAAGATAAACAGCTTTCTGAAAATGAACACTGAGGCTTCTTCATGGTGAGTTCTGCCTCCTATGAAGGTCACAACCCCAGAATCACGGATAATGTGTTATTCACATGCAGGACAAAAAAGAGAATAATAAAATCCAAGAAAGCCTGACCACATGGCTTGTTTTCTTAGATGTCAAGAGAAAGCCATATTTGTTTGTCTTAGGCTTATTTTCAGTACCCATATTGTACATAACATACTGATACATGACTCCATTTTCCCATTTTCTTCAGTGACAACAATTTCTTCACCTTAATCTTAAACACACCTGCATGACCTTTTCCCTTTCTGTGAATTTACTGACAGCATGGCTTTGATGAAAAATTGGCTGATAATTTGAAAGCGCTCGTCCAATTTTCATGTGGTCTCCCGAGCGCTGGTGGTGTGGCCCATGGTGCGACTCGATGCTGTGACTATTCCAGCAGGGACCCTAGGTGTCACAAAATACATTACCAGCCTTGTTTACCCTGGGAGAGAACACAATTGCTATAATTATTGTCATTTTCATCAAAGCCAGTGAAAGCTAATGCGGTGTTAGTGTAATGCTGTAAAATTACAGGGGACGCACTTAGACATTGGAGAGGGATAACTGCTGCCCTACTTTTCACTCTATCATTTCTTTCACTTTATCTATATATCTCTGCCCTATATAATAGATGCTGAAAATTACAGGGGCTACTTACCCCTTTAAATTGAGTAAATGATGAAAGCCATATATTAACTAATAAACAGTTAGTTGCGATCCTTGAATCTGGTTGGTCAAGCCAAGTGTGCTCATATCTAGTCCAACAGCACTGGGACTTTTCCCTGTTTCTCACACATCCGCTTGTGTTTGTTCCAGACAGACTGTCAGTCTGTGCGTTAGAGGAGGAGATCTTTCACTGACAGTAGGTGGTGACAAATAATTTATGATTCGTGTGACTCAAAATACTGATTCATTCAAGAACAAAACAAGTGACCATATTTATGAGTAAGTCATTGAATCATTCACTCAACCGATTTGTTCAAAAAGACTGATTCATTAAAAAAGGAAATACCACTTTGTTGGGTTGTTTCTTAGCAACAGGCAAGTTTATGTGGCTTTGACTGTGTGGAACTATTTTTAATGAAGCAAAAATGGAGTCTATTCACAGTCTATGACGCATTTCCACAGTTATTGGCATTGTAAATCTCATATAAATCTTGCAGTTTTTTACATTTTAATTAAAAAAAATTCATGTAAATTTATAAACTATAATTTGTGTTGCATTACTTTGGTATTAAATGACAAAATTATAATAATTATACCACTGGCTGAGAGAGTGATGTTATTTTTCTTTCTTTTGACTGCCGCAATCTCTACATTTGATTCCTCTTTTGAAAAATCGTGGAAATGTTATCCTTTATTTTGTTTATTTTACTATTGGAGCAAAAGAGAAGACAAAAAACAGACAACTTCTACATCTGACAACACTGGAAATGGGTCAACTGAACTGTTGTAAGACATTTCATATATTTGCTGCTCAGATGATATTGCTTAATGTTGGCAAACGTTTTTCACTGAAAAAAATTGGATATGACAATATGTTATGAGACAGTGTGTTCAACAAAATGTGCATACCTAAGCAAACTTTGTTCTTAATTCTTATATTAAAATTTCACCTAGGGATCTTCAAATTTCTGTAATACTAAAACGAAACTTGCATGAACTTTCAGATATAAATTGTATTAAATCATAAAACCTTTAAATGCCTGCAAGACACCTTAATCAACACTGACATTTTGGAAGGTAGAACAACCAAATGATTATTAATTACACCTTTTTAAACTCAAGTAAAAGCAAATTAAATGTGAAATGAATGAAACTGACATTAACAATGTCTATGTAATATCATTATTATTTTAGAACCATTGGGACATGACACAAGGTTAAACATTTTGTTGTTGTTGTTTTTTTTGTTTTTTGTACCAAAAATTTAATGATTTGACTGTCTTTGCTCCAAGAGAAAAGAGTTTGAATTAACATCTTTGAGAAATGCGTGATAAAGGAAAATGTCAAATAGAATAATTTGCATATTCGCTTATTAGGAATGATTGCTCTGAATATCGCTCTATTCATGTAAAATGTGTAATTGCAAGGCTTGACAGATGACTAAACCCTTTCTCTCCTGTTTTTTTCCCCTTTTCTAAATTAATATGTATGAGAAGGGCTGTAAAATCTGTTCATGGCTCCCTCACTAAAGAGGTGCCATTGCAGAGCTTCAGATAATGAAGGATTGACAAATGACATTTTTTAAATTGCCTATCAGTTTCAACAGGAGACAAAACTTTACAGTCAGACTCATTGCTTCAACTTCTTTTGTATCAAAAAGCAATTATATTTCCTAATAACATTTGTAGTTTTTGCCATCTAATATGGCATTTAATTGATACAAATTTACAGAAATTCTTGGAACTGTTCAGCATTCATGTAATGGTGATTTAGTCATTTAAAGGCGTAGACAACCAGGCTTGATTGATCATATAGCGATATTATTCAACTTTGGGCAGGCTCACCTAGCTTACAGCTCATGCTCAAACCCTTTTTATATGTTGTTTATGTTCTGATTTGAAAATGACTTGAAATGAAAACATGTTATCCTGTTTTCTGTTGACAGCTCATTCAACTCATAAAACGAGGCATTGGAAAGTTTGTAAGTACATCAGGAGTTTATTTAAATAACACTTGCCTGACGGCTTATGCTACCGCTAACCCGGACGTCGAGGTCACTTCCGTGATTTGGGAAAAGCCCATAAAAGTCCTGGCAGAAAGTGATGCATTCTGTATAATTTTTTCCGAAGTGTTGACTACTTAGTGTTAACTAATAATTGTTGCAAACTGGTACTACCAACAAAATATTAGTGCATTCATGGAACTGGGCATCGTTACACTACATCCTTATGCATCGCTTTCTGCCAGGACTTTTACGGGCTTTTCACAAATCATGGAAGTGACCTCGACGTCCGGGTTAGCGGTAGCATGAGCCGTCAGGCAAGTGTTATTTAAATAAACTCCTGATGTACTTACAAACTTTCCAATGCCTCGTTTTAATGAGTACAGAACCTATTTGTACTGTAGTTTGGTACCATTCTGGGCATTATTAGAGGGGTAATTTACGAGATACATTCTTGGATTCGTTAGCGCCTGCACTAAGCCATCCGGCTGATATCTCTAAATAAGCTCTAACTTTAATAATGTTTGACCAAGGGAAAAAAAGCTTCTTGGGGGGTGTTTGGCTCGAGATCATGGTGCAAAGGACCCTAGGTTGAAATTACTCCGAACCATCCCTTTAAAACAAGCCAATATTCATTTTATTCTAATGTGTGTGTATATATATATATATATATATATATATATATATATATATATATATATATATATATATATATATATATATATAATTCTCATCTCACACATCGTCAATCTGCATTCAGACTTTTTTTTATTTTTGTCATAATGTATTTCTATTATAATAATAAACATATAATATGCCTTAAACTATGTGGAGGCAATATGACTAAACATAAAAAAATTAACTTTTACAGCCATGTTATCTTTGCAAGCACAGACTGTTAGGCTATTTAGTTTAATTAGTCTTTCTTTTAATATTAGCATCTGACAAACAATATAGGCTAGTTCTTATTCACAGTGATGAAAAAAAAAGAAAAATGATTGGACAATGATGGTGGTGACTTAGCTGGCGTTGACTGAAGTGGATTCTCTGTGCAGTACAGCAGTAGTGATGTTACATTATGACACTGAAGCTTCAAAGCGCGTATAGAGTACGCAGCGCAATTTCTCATGAAGCTCCGTGACGGAGCGCGTGTTGTTTTCAGAGAAACACGTGATCAACGAAAAATGAAATGCTTGTTCGACTTGAACCGATGCTGCACAGACCGATCGGTGAATGGCATCAAAGTACAGCGAGAGCGATTAGAGAGCAGACTGCTCTTAACATTCATGCCCAGAAATAAAGAAAGGGGATTGCAAAGGGAACATGACCTGGGACGGACTCAAACTAAAGTTTTTCAAGAGCACCACAGCTCAACATGTTGGACCAAACAAATATTCCCTCATCCTTTTACGATGGTTTTATGGTGATTTTTATTTTTTTGGTGTGTGTGTGTGTTTGTCATTTTAGGACCTTAACATACATGGTCACGATGAAATGTTATTATTCCACATTAGAAAGTCATATGGGTTTGAAATGAGTAGATAATGGCAGAATTGTCTTAACTATTCCTTAAAGTCGGCAAATTTGACATTTGCAAAGTGATTTCCATGCAAAATGTAGATAATTTTGTCCCAAAGTATTACCCAAAGCCCCTGAGTGTGAAATGAGAGTGCATATATGGCAACTAGGATTTCTTAAGAGTCTCTTGTATGGAATAAAAACAACAGAAAAATCCCTCTGAATTAATCACATGAAATCACATTACCCCCTTAAAAGTTTAAAAAGATGCAGTATCACAATTAGAACAGGAACCCAAGTGTTTGTTGACAGGTTAGCAGTGGTACTCTGTACATATTCCTGACTAACAGACAGACAAGGACATTTTGAAAAACCTCTCTACTTACCTCTGATTATATACACTTAAGATTATCAATTTTTAGATTGCACTTGATGAATAACGACTTGAGATGTGAGCCGGCTCTGCTGAATGGCTGTTGAATGGAGGTTATAATGTATTGTCTGCCATGGCAGCTTTGAAGTTGCATTCTTGAGAATAATGAGACATGACTCACCTTCTCTGCTCCTCTCTGCTTCAGGCGTGTCAATGCAGGAGACGTGAAAGTTACAGCTATTCAGGCTGGAGGGAGGAATCAGTCGAAATGTTTTAAAAAGGTACACGCCAAAAAGCCCACACTTTTTACCCTATAAAACTTTGAACGTCAAGGTATAACAAAGAAAGCATGCATGCAATGAGCCAGATATATACTTCTTATTCGTGCCTTTTAAATTGCTCTAGGATGCCTTGCATAAACTGTGAATGTTGAGAGGGTGTCTTTGATCATGGCTTAGTTTCCATTACTAGTCAGTTTCGGTTCAGAAGCCACTCACCCGGTTTTCTGTGCTTCACTGGTTTCCTGTTGTAGACATAGCCTGAGGAATGGTAGACTGACACCTGTGTTTTCTCTGGAAGACCATGCTTTTCCAAGGAAACGGCACTCTTTTTCTCTGCTTATTGGGTACACATTTATAAAGCTCTTTATTGAGTGCAAACACTTCAATCATAATAGAGGACCACATAATAGCCCACAGCTCAGAGACCATTCTGTTGGGTTCCCAGTACTTATATTTTATAGGCCAAGTGGATTCTACACAAGAATATAATGTTGTTTGGAGTCTTTTCGACATATTTTCGGCAAACCTCATGCCTGGCACACACTAATGTGAATAATTATTGTGGTTTTATTAAATTGTAATACTTCCATGAAATATCTGTCAGAAAGAAATTATTCAGAAGTTTAAATAATGAATCACATTAATGTGATATAATCATTATTCAAGGTAAGAATGGTGTAACTATGCATCAGAAGCAAATGTGAACCACAAGAAATCAGTCTTTAGATTACAATGGTTTATTTTGTTCATATACCCCTTATATCAATTTAGCACTGGAACATTTCTGAACAACATATGTCTATTGTAGTCAAACAATGCCTAAAGTACTCCCACTTGCTCTCATAAAGGCTTTTTTTATGCCCCAGTGCTTCCTTTTACATTATGTAAACCACTCATATAGCTAAATGCTTAACATAACACAATACAAATGAATTAGTCATAAATTCAAGTCTGTTTTAGGGTCCATTTATGGAATGGGCCGAGGTGTAGAGAGGAGGCGATGAGAAGTGGATGGCTTTACAAAAACATTCAGAACATGTGTTATTTTAGTTGTATTGATATACTATTCTAGTTTTTGTTAATATTTGGATTTAGATTTTATTTTAGCAAGTTAGTTGTTTTGGTCTTCTTTTTTTTTTTTACAAACATTTTTTTTTTTTTTTTAGTTACAATAATAATCTTGATATTGTTTCAGTCAGAATCAATATCACGATTGTTCAAAAGAGGATTCATGAGCAGAATATACATTACTGCAAAATAATCATTTTCAGGAAATCTTACTCTTACCTAATTGCATTAACTTTCTTAAATATTAAAATAAAACAATACATAATCGGGGAAAAAATAACTAACAAAATATATTATAGTTATGACATATTAAAGGAAATTGGGCAATTAGATGGGATGATTTGGCTGTATGTGTCACAAATTGTATTCATTCAAATCAATTTATAGTATTCAAATTATTATTATTTTATATATATATATATATATATATATATATATATATATATATATATATATATATACATACAATGTATTCATGTGTTTATTTAATTGACTTAAGATCTAGATACTACAAAATCTTCTTGGTCCATATCTGGTCTGTATTGTCTCATCTAATCTGCACAAATCTGCATAAATAATGGGAAATATTCTGTTTACAAAGTTCAAATATAGCAAGAATATTAATTAACACTGCAGTGTAATTAATTAGCCAGCAAAGCTTCCCACGTCTCTCGAAAAACAACTACTCACCTGTTTCACACTGTCATCCAGCATAATGCTTTCTTCTTGCTGATGACCTTGTGAGTAGCTCCGCTGATGTCTTCAAAGCGGCATGCAAAGTATTGTGTCCCCGGGGTTTGAAGGCAGTCTCTAAGGCAGAACACAGGGGTGTCAAGGTCCCCCCTATCTGTGGCAGAGATGCAGGCAGATGGTTGGGATAATTACTTAAAGCCTGAGGAAGATAGTCATGCAGTCCGCCGCGTGAAGAAACATTATAATAGATTGAAAATGTCTTCAGGCGGGCCACAGGGGCGGGACACGAACAAGAAATGCACAAAAGAAGAGTATGACTGTCAAAGCAGAAAGGACAAAGTGCTTTTTTGACATTGGTGAACACTTAAAAAGTACCTCACCTCTGGCAAAATGGGATTTCAATACAACTTGGCTGGCTATGTTTCGTAAAAACATTTGCGAAAACGGTGCTGACTGACTAGAGAAAATAGAGAAAAAGGCTGTTGCCAAATAGGTTGCTACAAAAGTAGGAAAACTACAACACCCATAATGCACTGGGCATGTTGCCGCCCGAGGTCACTGCCACCAGTCAGCTATGGATATGGTTGACTTGAGTCAAATACCGCCTTGGTTTAGTAGGAAATACTCCTTAGCAAACTTTTAAGCAGGGTGCACATTGTACGATTTATAATAGGCCTTTTTTACGAATTTTGCTTGTAGACTGTATAACACACGATCCCAGATGTCACACTGTAGGATCTCTGTTGTTATTAATGTCAAACTGTACGGCAGTCAAGACATACGCAAGTCCAGAGTTTTACATCATGAAATTGCGTACATTTTGATCATGGCTTGTCCTGAAGACGATATGTGTGGAGCAAGTAGCAGTTTGTTGTTGTCGCACTAATTGCGTCATCAGGTTCTGCGCTCCTATCGTTTTTTTATTTGAAGGTTGTCATAAGAGAAGCCACACTGCAGGACTGTGTGTCAAATCTTCTGACACTAGCAGAATTTCATCAGAGGTAAAATTTGATTTGCAATGGTCATTAATCGGCTGTCGGTGAACATGTTAAAGATTTTAGCCAGGATAAGAGGAATCTTTTAGGATTCACAAAATTTGTCTCAGATGGCCAAATCGTGGCCAAAATCGTACAGTGTGCTCCCGGCTTTAGTCATAGTGCTGTCGACTTGTATTGTTCCCAGGTGCAAGAATTCAAAGAGTACGCATTTAGCGAGAGTAGGTTATTTTCGCTTTGTTTTTTTGGTAGGCAGTGGCTAAAGGCTGCAAAAGCTTCGTAAATATGGAGAGAACACAGCGACGGAAAATCAAGTAAACCTGTAGTCAATGTTTAAAACTGGATGACTATATGAACACTGAAGCAAAACGCTGTTGCGTACAGGTAAGAAAGCTGTTTCCAAAGTGTTCCATTTTGACCATAATGCTGTTTAAAGAGGACACAAAGGACAATATAACTTCCAATGATAAGCCTTCTCTTACAATAACTGTTTTGTTAACATAACCCTCTGTTGACCCGACTCTCCGTGGGCGGGGGAAACAAGTATTATCTATAGGCCTAAATCCCTAGAGCTATCAAAAGTCTGCAGGATGATGTAAAAGGACAAATAAACGGGAATGTCTCGGCCCATGTAATACAGAGAAAGAGTAAACATTCATTTACATATATTAACGACATTGTAATAATGCAAAGCAGGTTGAAAATCAGCAAAGTTACACTTTGATACCAACGGAATGAGGACTCTCGATACCAAATGTAGTCAAATGATCTTCCTTTTTCATCAGCCTAACTGACATGCTTTATGAATATTATCAACCAGCAACTTACACTAAGGGTATGGCGAGGAATTAATGCAATTCCTTCAAAGTTCTTAAAGAGAATCAAGAGCCAGCATGGAGGGGCTCCTCACTGGAGCTGCGCTTATGGCATGAAGTCTCTTCTTGCTGAAGGGAATAGAGGTGAGAGGCCATAAGCACATTATTGAGCTCCTCCAATTTGCTTTGAGAACTCTGGCACTTCCTCAATGGGACACGATGAGTCAGTGAACATTCAACTACTTCAAACTACTCCATCAACAGAGTTTTACAACACTCTTTCAGAGTTTTTTTGAGGTAAAACAATGTCTGAAAAGGACAAAGATCGATATGTAAAAGAAATAACGGTAGATGTTTAGATGACGTTCAACTGGGATATTGCAGGAAGGTGTCAGCTCTAATCTTAGTCAGATAACTTTGAGAATTAATTGCAGAGGCTTAAGAGTGATTATATTTTGAGACTATATGAGTGGCTTATTTTGATCCAGAGCACAGACCTGCAATTATCCTGACACATTTATTAAATACACCCGAGTGACAGCTCTGTAGCTGATAAATATGGGAAACTTAATTAAATTCTCTGGACCTGTGGTGATTCATATACACATGTCCACTCTTTTAATTAGCACCACTGTAATCTCGGAGTAATAGACCGGGTGGAAACCTCAACAAAGGTGACAAAACGGACATTAATTTACCACCTTAGTCATTTGAGGATAATTACCCATAGGTGTTAAATTAAAGAGTCCGTCTTTTATTGCCCCCAATTTGCAGGCAATCATTTCTTCAGAACTAGCAAACTGTTTACACTGTTTTTACAGCAGGCTGTAAAAAAAGGGAGCAAAATCATGTTGCCCTACGGAAGCAAATCCAGATCTTTGCTTATCCTTCTTTCAATCAAGATAAAGGCTTACTCGCATCCCATTCGCTCATCAACTCCAAATGTTGTGAACACATGCCATAGCTAATCACAACTGCTAGTGCTGAAGGCGCGTTTCCATTACAGATTTGCGCACAACTTTTGCGGGTTTTTTTTTCTTTTCTCGAATTGCCTGAAAAACCACCTCATACGAGCGTAAAAACTTTTTTTGCAATAAATGGGAGTTTTTCCAAAATTGATGTGTTTCCATTTGGCGTATTTTCAATTCGCAGTTTGAAGGGTAATGGAAACGTGGCTGAGACCAACCTTCTGTACAATAGTTCAATTAACAAGAAGCTATTGTGTACCTTGGATTTCAGACACATTGCCAGTTACTTTGTCTATTCTTGTTCTGCCAACAAAAACAGATTGTACACAGTAGAAATGATTCAGTGACGGAAGGTACTTGTGATTCAACTTTTTAGATGATCATTTTGTTGAGGAGGAAGTTCAACATTTACTTATACTTATTTTACTTATTATTTACTTATTATTACAACATTTACTAAATATTCTATTTAATAAAAGTACATTTCACGTGCTATGGTTTAAATGGTTTTCTGTCTCGCATTTTATCTCTCCAAATCATGGATGTTATTTTAAAAATGTGAAAATTAGCAGAAACAAGTTAACAGCCTCTCATTTACACAAGGTAAACATTTGACCCGACTATTTGATCAACTAATACAATTATTAGTCATGCAAATCTTTATTTATAAATGTATAAAATAGTTATTTTAAAATTGTATTGCATACCTGTTGCTGCCATGATAATGGCCCATTTCCAGCATTTCAGAAATAAAAGTCTATTTTTAAAATTCATTGCTAAACGACTTCTGGATAAATCCCTTCTTGGAAACACATAGATTTGAATTCGGACAGCAATTTTATACGACACTGCATGGGTTGATTGTTTCGGTCTTGAATGTATCAGTGTTTTTGAAGGAAATGATTTAGTGGATAATTCAGATTATTAATAAGGACAGATCTTTCTCTTCTTCACTGAAAAATCCCCACCGCCCAGCTGTCCCAGTTGGGTAAACTTCCATTTGCCCCAGTAGCAAAATAAAATCCACAATAGCATTTCCATGACTTTCCAAAATACTCTCACTGGTAAACACAGATGGATTGTGGATATGATATATATAAATGTCCACCAATGTTAGATTTGGTTGGGTCTGTGCTAACTTGAGATCTGTAAAAATGTTTTTGGGACCTATATGGAACAAATTCAGTGATTAGCGGGGGGGTGTTTTTGTGTTTTTCTCGGTATGTGTTTTTGCATTCACTGCCATTACTTTGACTTGCCTATATGGTCATAAATATGGGGAATGACCAAAAAAAGAGACATGTCTGAAACAAATAAATATAATATCGGCTTTCTAGCAACAGTGCTTGGCCAATCAAATTCGAGGACCGTAACCAACTGCTGTCTAATCTATTTTTATTGTTCTGAGTTCTTATGTGTTCAGTCAGTTGTTGTAAATGCCAAATGTATGTTGTCTTAGCTCTGCAAAGAAAACATTATTTCATTGTACTTGACTGTGCTTTTGCACATAAGACAATAAAGCTTCGACTTGCTTTGGAAGCATTAGTCTTATTAGTATTGTTGGAGTGTAGTGCATACTGCATGGGTTGAAAATGCTCCATTAATTCAGTTTATTGCACAACAACATGTCACAGAAATGACACATCACAACAAATCAAGTGGTTATTTCTGCTATGTATAAAGCCATCCACTTAAACAGCTGTTGCAGACTTGGCCCTGTGGAAAATCACAAGTCCTACATATTGACGCTCATAACTCTAATTGATACTTGCAACTGTTGAGGGACTAAACTGTTTTTATTATGGCTTTAAGGGGATTTCGATGATCACGACAGACTGCTCTGAGTTTCTCACAACTGTATATCTCACAAAGTTTTCTGTTCGTGAGCAATGTGCTATGGCTCATTGTGCCCCCCCACAACGTGCCATACTGCTGATGCCAAAAGCCTGGGCTCCGTTAATCCATTATCCTCTATGCGTAAATAACCAAGCAAGAAATGGCCTAGAGAGAGGTGTATGTTCCATCACACGCTCTGAATCACCAAACTATGTTTTCCCCAAGCCCAAACAAATGTGCAGGTGATACAGCAGCAGAGGAATAAATACTGATATCAGACTTTGTAGCCTGCAACACCTCATATGGCGTTGCTATAATAAAGTTCAAGCTGGAATCCAAGTCATTCAAGTTAATTTCTGTGGACAGCATCTGTAACATGCTGATTACCAGACATCTTGTCTCATCCCTCAGTTTGTGAAAACAAATAAAAATGCAGTAATGCACCTAAAAAATGGCTAATCACCATTTAAATATTAACGTGGACATGGAAAGTTGATTTGTTAACTATTGTAAACACAACATTTTAGTTATAGCCTATAATAAAAAAAAAACATAAAAGAAATGTTATGACTTCCAGAAGTCGTGAGCTTAGAATTATAAGGTTCTATCTCCACTTTTGGTCGAAATTGAGTTTTTGACATAATATGATCCATTAGGTGTTTATTAATGCCTGTGTGGTGTTATTTTTGTAAAAAAAATATTTTGTTAGTAGTTATTAATAAAATAAAAAGGTTCAATCTCTCCATTGCCAGCTGGGATGTAAAAACTTTGATGCTCAATATCTCAGAACTACCCTAAACGGAGATAGAACCTTATAATTCTAAGCTCACGAAGTGTTAAATAGCCTATAAGGTGGATGTTGAATCTAATTAATATTGCTTGGTCCTGTTAACACTTACTCAAGTTTACATTTTGTGCTTATTTTATCACACTCAGACCGCTGCACCGGAAGTTGCGATGGCCACTGAAATAAACATGCGGACACGATCGTGCAAAGATAACTTTACCTGTATCTGTTAAGAAAAATAAAATAGTCCATTGTACAAAAGAATCTGATTAGCAACAAGACAAATAATGCAACAATATTCATTATTAAAACCGAAGTCTTACAATGAGGACTTTAGTTACAAGATGGTGGAAGTTGCGTTTGTATGAGATGAGAGAGCGCAAGTCTGAGGTGTGATACGAGATGCATTAGAATTTACATAGGCTACACTTTCTTAAAAAGAAAATACATATTTCAGACAAAAAATACTTCTAAAGCCCTATATATACGCCAAATATATAACCTATATACATACATACACACCTACACACACACACACACACACACACACACACACACACACACACACACACACACACACACACACATATATATACACTCACCTAAAGGATTATTAGGAACAACACCTGTTCAATTTCTCATTAATGCAATTATCTAATCAACCAATCACATGGCAGTTGCTTCAATGCATTTAGGGGTGTGGTCCTGGTCAAGACAATCTCCTGAACTCCAAACTGAATGTCAGAATGGGAAAGAAAGGTGATTTAAGCAATTTTGAGCGTGCCATGGTTGTTGGTGCCAGACGGGCCGGTCTGAGTATTTCACAATCTGCTCAGTTACTGGGATTTTCACGCACAACCATTTCTAGGGTTTACAAAGAATGGTGTGAAAAGGGAAAAACATCCAGTATGCGGCAGTCCTGTGGGCGAAAATGCCTTGTTGATGCTAGAGGTCAGAGGAGAATGGGCCGACTGATTCAAGCTGATAGAAGAGCAACTTTGACTGAAATAACCACTCGTTACAACCGAGGTATGCAGCAAAGCATTTGTGAAGCCACAACACGCACAACCTTGAGGCGGATGGGCTACAACAGCAGAAGACCCCACTCATCTCCACTACAAATAGGAAAAAGAGGTTACAATTTGCACGAGCTCACCAAAATTGGACAGTTGAAGACTGGAAAAATGTTGCCTGGTCTGATGAGTCTCGATTTCTGTTGAGACATTCAGATGGTAGAGTCAGAATTTGGCGTAAACAGAATGAGAACATGGATCCATCATGCCTTGTTACCACTGTGCAGGCTGGTGGTGGTGGTGTAATGGTGTGGGGGATGTTTTCTTGGCACACTTTAGGCCCCTTAGTGCCAATTGGGCATCGTTTAAATGCCACGGCCTACCTGAGCATTGTTTCTGACCATGTCCATCCCTTTATGACCACCATGTACCCATCCTCTGATGGCTACTTCCAGCAGGATAATGCACCATGTCACAAAGCTCGAATCATTTCAAATTGGTTTCTTGAACATGACAATGAGTTCACTGTACTAAAATGGCCCCCACAGTCACCAGATCTCAACCCAATAGAGCATCTTTGGGATGTGGTGGAACGGGAGCTTCGTGCCCTGGATGTGCATCCCACAAATCTCCATCAACTGCAAGATGCTATCCTATCAATATGGGCCAACATTTCTAAAGAATGCTTTCAGCACCTTGTTGAATTAATGCCATGTAGAATTAAGGCAGTTCTGAAGGCGAAAGGGGGTCAAACACAGTATTAGTATGGTGTTCCTAATAATCCTTTAGGTGAGTATATATATATTTGGCTTTAGAAGTTTATTTTTTACTGGAATATGTATTTTATTTTGACATTTAGTATACAGCATCCAAACCAATTGTAGTTTATTTGAACATCTTTGCAGGCAACAGTGAAAATTTGAAAAAAAAAGTTACCTAGTGCCGCTGCTTACCAATCGGTATGAACTATGAAGTATTCCAGAAAGCCAAATGATTTCAACACAACAATCATGTATATAGCCTAGCAAGTTCTGTGGTGAAACAGTGTGTAGACTATTTTAAGTATATATGTGGATTCCAATATTGCATTGATCGCAGAGCATTTATATGACAATTAACATCAGTTCACCCAAAGTCATAGTTACTTTAGTAATGATTGAAAATTTCAATGTTGTCCTTGATTTAGGTTACATCTCACTGACAAATATATATATGTACAATCAGTAGATAGTCTGCAATAGTCCTCACATGACAGTAAGAGCTCATTTCTCAGCACACATTATCATACTCTTCAACAGCCTATCAAGTGTTCTGATGGTGTCAGGATAATTTACCCATGGGAATGTTCATCCACGCTTCATTTCAGTTGTGTGCTCTGAGACAATTCTTCCTTCTCTTTTTTTTTTTTTTTTTTATCATGTCAAGAGACGTATCCCCTGTGAACTGTTTTCACACCCACCGAAAGATTGTTTCCCCCCTTTATTTGTCTTTCCCATCTCATCAAATATCTTTTGTATCTGGCTGTATCCAGCTTGCACTGGTATGAGTGCTTTACTTTGCATATGTCTAGTCAAATTTGCCACAAATAACAAATACAAGTCGAACTCTGTGGCAGCCATGCTACGTAGTAGAAACAGGTTAAACGCTTTGCTTGAAGGCACAACATCAGCTGAGGCTAGAGGGATTTGAACTGACAGCGGCCTGTATATAGAGCCATAGTGCTTCATTCTTACTCGCTTCTAAATGCTAAAATAGCGCAGTGCTTCCATCTTGTAAATGGATATTAAATCTGATTTATTTGAGGTTTATAACAATGTGCTCACTTGTCATGTAGCAGATGTTTGTTTTCTTTCGATGCGCCTTATACATTAATTGGATGACAGCTGGGGTTGCTAGAAAGTAATGATTTTAGGATAAAGGTTTTTTTGGGTAACTCATCCAGTTTGTGGATCGCTTATTACACAACATCCAGTGGATTTACATGCATCACAGGAAATATTTGTCATTATTTGTCTTTTTTTTTCTCAACAGATTATTTTTCACTACATTAAATGATATGTTGTTTAGCATTCTGTAATAAAAAAGAAACAATTAAAAGAAATCAAAATAAAACGTCAGACCTGTGCTAAGTCTAATTTCATAGCTAACAATTTGTGTATTCTAAATAGATACTATGAAATAAAATGTTCACACTTTGTACTTTAACAAAATTACAGCTCGACTGGAAATTAGATGATTTGAATATATTAAAACACAAAACTATTCTGCAAGCGATATTTACAATTTTCTTTGTCTTCACACATCATGAAGACAAAGAAGGCTTTCTTTGGGCTTTTATCTCAAGCTCTTCACTGACACTTGTGTCTCCTTGGTAACGAAAAATGTCAACATTTCATACAACGTATTTTTATAAAGAAAACCTTTTTTATGTTTTGCAAATTTTATGTTTTGGTGAATATGACACCACAACTGAGGGACAATTGTAATTTGTGTAAGAAGTCTGTCTATCTATCTATCTATCTATCTGTCTGTCTGTCTGTCTGTCTGTCTGTCTATCTGTCTATCTATCTATCTATCTATCTATCTATCTATCTATCTATCTATCTATCTATCTATCTATCTATCTGTCTGTCTGTCTGTCTGTCTATCTGTCTATCTATCTATCTATCTATCTATCTGTATATCTGTCAGTCAATCTATCATTTTTACAAAATCAATCATGAATTGGTTTATTTTATTTTATTTTATTTAGATTGTCCTTAGTTCAAAAAATAAAATGAGATATTTTGCTTATTCATTTTTTTATTAAGGATTTATATGAAATCCTTCATTAAATATTAAATCTTCATGATATTAAATCCTTTATATTGTATTATATATGATCACAGAGGTTTCGATGAGTGGAGGATCTGTCAAATTGATTTAATGTAAAAAAGAAAGAAAAGTGAAACAAAGAAAATCTGTTTATTTTAATAAAATAATTTTCAATGTTTTAACAAACAAACAAAATAATTGTAACATAAAAGTTCTAGAAACATGGGGTGTATTGACTGTCGAGTAAATCAACATTTTACTAAGACAATGCATATTCCGGAGCTGGGCCAAAGAGCAACTCCTTTTAGCACATCAAAGAAATGTTAGCAAGCCTTTTAGCAACACATCAATATGACCAGTGAGATAATAGATAGTAACTATGAATAATGCAATAATCCATAAATATGCTCATCGTGGCAGGAGTCTGTCGCATTATAAAACAATAGGCCTACTCTTTGTAATCATAGAACTTTTATTTCGAACATTTGAATCTGTCCCGCAGATTGATCTACTGTAAATATGGATTTGTTCTTTCTTCCATGAAAGCCTTCTCGGGAGATTGACATGCCTTTTGTCTAATTCCGCATCCTCGCGGGGGGTTCATCGACACACTGGAGTGGAGGATCTGTCACAGAGGGTTAGAATGGCATGCTGTGATAATTGAAGACATCTGCAGAAATGTAAAACGTGAGCGTTGGAGAAAGACGATGTGGCATAGCTAGCTGTGAAGTGCTGGCAAACTCATTTAAAGCTGAATTGAGTGTGATGGTGTGGAAAAACAAGATTCGGGCAGCTCAGTTTCACTGCCTGCTGTGTCCACGGCACACTCCGATTCAAGTTTTAACATCTCAGACAGAATTCCTGTTTCAACGACTCAGTTTATGCTGGTCAAGGAATTAATTATGCACTAACCTGCCTGGGAAAATCAGATGCTCTCTTTAGTTTACATTTATGAAACATCTACATGATGTGTAGACAAATACTGATAAGAATCTTAAAGGCACACTGTGCAATTTCCGTTTTTCTCAAACAGCGACCCCTAGAGTCGTTGTGGAGTACTTGTATTTAACGTTACTGTGTAAATACCACTCACACAGAGCCGTCTCTGCACTCTTCCGACCGCGTTTTCTTCGTTGACTCTGCCATGATTCACGTCTGAAATGCGTGCTAGTGTCTTCCATAGAGGCTGCTTCATATGTTGTTGATGTATGTGACGTTGTGCCGCAAAGCAAGTCGCGAAGTCGTGCATAGTGTGCGTTTAAAGGGTTAGTTCACCCAAAAATTCTGTCATTAATTAGTCATGTCGTTCCAAACTCGACCTTCATTCATCTTCGGAACACAAATGAAGGTATTTTTGATGAAATCTGAGAGCTTTCTGATCCCTCCATAGACTGCAATGTAATCACCACTTTCAAGGCCCAGAAAGGTAGTAAAGACATCGTTAAAATAGTCCATGTGACTACAGTAGTTCAACCTTAAAGGGATAATTCACTCAAAAATGAAAATTGTGTCATCACTTACTCAGGTTTCTCTGTTCTGTTGAATACAAAAGAAGATATTTTGAAGAATGTCGGTAACCAAACAGTTGATGAACCCCATTGACTTCCATAGTATTTTTTTTTTCCCCACTATGGAAGTCAATGGGGTCCATCAACTGTTTGGTTACCGACATTCTTCAAAATATCTTCTTTTTTTGTTCAACAGAACAGAGAAACCCATACAGGTTTAGAACATCACGAGGTTGAGTAAGTGATGACACAATTTTCATTTTTGAGTGAACTATCCCTTTAATGTTATGAAGCGACGAGAATACTTTTTGTGCACAAAAAATTAAAATAACAACTTTAATCAACAATTTGTTCTCTTTAGTGTCAGTCTGACGCGGTTCTCGTGAGCACCACGACACATTACGGGGGACAGAATGGAAAGCTCTCGGATTTAATCAAAAATATCTTAATTTGTGTTCCGCATATGAACGAAGGTTTAATGGGTTTTGAAAACCATGAGGGTGAGTAGGCCTAATTAATGACAAAATTTCATTTTGGGGTGAACTAATCCTTTAAAGTTTCCTTTTAATCCTTTAAAGTCAGGCGCTTTGTATTCAAACATTTTCATGTTTCCCATCAGGGATCATTTTATGGATTTAGTTTTAATTAATTTAGTTTTAGTTTTTAATTTGAACTACATTTTATGAATTAAACAGCTTGTAAACATACTTTTTCAAGAAAAAATGAAATAATTAAAAACTATTATGCAATCATGCAAGACATTTCTCCTTATATAGAACCTTTTTGGCATTTAAAGTGTTCTTTAAAGTTGTGTTAAGAACCCTAAGGTTTTATGTAGAACACCACTGAAACTTTTTTTCCCCCTAACCTTACATTCCCTTAACCAAAGCATTGTTGGACATAATGCACAACTGTATTTCACTACATACAAATGAAGGTTCACTCCTTATAAAACCCATATACATTTATTTATTAAAGGCAGAATGATGATGTCAATCAATGTGATGCCAAATAACATGCCTCAAATCTCAGACAAAATCTGTAAAAGGACACATGCAGAATTTGATTTTCTCCCCATTATTCTGTTTTTTTCATGCATACAATGTAAACAGTACATGACTATCCAAAGGAACTCAACAAACAATCATGGAAAGTATGAATACTCATACAAAAATATGTTTTTTTAAATTGGCAATCACAGTGAAAAACCCCTACGATAAATCAACATCTGAATGAGGACTGCTGAGTTTCTACTCCATTAAATCCATTTTAACTTCCGACTTTCCTTAGAAACAAAAGAAGACTTCAATCTTAACATACTATATTATATATATTTTTATTTACAAATGGTGCCTAAACCTCTGTAGTCTAATCACACAGCAAGTCAGGTATCAGTGTATAAACTTTACAAATTGAGATCTGACAGAAAAAAAAACGGCATCAAGGGGAACGATGTAATCAATTATGCGAAGTAGCGCTACGCACAAGGACGTCATATTCAAGTTATCTCTGGATTCACAGTTAAATATTCCCCCAAAACCATTTTAAACCTGGTTTTACCAGCAAGTTTAGAAAAAAAAAATCAAACAAGAAATAGAGCTACTGGTTCACCCTGGAGATTAATTTTTAAAATAAAGGTGACCTCATGATTTGACCCTCACTTTTAGTTCATTTACACATAAACATTCTTTAAATGTGTCACACTAATGATTCAAAGGCACGCTTCCTTTGTACAAAACCTGTAACACTTCTCCATACTCGTTTGGGTATTCTTCACACATTTAATTGAGCTACATTGGATCGGTCATCTCGCGTCGCATGCTAATCTCATTTCCTCGTATTTCTACACACCTGTGTGGAACTGAAGAAAATGGGAGTGTTAGGGACAGGACCGGACGGTGATTTATTATTGTTTGTTCTATTCCCAAGGAGGGAGTCTTTTCACCAATTCCTTGTGGTCAGTTTTGATGCTGGCCAGCAGGCCTCCCGTGTTTCCTTCTGACCCCGAGTAATCAATCTGCTCTCCTTTCAGAGTTGTCATTTGACCACCAAGAGACCTCAAGATGGCATCGCCCGCACAGATATCCCACTTTTTGATGTACGTCACGTGGATGTACACATCGGCCATCTCTTGTTCCTCATCAGTGGAGTCTAGAAGAGCCAGTACCTTGTATCCTGCGGAGGGGAAAACACAAAGGTTACTGAAGCAAAGTACAGTAGTATTTTCTCCTGCCACAGTCATTGACAACTATTTTGTATTTAGTAAGAAAAAAAAAAAAGTAGAATGGGATTAGAAATGTTATCCAATTGGAATTAATTGGAATGTGAAAAGATTTGGGGTGAGAAGAAAGGGTTGAAATATAAGAATGCTATTTGAATCAGACCAGTTATAACTTGTATTAAATATTTACTACATATCTATGCTTATTAAATATTTATATTAAATTATAACTAATGAATTATTACAAACATTTTTAAACTTTAGAATAAAATGCACCAATGAATCGTTCACAATAACACAAGGATCATGTATTTAAAGGGTTTTTTCCCACAAAAATGAAAATTCGGTCTTTATTAATCACCCTCATGTCGTTCCAAACCCGTAAGACTTTCGTTCATCTTCCGAACACAAATGAAGATCTTTTGATGAAATCTGAGAGCTTTCTGTCCCTCTATTGACAGCAGTGTCACATGACTCTATAGAAATCATTCTAATATTTGCTGCTCAAGAAACATTTATGATTATGATCATTATCAGTGTTGAAAACCGTTGTGCTCTGTAATATTTTTGTGTGGAAACCATGATACATTTTTTCATGATTCTTTGATGAATAGAAATGTTAAAACAACAGCATGTATTTGAAATAGAAATATTCTGTTAACCAATCTTACTGGCCCCAAACCTTTAAATGGAAGTGAACATATTTATTTTATTTCTCAACAGGAGATGATCTCCCAGAATGCAGTACCTGCGCCCCCTGCTGGTAATATTTCCGTATTGTTTCCAAAGGCAGCCTGAACGAAGTTCTTCACCTTGCCCGAGTGAGAGCGTGACACGATCACCTTAGGAGAGTTTGTGTTGTAGGAAGATCGAGGTGCCACATTGGATCCCTCTCCAACAAAACCCCATGCTGATGACGAGAGAGCAACACAGAATGAATCCGTTAAATACACAACAGTCAGAACAGAACAGTGTAGGTATGTGTTCATTACTGCCCTTATACACAATAATAAACTACTGTAATTGTCATTAAAGACACTAAAAATGATCTTAAAGTCTCACATTAATATAAATGTTAATTTACTAATGTGTTTTCTTGTTTATTAATCATTACACATTGTGTAGTTCTTGTCAAAGAACCGTATTTGATGTTACCAAAAAAAGTGCAGAAAATAAACTATGAAAACTACAAATCACTCATTCCTTGGCATTCCCAAAATGGCTCCTAGATCCTGTATCCAAAGCCACCTGGTAATCTGGTTTTGAATATGTCTGTAAAGCTCAAGTAAACACACCTGTGTACCCAGTGAAGGGTTTGTGGATCACACCTATTACAGGACTCCCATCCACAGCCACACACACCATGGTGGTGACATACTTCCGGAGATTTTCTGTTGAAAGCACACACAGGATTTACATCCTGGTACAGCACTTGTGCACCGCAGGAACATAAACCTGTTCCTCCCACTCCAGCAGCAGGACTTGCATAATAAAACTACAACTCCAATATAGATAACCTACACAAATAATGTGGCGATTGAAGATATAATATTATTCCTGATTTATGGTGATATGATTTATAAATAAAGAGTTGCACCAGACCTGTGTATTCCTGAGTGGCGTCCAGTGGATCAATCCACACTGTGATCTTGTCTGCAGGAACCTCCTTCTCCCCAGGGATCTTGGCCAGAATTTCTTCAGGGATGATGCGTGTCCACAAAGTGGCCTCACCCTCAGCGTTCGCATGTTCTTCTGAGTTCACCTGCAAACATGGGAAAGAAAACCACACTTTGAAGAACATTTAGGCAGCCATTTCTGTTACTTAACCTTGAGGTTAAAAACTGACCAGTGCGACCATTTCAGTGTCATTTAAAATATTCTGTCGGATCTTTTACCTTTAACAAAAATGTTCCATAGTCAGGGCCGTGCTTACTGACCGGAACTGATCTATATATGCAATCAATGTCTTTAAATCAATGGTTTTATATTTATCTGCCGTTGTTGTCATTCGCAATGCTTTTGAGATTGCAGTCCTTTCCCTCTTGTGCCTTTGTCTTTTTATCTGATATTCAAATACTTTTTAGCTTCATATAAAAGTTTGAAATGTTGTGATTCACCTCAAAGATGATTGGTTTGGGTTGTGGCCACTGATCGATCTATCTATCTATCTATCTATCTATCTATATATATATATATATACACACACACATATATATATACATATATCAATCTATATAGAACACTGGTTGTGGCTTACTTATAATTCTTTAACAAATACTTTTGAAAAATCCCTATGGGAAAAATGCATGGGACAAACACCTATGATGTGTCCGAAATCACATACTGTATAGCAGGTATATAGCAAACCATATTTGGTTTGAAACTTACTTTGCAACCATTAAAAAAGTACTTTCTGTATTGTATGAATGTGTGTAGTATAAATTAAATTTTGGACGTCCTACATATGCCATGTTGTCATTGTCACGTGACCTACGGCGTCAGTTGCGTTCAGGGGGGCAGTGTTTCGGATAACATTGAAGCTTCCCCGGGCGCCGCCATTGATTAGCGGACCCCCACCTGCTGTTAGCATCCCATTGACTCCCATTCATTTTGGCGTCACTTTGACAGCGAATAACTTTACATCTGAGGCGTTTAAAGACTCCATTTGTCCATTATTTATTTCTAAAGAAACACGAAAATGTATAAAAGGCTCCATTACCTTGTATCTTACGTTATGGCCCCGTAGAAGCAGTTTTTGTAAAAATAGGCTAACGATTGCGTCATAACCACGCGACTCTCTGTCGCACAGTAGAGAGATTACCATATGGACGGGAGGAGAAGCTCGCGGGCAATCGGGGGGACGTGGAGGCAAAATGACAAAATAATTAATACTTAGCAAAAGTTGCTCCTGCTCCTAGCTCATGGACACCTCCTACTCACACTCTCTGTCTCTGCAAGTTTCAGAAGGGAATTATTCAGATTTCTCTCGTCACATCTACGTCATCAAGCTCAGTTTGAGTCTGCGCAGTACGCTCGACCATTCTAATTGACTTCACTTTTCTCCGTTGAAACCTATGGGATCGCTGTGTCCATTTCTTTTACTGTCTATGGTTGCGTTGCTTCACCTCCATTCATAAATCTTCTCCGTTGCATTATGGGATATTAAAGTGTCCAGCACTTCAGAACCTCGCCGGAAGTAGTAGGTCATCTGGGTACTATTGCCTACTCTTTTATGAATACTATGAATTCAGACACACATACTTCTTGGCTCACATATTTTTTTATCGCCTAATATATAGTATAAAAGTAGGCATATTCGGACGCAGCGTTAGAGAACTAATGCCACTGAAAAAGCAGGCAGGCAGACACAGTTGCATACAATAAAAATGAAAGTTTCGGTTCTGGATGCTGATTTGTTTATAGTTAAATGCAGTGTATCACTTGCAGAGCTCCCATAGCATATTTGTATATTTGTTGCATAGCAATATTCTGTTTTGTCAGGGACTATAAACCTTATGTAGCCCCGCCCCTTTTCAGCGTTGCAGTGTTCTCTCTTCCGGTTTGTATTTCTACAACATGAAGGACAGATCTTTTACTGATTTATGAATGAACCACTCGTTTTAAAATCTTCCCGGTTTTCTTTAACTCTACAATAAGAAAATTTATTTCACCAGCTAATTATTCTTCGACAGCGACGTCATTGAAGTATACCACAGAGCTACCGCAAAAACATAAGTTAAAAGAAAAAATTCTAAAGATGTCTGCTTGCTTGTTTCTCTGGCGCGTAAGGTCTATATCTTCTTGCGGAAGAATGGTATAAAGTCGGCTTTTGGCATGGTGAAGCGGCTTTTCAAACAAGAAAAATGTAGGGCGGGACTTGCTTCTGTAAATCGTGAATTGATTGGCTGGTTGGATGTGAGTGACAGGTTGTTGCGCCAGTAAAAGACGGAGGGGAAGTTATTGCGAGGGCACATGAAATAAATAAAAAAGTATAATAATACTGACATACACAGATAAATCAATCATAACAAAAACTGCGTGCACGGATAAATCATTTATAATAAATACAATGACTTTAATTGTGTACCTGAGCGGATTGTTACTATGGTATTTTTTTTGTACCAAGTATCCTCAAGCACAGATCAGCTGTACCTGTATATTAGGGTAGGTGTTCTTGATCAGGTAGAACATCTTTCGGTGGGAGTTCAGATCACCCAGCGTGAGCTTTTCACTGGCACCTTCTTTAGTTTCGCCCTTTGACTTCTCCTCCAGCGTGTTGTCCTCCCTGATCCTCTTCACCTCCCGTCCGCCCTGCACCGCAGCATCCATGGACAGCGCGAGCAGGTCTCGCAGATCCACGGTCGTCTTCTGTCTGAACGAGGCGAATCTGTTGGACAAAACTCCCGCGTATAGGTGATAGATCACACCGACTCCCAGTAAGCAGAACACGGCTATGCCGAGCGGCGACAGTCGGATGCCCATCGGAGCCATCGCGAGAACGACCGTACGAGCGAAGCCAGTGAATATGAGAACAGGACAACAGCTATACTAGACGTGCTCCTCCAAGGTGAGCATTTGCACCTTAATTTGAACACAATTATAACACAAGCGATCAAAATGCTAATCAAAAGTTACTTATTTCCTTCACCAGCGAAGTCCAGGGTCGAGCGAAAGCTTCCTTCATTGGTTTGTAGTATATTCCGCCGCAGTCTTAGTACAAATATCTGCGTTCTCACAATAACGGATCCATCACTGACTGACAGCAAGTAACTTAACACACGGACTGTTCCACGTCCACTAACTGTGCCAAGCAGGACCGAACTCACTGACACTCCGTTTTTCTTCCAGGTCAGGAAGAAAACACAGTCAGAAACGTGTAGAGAACGAGAGAGCGCCCTCTATGGCTTCAGAATCACAATCTATGGAAGGTTGTTGTGTTGTACTGTTACAGAGTTACACTGTTATACTATACTAGTTATATTTAGGCTACAAAGTCAGAATAGTGACATAAGCTTTCAACTTGCGAGTTATAAAGTCTGAATGGCAAGATAAACTAAAAAATTGCGAGTTATAAAGTCAGAATATTGAGATATAAACTCACAATTGTGAGTTATAGTCATAGCCTAAACTCGCAATTCTGACTTTATAACGCGCAATTGCGAGTTTATATTACGCAATTCTAAGAAAAAAGTCAGAATTGCGATATGTAAACTTTTTATGAGAAAAAGAGTCACAATTGTGAGATAAAAAGTTAATTTTTTATTCTGTGGCGGAAACAACCTTCCATAGAATCAGAAAGAGATTTATTGCAGGAATGTTCTTGGTAATGAAGCTTCCAGTGCACACATAGAATACAAGACATAATAATATAACCTAATTCAAGAATAAAAATGTGAAAAAGTATAAAGATACAGTTAAAGTCAGAAAGACACATTCGCACATGACGAACATATTTACAATATGGATGAATTATATGAATAATATGAATAAACAGGAGTGAAAAACAAACCTTTGCTGAGATAAAAGCATTTGGAATTTATTTGTAAATCGGTATAAAGTCTGATGAATGAGCAATCTTTTAAATTATTTATCATTACCTTTATACTTTTACTTTAAGCTCTTACAACTACAGATCATATATAGATAACATACATACTGTAAATGATGTACAAGTCAGGATTCTTTCCTGAAGTTCAAAGGCATCTGATTTACATCCTGAGTGTCTGAGTGTCATCCAGTGGATTAATCCACACTGCAGCTCATTATATCTCTGATTCAACAAAAATATTACTTTTATTATAACTACAATAATCTGTGGTATGTTTAGCTACTTTTAAAGGTTGCATGGTAAATTTACTACAGTATATTAACGCATTAATCGTTATTAAACCATATTTAAATATTTTCATAAAGAGCACAACTCCAAACATTTGCAATCACAGAAAGGCCAAGAATGTTCTTATTAAAATGTCACATTTTACTTGGAAATTTATTACATTTTGTAAAAAAAGAAAAGAAAAAAAAAAGTCAGTTAGCAGTGACCTTAGCAAGCTGTGACATTTAATATATATTTCCCCCACCAAGTGTCAACTGTTAATTAAATAATTGACAAAATACTTTAAATTATATTCAGTTATAAGGATTTTCAATCATTGTGTTGTTGCCTCGATTTAAACACTTCAAACTCATGACGTGAGATGCCAATAAACAGTAAAATGTGATGAAACATTCAAAGTCTTCAGTCTGCATGTTTACATAAACCAACAAATAATATCTCACACAAAATAAATCTTCCCCTGACTAGATTGCTAAATGAACTGCTATGGACTGTATGCCAGTGACAAGGCTTATATTAAAATAAAACAAACAATTATATTGATGTCTAAAGCAACTTTTTGAGATGTGTGTAATCTTTATTTGGGGGTTTCCCCAGCAAATATTGATAGACAGTTAGTAGTTACGTGTAAATGGTATTGAAACTATTATCCCCGGCTCCTGACCCTGTGCGTTCCACTGAACAGCAAACAGCTGGACAGACACTGCACAGCTGGAGGATAAACCATGTGACAGGAACCCCCGTGGCTCAAGGGCAAATCATGCAGATGAACTGATGTGTCCTAAAAATGACTACATTTGTTGCAGAAGCGTTACAAATTGTTGACTTCAGCAAGCTGTTATATTTAATATACTGTACGTTTTTTTTATGCTGAGCATCAGCAACTGCTATAGATATTTTGTTTAAGAAAAGATAGTTCTATTATTTATTTCCTTTAAAACAAGTGTTGCACTTTTGCTCCCATTGATCTTTGAAGGAAGATACACCACTGTAGGATTTGTGGCATGTATGCTCAGATATTAATAACATATTTAAAATGAATAAAAATCAGGAGGATAGACTTCTTATGATCAAGTGTCTGAAATGCAGTGACAAGTAATACAGTTTATGAATTTTACACTTTAATTCTTTGGTGATCCCACAACTTTAAATATGTTCTTGCATAAATAATGACTCAAAGTACAAACTTTCATGCATTCACAAAAATGGAATGTCTAATGAAATATTACGAACATTTACATCACGTTGCACTGGACCATCAAACTATTCATACAGAACAATTACAAAAACAGTATACAATTGGAAATGCAAAAACTTAAAAATAACCACATTTCTTAGAGCATAATTAGACCTGTTATTGAAAGCAGTGCAACTGTTATATTATTATTTTAACCCTTAACTAACAGAAAAGTCTGTGAATGAGAAAATACCTAATATACAATGTGACAGAGGGTCTAACAAAATAAAAGACACTTCAAAGGATGAGTGGAAAAGAGGGGTGTTTAGCGACGGAGCCAGATCCAGGAGTTGACCAGCCAGAACGCAACAGTGAGGGAGTACATGACCATTTCCCGCTTGGCTCGCTCTTTATTCTCGTGCTCCAGTAGCTGCAGTCTTCGATTCAGCTTGATGATCTGTTCAGTAAATCAAAACACATGATTGATCATGCATGTGATCAGCTAAGGATGAAAACTGAGAAGGAAAATTATTTATTTGAAAATTATTATATAATGCACTATTGTACCGTAAAATAAAGAAAAAATAAATAAAGTTTATTTTACTAATAAAAATCATATTTTTATTTTCCAGAACAACAATAAAACTACAATACTAATTCACTTGGCTGTCTTCATTTTTTGCTTTCAAACATTAAACCATACAGCTTTTATTTTGGCGGATAAAACGCAGGGAGACCTTAAAGCTTTTCTTTTGTTGAAAATAAACGATTATAATGATACATTTGGGAAGATTTTCAAATGCACACAATAAGCGCCATCTCTGATGATGCGTTCACTCACATGACATCACAGCAATGGCAAACCACAACCATTCAATCAATTCCTGATGGAGAAAATCAATGTCCAGTCCTACATTTTTTTTTTCTTGTTTCAGAAGCAGTTTCACTCAGATATATATGGAAGCTTGTTTCTGCCACGGAATAAAACAGTTTCAAAGATAATTGCGACTATAATGATAATTTCCTCAAAATTGCGAGTTTATATCTTGCCATTCTGACTTTTTTTCCTACAATTGTGAGTTTATATCTCTGTATAATTCTGGGCTCTCTGTAAAATTAAATGTAATTTATAATTCTGATTTCTTTTCTCAAATTTGTGATTTATAAAGTCCAATTCAGAGGAAAAAAAGACAGATTTTTACCCCTCAGAATTGCAAGATATGAACCGGCAATTCCGCGTAAAAAAGTAAGAATTGCTAGATCGCAATTAGCAATTAGCTTTTTTAATTTCATTCAGTGGCGGAAACAAGCTTCCATAGATATACATCACAATAGGGAAGAAAAGACTATTGCAACTTCCGTTTCATGCCGCCTTTGAATGTATTTGAAAATGCAGCTGTTTTTTTCTCTCAGAAATCACGTGGGCCATACTTTTTAAGTAGGAAAATACAAAATAAGGAAAAATCACATCCCTGACTTATGGACATTTTGTTATGGACACAAGAGTTACAGGCAGAGGAGTTAGACATTACCTGTCGTCGCAGTGAGGCAGCGTCTGTTAAGAGAGCATCATCAGCAGTGTTCTCCAGACCTAGATCAAAAGTCACAAGAGCTGTCCGACTACACACACACACACACACACACACACACACACACACACACACACACACACACACACACACACACACACACACACACACACACACACACAAAAACATTCGATTAGATGAGGATTTTTTTATTCCCTTAAACTGGATTAAAAATGATGAATTTAAATAGCTTAAAGGTGCAGTAAGCGATTTCTGAGAAACACTGTTGATATTTGAAACCACGCCCCCCACCTCTGATTGGCTACAAGTGCGTTGTGCTCAGTTCGATCCACTTTCGACAGCCTTTCTCAGAAATCACTTACTGCACATTTAATATGCATAATTTTGACTTTTTTCTACTATTCACACACACATTTATACTTTACATATGCATAATTAAAAGAGATGCATCATTTGGGAAGAGCCCACCTGCGGTGGCTGTCGTCCAACACCTCCAGGACCTGTTGGTAAGCCCTGCGAGTCGTGTTCTTGATATAGGCAAGGACACCAGTGGCACTATTTAAGTTCTGACCGTCCTCAGGGCTGATGAGAGGGGGACAAGTTCGGACAGGAACACGAGATGGAGACGGGCTTGCACTAACAGAGAGAGACGTGATTGTGACGCATGAATCACACATGGACAGACTTGCAGACAACACGAGTGTGGCTAGACTCACTATCTGATATAAAAACACAAAATGTCTAAATGTGTCTACATAACATTTCCAAACAGAAATCCAGATCAGTTAGCTGTATGTGCAGCAATTATAAAACTATATAGTGGAAAAACAAATCCTACTATTTTATTGCCACATTTATTTTTATAAGTATTATGCATGCAGGGTTTATACCCTCATATGAATAGAAATATGTGTGTGTGTTTGTATATATATATATATATATATATATATATTAGAAAAATCATGTTAAAATGTGAGCAACAAATATGATGCATCAGGCTTTTGAGGAATGTTTATTTGTTCATTTCTTAATCATCATTGCATTGCACTGCATGTGTTTTGTGTTATATACAGTAAACTGTATATTAAATAAACTGTTTCATAAAACTTTTTTATTATCATTTCATATTTACAGGGTTAAGAATTAAAAAGTGTTGGAAAAATACATGATCAGATATCAACTTGTCTAATAATTATGCACATACTGTAGTTTCACAGTAGCAAGTAAGTGTATTTTTACTCACAAATCATGTTTGTTTATCTGTCCATTGCGATGCATTGCTGAGTTCTCACTCCTACAGCGCTCCCGTCTTGACCTAAAGTGAGATCGCATCTGTGAAGAGAGGGAAAACAGCTCTCAACTTCAGAAGTCAGGATGACAGGATTATTTAAAGTTTTTCGTTTTCCTGATTGCTTTTTACCTCGTCTCTTGGCTGGGCAGTAGAGTTGCCTGCTGGCTCTGAATCTGGCTCTGGTTCGAGGAAGTCCAGAGGTTGATCATTGAGGGTGAGAACCCGTGGTGGGGTCTTCAGTTCAACCGTCTCTAGTGGCGTAGACTGGATCAAATCCAGATCTCTGGGTCTCCCGAAACGGGCGTCATTGCTATCTCCTTGATAAGTTCAAATTGGGCATTAGTTGGCTGTTGCTTTCTTTAACATTTCATTTACTTAAAACCCACACCATTACTTTGCTAATACCTGCAATTACAATCCTTTCTGGCACATGCATCATAGTACTGTGGGATGCGTCGAGAAGGGGACCAGATGGTTCCTCTGATGAGCTGGAGGAAATCTTTAGCCTCTCTGGGATCCGCATCTGTTGACTGATGCCCTCTGTATATTCTAGCTCATAATGGATGCGGTTTATCTCTGCCATATCAGCAGAGATGAAGTCAGTCTCACTCATTCACCTATAGACAAGCACAGAGAACCACACAATAAATTATCCACCATTCTCAAGATTTGTTTTTTACTAACAATGTTTTGATCAGGATAGAACAAATCTATACTGCCAAGATAAGGGATGGTAGAGATTGGATTGGTAATAAAATCTCGAATAACCTCAATGATAATATCCACCTAAAAATCATTATATCGAATGGGGTTTCAGATAATTGTAGTAAAATCGCCTCGAATGGAAATGTAAACGAATACGTGTACACTGAGAACCATATTTAGACACCCGTAATGAAAGCGCTTTCATGTTTTACATACAAATTGGTAGGAATTGATATCTCCGACATTATATATACACATGTTAATATCAATAGCAACAGTATCATGAACCTTAGTGAAACCACGCTTGCTGTTGTTTACATTTCAGAAAGAAACCAGTACGTTTGTCGAAACAGTAATAGTGCAAAAACCTTGGATATTTACCCGTTTACTCAATAACTGTCTGCACCTCGATTGCAACAAATGTGTCGGATTCAGATTACAGCCTCATCAGGATATAAATATTTCCATTTAACCACTGTAAGTCGCGTTGGTAAGCAACATAAAATGTACAGCTGCACAATGATGTGCTCTCTGCTGCTAACTGTCAAGTGGCTAATTAACACGCTCATTAGTTTTTAAAGAATTTCATTTTTGCGAGTGATCATAATTAACTGCATTTATTTGTTTAATGTTGTACACACACACACTGTCGGAAGACCATTTTATATCTTTATTTTAACAACGTTTATCGGCTAGACATTGCTGTATTCACTCATTTCCGGTTAGCATTTTCACGCACTACGACCTTTGCCATGAATTTACGAATCCTACTATGGGGAAAGCTTGGCTTATGAATATAAATAAGGTGACGTGCCTGAAAGCTTGAGCAAGGTTACCAAGCAACGACGGCAGATCGAGTTAATTTTAGTTAGATTGAGGAATTTATTTAGGCTACTTAAATTGAATTATTCAAAGTATGTAGACAAATACAGAAACATTCCCTCAAATTACTAAAAACATGAGTAACTTAGTGTTCAGGTTAAAGAGGAAAAAAGTAGGCTACTATTTAATGAGAATTAATTAATTAACACGTTGTGACGTCAGCTCTGGTTAAGTCCTCAGAAAACAAAGAAACGTAAAATTCACACCAAATGTACTATGGGATTCTCGTGGTCTTTGTCAGTCAATTTAATGTCAGAATGGTTCGTCTGAAGGGGTGCAACCACTGATCTATATAATGATCATTCTATATAGATGTTTTCCTATAACTGCTCATATAAAAAAATAATGAGGGCTTGATTTTACACCACTTTTGTGTTTTGTAGTGTTAAAATTATTGTATTTAGGCCTACCAGATGTTGTTTACCATATAACTTCTCTTGACAACTGTGGGGTGGCTGTTTGAGGAAGCTTTTTTATATTATTAATAGCATACTTAACGATATATAATGGTGCGTTCAAGTCCTCCAGGGAAGTTCGCATACGAGGTGGGAAGTCGTGTGTTTACGACGGCTGTGCGTTCAAGTCTACTGTCTATGGTTCAAGTCTCTTTCGTCGGAGTAAGATGGCGGAGTAGGCTACTTTCTTTTAATAAAAAAAATAAAAAACAGTAAGGTTCTTATACTCCTGTTCTAGAAAATGAAGAACAAAGAAATGTGCACCAGGTACTTTTTAAAAATGTTTTAAATTAATTTACGAAGCCACTGCTAACTTTATCGTTACAATGCATTGTTATATTATAATGCCTTCATATTACTGTACCGGTAAGCTTGCTGCGCTGTAAATAGAATATAGCCTGACAATATCACTGCTAAATACCAAGTATTGTGGTATTCCGCCATGTTTCTCAGTGACACGCCCACACATCGTAAAGATCTGGGGCTGGGCTATCCCGAGCTCCCCACTGGTATTTATGACATTGTGGTGGCGTTCAAGTGCGTTCAACTCGTAAATATGATCTATACGAGATGACTTGAATGCACCATAATATCACATTATCGTTTTTTCCCACTTACTGTTACATGTATCATTTACCACCATTTCAAATACGTAGCATGGACAATATGTAAATATTACAGTGGTAAAGCGAAAATGATGTGAGCGAAAACCTCACAGTCACAGACACATCTGTTTTGCACACGTCACTGAAACACATAACCAGGAAGCTGCATGTGTGTGGGCAGGGGCGGGTCTACGTGGTGGCCAGGGGGGGCACCGGCCCCCCCTGAAATTCGATTGGCCACCCCAGGTGCCCCCCCTATAAGATGTCTTGTGATTGGTTCATTTTACGACCAATCAGTTTTATAGACTCTACTGAAGTTTACTTCAAAGAAGTGCAGCGCCAGATAAACAACGGTCGTCGCAGACTTGGACTTTTACTTTATCAATCAAGAGTGGGAAGTCAAGACACCAAACAAAGAGCTGCCAGTCACCACCGAAACAGAAGTTTTAGTTCCAGCTGTTTTAGTTGAGGTCTGCCTTTTTCGACTGTTTTCCTCTCTTTCTGCTACTGTTTTTACAGTGCTGCCAACTCTCACGCTTTCACCGTGAGACACGCAATTTTCATACTCTCTCACGCCACACATCCATTTTCTCACGCACAGAAAAATCGCAAAGCAAAGAGGACACGGAGACCGACAGACTAGACAGAGCAGGTTACTTATGATATACAAAAATCTCAGCTCAGATTCTGTCAATTTTATTACGAAATTCAAACAATAAATACCGTTTTGGCGCTTGTAAATGCTACGTGACAGATAGTAATAGCTAATAGTAAAAAAACATGAATGAACACTGAAAGATACAGTACAACTTACCGAAATGTATATTCCTCATAATATCGATCAATCAGTGTTTTTCATCAGCGTGAAGAGGTCAATAACATAGCAGAACAATTCTCACATTTACCTCAGGAAAGCCATTTAATGAACATAATATAGGCTATAGCACATAGTTGGCAAGAAAAAAAAAATAGCTATAGAGAGTATTTAGCTAAATATGTGTTCTATATTACATATTTATTATATTTTTACTTATATCATTAAATAAAGTTATTATAATAATAAAAAAAACGCATTATATTTAATTTGAGTTATTTTTAACCTTAAATAATAGCCTACTACCAGCTGATAGGGCAGTATGTTTACAGCATTAGGTGAGTTGTTTTTTTCTTGAGGAAAAATAACGCCTATCTTGTGTAGCCTACCTAATATTTATCCAAATAAGTCAATATTAAATCAAATCACAATAATTGAATTGAATTGAAATAATAAAAAAGCGTAGCTTACCAGAAATTGTATCATGTAAACATTGTAACATGTTGTCACTAAACCTAATAAAATTCAGTTTAGTTACTAAAATGTTAGTGACAATGTTAGTAAAATGTTTTTTTTATAAAACATTTTATAAAACATTATGTGTTGTTTTCTTTTGAACTGTTACAGTGCTAAAACTTTAACTCTGTGTTACTCAGCTTTTTTGTAATTTAATCTGAAAGAAATGTTGAATGAAACACTATGATGTTTTGACCAAACCATTTGAATTATTACAGTGGGGGGAATTTTTTATTTATTAATTTATTATTATTTGAAAGAGATTGTGAATAAAACTACTGTATATTGTAATGGCCAAACTACTTATTAAAAGAAAATAATTGACATAGTTTCTGCTTCTGGGAATTTAAAATTGCTCATTATTAAAAATTGTTTTTATTTGATAAACTTGTTAGTTTTATGAAAACACAAAAAATAATAAACACTGGCTCTCAAATTTAACTTAATGGATATATACAGGGATGACAAAAAACTAAATTAATCAAAATGTGCTTTATTACTACATTTGTTTACAAGTAACTTTATTCAAGTTAAAAAAAATAATAAAATCAATAGGATTTACGTAATATACTGTAGAATTTAGCTCTTTTTTTTGGTCACTGGCGGCCACCCCGTTTGGAGGCAGTGCCCCAGCATGGCCCCCCCACTGAAAATGCTCTAGACACGCCCCTGTGTGTGGGTGTGTATACAGCGAAATGGCAGAAGCCAGTTTTTCTCAGGACCAGATCAGCTGCCCAGTTTGTCTGGATGTACTGAAGGATCCAGTGACCATTCCCTGTGGACACAGTTACTGCATGAGCTGTATTACAGACTGCTGGGATCAGGAGGATCAGAAGCT
Organism: Leuciscus leuciscus; assembly: GCF_965113295.1. NCBI lineage: Eukaryota > Metazoa > Chordata > Actinopteri > Cypriniformes > Leuciscidae > Leuciscus > Leuciscus leuciscus. The sequence goes on along the minus strand of NC_138730.1, from coordinate 20,334,683 downwards.
AATCTACAGCTGTCCTCAGTGCAGACAAACCTTCACTCCTAGACCTGCTTTATGTAAGAATGTTATGATTGCTGAGATGGTAGAGAAACTAAAGAAGACAAATTTACAAACAGCCTGTCCTCCTCAAAGTTACGCTGTACCTGGAGATGTGGGTTGTGACGTCTGTACTGGAAGAAAATACAAAGCCGTCAAATCCTGTGTCGTGTGTCTGAACTCTTACTGTCAAAGTCATCTTGAACAACATGAGAGTTTCTTTAAAGACAGGAGACACAATCTGATGGATCCCACCAGACAACTCCAAGAAATGATCTGCCCAAAACACAACAAACAGCTGGAAATCTACTGCCGTACTGACCAGCAGTGCATTTGCTATCCATGTTTGATGGATGAACATAAAATCCACGACACTGTAACAGCTGAAACTGAGAGGACAGAGAAACAGGTATGAATGGAAGTCAGTGTGCCAATGCCAATGCTAATGCTAACAACAATAATAAATGCTAATGCCACAGTGTTGTGATTCCTGCAGTTTTATGTATTATTTCTGAGCTTTTACAGCTTTTTTGTTTTCCTACAGAGGCTTTTGGGAGAAACACAGAGAAAGTTCCAGCAGGGAATCCAGGAGAGACAGAAGCAGCTCCGAGAACTGAGGGATGCTGTGAAGTCTCAAAAGGTAAGTTTTGAGCAGTTTAAGGTCACTTTCAGCTGCACTAAAGCTACTTGTGGGTCTCAAGCTGTGTGAGGCAGCAGTAAGAGTTTATTGTGATCTGTGTCCTGACAGCGCTCTGCACAGGGAGCAGTGGATGAGAGTGAGAGGATCTTTACTGAGCTCGTCCGCTCCATTGAGAGAAGCCGCTCTGAGGTGACAAGGCTGATCAGAGATCAGGAAAAGGCTGCAGTGAGTCGAGCTGAAGGACTCTTGCAGCAACTAGAGCAGGAGATTGATGATCTGAAGAGGAGAGACGCTGAGCTGGAGCAACTTTCACACACAGATGATCACGTCTATTTCCTGCAGGTGACCCAATGACGTAATAGCTATTATGTGTCCTTTATTTGTTCAAAATACATTAAAAAGGCTATTCACTGATACGATGACTTCGATACACCTCTTTACTGCAGACCCTCATTACTGTGTGTCAAGGTCAATAAGTCTAAGTTAAACCAGGTTCTCATTCAGTCAAGTCACCCAAAACAGACTACTCTATGGGCAATTCCACCCTCATGTGACTTCTCTTTTGTCACACTGCATCATCAAAGTTTTAACACATACTTTTGTACTACCACGATATCACTACACCAAATATAGCTTATGTGACTTGGCAAGCAGGGGCTGTGTTATCGGAATCACTTGGGTAGGAATATTCAAGGGTTGCGGGGGCATTGCAGAGCATGTTTAAAGGTGATGATACACAGGGCAACTTTTTGAGCAATGTTGCTGGGCAATCTTGCAGAGCGATTGTTGCTTGGGCACTTTCCCATTGGGCAATACATTTCTATCTGGTTAATTTAGATCGGTTGTGGGCCCTGTGTCTCATCTGGTTTCCCGTTGATGGCAACATTGCCCAGCAACATTGCTCAAAAAGTTGGCCAGTGTATCATCACCTTAAGTCTTTTTTCCTTAGAGAGAATTGTCTGAAAAAGTTCGTCTAGTTAGCCGTGTAACCTCGGTTTTCTGAGGGAAAGAAAGAACATCCAGTTAGACAGTGTAACATCCAGTTAGCCGGTGTAACCTCGGTTTTCTGAGGTAAAGAAGGTAGACACAGACCAGAGGTACCCTAGAATTCTGGCCATCTTTCAGAGCGTATAATTCTAAGTATGAATGGGCCGCCAGTTCCCGCTGCCGAAGGTACGTTTTTAAGAAGAGCTTCAAGGTCCAATGTTGTCATGAATTCTGTAAGTTGATGCTTAGTACTGTGTTCTCATTAGCCTATATAAAAATAATCACAGACAGGTTCAGGAAGAAGATTTATCTTAAGGTACTTGACACATATTCAAGTTTGGCCTGAATGTCTGGGGAACTCTCCTGTGTCGATTGTCCAGTCTGTAAAAGTATGCAGATGAATGGACAAGGGTAGCCCAGTCAGGAAATCCTTGATTTGATGGTATAATCCGCTGCTGATTGGAGACTATCAAGTTTTATCTAGGAGTCTAAAGCTCTTGTCATGTTATTCTTTTGTATCTTTATTGTACATATTTTTTTCTTTTTCTGTAGAGGTTTCAGTACATCGCTGCACCTCCTGAATCTGCAGACTTCCACAGCATCACTGTGAGCTCTCTTCTATCTTTTCAAGATGTGGCGAAATCAATCTCTCAACTGAAGGAAAAACTAGAGGGTTTCTGTACAGAAGAGGTAGAAAAGATCTCTAATGGAGGTAAAGTGCCTGTTGCACATTAATTTACTTTTAATTAATTTTAATTTATAAAATGCAGTCCATTTTATCATTTAAGAATCAAAAATCACTAAAAAAATCTTTTTATGGAAACTGTAACTATGTCTGTTCATTTCCATAGTAACAGGCATTGAAACTCCCACTAATGAACCCAAGACCAGGGAACAGTTTCTTCAGTGTAAGGCATTTTGAAGTGTACACACACACACACACACACACACACACACACACACACACACACACACACACACACACACACACACACACTAATGAACTGCATAGTCTGTTGCCATAAGGGCATTTAAATAAATTATTACATTAAAAGAGCACTGTAATTATGCAAATCACATGTAAAGTAAATTAAAATACATTTTATTGTAAATACATGAAACAGACTCATACACTTAGAAACATGCATGCATTCACAATCTAACAAACATTGAATGAAGTGATTGTGTTTTATCTTCATCAGATTCTCATCAGCTCAATCTGGATTCAAACACAGCAAATCATTTCCTCCTTCTCTTGAAAGACAACAGTGTGGCTACTTACATTAACACTCCTCAGCGCTATCCTGCACATCCAGACAGATTTGACTGTTGTTTGCAGGTGTTATGTAAAGAGAATGTGTGTGGACGTGGTTATTGGGAGGTTGAGTGGAGTGGGAGTAAAGGTGTGTTTATAGCAGTGTCATATAAGAGCATTGGCAGGAAGGGAGGAAACAGTGAGTATGTATTTGGATTTAACAATCAGTCCTGGGGTTTGTTCTGCTCTCCCTCCAGTTACTTGTACAGGCACAATAACATAGAGACTGAGCTCCCTGTGTCTTCCAGATCTTCTAAAATCGGAGTGTATGTGGATCACAGTGCAGGAACTCTGTCCTTCTACAGCGTCTCTAACACAGTGACCCTCATCCACACAGTTCAGACCTCATTCACTCAGCCTCTCTATCCTGGGTTTGGGTTTGATTTAGGGTCAACAGTGAAATTATGTAATCTAACAGTGTAGACGAGAGATTCTGCATAGATAAGTCTCAAATAGATTCTTTTAAATTCACTGTAAAAAAAAAAGTTGCTTAATTGTTTTTTTTTTTTTAAGTACAATCAAATTGGATGTTTTAAGTAATTTCAACTTAAATTACATTAAACTGACTTAAAATGACTTAGAATCTTGTATATCTTATTAAAAAAGTTGAAATGTTAAAACATATGTTGTCATAACTTATTGATCATATAATGTTGTACAGTGTATACTGTAAGTTAAAAAATGAAAATAAATTAATTAAATTAAATAAACGTTTTTAAACACAGGGTAAAATTGTGTTTATTTATTTATTATTGGTAGAAGCAGTGAAGATGAAGGCTACTTTCACATTTTTCTCGATGAAACAGACATCCGAATTTGGGCAGTTACTAAACCTTACTAAATGTAAATAAAAACTAATATATATTTTAGTAGATCATGCGTGTCTGCGGTCACTTGAAAGAAACGATCAACTTTAATCTAGAGCTCCAGCAGTGGGCGCTGCATTCACGTCAATATGAAAGATTGTAATTTATCAAGCGGCCCTTGTATTTGATTAAGCTGTTATGGTTTGATTTGACATCAATCTGAATGATATTCAGTTGACATACTTACCACATACAGTACCGGTCATACAGTATCATACATCAATGAATCCTGAAAAAAGTATCACAGGTTCCAAAACAATATTAAGCAGCACAACTGTTTTCAAGATAGATAATGAATCAGCATATTATACAGATTTCTGAAGGATCTAATGTTGCTGAAAATTCAGCTTTGCATCAGAAATAAATTATGTTTTAAAGTATATTAAAATAGAAAACAATTGTTTTAAATTGTAATATTATTTAATATGACTGTTTTTTTCTGTATTTTTGATCAAATAGGCTACATGCAGGCTTGATGAGCATAAGAGACTTCTTTAAAAAACATAAAAAATAGTAAAAATTAGTATAGTAAAAAATAGTGTACATCTTGATTCAAGATCCTGTCATTTTATGAAGTTTTCAAAATCTCTGTATTCCAGAGTCTGCCTGGAACAGCAGTTTATGACTTATTTGATTTATTCTTTTATTTATTATGTTATATATGCTATAAAATAAGTATCATCCATAATTAAAAGATTTTATGGTTGACAAATAAATCAAAATACAAAGCCACCAGAATTTGTACACATTATTATTATTATTATTATTATTATTTACATTCCCAAATAAAGCCTAAATGAATAGTTTGTCTTGCTGGTCTATTAAGTGCACAGTCTACTAAAAAGACGGGAATCGAATCATTTGTTGATATTAGCTAAATTATGAAAGAGGCACGATTATTTATTTTACTTTATTGCATAATTAAGCATTAGAACTAGGCTATTCAAGTTTATTGTAAACTAAAAAAGTTAGATTATTATTAAAGAATCTTTGTAATAACACTTCTAAATCCTCAGTTTGTCCTTGAGGAGCTGGATGTTTTGGGCAGACGTGTACGTGACGTGACAGAACGTACAGTTCAGTCCTCCTGACGTCATGTCGAGCTTCCCAGCGGCAGTAAGTCTCAGTCAGTGCGCGAGAGAGAAGATGAAGAAGTGAAATCTGATGAAGAGAAGCGAAGAGAAATCCAAGCTCTTACATCTGGACGAAATCTCTCATCTACTCACAGAATTCGGTAAGTTATCACATACACGCTCATCGGATATAGTCTATTCAGAAACTGTGGTATTTAAATTTCCCATGCGTGATACATAGTTCAAGGCTGAGTCAGGATTAATGCCAAACAAACAGAGTTTGGTCAAAATATGCATTCTTACTGACTGAAATAACGTTAGGCTTGACTCTTCTTTCTGTGTTTGCCAACAATTACGCAACATATTTACTAATCAGCAATGAAGCTTGATAGCATATAATTTGGCTCAAAACACTTATTTACAGATGCTTACAAGACCGAAAAGATAAAGATTAAATTTTAGGCGAACGCAAACTCTACTCCAATATGCTGCTAAACTATGCTTTGTCAATGTCAATATTAAACTGTTAAAAGCGTAAACCATCATTAGTGTGGTTGACACTTTCGTCAAAACTGAGAGCTTGCTGAACATTTGTTGTTTGTTTATCTCGGGCTCTGTTTGTTTGGGTTCGCTGCTGTCATTATTATATGGGTGAGATTTTTTAAAGCAATAAGGCTAAAACATCATTCTAGGTTTAAATAATTTGTTTGTTTTAATTATTCAAGTCCTATTTTTTTTTTTTTAAGTCTGTTGAAACAGGAGAATTAGTTATTTATACTGGAAAAATGTTCTTCAGACTATTAAAATATTTCACACAAAGACAAATATGATTCTTTTAAGAAATGTTCAAAGAAAGGTTCTTGTGAACCATGGTGAACTCAAAATGGGTCTTAAACTGCATTGCAACAACAACAACAAAAACTTTTGGAACCTTTATTTTTAAGAGTTTATTATAGGTTTTGTGGCTGGTCATCATTTTATAAAATAAAATGTACTTTATCTGACTATCTTTTAACCAAATACTCTATATATTCACCTAATTAATATGAGGCCACAAAACTGATCATAAGTACAGTGATAATTATAAAAGAATTATAAAATATTATAGCATGTCAAATTGCAAGATACTGCAAATCACTCTTTTAAATGTCAACTACTTTCGTTTGAGTTTTTGTAACAAACAGCACTGATGATGATAGAAAGCTATTAAAGCCGTTATCACTGGATTTAAGATCTTTGATTGGATTGGATCCAGAGTAAGACATGACTTCTAATCTGAGCGTTTTTTATTTCAGTCTCTCGTTAGCTGTTATAAAGTCATGAACTGAATTATGTCTTATATATATATATATAGGTGTTAAAGTGTCATATTCAGTCAGTGACCCTCAGGGAATCCTAGGTTGCATTCCTGGTGCAGTGTCTATAAACCAGTCTATCTTGACCACATTCCCATCTAAACTGGACATTCATCTGATGTCCTTCAAGGTCCCATGACCTGAAGGTTTAAAGTCAATGTTTTGGTCACATTCCTCTGTCCTCGCAGCCTCATTCTTTCCCACCCCCTGAACATTTCTGCTCGGTGGCCTTAGAGGTCACAGACACTTCGGAGCCTAAGTCAAAAGCCAGCTTTGAGAAAGCTGGACTCCTAAACATGCATTTGGTAATGAAACTGAAAGTCAACCTCAGAAAGCTGTCATTGCTATCATACAACTGACTTCTTTATCATGAAGTAAATTCCACTTTTTTGATGGCCTATAGCTGAATTGATACAAAATACAATAAAATTATGGTGAAGTCCGCATTAAACAACATTTTCAACCAATTTTGTTTCTCTAAAATTGACCTTTTTATATATATATATGTACTTAATTTATAAAATATAATTTATTCCTGTGATGCAAAGCAGAATTTTCAGCATCATTACCCCAGTCCTCATTTGATGCTCAAGAAACATTTCTTATTATTATCAGTGTTGAAAACATTTTGTTCGATTTAAAGGGGTCATGACGAGAAATCAAATTTGTCTTCATGTTTTGACTTATTAAAGGTCTTTGAACCATTAAAACATTCTGCAAGTCTCATAGCTTAAAGCGTACTCGTCATTATAAACAAAGCATTTATTTAATCAAGCACCAAAAACAGCTTGTTTTGATATTGCGGGTTCTGTGACATCACATGGGCAAATATATTTGTATATGACTGCCTCCAGAGCAAGACATTGGCTGCATCCGAAATCGAAATCGCATACTTCTCTACTAGTAGGCGAGAAACAGTATGTGACAAAGAAGTTTGTCCGAATTCACAGTACTCATAAAAGAGTAATCAAAAAATAACCGGATGACGTACTACTTCCGGCAAGATTCTGAAGTGTGCGTAAGATGACCACTTAACTATCCCATGAGGCCATGGGAGAGGATTTGTGAATGGCAGTGAAGTGACGTAACTGACGCTGGTAAGTCACATGACAGTGACAACATGGCGAATGTAGTAAGTCCAGATTACATTCATACTACACATACTCATACTATATAGAACATACTTTTTTAAAAGTCGTGAAGTAATTACTTATTAAAAATAAGTACCTACTCAAGACAGTATGTGATTTCAGATGCAGCCATAGAGACAGAGCGACACGCGTCGCCCACCGGGGGTGAAAACAATCCAACCGTCTCCATTGACTTTGCATTGTGAGAAGCTGCCTCCTTGTCATTTCTGACTTATAACAAAAAACAAAACAATGTCGAAAAGCTGCTATGTGACAAGGTGTACAGCAAACAAGCTAAAAAAAAAACAGAAATAAGTTTTTATAATCTGTCGACCCCAAAAAAAGAGCGTTTAAGGACACAAAAGTGGGTACAGGCTGGAACGAATGGGTAAATTGTGGGATCCTGACACTCAGTATGCACTAAAAAATACACTATGTGTGCAGTAAAAATGTTGTCACTGGTAAGTCAAATATCCAAATGTCAGTTTTAAATATTATATTTCTGTAAGCTAAGCTATCCTGTCGCCTATTACTTTCCCCGCTCCAGTGGACGTAGTTCTCAGAGTAATATGACACCTTGCGCTCTGTTTAAATTGCCTGTATCCACTTTTGTGTCCTTAAATGCTTGTTTTTGGGGGTCGACAGATTATAAAAACGTAATTCTGTTTGTTTTTTTAGCTTGTTTGCTGTACACCTTGTCACATAGCAGCTTTTCGACATTGTTTAGTTTTTTTGCTGTAAGCGAGAAATGACAAGGAGGCAGCTTCTCGCAATGCAAAGTCAATGGAGATGGTTGGATTGTCCCCGCCCCCCGGGTTGGGCGTGGCTTAGATACGCTCTGTCTCTATTGACGAATAGTTATACGCACAATAGGCCCCGCCCACTGGCATCCAGTCACCTAACGGCTGACATTTGCCTACACTGAATGTGAGCGTGAGCAAATAGAACCCATTATAATCACTGTCGCTGTCTACACTGGATACATTATACAGATGTGCATTCAGTTTCTGACATACTCCACACGCTTGAGTCTGTCGACAACAGGACAAATGGAAGAGAGTGTAAGAACTTTCACTTTGCCACGTCCAGTTTAAACAGCTAGTTTGCATCTCTGTACAGACCTCAGAAGGATCCCAGCGTCTGAAAAACAAGCAGCTTTAAAAAAGTTGTGTTAAAAAGGTTTTTAGATAAGTTGGAGAAGAACCCTTGGGAGAAACCGAGGCTCAAGTGAGGTCAGGTTTTAATCAAGATGGCATTGGTCAGGTATTAAGTTATACACTCTCTGTGCAATCAGTCTTTAGTGGTAATTCAATCTGGTTCCTCCTGCTTCTAATTTACCACTCTAGGGTGATTAGTAAGCCAGACCAACTGGCTAAGATGCCACTTTATCAGCACGAGCTTAGAGCTTATGAAAGTGTGAGTCCTTGTTTGATTGGCTTAAAAGACAAGGTTTGCTGGGTGGCCTTGTGGTGCTTTAGGCATGTGCAGTTGTGTCCCCTGGCGGAGCCTTTAGGTCAGGGGTCTTGGACGGTGACCATCTGGACCTTTAGGGGGTGGTTTCCTAAGATGCGGCCTTTGTTTGCCCAAAACAATTGGAAGTTAATCTGGAGGAGATAAGAATAGCCTCTGTTACATTGCTGCCATCAGCCGGTCTTCACGTAGCATGCAAGGAGACATCTCTTTCTCTCACTTAAAAGAGGTTTTGACTGACTGGCTTCCCTTTTTTGGAGGGCTGGGGGAGGAATAGTACTGCTTTCCAGGAGTCAAGGTTCTGATCTTGTGCTGCCCTTTTGGTGGGTTGAACTATTGCTGGGAGATTTAACTAGAAAATTACTGATTAACAAGTCTTGGTATTTTTAGACCGTTTGATGATACTCAATGTCAGTTTGTATATTCACTCTGAAATTGCCTTAAATTGTGTGTTTTGTTCACAAATGAATCAAAATTTACACTAAACGTCACTGTAGCCAAATAAATTCAAACTGTTTAATGTCATGATGATGAAATGGAAGTAGTGACAGATATGTCTTTCTTTATGAGATTTTTAATCCCAGGGCCATTTGACTGTAAAATGATGCAGTTTTTGTTAAAGGGTTAGTTCACCGAAAAATTTAAATTCTGTCATCATTTACGATCTCTTTATGAACTTTTTGAAGCGTCAAAGTGGTAGTTGCGTAGACTCTCAATGGAGGGACAGAAATCGCTCAGATTTCATAAAAAAGATCTTAATTTGTGTTCCAAAGATGAATGAAACTCTTACGGCTTTGGAGCGACATGAGGGTGAGTAATTGATGACAAAATTTACATTTTATGGGCGAACTAACACCTTAATAGGCTTTCATTCTGTTGGCAAGGCTTCAAAATGAAAAACTATTTTACCAGATGGCACCTCATGTTTTGCCTATAAAGCAAATACTCGCTATTTTCCTATTCCTATATAGTGTTTGTATGTTGTGCATGTATTGTTTGAGAGAGAGAGAAATTACACTGTAGTGCAAATCACAAATCCTATACCAGTGGAGCTTTGCTGGCATCTAATTGAAAAAGTTTTGTACTGCACCCAAACAAAATCTCACTGAAAGCTCATTTTTTGAGATATCAACCTCAAATTTTGAATACAACTGGTTTAGATTTATGGCTTTGCTTTTCTAGCAGCTTTTGAGTTCAACATGTTTTATTAATTATATATTTTATTTGAAATATTGCTCATTTATCATTTTCATAAACTATAACCTCTATAGCTTTCTTTTGTTTCACTTTTTTAACTTTTTTTTTTTCTTCAACAATGATCTGCCAGGCCTTCTTTAAAATAAGACCAAACTTAAGTCTGTGCTTCAAATGTTTATTACATTTTTGTCCTCTAAGGATCTCAGAGTAACTCTGTTCAATTGACGCACAAGGGCTAATTTCATTAAAATCATCGAAATTGTGATATCATTATTCACAATGTTGACCAGTTTTAAATCATCCAAAATCATTGAGATATGTTGTAGATATTTAAAACATCATACCGACCCACCAACTGTTTTCACACACTGTCTAGGTTTTTGAAAAGCTTCTGTTATTTAAAATGTTATGTAATGTAATTGCTCAGTATTGCATCAGTTCAAAACTCTACACACAGTGCTCTCATATCTTCATAGACATGTTTATCAAGGAAAATGGGTTCAGCTAACCAGCTTCCTTGGTTGCATTTTGGGCCCGTCAGCTTTTAAGACAGCAACCGTCACTCCTCTTCCTGAAGTCCATTCATCCTGAGTTTAAATTCATCATGGTTCCAAAGGACCGATTGAAAAGAGAGCCAAGGATTGTTTGCTGTTTGTTGGTTGCCAATAATTATGCAGTCCTTCACTCTAAAGCTCTTGTCCATGGTTATACATGAAACCCTTTGTCTCTGTGGGCCAGGAACCTGCAGGGAGCACACAAAGGTTCTGCTGAAAGCTGCTTGACATCTCCTACATAGATAACACAGCTGAGCTGAATGTGACTTAGACCCTTCATTGTTGATTGATTTCTTATTTTTAGTTTTCCTGTTACCACGGTAACAGTTTTACAAGGCCTTCCCCTCAGTGATATTAAATGTACTCTTTCTTTCTTTTAATATGTTTTGACATGTCCATTTGTGTGCTGGTCTTCTTTCTGTCATAACAGAAGGGGGTTGGAAGAAAATCTATTATAAACTACATTGGATATCCATAATGTCAAGAGGGGCCGGCGTTCAGTATCCAGTATTGATCTGTGTAACACGATGATCAATCACTGAACAAAGAAGAGCAAAACCAGCACACAATTAAGTTGCTTAAATTACCATTAAAATTATAGATGCTGTTTCTCTCATTTCTTCCTGGTGTTGATTTAGAGTGTCACTTTTTTGGACAGTTAATCAGTTGATGGCGAATGCTTGGTGTTTATGCAGTCGTTTCATTTATTTATATAGTCAGGTGAATCTCACAAAACCTGTCAAGAACATGCCCAGGTTATAATTGACCCCAAAATCGAAAGGACAAAATCAAAAGAAAATCATTTGTCTAAAGAAATTGAAGCATATTGTGACATTATATTCATTTCCTCTCAATTGTCCATATTGAAATGGCAAAAATAAAAAAAATTCTAGTCATTATACATTATTTAATATATTATTTACATATTTATATATCATGGTATCATTTGTTGTACTGCCTTTTATTTGTGTTTAAATTATTGTATGATAATCACCATTAAGTATAATTAAAATAAAATAAAACTTGCCAGATGTATTATTTTAATGATAATTTGGGTAGAACTGTCTTAAAAATAATCTTACAATACTAAATATCTTAATTTTCATTTGATTAAGCTTAGTTAAAATTCCCTCAAAAATTTAAAATCTGTTAATCGGCAAGTCTGCCTGTAGATTTTTGCATTGAAACAAAGGTAACACTTCTATTAATTGGCTAGTTGGACACTGTCTAATGTTGATAAATTGAAAATAGCCAAAAACTGGATAATGGTCTATCAATATATATATTTATTTTTTTACAGTATACTAAGTTTATTCAGTAATATTTCACAATATTACTTTTACTGTATTTTTGATCAAATAAATGCAGCCTTGGTGAGCATGAGAGACTTCTTTAAAAAAACATTAAAATATTTTACCGACCCCAACATTTTGAATGTATTTGGGCAACTAATGCTCATTCAAAAGTGGTGGCAATCATTGTAAGGCCTTATTTTGTTGTACTGGTCATCTCTGCGCTGTAGAAAAGCAGAAAGCTGATGTGTGCAGATGGAAAAATAAAGATGCACACATCTTGCTGCAAAAATACCTCCTATTTTTGAAACTCTTGGAATAGATTCAGATTCAGCACAGTCTCAATCAGCAAGTGCTTCTTTCTTTCTTAAGCAGCCTGTTCCCTGTTCCAGTGGATTCGATCAACAGTGCATCAGTCAAGATTACAATAGCCACATTAAGCTCTACTGCTTCTTAAAGTTTGCATAGGGCTGGATTGAGGGACCAGTTATTTTGTTTCAAAAAGCCGAATCTGCCTTGAAAATATAAATGTGGGTCATAAACATGTTGCCTCAAGATCATGATAGCGAAAGAAAGCAGATTTCAAGGAGCACAGATAAATGTTGCTTCCTCCTGTTGTGGCCATGGTTACCAGGTGAAGGTCAGAGGAGGAGGTTCAGCTGTCAGCAAGTGAGCAGGAGAAGCCAATTGATCATTGTTATGTTGTTAGTTAAACGTTATTTGAGATACTCCATTGGTTTAGTTGAACTGCTTTTATTAAATGCTGCTCATCAATCTGTTAGCTGCCGCAGCATTTCTGAACGGTTGTTATGGGTTTTAACAGATTATTGGTGAAAGAGGCTCTAAATGGTATTACTGTGGTGCAGTGTATAGTGTTTCTTGGCAGGCTGAATGTTTGGAAATCCATTTGAGTTATTATGTGTTTTTATAGACATTTCAGGACACACTGTTCAGTTTGTACAATTCCTGCTCTTTCATTATTTGCCTCACACACAAACCACCACTAGCTGAGACAAAAAAAAATGACTAGATGCCTAAATTATTAAAAAAAGTAATAAGAAGGTAAGTGAGGGATAATGTTGTTCAGGGCCCTGATGTGAACCAGAGAGGTATCACCCTGACTGTATATTAACCCTCTTATTACATGTCATTATACAAAATATTTGACTACAGAATGCTGCGATTGATGACCAGTCAAAATCAAGTATAGAGAGTGGTGAAATAAAGCAGTTTGAGTTGTGAGTTTCGGTTACACTTTATTTTAAGGTGTCGTTGTTACAGTGTAATTATACATCTAAGTACTGAGTAATATTAAGTAACTACATGTACTTAGGGTTAGGGTTTAGTTCAGGGTTAGTTGCATGTAATTATGCATAATTTATAGTTATTACTATAGTAACGTATGCAACAATGACACTGTAAAGTAAAGTGTTACCTGAGTTTCTAAGGGTTGTTTTATGGCAGTATTGCATTTCTTAAAGGTCTAGTTCAACCAATAAGGAAAATTATCCCATAATGTTCTCACCCTCAAGCCATCCTAGATTCTAGGTTTATTACAAAAACGCATTGCTTTGCTTCAGAAGGCATTTATTAACCCCCTGGAGACATATTACTTTTATGATGGAATGGATGTGCTTTTTTAGGCTTCAAAATCTCAGTTATTCACTCCCATTATAAAGCTGGAAAGCTTTTTTAATATAACTCCGATTGTATTTGGCTGAAAGAACAAAGTCATATACACCTAGGTTGGCTTGAGGGTGAGTAAACTATGGGATCATTTTTATTTTGGGGGGAACTATCCCTTAGGATTTTTTGTCATTCTATAGTGGAACTGCAGAATTTAAATTAGTAAATATGTTTCTGTACTAAGCTCCAAGTCAGCACAAACATTAAGTAATACTATACTTGGCAAACAGTTTACAATTCTTTTCTATTTTATTGCTTTTTTTGTCTCTCAATAATTTGGTTGACACCTTGTGTTTTTAACAGTATATTTATTTGGGGTTTGCATGGCTTTTGTACATTTTTTTTTTTTTACAAGTTTCAAAAGACTCCAAACCCTTCAAATGTGCCATCTTCTCCTGTAAGAATACGTAATATTTTGCATGGTAATTTTTTTTTTTTTTTGTCCTTTGTAATTCTTAGACATTTATACATTTCTCTTGAATATTCTGGTTCAGTGATATTGTGCCCTTAGTCAGAGTACAGAAAACTCCAATGTTACAAATATTTAAACTATGTTTTCTAGCCATATAACTTTTGGCTGCTTACCATCATTGAAAAGATCTTTAATTTTCCTATTTCCTATTTCCTAATACATTATTAAAATCAAAAATTTGTCTTTGTTAACATTAGTTAATACACTTTGACGTAACATGAAGAAACAAAGAACAGTTGCATTTTTATTAACTAATATTAACAAAGATTGACAAATACAGTAGAAAATGTATTGCTCATGGTTAGTTCATGTTAGTTAATACATTAACTACCCCCGAATATGATTAATATATAAGTCAGCTAAGACCTACTAACAGAGTTTTGATTGAAATTTAAAGCATATAGATTGCTCATTATAATTGCTAGGGTCTCATTTGATAGTTCTCATTATAATTGCTTTGAGAGTGCTTTGTCACAATGAATCTCACAACTTTGATACAGATACTTTGTTTTCAACACAGTATTATGTGAAACAGTCCAAGGTTGTAATGACACTGTACAAACGGACCATTCCTTGACCTCTAGTATCAGTCATAAAGTGTTCTTGGTGCATCTGACCATCTGTCCATGACACTCCATGACCTTCTTTTTTTGTCTGTCATAAATTCAATCTGACGTTAAAAAGCATTCTTTGCTCAACACTGCATGCTCGATTTGAAATTAAGTTTACCTCCGCCTTGAAGTTTAATGTGATCAAATGATGACCCCCCCCACCACCACCACACACACACACACACACACACACACACACACACACACACACACACACACACACACACACACACACACACACACACACACACACACACACACACACACACACACACCTGACGGCTCTGGGAATCAGCAGTGACCCCTGTCCTGTTGCAGCAGAGACCTGGCTGTCTTCTGCCTGGCCCCTTGTAAACTTTTAACCTGTCCCCTTCTTTAACGACAGGGCAAGAATGCACGAAACAATTCTTTGCATTGTCTTTCCCTGTGCGTAAAAATGACAGAGGGAGCTCCGATATTGATTTATTTAATATGAGCCAAAGCATCTAAACGTTCTCTAATTACTGATTAATATCACACTAATAGTAAAGATAAGTTAGAGATTAGTTTCAAATGTGATGAATTCTTTTAAATTATTTTACAATATTGACATTCATATGACAAAATACAAGCTTTTCAATTAGTCTATTATTTAATTTAATTGATTTGTTATTATTAATCTTTATATATATATATATGTGTGTGTGTGTGTGTGTGTGTGTGTGTGTGTGTGTGTGTGTGTGTGTGTGTGTGTGTGTGTGTGTGTGTGTGTGTGTGTGTGTGTGTGTGTGTGTGTGTGTCCAAAAGAGTTGAGTGTCATTATTTAGCTGTGGAAAGACACATTTCAAAGAAGTGTCTGCTGCACAGTCTGGGGTTGGATTCGACAATATCTTACAATTGGATCAATGTAGCTAATTTTACAAAAGATCACATCCCCTCCCCCCTCTGAATGGAGATGTCAAAGGTTGGTGACCTCTTGCTTTCATGTGCATTGATCGTTTCTCGGGAGGTGGGCTGCTCCCCTCCGAAGCCCTTCACATCAGCCAATATATCTTTGTTTGGACCTGAAAGCCGTTTTCTTACATTTTGTCACCCTGGGGTTTTTTTCCCGCATGGCAAGTTTTACTGTACAAGATAAAGCATAACCAACAGCTAAATAAATAATGTGCAGCCTTGGACAGAAACAGTTTTATGAAATGGTCTCAATTTATTAAACTTTTAAAATAATAAATAAACAACCTTATATTGGTAGTGGAAATTTTTTAGGTTTTAGGTTCAAATGTATATATATTTAAGGAAAAGGTTTTCTAGAATATTTATAGTTTTCACCTTTTAATCACTTTTTTGCCTTTTTCTTTTTTTTTTTATGTTTAATAACAAATATTCTCTCAGCTTAGAATTGGACAGTTTCTTTTAAAATAGTTTTTAGGGCCCGAGCACCGATGGTGTGAGGACCCTCTTGGAATTGCTCTGTTTATTATTATTATTCTTCTCCGCATTTAATTGCATTTTTGAGGGCCTAAACATGCTCGAAAACTCACAAAACTTTGCACACGCGTCAGAACTGGCGAAAATTTACATCTGATATAGGTTTCAGAATTGGACGGGGCAAAATGGCTCGATAGCGCCACCTATAAAAGTTCAACGGAGTGCGCCTCCCGCAACGTTCCACGTACGTGCACGAAATTCGGTACATACATGTAATCACCTAATACCTACAAAAAAGTCTCTTGGAGCATAGCCCTAAACACAACAGGAAGTCAGCCATTTTGAACTTCCTCTCAGATTTTTGTGCAGTTTTTGCCATTTTCATGCCTCGTACTTTAACGAACTCCTCCTACAGTTTTAATCTGATCATCTTCAAATTTGGTGAGTGTAATCTTAAGGCCTTTGCGACGTTAAATTGCGAAGATCTTGAGTTTTCGTCGAAGGGCGGGTCCTCGGCGGCCTGACAAATTTCGATGTTTCGCCATGAAACAGGAAGTTGCTGTAACTCAGGCATGGAATGTCCAATCTGCCCCGAACTTCACACGTTTGATAAGCGTTCTGTCCTGAACACATGACCATGCTCATATTCAGTTATAGTCATAGCGCCACCTGCTGGCAACAGGAAGTGACATGTTTAACACTGTTATGGACTCCTAATAACATATAAAAAAGTGCCAGCAAGTGCTAAACATGCTAACAACATACTAGAAGCATGCTAAAACATGCTAGCAAACTCTTAGCTAAGTGCTAAAGCATGCTATTTTTGCAATTAAATAGGAATTTGCTGTAACTCAGGCATGGAATGTCCAATCTGCCCCAAACTTCACACTTTTGATAATCGTTCTGTCCTGAACACATCTACATGAGAATATTCAGTTATAGTAATAGCGCCACCTACTGGTAACAGGAAGTGTCATGTTTAACACGTTGATGCCATTCTAGCAACATGTTAAAAATGCCATTGACTTCTAAACATGCTAGAAACATGTTAAAACATGCTAGCAATACTTAGCTAAGTGCTAAAGCATGCTAATTCAATGAAACAGGATGTTGTTGTTACTCAAGAAGGCAATGTCCAATCTGCGCCAAACTTCACACTTTTGATAAGCGTTCTGTCCTGGACACATGACCATGCTCATATTCAGTTACAGTCATAGCGCCACCTGCTGGCAACAGGAAGTGACATGTTAAACACTGTTGTGGACTCCTAATAACATATAAAAAAGTTCCAGCATGTGCTAAACATGCTAACAACATACTAGAAACATGTTAAAACATGCTAGCAAACACTTAGCTTAGTGCTTAAGCATGCTAATACTGCAATTAAATAGGAATTTGCTGAAACACAGGCACGGAATGTCCAGTCTGCCCCAAACGTCACACGTTTGATAAGAGTCATGGCCTGAACACATCTACATGAGAATATTCAGTTATAGTAATAGCGCCACCTACTGGTAACAGGAAGTGTCATGTTTAACACGTTGATGCCGTTCTAGCAACATGTTAAAAATGCCATTGACTTCTAAACATGCTAGAAACATGTTAAAACATGCTAGCAAAACTTAGCTAAGTGCTAAAGCATGTTAATTCAATGAAACAGGATGTTGTTGTTACTCAAGAAGGCAATGTCCAATCTGCGCCAAACTTCACTCTTTTGATAAGCGTTCTGTCCTGAACACATGACCATGCTCATATTCAGTTACAGTCATAGCGCCACCTGCTGGCAACAGGAAGTGACATGTTAAACACTGTTGTGGACTCCTAATAACATATAAAAAAGTTCCAGCATGTGCTAAACATGCTAACAACATACTAGAAACATGTTAAAAAATGCTAGCAAACACTTAGCTTAGTGCTAAAGCATGCTAATACTGCAATTAAATAGGAATTTGCTGTAACACAGGCACGGAATGTCCAGTCTGCCCCAAACTTCACACGTTTGATAAGAGTCATGGCCTGAACACATCTACATGAGAATATTCAGTTATAGTAATAGTGCCACCTACTGGTAACAGGAAGTGTCATGTTTAACACGTTGATGCCGTTCTAGCAACATGTTAAAAATACCATTGACTTCTAAACATGCTAGAAACATGTTAAAACATGCTAGCAATACTAAGCTAAGTGCTAAAGCATGCTAATATAATGAAACAGGATGTTGTTGTTACTCAAGAAGGCAATGTCCAATCTGCGCCAAACTTCACACTTTTGATAAGCGTTCTGTCTTGAACACATGACAATGCTCATATTCAGTTACAGTCAATGCGCCACCTGCTGGCAACAGGAAGTGACATGTTAAACACTGTTGTGGACTCCTAATAACATATAAAAAAAAATGCCAGTAGGTGCTTAACATCCTACCAACATACTAGAAACATGCTAAAACATACTAGTAAACACTATAAGTACTAAACCATACTATTACTACAATTAAATATGAATTTGCTGTAACTCAAACATACAATATCCAATCTGCCCCAAACTTCACATACTTGATAAAAGTCCTGCACTGAACACATCTACAAAGCAATATTCAGATATATAACCCCACCTACTGCCAACAGAAACTGAACTGGTTAACACAGTAATGCAGTACTAACCACATACCTATTGTGTACTAAGCATGCTAAAAACATACTAAACATGCTAGCAACTACTATATACTGTATACCTCCTTAAATGCACATTGCCCAACCATGCTCTGTCTTCCTAAAGCCAACGAGTGACGATGGCACGGGTGCGAGGGCCCTTTCATCGCTGCTTGCAGCTTTAATTATTATTATTATTCTCCGCATTTAATCACATTTTTGAGGGCCTAAACATGCTCGAAAACTCACGAAACTTTGCACACGCGTCAGAACTGGCGAAAATTTACATCTGATATAGGTTTCAGAATTGGGCGGGGCAAAATGGCTCGATAGCGCCACCTATAAAAGTTCAACGGAGTGCGCCTCCCGCTATGTTCCACGTACGTTTACGAAATTCGGTACATACATGTAAGGACCTAATACCTACAAAAAAGTCTCTTGGAGCGTAGCCCTAAACACAATAGGAAGTCAGCCATTTTCAACTTCCTCTCAGATTTTTGTGCAGTTTTTGCCATTTTCATGCCTCGTACTTTAACGAACTCCTCCTACAGTTTTAATCTGATCATCTTCAAATTTGGTGAGTGTAATCTTAAGGCCTTTGCGACGTTAAATTGCGAAGATCTTGAGTTTTCGTCGAAGGGCGGGTCCTCGGCGGCCTGACAAATTTCGATGTTTCGCCATGAAACAGGAAGTTGCTGAAACTCAGGCATGGAATGTCCAATCTGCCCCAAACTTCACACGTTTGATAAGCGTTCTGTCCTGAACACATGACCATGCTCATATTCAGTTACAGTCATAGCGCCACCTGCTGGCAACAGGAAGTGACATGTTTAACACTGTTGTGAACTCTTGATAACATATAAAAAAGTGCCAGCAAGTGCTAAGCATGCTAACAACATATTAGACACATGCTAAAACATGCTAGCAAACACTTAGCTAATTGCTAAAGCATGCTATTACTGCAATTAAATAGGAATTTGCTGTAACTCAGGCACGGAATGTCCAATCTGCCCCAAACGTCACACGTTTGATAAGAGTCATGGCCTGAACACATCTACATGAGAATATTCAGTTATAGTAATAGCGCCACCTACTGGTAACAGGAAGTGTCATGTTTAACACGTTGATGCCGTTCTAGCAACATGTTAAAAATGCCATTGACTTCTAAACATGCTAGAAACATGTTAAAACATGCTAGCAAAACTTAGCTAAGTGCTAAAGCATGTTAATTCAATGATACAGGATGTTGTTGTTACTCAAGAAGGCAATGTCCAATCTGCGCCAAACTTCACACTTTTGATAAGTGTTCTGTCCTGAACACATGACCATGCTCATATTCAGTTACAGTCATAGCGCCACCTGCTGGCAACAGGAAGTGACATGTTAAACACTGTTGTGGACTCCTAATAACATATAAAAAAAGTTCCAGCATGTGCTAAACATGCTAACAACATACTAGAAACATGTTAAAACATGCTAGCAAACACTTAGCTTAGTGCTAAAGCATGCTAATACTGCAATTAAATAGGAATTTGCTGTAACACAGGCACGGAATGTCCAGTCTGCCCCAAACTTCACACGTTTGATAAGAGTCATGGCCTGAACACATCTACATGAGAATATTCAGTTATAGTAATAGCGCCACCTACTGGTAACAGGAAGTGTCATGTTTAACACGTTGATGCCGTTCTAGCAACGTTAAAAATGCCATTGACTTCTAAACATGCTAGAAACATGTTAAAACATGCTAGCAATACTTAGCTAAGTGCTTAAGCATGCTAATTCAATGAAACAGGATGTTGTTGTTACTCAAGAAGGCAATGTCCAATCTGCGCCAAACTTCACACTTTTGATAAGCGTTCTGTCTTGAACACATGACAATGCTCATATTCAGTTACAGTCAAAGCGCCACCTGCTGGCAACAGGAAGTGACATGTTAAACACTGTTGTGGACTCCTAATAACATATAAAAAAGTGCCAGCAAGTGCTAAACATGCTAACAACATTCTAGAAACATGCTAAAACATGCTAGCAAACACTTAGCTAAGTGCTAAAGCATGCTATTGCTGCAATTAAATAGGAATTTGCTGTAACACAGGCATGGAATGTCCAGTCTGCCCCAAACTTAATATGTAACATGCAAGAAACATGCTAGCAACACATAGCTAAGTTCTAAAGCATGTTAGAAATGCTAAAGGAAGTTGTTGTAACTCAAACATACAATATCCAATCTGCCCCAAACTTCACATACTTCATAAAAGTCCTGCACTGAACACATCTACAAAGCAATATTCAGATATATAACCCCACCTACTGCCAACAGAAACTGAACTGGTTAACACAGTAATGCAGTACTAACCACATACCTATTGTGTACTAAGCATGCTAAAAACATACTAAACATGCTAGCACCTACAATATACTGTATACCTCCTTAAAAGCACATTGCCCAACCATGCTCTGTCTTCCTAAAGCCAACGAGTGACGATGGCACGGGTGCGAGGGCCCTTTCATCGCTGCTTGCAGCTTTAATACTTGAATTGTAACATGTCAGTACACAAGAATCTGGTTTGAAATTTCATCTCAACTACCCATATACTAAAACTGTACAGTAAAAAATGAAAAAAGGATGATTTGCATTATTGAACATTTTACTATGAATGTTTAAACTAACAATAACTAATATTTAGAGAGCAAGACCCCAGTATTAATATTTTATATTAGTGTTATGTGTTTAATAACACAATACACAAGTATATCTGACCATGATTTTGAGCAAGAACCTCACCAAATATTCAAAGTTGAAGGTGGAGGCAATTTAAATGTCTAGGAACCTAATTTTGGATGGACATGTACCCTCAGTGTCTGTAGTGGTTATGGCCCTGACATTAAGTACAAGGCAGTGAATGTGTGAACGTTATGATCCAGTGTTTACAAAGAGAGAAGATTTCAGGCATTGAATTGCAGCCCCAGTTGTTTTAGTAAGTGAACTGTGTTTGTACAGTTTAAAAGGAAGAGCACAGAGGATTGTGTTGATGTGTTTGTGTTCTGGGATGTGGCACAGATGGATGTGCATCTCCTTGTCCTGTCATGGTTATCCTGGGCGCTGACGAGCAGGACGGCCCTTATCTGGAGCAGATGGGTCCTCCTCCTCTCCTTCAAAAGGCTAATGTCTTCAGCACGCACAGCTTATCTGCACCGGCCTCCAGTCATTTGTTAGGAAACATGACTGGAAACACATCTAAGAGGTTGCCAGCAGCTCGGCTTGAAGGAAGACATGTCACGATGAAGGACGAGGAGGCTGTGTGTGAGCGCTGTCTCACATAACTGCAGTTCAACACTAGATTAGCAATGCTGATCTCTGCATTTGAGCCAGGAACTTTTAGATTTATCATAAAATATGCACTTTTCTCTATTATATCATATTTTAATATAATGTCTGTTGTATTGAAAAAAATTGGTGAAGAAACAATTTTTGTTTTTAGAAATTGCTTATAAATTTCACAAATAATTACATGGTGAGTAACACATTGAAATAAGTAGAAATTTTGAAGTAGAAAGACTGTAATAGTATTTTCTTGTAAACATAATTTAACAATCTCCAATAATTAAAAAAAAATCTATTATTTTTACTGTGTTCTTTTGGCTGCGTTTACCCTGCAAGGCTTAATGCAATGTTTGTCCCGCCTGTTTACATTCACTTTAGACACGACTGGTATCCAATATCTGTGTTTACATTAATCCCAGCCCAAAAAGATTCTGTTGGTGATCGTTTTACTATGCGCCATGGTTGACCCTCGGGTTTTGAATGGTCGTGCTATTGAAATTATTTATATAATTCATGTTGAGTCGTACCATGATTACTTGCCAGCATGGATAAGATAAAAGCTGAGTGTTCTGAATGTTTTTGTGTTTGCGCAATCTCTTACTAATAATATATAAAGTTTCCAGCACAATAGTGCGAGCGCATACAGGCATGTCTGCTTCATAATAGGACATTAAAGGGGTGATATAATGCCCCTTTTTACAATATGTAAAATAAGTCTCTGTTGTCCCCAGAGTGTGTATGTGAAGTTTTAGCTCAAAATACTCCACAGATAATTTTTTTCAGCATGTTAAAAGTGTCCCTTTTTGAGGGTCAGTAAAAATGTGTCTTTTTGTGTGTCCCTTTAAATGCAAATGAGCTGCTGCTCCCGGCACAGAGGGTGGAGCTTCGTGTGTGTGTGTGTGTGTGTGTGTGTGTGTGTGTGTGTGTGTGTGTGTGTGTGTGTGTGTGTGTGTGTGTGTGTGTGTGTGTGTGTGTGTGTGTGTGTGTGTGTGTGTGTGTGTGTTAGCAGTTCCGATTACTTCACACAGACATGCACTAAAATGTCAGACACTGTTCTGCCTTCATGTTTAAACTGGAGTCGGACAATGATGGAGAGACTCAAGAAGAAGTGACAACATGTAGAATGCAACAGGATGTTTCTGAATGGTTAGTTGATGAATTTATGTTGCTGATGTGGAGTTAACTATCTTCTATTAGCATATTCTGTCATGATAATCTATAAAATCGCTCGTGTGGGAACTGTTGTAAGATGCGTACAGAGTGACATGCGATTGCATTTGTGTGACGTACTGTATTGCATGTGAAAAGACGGATGCAACAGTTTGAGCAGACTCACAAATGTGCTCTACTACAACAACTCTTCCTCTTCTCAACATGGACTGCGTGTTCCCGGGGACGGGGTTTATGTAAATTTTGAGGTTGGTGATGTCACTAACCCGGGAATAATGTTGTGTAGTCCGTACCAGCCATTTGTTGTAGTCCTTAAAAAACGATTTATTTAAAAGCAAATATCTTCCTTTGCTTTGAACTTTGAGCGTTGTAACTTTGCAGATGTTGTTTATGCTCTAACAACAACATTACACACTAACTAAAGTTAGAAAAGTGTGATCATAATCAACCAAAAAGCGATTTTTGTGGGCAAATGTGTTACCCTTGACCTCACATGGACTCACATGGGGAATCAGATGTTTAGACGTCGGTCTAAGACATGTTTAGATAGGTCCAGATATTGGATATGTATCTGATTTGAAAACACATTTGGAAGTGGCTCAGAACGGTTGACAGAAAAATCTAATCTTGTGCGGATTTTTGTGTGCAACATATTCCAATTGTTGTGTTTTTTTTGTGCCAGTGTAAGCGCACTGTTCATTTCACCTAGTGGTTCTCAAACGTTTTGACTTCCGGAGCCCCATTGTCCACAGCAGTATTCGAGGGCCCATGACATTTTTTGGGGGTTTACTAGATAATGATATACCAGATAACATGTTTTAGAGCTTGGCATAACTAGCAAAGTGTAAATTCATTATAAAAATGCCCATGGAGTTATAGGACTTTTATTAATTTACTTACCTTTCCAGGTCTAGAAATGACGCTTTTAAACTTATAGGCTACCTCATGTGTCCAGGTTTTTCAAATCAAAAGGCAACGCTGATTCTTCAGAGACAAAAAACTGTTGTTGGGGGGGGTGAATTTAAATAAGTTCTTTCAGGACCACTACCCTCAAAGATGATGGACAATTAGCACACAGTTTGGATTGGTGGTATGGTTCTGTTCTGGGCAAGAACTTCCCTCCCATCCAATCCATGCAGTCTAACATGGATAAGAGCAGGGAGAGCAGCGATAAACGCAGAAGGGTAAACAGAACCAATATAAATGGATTCAAAGAGGAATATCAGAAAGGCCTAGTCCTGACTGCGGACGAGAGAAGGTATTATTCAATAGCTGTTTAATACCTCTCATGGCCGCTGTGTGTTATGGTAGTTGAGGTTGTCCTCTGGTTTATTCAAGTATGTAATTCTTCTCTTTCTGTACCTGTAACCCGATTTGCCCTTTATTTTGGCTTGTCTGCTCAAGTACATGCTGTTCACATGGAAAATGTGAAAAATCAAGAGTAACTTCATTTTCTTGCCTTAACAGAGTACAGAGTGTGTTTTTCATAAGCTGTGCCTTTTATGGAAACCTGCTGCTAACGCGATTTGTTAGATGCCACAAAAAAAAAAAAAAATGTTGCAGGGCAAATGTGTTGAGTATTCATTATTCACTCAGATCACTAAAACCATGAAGCTCTTCAACCTGTTCTTATTTTTATGACTCGAAAGGTCAAATTTACTATAGCCGTAAATAGAGCTGTATCCACCACCCTGATCTCTGCATTTTTATGCCTGCTATTATCCAACACATGCACAAATACTTCACAACATGTCTTTTTTTTACATTCTTTGGCTGTACTGAATGAACCTGTCAAACTTGGCGTTTTCACTTGGAAATGCTTCAGAGATTCCTTCACTATGAGAAGGCGATGAACCTCATAAAAATCACTCTCTGTTTCTTTTCCACACTCAGTTTTAATTAAACCTGGAGCTCTAGCCAAATTTTTTAGCATTCTTCGACCTCTTCTGTGCTCTGAAGCCTCTCACACACTCGGCTAAGCTCAAGGTCACCAATACTAGCTCAGGGGAGATGGGGTGAGGGGTGGGGAGTGAAAGCTATCAGGGGCGGGCTGGCCAAAGTCACGGTGACCACGACCAATGCTGAGCCAACACATTCTAGCTGAGACAGAGAGAGAAAAGACAGTTGACTCTGAATTCTCGCCTGATCTCAGAAAAACACTGCATGAATAAATGGATCCTGGCCAAAACAGAGAGGTTTTGCTAATAAATTCAGTCCCCATAGCTTTCCTTAGACTCCCACTAATAGTAAACACAGAGGATCTTCCTCTTATTAGAGGATCACAGCTACTGAAAGCCATTGAGTTTGAAGAAATTATGATACTTTTGAATGTTGTGTGTCTGTGTTTTACATAGAGTAGTCTTATTAATGGTGCTTTCTAAGGCTTTTATAATTATTATTTTGGCACATAGCTCATCCTGCTCTGTTTATTATTAAGGACTGTTGTGCTTTTACTTGAGTAATCAGATTTACAATATTCACCTGGTAGAAGTTAAAACAGAAGAAAATAAATCCTACAGGCTCGTATACCTACATAACAAGAGACCAGAATACTGTATAGACTGAAAGGAAAATTCTGTTATCATTTACTCACCCCCATTTCGGCCTAAACCTTTGTGACTTTGGTTAATCTTCGGAACACAAATGAATCTTTTTGATGAAATCTGAGAGCTTTCTATCCTTCCATTGACAGCTACGCAACTGACACTTTGACGCTTCAAAAAGTTCATAAAGGGATCGTAAAACTAATCCATATGAATTGAGCGGTTCACTTTATATGATGAACAGATTTAATTTAGGCTTTTATTCACAAAAATATTCATCAACGCACACATCAGTTGTGGTAAATGGAAGCTCAAGCATGTTCGCTTGACGTGCGAGAACCAATGAGGTTCATTCTCGTGTTACGCAGCACGTTTGAGCTTCTGCTGGAACCAATGAGGTTCATTCTCGTGTTACACAACACGTTTGAGCTTCTGCAGGAACCAATGAGGTTCATTCTCGTGTTACGCAGCACGTTTGAGCTTCTGCAGGAACCAATGAGGTTCATTCTCGTGTTACGCAGCACGTTTGAGCTTCTGCTGGAACCAATGAGGTTCATTCTCGTGTTACACAACACGTTTGAGCTTCTGCAGGAACCAATGAGGTTAATTCTCGTGTTACACAACACGTTTGAGCTTCTACAGGAACTAGGGGTGCAACGGATCAAAAAACTCACGGTTCGGATCGTTTCTCGGATCAGAGTCACGGATCGGATCATTTTTCGGATCAGCAAAAAAATAATTTTTTTATTAACACTTTTAAATTATTAAATTAAAATATATAAAATCAACTTAAAGTGCACAAGGCATAATATCTTCTTTTTAACATAATTAATGAAAAACAACTTAAAGTGCAACATAAAAAGGCATCTCCTTCCTTTAAACATGGACCAATGCTTTATGTGTTTCCACTGTCATATAGGGCTGTCAAAATTGCTCAAAAATGACGTTCGAATATTCCCTCTAAAAAACACATATTCGAATTATTCGAACATCTGGTTGCGCATTTTGTCAATGACGTGCATTAGGCCTATGTCAATAACAGGACAAATAAATACAAAGAGACATAACTACTTGTATATGTAGTTCATTTAAGTTTAAACATATTTGACAACGTATTACCTTGCTCGCTCGCACTCGCAGGCACTCTTTCTCTCTCGCCGTCACCCATGCTGCGTTCACACCAAATGCGAATAGAGCGTCTGGCGCGAGTGATTTCAATGTGAAGTCAATGTAAAGACGCGTTTACGCACGTCTGGAGGTTTTGCGGCGCGAATGAGGCGTCACGCTCTCTGCGGTTCATAACGCTCGCCATGACCACGCTGTGTGTGGACTGAACATGCGCACAACTTTTTTTTCATAAATCAATCCGCGGATCACGTGAGTGCCGAACCGAAGATATTGATCCGAACGGATCACGGATCAATGATGATCCGTTGCACCACTAACAGGAACCAATTAGGTTCATTCTCGTGTTACGCAGCACGTTTGAGCTTCTGCAGGAACCAATGAGGTTCATTCTCGTGTTACGCAGCACGTTTGAGCTTCTGCTGGAACCAATGAGGTTCATTCTCGTGTTACACAACACGTTTGAGCTTCTGCAGGAACCAATGAGGTTCATTCTCGTGTTACACAACACGTTTGAGCTTCTGCAGGAACCAATGAGGTTCATTCTCGTGTTACGCAGCATGTTTGAGCTTCTGCTGGAACCAATGAGGTTCATTCTCGTGTTACACAACACGTTTGAGCTTCTACAGGAACCAATGAGGTTCATTCTCGTGTTACGCAGCACGTTTGAGCTTCTGCTGGAACCAATGAGGTTCATTCTCGTGTTACGCAGCACGTTTGAGCTTCTGCAGGAACCAATGAGGTTCATTCTCGTGTTACGCAGCACGTTTGAGCTTCTGCTGGAACCAATGAGGTTCATTCTCGTGTTACACAACACGTTTGAGCTTCTGCAGGAACCAATGAGGTTCATTCTCGTGTTACACAACACGTTTGAGCTTCTGCAGGAACCAATGAGGTTCATTCTCGTGTTACACAACACGTTTGAGCTTCTGCAGGAACCAATGAGGTTCATTCTCGTGTTACACAACACGTTTGAGCTTCTACAGGAACCAATGAGGTTCATTGTCGTGTCTAAATACTTCAGTGCAGGTGTTTTTGACTTGTGCTATTGTAAACTAGCTATATATATATATATATATATAATGTCAATAAATATCGAATATATGGCATGTGTATATGTGTATGTATACTGCACGAGTAAATATACTGTATGTTCAGTATGTTTATACACATGTACATCTATATGTTATGAAGTGTATTACTGTATATAAAATTACATAGGCTACATTATGATATATATGTAAATAAATTGTCACATATTTTTCAATATATGAAAAGCGGCAGTTCCTTGTAATATATTAACACAATATATTATTCTGTATATTTTCAATATACCATTAAATCATTATACTGACCATATATTGACCATGAAGGAAATATATTTTCATAGACTGTCTAAGGAGGGACACAAATTGCAAAAAGATCTGTATTTGTGTTCCGAAGATGAACGAAAGTCTTACGGGTTTTATCTCTCAGTTTGAATACAGTAATTAGAAATCCAAAGTACTCTTGTTTTGTCTGGACCTCATCTGACCTCAGGAAACGTCCAGACTTGTGGCCTTGCCGCTCATGATAAGACAGAGGGCAAATATTATATAATAATAAACATATGCTACTGTCTTGATGGTCGCTTCTCTTCAGATAAACTCTCTTTATGTTAGATTAGAAGACTTCTTTAGACCTTCTGCTGTAAGATAGTTGAAATGGTGTGCAGCACATGCAGTTGGATAAGTGTTTGATTTCTTTAATTGCTTTCTTGCATGTCTAAAGTCTATGCCTCGGTCAATGGTCTTTAAAGGTGAAGTTTCTGTGCCACTAGTGGTACCCATAGACTGTAAAAAATATGGACGTAGTGTCCGTGATGTCAACCATAGGTTTCTGAAGAGCATTTTTAAAGCCCAAAGTGGGCGGAGCCGGCCATCTTGGTAGTGCGTCCCTCCCAGATAAACAAAAATGGGCAAAACGGCGGGATTAAAGGGATAGTTCACCTAAAAATGAAAATTAGCCCATGATTTACTCACCCTGAAGCCATCCTAGCCATATGACATTCTTCTTTCAGACGAATACAATCAGAGTTATATTAAAAAAATGTCCTGGCTCTTCCAAGCCTTATAATGGAAGTCAATCAAAGCCTATCCATATGTGATATAAGTGCTCGAAACAGCTCTGGGGGGTTAATAAAGGCCTTTTGAAGTGAAGCGATGCGTTCGTGTAAAAAAAATCCATATTTAATGGATGGATTGCAACTCACTCGCAACTCACTCAGCTTTATCAGCATAACACTACTGTTACCGCACTACACACACACACACACACACACACAAAGCAGTCCTGATGTGGCAGAGGCTGCCTGGGGTCAGGAAGAGGAGCATGATGGATACAGTTGAGCGCTCCGCGAGGAAGTAGGGAGGGGGCAAGGACAGGGGTCTTTCCTGAGAACATTAAAGACACTCATTGTTCATTTGTCACTTACTCATTAAAGGTGGCTTTGTGTCTCTGAGAAGGGGAAAGCGCAGTTTCTTTGCTCTGAGTTTCAAACTTTTATTTAAATTGATTACAGGATTGATCTTCTCAATCATAAAATCATAGTCTTTTTTTGCTTGGATATTTATCTTACTCTAGTGGTCATTTGGGAATCCACCATACATTTAGTACTGCACATGTCAGTGCATAACTCTCAGTATTGACGTCATTATCAGTTGTGTTCTGCTGTGTTCACTCCATGTTATAAATATTGTGACTACTCTGAGATTCTACTCTGAGCTGTTCATTTCCTTGGAAATTACTTAGTTCTGTTGTTGATGACAGCAAAATACTTCATTTCAGTCATATATTCATATTTAAAAGCAAATAATCTGCACCAGGTGACACTGAAAATAATAAAATGGAATCAAGCAGAAATGTACCTTTTAGGCTACTGTCATTTTGCTTGTCATCATAGCGTATAACTTGAGTTTCAAAGAGTTTGACAGATGCAAACAGTTTTTACTAAACTAGAGAGATTGTTTCAATTAGGTGCATTCCTACAATATATCAGAACCATATTGTTATATTTAATGGTTTTATGTATATTTAACCATTCATGCTCATTTCCCCTATTTTTACATTTACTTTTGCCAACATCTAACGGCCACTTAAAGTTAATTTTAAAAAATGTATATAATACACTAATAATTTAATAACAGTTAAATGTTTTGCAAATCTCATAATCCACTTTCAATATCATACATTATTATGTTGTGATGCCTAATTTCACTTTTAGCATTTAAACTGATTTTATTTTTTTAGACAAAATAGTTCAGAATTTAAACATCAGCCATTTATCAGTTATTGGCCATATCATGAAAATAGTTATTAGCTTATCAGTTTCGGCCATAATTTTAATTTGGTGCATCTCTGTTGGAAACTACATTTAATTGCTTTATGCCAACTTGGCGAGAATTCAGAATTAACATGTGGTTTGGCTTTGAGGAAAGGTTGTAAAACTGTGATTGACCTTTTCTAGTTAATCTGATGTGCAAGATCAGACAAAGATTCAGCCAAACAGCACTGGAAATTGGTTTACCCACTTTTCCATTTTAAAATTCATCCTAAAACAGTTGGAATTGCCTTGTATTGTCAAATAATATTTATGATAGTTCTCTAAACTTTGTCTCTCGGTTACATCTGGTTGAAGTGGTGTCTTGACCAGCACTGCCATTCCTCGCCTGAATAATGATGGATGAAGCGTCAAAGCAGGAGGAATTGTGTCAGGAAACACATCTGACCTCTCTTTGGCCCTTGTCACCTGATAAGGCTTGTCTGTTTTGATAATATGTGCTTCATGTGACACAAAGCCATTAAACAAGACCCCTTTTTTACACTGTAACAAAAATGTCTGACTATAAAGGTCATTTAATCCAGAGAACAAGAGCAGGACAAACAAACCATTGGGAACCATGAGGTGAATGTGTGGTCTTACCAAATGTTTAAGCCAAAATGTAGTAAAGAGCACTGATATTGGAACATAAACACTTAAAATTGTCTATTTCTAAATATCCACCAGTCTTCAGGACAAAACAGCAAACGAATAACAAATCATTTTGCTATAGCAAAAAAAAAAAAAAAAAAAAACATTTAATCCGTTAGTTGAACTATTATTGTCCCTAGTGAATAACAGCTGTGGTCTGTGTTGTAAAATGCAGGGTTGGGTTCATCGGCAGGTCTCTGGTTTATTGGCCAGAGCAGCCTTGCTGTTCTTCACCCAGGCTGAGCTCTTTGTTTGTTGTCATGGTATCAGCACACTTGATTTTCCCATGGACACCATAGATTTTGGAATAAAGCTTGGGGCTCAATGTTTTATTGTTCAGAATCCACTCCTTATGTAAAAAAAACTAGTCATGTCCATGCACATAACTCCCAATATTGGTGTGTTTGAGCATGTGGCACCAACACTTTGGCTTTGAGGTGTAAAAATGTAGTTGACCTTTTCCAGTTAACCAGATGTGCTGGATCGCTCAAAGATTCACACACCCTTCTTTGAGAATGTATACTTGTGCAGATCATTTTGAATGCCTTCTAAATTAAGCCACCTCAGAAATTTGGACTCCAATGCTTTTCCAATGCTTGGGGTTCTTCCAATGCTTCTCCAGTTCTGGTTGATAATTAGTTTAATGTTTTGGCCAATAACTGTTAAATGGCTGATGTTAAAATTCTTTAAAAACTAAAATCAATAGTCTTAAATGATATGATTTAATTTAAGCATAACAAAAATAATGTACAGATGGATAATGGATATTCATTCATTCACATGCATCATTTCGCTAAAGATTGTATTTAACAGTGTTATTAAATTATTCATGTTTTTAAAGATTGACTATAAGTGAGCGTTATATGACGGCAAAGGTAACCTTTGAAATGTTGATCAAAACCGATAAATAAAAAAATCTCTAATATGCCTATTAAATGATATGGTGCTGTAAATTCATATTCTTCCGACGTTTTCTTGCCTGTATTCTTGAATTGGACTAATAGGATGTTTTCAGAAGGGCCTTTGTTAATTACTGACATTAAGCATTTGTCTAAATGCAGGATTTAGCTGAAGGTTAAATTAAAGCCCTCACTCTGGCTGAATGTACGGCAAGGTCAACACTCAAATCAGTGCCTTGGTCACACAAAGACCGTTTTTTTACTCTAATAAATGAGCCCGGCACTCCCACGATCCCACCCCGCTGTAGTCTACTGACCGTATCTCGGGGTTGCCCTCTTGCCCCTCTCATTTTCCAGTCACTTTTATAACTGGACAGTAAACTTCCAGTGGCTTAATGATGATGACTTCTTCATCTGCCCAAATACTCCTTTTGTTGATCCTCCCAGGCCTCCACCCCCTTAAACCCTGGCTAACCTTGGCCCACCACTACCCCCGTTCACTGCTGGACTAATCCTCTCCCCAAGCTGTTATCTCCACCCCCCTTGAGCCAATCCCTCGCTGACCAGTCAGGGTTTTCTCTCCTCTGCCGATTTCAGCTTTGGCTTTCAGCTTGTTGTGTTGCCTCCCCCCATGCCTCCCCTTCCCCCCCCTTTAGTTTGTGTGGCCAAGTGGAGGAGGTTATCTTCTCCACAGCCCTGGTTATGTTGGCCTCGCTGGAAAAACCTCGATTTGCACTTCAGGACCCCAGCAGGAAGTCTGAGAGGGCTTTAATAGGCAAATGAGCACAGGGCTGAGGGAACAACAACCTGCCAGCGGTGTGACAAGTGGCGTGAGACCCCACGCCTCACGCCCGGGATAGACCTTATGTGGTAAGAAAGGCTGAATGTGCCAGGGCAGCATTGGCTTTCACGTGACAGCGACATTGTCAGGCTGTTGTAAATGGCCTGTGTTAGGGTGGATTTGTTTTTTCTGACACTGAGTAGATAGCTCCTGAAGACCACGATGAGCTGTGGCAGTTGCCACCTCAATCTCTCCCTCCTACCCAGCTGATGCTCATTTGTCACTACGTTAAAATCACGTTCCGCTCTCACCTCGTGTATGTGATGTTCAGTTGTTTTTATACAACCATGTGAGGTTGAGGATTTCATCACACTTCTAAAAACCCACACTTGATAAGACAATCAAGCATTTTTTTTTTTTTTTTTTTATTCCTTAGATACAGCACTCACAAAATTCTGCTTTGGTTTACCCCAATCTATGCTTTTGTTGGTCCAAATTTAGATTAATTTGCTCCATTTGAATTAAATTTGTGGCATTGGATTTGGATTGTGTGAAAGAAGCCAGAGAACAAGAGTCATTAATTCTGCTTTGGATTATATGAGTATTTGTTGGTCCAGATTCAGATTAAGTTTCCTATATTTGGATTATATTTATCCAGTTGGATTTGGATTGAGCAGTTCTCTGAATAAAAGCCAGGAACAAAAGTCATACCACTAAAACTTGGAATTTTTGCTCTGGTTGGCCTCAAACCAATTTAGATTAAGTAGCCCCTCTTGGATTGTTTTCCTATTTGACCTGGGTTGGGTGTTTCTCCAGAAAGAAGCCAAGAATAAGTTATATTTCTAAAGACTTGAATTCTGTACTCATTAGTTCTGCTGTGGTTCACCTCAAACTGGGCTTTTGTTGGTCCAGAGATTCACCAAGTTGTATTAGTCTCAATGGATCTAAACAATGATGCTGTCTGTCTGGAATGACTGAGGCAGTTTTGCTGTACCTCAAGAGAATAGAGGGCTTCTCAAAAGGAAGTAGGAAACAAGACAAAGCAGAACTCCAGAAGATGTTGAAAGAGCTGCCACCACATGACTCATCTCTTCTCAGGTGGCAGTGGAAAAGATACTTCCCATTGTCAGTGCCCAGGGCTGGAGACTCAAAGCAGTGCTGAAGGATGGGCGAGAGGAGGGCCAGCTCACTCACTGACTCTTTTGTTCTTCCCACAAGCTCAATTGAGCAAAGGAAACCTCCGCTTTGCTCTCTTTCTCCTTTTCCAGTGACCTATTAAGGTCTGATAGTGTTAAAGCCAGAAACTTGAATCATCTCTTCGGTTTCCTAGAAAATTTAACTTGTGCTGCATTTTCATATACTTTTTCTTTTTCTTTTTGCGATCTTGACAAAAAAGTCTGGCAAAGAGCCTGTCACTAAAAAGGGAAAGTTTCAGAAATCGAATATCAAGCATTTGTCGATCACAAATCCTTATACATTTGGGGACATTGTGTGGTCCAAATGGTATCTGAAGGAGAAACCTTGCAATTAAAATAAACAATGTTTAGACAAAGCCTCCAGATTAGCTGGAATGACAGCATTAATGACTCTGGGGGGCTAATAAAGCCCTCTGAGGGTGGGATGTCATTGTTTAAAGCTGACTCCCATACTGCTTTAGACCCTATCTACTAATTCTTATTAGGGTGAGAAGAAGTATATGGCTTAATTTAGACCAACTGTTGTGTCTTTGCTACAACAAGAATTGTGAAAACAGAATAAACTAATTTACTGTACAGTCTGATCAAAAATGATCTACAATTCAGTCTACAAAAACTGCAGAGCAAAATTAAAAAATGTACCACATTGTGTACATTTCCTGCAAGGTTATTTAAATGTTTTTCAGTTTTTTTTGTACCAAGTGCTTGCCTTTAATGCATTGGTTTGTTGACATGGCTGTTTTGTTGTTTGCTTGACAAATTCTTTGTGTCTTTAACTTTGACAAATGCATTACACTGGTGTGGTTCTTAGCACACTCTTTGAACCATTGCATCAAGTCACCTTTTTGTTCCATGGACAAGGCTGTTATTAATTATTAACAAATCCTACCACATACTGCAGACAAAATAGGATCTCGGTTGTGTTGATTAAATCTACTGTGTATATTTACCCTTTAAAGTCATCTGATAGGGTTGGACTGATGAAACTTGATGTAACACTTTTATGTCAGAATAGGGCGAGATTATTGTTAAGATCCATGATGAGTAGTAATGAACCAGCTCACAAATGGAGCAGTACTGTTTTATTTAAATACCACCAATTACTGTTCCTGTTTTCAGAGGTCCCGAAAGAGAGGGTCATCTGAGTCACAATATTTTGCTATTATCTTGCGAGATAAGAAGAGAGATGGAGTCATTGTTAGGGAGAGCCTGAAGCACCAGGGGAACCCGATCCTCCTGTATTTGCGTTCAGATCTCCTCCACTTCCTCTGAGCCACTTCTCTGTGGCACGCGGTAGGAAATGATCAGTCCAGTAAAGTGCAAAACATCAATCTCCTATCAAGTTATTTTGACCAGATGAGTCCTCTCCATTCGGACATTAACAATGGGCCTGAATTCTCAGTTAATCGTCAACCTCCAGTGAGGGGAGGGCCGTGAGTTCAGGCAAGGCTGACGGACAAACTGTGGATTGACCCCACATTCTTTAGCAAGTGTCCCTAGTTTGCCATTGGTGTGCCCTATCAGTAAAATAACCCCAATAAAACAGGGAGTGGCAGAAGGGGAAGAAAACGATCCTTTGCTTTACGTCGTACCCCCATCTGCAAGCATGGCACTTAGCAGTCTCCGGTGTCATGTTGAGAGAGGGGCATCTGCGCATCGTGCGTGGCGAGCACAGCACGCGTGTGGCGTGCCGAGGCGTCTCGCCTCTATTGTGACACGCTCGGCGGTATGGTCATCTCCACAACAGCATCTGTCACCTTAGGGGGTCAGCCAGGGCCAAGATGAATGAGTCCTGAGAGAATGCCCCTCTCGCCCCACAGAGCAAATGGCCAAGAAGAAGGAGGGGGCAAGGGGAACGGGGGGAGGGCCTGCTGATTGTGTATGTGAGAGTTGGAGGGTTTGTGTATCCAGAGTCACTGAGTGCAGGACAGAGAGGTTGGCTCCACTGGAGTTCCTGGAATCCTTCTTTGCTGCCCCGATTCAGGACTATAATGACCAGGGAGCTGCTAGCTCGCAACAAGGACAAGGAATACTGTCACGTCTCGCTCAGCCTTGACGCTGCTTTTGGATATCCAAAGGACTTTTGCTATGGAAATAGGCTGTGTTTTAGTGGTCTGCTTTAAGGTCTTCAGTGGGACTCGTTGAGGCACACTCCACACCCCGGCTGCTTATGAAAGGTACAGAAGCGTCATGTTAGATTATTTGACACTCGCCGTCTCCTGCTAACATGGTGTCAATGGCCATGGCTTTTAGCGCCCCATTTATTTAAAGATATTTGCATTTTTGCATTGGCTAATCTGTCCCATCCCCCCTGAAGTTTTGCCTTTTATACTGTCTGCCCTTTAGTGAATATCTCTTTAGGTAATGTAAAATAAACTAAGTGTGAATTGGACAGTCATGAGGGCTAAGTCAAACTTTAAGAAGTAGAGTGTTACTTTTATGTTTAGATGTACATAAAGACATGAATCGTTGAAATCATGCAGTTGTGTGTTGCTTGAATGTCTTGTTTTTAATCTGTATGTTTGTACTTTTTACATTTTCATCAGGATTTTTTTTTTAAACAAAAAGTAGAATTTGTTAATTGAAAGTTCATTGAAAGCTAGCTCTCCTCTCCCAGTGTCAGCAGTTTAATGTAATTATGCAGATAAGGGAGGAAACAAAAGAGGGAGTGGATTGAGAGAAAGGCCTTTTGAGGTACAGTGCAGTGTGGGACTGTAACCACATTTACTGCCATATGTGGCACATTTCATTTAAACCTTTTATTTGACCTCCACCTACTTCAGAAATATATTAGAAATAAAACAACACTCTCCCATCATGTTCAGGTACTGATGCCAAAAGCTTTTACAAGAATAATAAATGAAAGGTCTGTACTCTGAAATAGTCATGTTTTTATTAATAATAGGACCTTTTAAATGAACATATTAAAATCTTCTTCACAAAGTTAGGTCAAAAAACAAATGCACCAGTCTACATGTGGCACCCAAATAGTGGTCTGAAATCTACACTTGTTGCGTCTATTGGAGCACATTGTTTTAACATTGTTAATCTGTGACAAAACAAACTTTTACCAGCAAAGCAAATTAACTTTTGTAGCTTTGCATAATTATGTCTGCGGTTTGTTTTGTTTTGGCTACCTAAAATGTGCTTCCCTTCTTGGCTATTTCAAGATCCCCTTGTTTGTATTTATAGAGCTTTTGAATTCTTTATTTGGTATTGGACCATCTTGCAACACACTATTTGAGTCACATTAAGTCCTTGGTTGCCGGTAAACTCGTTTTGCTGAGAGAAAGAACGTAGCCTATAAGCGCTTGTACACGCTTGTCATATTTGTTTTTTAGCAGAATTTAACTAAATTAATTCTCTTCAATTTCTTGTAATTTCTTGGTTCTATTTTTAAATTTTAATATGTGTCTTGACAGTTTTGCATTTTGCATTGTAAGGATAATCAGATAGAATTAGAAAGCAAATTGAAAACATATATGGAAGCAGTAAGAGGTGACTTGAGCTGAAACAGCTCTTGGCCTAAAGGCAGGGCTCTCTACAGGCTTGTCCACATTAGCATTTAACACCCCTAAATGTCATTAGCAGTCAAACTGGACCCCAAGAGCCCTGAAGGCAGGACAGAACTATGCTCAGGCACTTTAATTTGCCTCTGTTTACCACAGTACCAAGATGAGTGATTATCTGAAACTTGGCCCAACAGGCCTCCAGTGAGCTGTTTGTAAAACAGAGTGTGCAATTTGTTGTCCACATAAACCATGCATTATCCCACCAACAGTTTTCCATGTTAATAGTGGTTTTCTTTGCTTTTATATAAAAAAAAACTGATCCAAATCCATTGTGGATTCTTATAGAGGAAGGTTTTTCAAGTGGATCTGATGGTAACGTGCCTCTTAGGACTGCAATCTCAATTAGATCAGATTTTTTTGGTAATCATTCACAAAGCACTTATTTTTCAAATAAGTACAGACATAAAATATATTAATTGTAATGGTATTTATTTTGAGACAAATCCTGGTGTCTCTTGGTAGAGGTATATTTACGAACAAATCAATTTTGTAACCTAGATTTTAAAAACTAATAATAGAAACCCCCCATATATAGTTTATTTTCTGATTTTCAAAAGTGTGCAGGTCATATATTCTTTGCAAATTCAGGAGACTCTTGACAGAAGTATTTACCTGATTGATTGATGGCTTTACTGCATTTCACTCTTGTTTTAACCAGGCCAAAAGAACAAAACATGTCCCATCAGTCTTTGTGTAAGCCTGGAAGTAAGAGACGTGGAGTTCCTTTCCCCTATGCGTTCCACAAACATTCCCTTGAGGTCATAGTGTCATATAACTCATCCCTCAGTGTTATCAGTTAACAGCTACATATGTTGAAGATCACTGCAATCTGTTCTACTTTACAAACAACTGTCTGATCTGAGATGATGCATGGATTAATACTCACTACAAATTATTCTTATTGATTTATCCCATAATAAATTCTTCAATCAGTGCATTTAAATCAAAATAATCCCAATATCTAATGCTGCGATATTTGCAATGCGCAGTTCAAGTATCAAATCTCTCGTGCATTTTGGCTTTGTTTTCCCAAGATATAATGTACCATATGTTATTTTATATGGTATTTATACTGTAAATGAAACTTGCCTTGTGTCTGACCATTTGCCATATGTCTGTAGGTGCAGGAGTACTGTGGTTCAACTTTGATATACCATGGAGAAGAGGTGATCCTGTCCTTTTACTGCTAAATAAATATAATCAAAGGTACAGTGGTTTTCTTCACTATGATAACAGCAAATGAAACCTATGAATTGCTAAAATGTTCCAAATGTGATGTTTTGTATGTTGTTGCAGTTCTATACAAGTAGTTAATTATCAAATATGAGAGCTGTCTTTCTTTGAGGGGTTTTATGTGAACTCTTTGGCCCTGCTGAGTCACTGATGGCGACAAACTCATTTGTCATAATTTACTATCTTGATTGTCGTCCAGATCACAAACAGAAACAGAGCTTTTGTTGTAAAGGAAATGCAATCAGAAGTGCAAATGAAAGCGTCAATGCAGAGCAGATGGTCTAACAGATGTCATGGTTATACCTGATGTGTAGCTCAAGGGTAAAAGTTGCTAGTTACATGCTAACAGCTGTATTACATGACAGATTGTCAGGGACTACTTTTAATAAAAATGGGTACAGTTATTAATTATTTGTATTAAAATATGTATTTCATGTCTCTCTGGTGTACCCAGTTGTTACTGGTCAACTGTGCCGGTCTGCAGTGAAATATCTCTGGGATAATGTACAGTTAGCTTAATTAGTTTTAAATAAACCCTTTAAAGGCTATGTAAAACCCTTCAGATTAGCATTAAGGACTTGATGATCCCATCAGAGTTTTGTGTTAATGACTTACTGACAGGACAATATTCCTTACTTTTCTTTAGTTAATTCATCATTTTATAGTTAAGTATGTCTGAACAAAAACAATTCAGAGTCTGCAGAAAAGTCCTAATGATGGTGGTTTTAGGAACGGTTTCAAGGGCTATTCTACGAAAGACTAAAATAGCCTTGTTCTGGGTGGAATTGAAATCTCCTCCACGCAGTCCATCAGAACATTACATTAATGTCTCCTTCCCTCTCATCTTCCTTATAAATGGAATCCCTTGCAGATATAAAAATGTTCTTCTTTACGAGTAAAAAAAAAAAAAAAACTGAACCAATCATGATGTGTGTATATGTGGTGTTTATATAAGACAGATTTAAACAAAATGAGTATGTTTAATTTCAGATCATGGGGAATTCATACGCAGGGCAGCTAAAATCTGCCCGCTTTGAAGAAGCTCTACACAACTCTATAGAGGCTTCATTAAGATCGAGCAGTGGTGATCCACAGCCTGTATTCACACAGCTGTATCTCGAGCCCGATCAGTATTCTGGCAACCTGGAAGGTAAGCAAGGCCATCAAATAGTTTGGTATTAGAGCTTATTTGCCCTTTTTTTTTTTTAAATCCTCTCCTTAAAAAATACTATTACATTCATTAAAAAGCTCATATGTATGTATGTGTGTGTGTGTATATGTAAAGCAATAGCACACCTGTTCCTGGTTCTGCCCTCCAGATATTAAGCCCAAAATGAGCCTGAGTCTGAGGTCCGAACCACCCAGCCATGTGCTGGTGAACTGCCAGTCCTCCAATTCCGTTGATGATATGGATGAGGAGGAAGATTCAGACACCAGCAGTCCACCGTTGCCTTACCTGCAGGGACCTCCTCCTGATGGCTGCTGTTCTGTTGATGGTAAAAACAGTTGTCATAATTTACTCACCACCCTCATGTTGCTCCAAACCCATATGACCTTCTTTATCGACCTTATTTTTTAATGTAAGAGTAGGTGTGGCCATTTTTTAATTGAATGTGCAAGGCTGTCATCGGTGCCACTTTCAGTTATGTTAGCTGTACAAAGTCAGTCTGTTATGCTGCTTGATATTGCAAACTGGTGATATTGGACTAAAGCCCGATGTCAAAGAACTAGCGGTGATGAAAGCCGAATGTGTTGTCGCCTCTCGTTGGCTTCGTCTCGGCCAAAAAACTGCGCTTGAACACACCAAAATGACTAAAGGCGACTGTCAATTAGCATGTGTGTTCTGCGCCTGCTTATACGTAAATATCTGTCTATATCAGCTGGTATCAATAATCTATTTCCATCATTCAAAAAGGGAAACCAAAACTAGGACTGCAGATACACAAACTGTAAACAAAGCAGCACTTGCTTACCATTTTGAATATCAATCATGCTGATCACTTACTTCATTCCAGTCGGTTCTTGTTATTATGAAAATATTCCTGCATTTGAATGCTCAGTTGATGTATAATAGTCACAGCCTTCTGTCTGTACGGTCTTGACTTCTGTGCTCGCTCACTTTTATTTTTGTGCGCTGACTCGTTCGCTAACAGCCAAACAGAGATCTCTCTCTCACCGACGGCCCGACAACGATTCTACATGCTGAATCGGCCCAAAAACCCGACGGCGTCTGACTAGAGACAACAGTGCAGAACACACCGGAAAACTAAGCCGACAAGACGCTCAAAAACGGCCTGACGGCTTGGTGTGTCCTGGCTTTAAAAAACAAAACAAAACACAGTAACAGTGTCAAAGTAGCCCAATTCCACGGGAAAACCACAGACTGGGCAACACTGAATAAAAAGTACCATAACCGAACCATATATTCCAGGTCTTCTGAAGCCCTATGAAAGCGGGGTGTTATGAACAGAGCAATCTGCCAAAGTGTCAAGTCAGTGTCAAGGTGAAATGTATGGTAATAACATTGCAAGACTTGAGACAGTGGCACTGAAACATTGTGCAAACCGCAAATCATCGTGCATTTAGCTACATCAACAAGGCCGGTCTTCATTATATCGCTGACTCAAGTCATCTGTGTCCAGGTTTCTGTCAAGCAGGAAAGGATCTACGCCTGGTTTCCATGGCAACAGAGTCTGTCGAGGTTCCCGCAGGGTTTGAGCTGGTTGGTGCCAAATCGCCCAGCATCCCAGAGCACATCCTCGTCTGTGCAGTGGACAAGCGCTTCCTGCCAGATGAGAATGGGAAAAATGCACTTTTAGGTTGGTGATCCAATACAATTTCATGACTTACTTCAGTAGGATGAAGTTAAATAAGTAATTTATTCTACAAATGTCATTGTGCCTGTGAAATGTTATGAAACTAGGCCATTGAGAACTCATTTGATATTTAGTATATAGTTGGATTTTGGACTAAAGAGAGGTGATTTATCATTCGATATAATTTGTTTAGAGTACAGGATACAGTGGAGATGTTGATCAAAAACGTTTCAAAGTTTGTTGTGTAGTCTTTCAGTCTTACACGGCACATAGTGATGTATGTTTGTGTATTTATGCAGGGTTTTCAGGGAACTGTGTAGGCTGTGGTGAGAAAGGTTTCCGCTACTTCACCGAGTTTTCCAACCACATTAACCTGAAGTTATCCACGCAGCCGAAGAAGCAGAAGCACTTAAAGTACTACCTGGTGAAGAACTCTCAGGGTGCTCTGTGCAAGGGAGCCCTCATCTGCTGGAAAGGTACCACAGGCGTTTGCAAAACGTTGCATGGCACAGATAATGTGTGATGCGTCATTTATGTAGTTTTAAATTCACATGATTAACTGTTTTTAAATGTTAAATAAGCTCAAATATTGAAGTAAAAAATCTATTAAATGTAATTTAACTTAAATTATCATTTAAATGACTTATTTAATTGCCAATTCAAATTTATTTA
This sequence comes from Leuciscus leuciscus, assembly GCF_965113295.1. NCBI lineage: Eukaryota > Metazoa > Chordata > Actinopteri > Cypriniformes > Leuciscidae > Leuciscus > Leuciscus leuciscus. Next base: position 20,292,603 of record NC_138730.1, on the reverse strand, counting down.
CATTTGTGTTTTATTTCCAAATTAATAAACTGATAATGGATTATTTCTCAAGATATTAAAGGGATAGTTCACTTTGAAATACATTTTTGGTATGTTTTAGCTTACCTCAAGGGCATCCAAGATGTAGGTGTCTTTTTTTCCGCAGTAGTTTCAATTTTGATATTTTTAGGTCAAATCGTTCTTGTCTGTCAGTCATATAATGCAGGTCTATGGTCACTGTCTCAAAGAGCAAGCACAGAGTCCAAATTAAAACAATTCCCCGTCGTCCAAATTAAACAATTCCCCATCGTAAGTATACATTGATGGCCTAAGACACGAAACGAGCGGTTTGTGTGAGAAAACGAACAGTATTTATATAGTTTTTACCTCTTATACACAGCCATGTCCGAGTGATCTGATCTGACGTGTACGCAGACTGGTGCATAGATATATACACTAGATGTCACCTTGTCTACGGCAGTCCATTGGAACGAATGTCTTTAAGGCGACATCTAGTGTATATATCTATGCACACAACTAGTGGTAACTAGTTTTTACCACAACTGTTTCAAAATTCGCGTTTTCACTATGGGTGTGTGTAATTTACGTTGTAGAACAAAACGTCAAAGTAAAGTCAACTTATGACCTTATTTTACACATAAATCAAATCGAAAACCCGTATTATAAAACCCCATTGGAAAATCTCGAAGGAACCAGCGACAAATTTGACTTCCGGGTTCTGACGTCATACCTTCACCTCTCTATTAAAAAGTAAAGTTCATTAAAGTTATTACAAAGTTCATTTAAATGTTTATTTAATTGCCAATTCAAACTTATTTGCATTTGTATTTTATTTCAAATTGATACTTTGATAATGAATGATTTCTTCCTTAGAAATTACAGAAAAATATACAGTTTGAATTGGGAAAATAGGCCCTGAAATGATCTGCAGCTTATACCGTAAAAATGAAAAAAATACATAAAGTTGTTACTGAACCTCTTTGATTCGACAGAGAAGGATGGTTCACTCGACATTAACTGAGAATTTAAAAATAAATGTTGTATTTCACAGATTGTAAGACACGGCCATTCTCAGGCAGTGCTTCTTCATCCAAGCCTAGTTCTTCATCCTCACTAAGCAGCAAAGAAAATGGAGACACAAACGGCCACAGTCCATCTCCCTTCCCCCTCTCAGGTGAGTGTAGGTGTGGACCATCACATATTGTGTGTCACAGTCTTCTAAAAGCTCTCTAGTATTTAAAAAAAGGATGAAAACACTCATAGGAGGTCCAGTGTAAGACAACACATGCTGCATCTGTCCAAGGGAGGATGTCCATCTTCTGTTGGTTTCTGCTTAGTCCTGCATGCACAGAGGTCATGTTCTGTTCTGGGGGAGGGTACGTACGGGGGTGGGGGCTTAAACCTGGGGGGGGGGCTACTCAGCATTTGGTGACATCTGGCTGGAGGCCACACAGTGTTTACCCAACAGTGTTTGGTGAAAGAAAGCAAGTCATTGTCTCATTCTTCCTCACAACACCATTCAGAGGGCCGGGCAGCTGGCCACAGAGTGCGTCCATTAGTGACGATAACAGTCTTTTACAATACAAAAAATAGGAGAAGTGCTTATTATTGAAACCAAATGTAATGGATTTTGGTCTTTCATCTAAATTATGCGCAATATCTTCTTAATTTCCCATTTGCAGTAAAAAAGTAAAGCTGCATTCATAATAAGTTGTTCTTTGATCCACAGACTCGCCTCCTGCCCGCTTGCAATCTGGCTCATCCTCAGGGATTTTTGGACCCCCAGAGCTGGGCTTCCTCAAACCGCTGAACACGCCGACTCACGGGACCAAGACATTACCGATCGGTACCAGATATTTGTCCTCATTTTGAATTTAAAGTAGCATTGATTGCTCATAATACAAAGCTAAAAAGCCATAAATGCAAGTACTATTTGCTTTTGAATCATTCAACGCAAGCAGTTGTTACAATGATTTTGTGGGGTTAGTAATTTAGTCAGTAGAATTTGGCAATTCAGTGTGTTAATTGGGGGTGTTTGCTAAAGAAAACATCACTGTGTCACGATTTCTCATGCTTTGGATTAGAGATTTGAACAAACCACACTTTACATTCAGCCTTAGCATTAAGCAGCCGCCTAATTATGGTCAACTTCGTGGCTCAAATGTTGTTAGCTGCTTCATTGTTTGTTTTTCTCCACAAAAGGACAGAATTAATGAAGGTCATTTGTATTGGCCGCATTTGCAAACACATACACACTCACACACACATGAACACAATCCAAAAGAATCAATATAAGACCAGAATTCTGTATTAAGAGTTTTAATGTCACCCCACGCTTCAAATTCCCTGTGATTGACATTTAACACATATATGTTCTATTTGTGTATGTGTCAGGAATATTAGATGTAAAAGTAGCCCAGCAGTTCATTATCAATATGCCATCAGTTAAAGGAAATCAATAAACTGTGCTCCCCAGGACCCATTCTCCTTTAGAAATGAGCGAGAATGCTTTCCTCTCCCTATTGAGATTGTGTGCTTGTGTGGAGGTTAGGGAGTTTGCATAGTGTTTCACCAGAAAAGTGAACAATAGTCAATGATGTGTAAAACGTCACACCCCTCAGGGCACTTGGCAAATTCTTCAATGCATTTTAGTCTGAATTGTTTTTCAAGATTTTAACAAAACACTTTTAAATATGATTTGTGTGTGTGTGTATATATATGTATATATATAGCTGCCAAAATAAATATTCAGATATAAATCAGTTAATTAAATTGTAATAATATTTCACAATATGACTATGTATTTTTGGATCAAATAGATGCAGCCTTGATGAGCATAAAATCTTGTGTGTTTATGTTTTCTTCCCACTGTTTCTTTAATTCCCAACATGCATTTGTTGTTCAGTTCCCACTGCTCTCCGAGTAAACGGTCTAACCAATGGTCTGAGTATGGACGGGCGGTCCAGTCTACTGAGCCCCCCTCATACAAGCCCACTCGCCACACCTAATCATGGCTATAGGGCCACAGAACCTGGAGACAGTCCAGGTAAGCATTAAACCAGCCAATCACAATGCTGCCTCATGCATGTCATTAATGGTCAAATCATCTGGCTGATACACAACAGCAATAGTCTATTTTAACTCATCAGATGTTTTTAGAAGGCATCTTCAAATGTTTACGCTATGCAATTTGCATTCGGTCAAAATATAAAATGAAATTATTATCTTAATGGTAACAAACATTTTCGATTCTATATCTGCTCTTTTTTTTTGCAGCATCCTCTGCTATGGCATCAGGTCCACCCAAAAAGCGCCACCGTAGCTGGCACCCCGCCTCTCTAGTGCCCGTCCCAGCCACGGCTGTCCCTGTGCCTGCTATCCGACCGCTGACTTGCAGCTCTGGTGGGTCCGACCTAATCATACTCAGCCTTGTTTATTTGTTGTTATTCTTTTTTTATGCTGGTTGTCTGCAGTCAGTTCATCCTATCTGTTTATGCGTGTCCCAGAGCAGGAAACAGCCTTGAATTTGATTACCTTGACATGACATATTCCATCCACAAGGTTGATTTATTCATTATTTCCATAAAAATAGGGGTGAAAGGTCATGCTAAATGAGTCACTGAACTGTTTAGCAGCTTGAAGGGTTTATGCCTTGAAACAGCTGAAGGAGTGGAGCTTGGAGATCCTGTAGCTTAGTTACCTTGTCCTCAGAATTGATTGGAGTGTCTCCGTTTACAAACCTTGAGAGGCTCAAGAGATCCGTCCAAAATATGATTAGGTTTCCACAATGGCTTGACAGCACATGCTATATGTTCCATTAAAAAAAATGCATACATTTAACGTTTTGCTCCTTCGTTCCAGGTTCTTTATTGTCCCTGTCCAATCAACAGCCTCCATCAGTGTCAGGGGTCATACAACCCCAACCAATCACAGCGGGAGAAACTGTCATCATTCCTGACAACCTTCTGAACTCCTCCGGGGTCCGGCCAGTCCTTCTCATTGGTTAGTGCTCTGTCTTCAAAACATTCTTATAAAATGTTTTTAATTTATGAATTCATATTTTGATATTTTTAGTGGGCATAAAGTAAAAATATCAGTGTGATGCAACTGTCCTAATAGCATTATAAAAAGAATGAAATTCTTGAAAGGAAAATCTTATAAAGCAGGAAATCTATATCTGATTAACTAGGCATAATTTCTTATTATTTCTTATTTCTGTTGATCTAGCATGATCTGAAAAAAGAAAAAATAATGCATGATATCTTTACATCCGGGCCAGTTTTACAGAAATGAGTTCATCACAGCAGCACACAATATAACCAGATCTCTCGAGTTCTTCTTTGTCCCTTAATAACTGTTTGGAGGTGTGTGTGACCGCATGGTTTGTTTGAATATCTTCTCCAGGTCAAGGCACTTTACCGTACTTCTTTGGCAATGTGGGTGATCTGGTGGTGAGCCCCCTGCTGGTGAGCTGCTATAAGGGCAGAGAGCTCAATGAGAAGACCCTCGCCAGTCTGGGCATGTCAGCAAACCAGTTACTCACCACAGAGACCATGATACTGCTCACACTTCAATATCTTGCTCGACTTGGTAAATAATACTGACATACCTATCAGAACACAGATAATCATTTTGGAAAATACGTTTTAAAGGGGTCATGATATAAGAAATCAAATTTGCCTTTTTTGTCGTTTTGATATTGCGGGTTCTGTGACATCACACGGGCTAATAAATTTGCATTTGACTGCCTCCTGAACAAGACATTGATGAATAGTTAGTTATACATCATCGCACTGGCATTAATTTGCCTAAACTGGATGGGAGCGTTGTGTCGCATCAAAAGCAAATAGAACCCATTATAATCACTGACGCTGTCTACACTGGATACAGTATACAGATGTGCATTCAGTCTCTGACGTACTCACACGCTTGAGTCTGTCGACAACAGGACAAATGGAAGAGAGTGAAAGAACTTTCGCTTTGACGCGTCCAAATTAAAACAGCTAGTTTGCGTCTCTGTACAGACTTCAGAAGGATCCCAGCGTCAGAAACAAGTGCTTCGGAAACAAGTGGATGGTTTATTTTAATGCCGTCCCGGATCGTGTCGGTGGAATTTGTGTTTGTTCAGAGCATTTTGTTTTATAAATGAGGCATAGCGTAATGGAGAGTTCGCAAATAAACTTTTGTTGACAGATAAAACAGTCAGCTGTATCGGATCTGACAGCAGCTGCATCACAAACCATAAGTTAAATGATTTCATAATGCTTGGTCTGTAAAATTACGGTTTTATATGGATAATGTTTTCAAAACACTCACTCACATAGCGAGCGGGCATTGATAACGTTTCCTATGCAATGACGTTAGCCAATCATAACCGTATCTGTTTACTAATAAGCCTTAAAGGAGCCATCCCTTAAAAACGAATCATTTCAGAGGGTCAGAATGAAGGTTTTCTCGCTTACATATTTGTTTTGTTTTTTTGTGTGCAAAAAACTTTATTAACATTATAAGTGAACCTCAAGGAATATATTAAAATAATAAAAAAAACAAATCCATGTCATGACCCTTTAATGCATTAGTAACGTGAAATGATCAGTCTATCTTTTGTATATTTATGATGCATGGATAAGAGTGCACAGCTTATTGAATACCTTATTTTAAATGCATCAAGATCAGGTTTTATAGAAGAGCAATGAGTACTTGCTTTATAATGAATGTTATTTATTTTTCTGTCTTTAATGCAGGTACGGAGCAGATCCCGTTACGGGAAGAGTTTGAGCAGATCGTGTTGAAGGCCATGCTGTGCGGCCCGACCGGCCCTCCCATGTCGCCCTCCCAGCTGCCCTGGTTAGCTCGAATGGAGGCCAGTGTGTCAGGAGGCAGCGTTCAGGTGCTGGCCACCCACGGCTCCCTAGGGGAGGGCATCTCTGAGTCGCTGCGCTCTCTGAGTGAAACGCCACCGCAGCAGCAGCAGTGTCTGCCCAACTATGTGCTCATTATCTGCACCACCAAAAGTGGAGTAAATGAGTTCTGTGTGCTCGTGTTGGGTAAGTTCTGCTGCTCTCAGAGACTTCATTCTTAGTTCATAGATTCATTTTTGTCCATTTATGAACTTTGCATCAGATAAGAATGCCATTTAAAGGGATAGTTCACCCAAAAATAACAATTCTGTCACCATTTACTCACCCTCATGTCGGTCCAAACCCATGTTCTGTTCATCTTCGGAACACAAAATTAAGATATTTTTAATGAAATCTGAGAGATCTCGTTATGAAGCATCAGAGTTTTGGGTGAATAGACTTTCAATGAAGGGACAAAAAAATCTCTCAGATTTCATAAAAAATATCTTCATTTGTGTTCCGAAGATGAATGAAAGTCCTGTGGGTTTGAATATTTGAGTAAATAATGACAGAATTTTCATGTTTGGGTGAACTATCCCTTTAAGGAGTTTACACAATGTCAGGTTGTGTATGAAAACGCATTCCATAAGCTGTAAGTTTTGTTGTTGTTGTTGTTGTTGTTGTTGTTATTGTCTTATATGTGAACATGTGCTGTTGTTTTTCTTAGGTAAATATCAGTCTCGGGCCTTGGCTGAGAGCATGCTCACTACGAATGAGTTTCTGAAGGAGATCAGCTATGAGCTCATCACAGGGAAAGTTAGTGTGCTTGCCTCACACTTCCAAAGCACCTCATTAGGTGAGTCTCAGCCCACAAATTTAGTGGAATCCATCACAGTTTTCATCAACTTATCAATGTCCTCTATTTAGAAATTAATTTAAAAATCTAGATGCAAGCAGCAATTTTGGGGTGAAGCACGACCACCATTTGTATGGTCATTGCGCCCTCTCTGGTGATTTTAGGAAGTATTTGAAAGGCTATAAGTTGACCATAACTTAGGATGAGTTTCATGTTTTTGACCAAACGTAGCGCGACCCAATGAATCAAGGAAAAGAAATATGTTTCTAGACCACACTGTTCAAAATGTATAAACTAAAAGGCAAGTAAAATTTTGGTTTGTTGATGTTAGTCCAGTTATTGCACAGTGAAATGGACTCTTATCAGCTGTACACTGCCGTTCAAAAGTTTGAGGTCGGTAAGATTTATTCATGTTTTTGAAAGAATTCTCTTATGTCCACCAAGGCTGCATTTATTTGATCAAAAATAGAGTAATATTGTGGAATATTATTGCAATTTAAAATAACAGTTTTTTTTATTTGAAATATTTTCAAATGTAATTTATTCCTGTGCATTTTCAACAGTCATTACAGTGAAATCATTCTAATATGCTGATTTGGTGCTAGAAAAAAAACATTTCTTTATTGTTATCAAATAGTTGTGCTACTTGATATTTTTGTGGAAATCATTATACGTTTTTTCAGTATACTTTGAAAAATGTTTTGTTAGTTTTGACCTCAAACTTTTGAAAGGGAGTATATGTATGTGTCTTCTTTATTAATTTCAAATTGATTGTGGCGTTACAGGCGACAACATGGACAAACAGCTGGTTCGGTACCAGCGTAAACGCAAAGACCGGGTGGTTCAGCCCTTTCAGGGACATCTCACCGAATACATCCATTCCCAAGAGGCCGCAGCCATGGTACCAGAATCAGGGCCAGGTGAGCCTTTGCTCTCTCCCTATGTCTCAGACTATTCATTTGGTCGTCCAGATTCAATGGGCGACCAAATGAATGTTTGACTCATTTGCGCTTTCATCTGGACACTGAAATCTTGGAAATGTTGCTTGACTTTTGATGTGTGTTACAGATCTTCTGAGTGATGGCTTTCAGATACACCCTCCTCAGCTGAGCGTTGCACGCAGTCTTTTGTCGCAGGTGTGTGCTATCGCTGACTCAGGGAGCCAGAGCTTAGATCTGGGCCGCTTCTGCAAGGTAGACTTCCTGATTCTGGTGCCGCCCTCCCACGTCCTGGTTCACCAAACCGTCCAGCGAATACGACTATCAGGTACGTAACAGCAGAAGGGACCAGATAGCTGATTTTACCTCTTTCCCCGCCGTTTTTTTTTATTTTCACAAACATTTCTGAACAATCATTCACTATGTCAAAATAAAGAACAGAGGGTTTTGATTTATATGTTGTTGAATGTTTGATAATTGCATTAGCTCATATCACGCACCTTACCGAATAACAGTGAAAACATGGATTGCTGGAAAAACTCCTTAATGGCAGGGAAGCGTTGTGTCATAAATGACAGAAAATCTCGTCAATGGTCGGTAAAGAGTTAAGCAATATTCAACTTGTTTTCAATGTCAAAAGTTTTAAAAAAACAAACATTGAAAGAACATTTTCAAAAACCTTGCCAGGAAAGGTAATGTGATGAAAGAGTCATGGCAATAATATTGTACATTGTTGTTGTCCTTGTGTCTTTGCTAGGCGTCCTGATAGATCTGGGTATAGAGGACGCTTCATTTATCCTACAGAAGTCTGACAAGTATGTGGTGCGTCTGGACGCGGAGGTCCACACAAAAATGGAGGCCTTCATGAGGAAGGTCAAGCAGAACCCTTATACGCTCTTCGTCCTGATTCACGACAACTCGCACGTCGACCTGACCAGGTGAGAAACACAACTACGTGGTTTGTAATAAGATCTGTCAGAAACGTCACTGACAACATCTTAAGACCTCTTGTCTTTATTCTCTCTCTCCGCCAGCGCTCTGTCAGGGTCGGTTTGCCACGGGGAGCTGCAGGGATTGGCCGACCGCGTGGTGAACTGTCCAGAGGTTCTGGGAGCAATAAACCTGCTGGTTCTGCAGGTCAGCTGCTTCCCGTTCACCCTGCAGAGCCGCCAGTCACGCATCAGTACCCAGAATGAAGTGCACTGGCCCAATACTGAGAACCTGGTGAGTTTCACTGACTCCGAGAATATCTGTAAGGAATTTATGGAGGAGAGATAAGATTTCAGATAAATCAGATGTTTGATGAGCAATGTAAGTGTAAATGCATACATTACCATTGAAAAGTTTGCGGTCAGTAAGATTAAAAAATATATATAATACTGTAGGGATGAAAAGAGTCAAAAGATCAAAAGTGACAGTAAAGACATTTATAGTGTTACAAAAGATTTCTATTTCAAATAAATGCTGTTCTTTTGAATTTAATTTCATTCATCAAAAAAAATCTGAAAAAAAAATGTATTGTGGTTTCCACAAAAATACAACACTGATAATAATAATAAATGTTTCTTGAGCAGCAAATCATCACATTAGAATGATTTCTGAAGGATCATGTGACACTGAAGACTGGAGTAATGATGCTGAAAATTCAGCTTTGCAATCACAAAAATAACATTACATTTTATAATATATTAAAATAGAAAACAGTTATTGATCAGTCAGTATGTTTTTTTTCTCAATAACTGATATTGAAACGTTAATATTTCGTGCCCCAATCTTAAATATGTGTTTACATACATATTTGTTAAGTTTTTTTGGGGGGGGGGGGGTATTTTTGTAAAGGGTAAAAAGTGGCCATTAACGTTTACATTTCTTCACTCTTGATGCCTTTCCAGCACACTCTGTGGTGCAGATTAGATCACAGGAATTTTAGAAGCAAATTACGATATTAATTCCCATTCATCAGATACATTATCGTTGTAATTCATAGATGCATTAACAGCATCTTCAAGCAAGAGCTAAGTAAATCGAGAACACCATTGTTTGTGATTGTGCTCAGTAAACTAAAATGATAATTTTTCTGTTTGCATGTAACAGCAGGGTGAGGCTTCTCCTAAGGACCTTGTCTACTTTGGGCTGAAGGACTACAGCAAGTCCCTACAGTGGGGAGTGGCAAGTCCAATCCTTCGATGTGACGACGCCTTTGAGCGGATGGTCAAAACCCTGCTGCAGAGGTCAGTCCGTTTTTCATATTCACACGACTGAATCTTGTATGTCGAAAATAAAAATACAACAAAAAAATGGGAATTTAAAGTGAATTACCTTCCCTTTTAACTGCTCGTTACACTGTAAACATGTCATTGTAGAACCACGTTCAAGTTTATCCCTCCTCATTGTTTTCAGGCACCCGCATTTGCACAGTATGGTGATCCGCAGCTACCTGTTGATCCAGCAGTACACAGAGGCTCTGATGGCCCTCACAGCGGCCCCCTCACTGCGGGATCACGTGACCCCTCAGACGCTCGCCATGGTGGAGGATCTGCTGAGCGTGCCGGGCCGCAGCAGGCACGGGTGCGGGCACATGCTGCTGGTGCGCGTGCCCTCACTGCAGCTGGCACGGCTGGCGCAGGAGCGGCTGGAAGAGGCCCGGGACAAGCTGGGGCTACAGTACCGCTTCGCAGTGCTGCTGGGAAGCCCTGCTGCCGAGATCAGCCTGCCCGTCGACTTCTGTGCCCGCCTGCGGGTAAGAACCAGATCCCCTCATGCTCCTTCAAAATCTGCTCTCGGAAGCTCCAAGTAATATGGAATAAATAATATGTGCATTTCAGGCTTGGAGGGGCTGTAAAAATGAAGAGTGGGTCCCGCAAACATATGAAGATCTGGAAGGACTTCCATGCATTGTCATCCTCACAGGAAAAGATCCTCTGGGAGAGACCTTCCCAAGGTATTCCAAGCCAACACACGCACACATATAAATCCTGAAAAAAAAATTATCACAGTTTTATTAAGCAGCACAACTGTTTTCAATGTTAATCATGTAGGAAACTTTTTTCTTGAGCAGTAAATCATCATATTAGAATGATTTCTGAATTATCATGTGACACTGAAGACTGGACTAATGATGCTGAAAATTCAGCTTTGCATCACAGAAATAAATTACATTTTAATATATATTAAAAAAGAAAACAGTTATTTTAAATTGTAATAATATTTCACAATTTTACCGTTTTTATTGTATTTTGGATCAAATAAATGCAGCATTGGTGAGCATAAGAACATCTTTCTAGTGAAAACCTTTTTTTTTTTTTTACTTCGTTAAATTGGTCTTAAATAAAATTAACACAAATAACAATTATCAAAAAAAAAAAATGCATTTTTGAAACAGAAAAATATTTTATTTATTGTACAAGTATTATTTATTTTCAAATTTATAATAATAATGCATTTTTCATTAACTACATGGCTCTATTTGAAAGCAAAACTGAAGTTGTACATGAAAAACTGCAACCTTGAAACCAGGCAGTCTCCTCAGGCTTGATTCAGGTGGCAGATATCTAGTTCAAATATGAGAGAGATATTCATTTTATCTGACATTACACGCTGACCTGGATAAATGAAATGATGCACAGTGCATTCCAGTCTTTTGGCTCCCGTTTTATTCTGTTAAAAAGAGCACCACCTTGTGGTTACTACAGTTGTTACAGCCACATTTCTAAAATGTTGATGTTGGATTGAAATATAAAGAAAATCTTTCATGATATTTTCAAACCTTTTTCCCAGTAATTTCATTTAACGGTCCAGTAGCATTATTCCAATACATGTTTGGCTTTTTTCAAGATCCTGCACTATCCAAAAGATCAAATATGATTCTACTGGATAAACTAAACTGCAGTATTTTTGACTTCTGAAGGGTCGCATGCAGATTGAGCATGTTTTGTGTGTGATTTTGTTCAGGTCACTGAAGTACTGTGACTTGCGGCTGATTGACTCCAGCTACCTGACGCGCACGGCACTGGAACAGGAAGTGGGTTTGGCCTGCTCGTATGTGACACGCAGAGTAATACCTGAGACGAAAACTGCAGTGAGTAGAGAAGAGAGGCCGAGAGATGAAGAGAGGAGCTCAGGAGAAACGGCAGAACCTGACGATCTCCATATGGAGCTGGAAAGACCACCCAGCAACGCCAGTGCTGCAACCAGGACCTCTGGTGAGTGACACTGGAAACAAGTTGAGCCTGATTCTTGTCTTGTGTGGTCCTCAAATAACTCATAAAATCTTCTCTTATCTTATCTTCAGGCTCTACCACAGAAAATGGCGTCAGTTCTTCAAGTGTACTCGACAAATCCGCCACGCACAGCGACCCGTCCTGTAGCAGAAATGTAATGGACTCTTGCACCTCTCCCATTCGCTTCAAACAGGAGTGTGACTCCCAGGCAGCCTCCTCTTCCGCCACGTCCTCGTTCTCCTCTGCCTCCTCGTCCTCTTCCTCGTCCTCCTCCTCTCCGGCAGCTCAGAGACCGAGCCAGTCCACGCAGGCTCCACGTGAGTGTAACAGGACGCAGGTCTTCCCCCGGACGGCGGTTCTCTCCCGGGCGGCGTACGCCCTGCTGGCCCCTGAGACGCTGGGTCAGCCCAGTTCAGCATCTCTGCTGCCTCACGGTGATGTGGCGTGGAGCAGTCCGCTCAGACCGCCTGTTCCTCACGGTCTCGGCGGAGCAGAGCAGTCCCTCTACTATCGCCAGTGGACCACAGCCAGGCAGCACCACGCGGATTACGAAGTGCCGGCTGCGCCCCATCCCAGAAGACTGCTGCTCAGTGGGCCACCACAGGTGAGAAGTAGCTTAAAAAGGGTTAAAAGGTGGTGTAATTGGTGGGTTTTATTAAGGTTGTCATCACTATTACTGGTACTATGGCGTTTTATAACAATAAAGTGATCAAAAATACATGTAGAATACACAAAATATGACAAATTTAAAATAATATGTAAAGTTAAAAATAAAAAAAGAGAAAACAAATATACAACATACACATTTTAAATGCACAAAATATGCAAAAATAGTTAAAAAGCTACATATTAAAAGTTGTTCAAATGTATACAATACACCGTGAAAATATACAAAATAGTTTAAAAGCTTAATATTAAAAAAGTTCTAATATTCAGAATGCACAATTTAAGTACAAAAATAGTTAACAATTAAATATTTGTAAAAAATTGTTACAATATACAGAATACACAATTAAAATACACAAAATGTATAAAATAGTAAAAAAGCTAAACATTTATCTATAAAAATCTATTAATCTATGAAATATAGTTAAAATATACAAAAATACACTGGTAAAGTAGACAAAATATACACAATAATTTTACATTTTAAAAATGTAAAAGATTAAGTGTTTAAAATATTGTTTAAATATAAACTTAAACAAAATATATATATAAAAAATGACAAATTAAATATTTATGAAAAAAATAAATACACAATAATACAAAATACACAGACAAAATATTCAAAATTATCTTACCTTATTCTTATTCTTAGTAGTGGTCAAAAGTGATATTTAATTTAGACTGCACAACATATTATAGCATTTAAAAGTAGTTTAAACATTAAGTATTAACATATTAAGAAAAGGTACAAATATGCAAAAATACACAAAATGCAAAAACTAATTAGAGGCAAAGTCTGTTGTTAAGCCACGCCCATTTACAATGACCTCTGTTTCATGCTAATTGTCCTCTTTGCCGAGCATCCAGTTTCTCATTCTCCATTTTGGCTCTGATTTAGGTTGGAAAGACAGGTGCGTATCTGCAGTTTCTACGAATTCTGTTCCGGATGTTGATTCGCCTTCTGGAGGTGGACGTGTATGATGAAGAAGAGCTGGAGGAGGGTAAGCTTCCTTTTCCTTTTCCCCCCAGCCATACTAAAGGCATTCTCCATGCTTCTAAATACAGCTCTTTTTTTTATCCACACAAGAGAATAAAACACTTTATTGAAACACTTCACCCGATCATCCCTCTCTTGATCTTTTCATTAATGACCTTGAATTTATTTCTCTAGACGTGCAAGACAAATCAAAGTTCCCCCCTGCTAGTGGACTGCAGTGGCCTGACGTGGAGGACATCCACAAACTGCCATTTGACCTCTACCCCCGTGACCACAAGTTCAGTTATGCCAGTCCAGTGTATGCAGACAGGATGCCAAAGACCCTGAACGGTATTGAACTTCTCATTTATTATGGTGTGCCTTGTTTCAAAGCAGCTTGAAAATATTGTACAAGTATGCTCATGTGCTGTTTTTCATCTGCACATGAAACACAGGGGTTAAAATAGAAAGAGTAGAGTCAGAAGATGAGCCACCTAAGAGAAACACAGTGTCTGTAAGACTCAGCCTGTTTGCGGCCCACAATGCATTTCACCACTGTGAGCAGTGCCACCATTACAGCGAGCCTGCTCCTGCCGCTCAGGTGAGGACATTATCCGATCGATCATGTGATGCATCAACATATATTTACATATTTTGACATAAAATGATGGATCATAAAGTAATAGCATGTCTATAAAGATATATGGCTGTAGTAAGATGTTCGTAGTAAGATGTTCTGCGTGTCTGATTCTAGCTGTCCGAATGCACCTTCCACGCCTTCACATTCTGCTCATCCATGCTGGGAGAGGAAGTCCAGCTGCACTTTATCATTCCTAAAGCCAGAGAGCCTCATTTTGTCTTCAGCCAGCAGGGCAGTCACTTAGAGAGCATGCGGCTCCCACTGCTCTCAGACAAGGTGAGAGACACACGCTTAGTGCACTTATTAAAGAGGAGCGAGACAAATAACACAGAACAAACCAATAGCCTTTTTGCCGTTTGGTTAGTCGCTTAAATCAAAAATGTAAAATCTGTCATTTACTCACCCTCATGTTGTTGTTAAAAACCTGTGTGCTGTTTTTTCAGTGAGCTGAAATCTGCCAAGTTCCAAAAAGGACAATTAAAAATAAAAATAAAATAAAAACTCCGTAAAAAATATTGCATATGACTTGTTCTGTCTTGTGAAATCATATGAGCATATATATGATTACATATGGACAAGTAAATTATGACAGAATTAAGAAAATTTGTGTGAATTGTCCCTTTCAGGGGTGCAAGCTAATATATATATTTTATATATACGGTATATAATATTATTATTATTAAGACAAGTGAATGGCCCCCAAAATAACTATGATTATATATATACATACATAGAAATACCGTAAAAATACAGCAATACAGTAAAACAGAAATATAATCAACTATTATCCAATATTTTTCCAATTTAAACTAACTGTTTTGTATTTTAATATACTTTAAAATGTAATTTATTACTGTGATGGCAAAGTTGATTTTTTAGCACATATATATATATATATAAATATATTATTATTATTATTAAGACAAGTGTATGCCCACCAAAATAGCTATGAATAGGTAAATGGCTATAATCATAATTAGCAAATAATATTTAAATAATCATGTAATAATTTGCATAATTACAGATAACAAAAAAGGTAGCTTATGCCTAAAAAATATAGATAAATACATCTGAACAGTGGACACAAGACAAAATTCAAAGACAGACATAAACAGAGATTTTAAAAATCTACTATTACTATTTATTACTACTAATATTTACTATTTACTAAATGCCACAAAACTGACCAGGATCAGCTGTCTGTTATACTGTCTTTATACCCATATATTCAAGGTCAGTACAAAATAAATTTAGAAATACATCCTGATGTAAGGAACACCTGGATACCTGAGCAATGCACAAAATTCTGTGTTTGCTGAGTCATCACTCCTGTTTTTTTTACATTGTTTTCTTAACATATTGCACAAGTCTTAAAGTGACTATGCTGCTCTGTTTGTCGACTCAGGAGTCTGGCTGCCTGAAAAGTCCAATCTTCACACCCACAACGGGCCGCCAGGAGCACGGGCTTCTCAACATCTACCATGCCATGGAGGGAGCCGAGCACCTGCACATTCTGGTGGTCAAGCAGTATGAAATGCCCCTCTACAGGAAATACTGGCCCAACCACATCCTTCTAGTGCTGCCCGCCATGTTCAACAACTCAGGAGTGGGTGAGTATCGGTCACGGCTGCGTTTCTTCTTTGTATTGGAAAATTCAGCTTGTCTATAACACACACAGTTCCTTCCTTTTGTGATTGATGGTATTTATGTGATGTTTCAGGAGCGGCTCGATTCATGATCAAGGAACTGTCCTACCACAACCTGGAGCTGGAGAGGAACAGGCAAGAGGAGCAGGGCGTCAAACGACAGGACGTGTGGCCCTTCATAGTTATGATGGATGACTCCTGCGTCCTGTGGAACGCCCATCAGCCTGGACCTGAGGGTAACAGGTATGGAATGATGGATGGATCCATGTACAGATTTGTTAATTAGAATGTCGTCGTTGTCTAACATCCATGGATTCTCTGTCTCTCCCTCAGTGAGGTGATGAACGTGTCACTAAAGAGCGTCCTACAGCACATGGAGGACACTCCTAAGATCTCTCTGTATGCCATGTGTGGCCTGCGGAAATGGAGCAGCAGTTTGTCTTCTCAAGCTCCCACAAGCCCTTTCTCTCGCTGTCACCTGCATGACCTCATCATGCTGAACGTTGACCTCACTCAGAACGTCCAGTATGACCTCAACCGGTGAGTGTTTGCATTCTGAGGGCGAAGAGCATGTAGTTCTTGAATACTGACACATACATTTAGGTTTTTTTTTTGTTGCTTTTGCTAACTAAGGAGAATTTTTGCGTGTTTCTTGTTGTGAATTATAACAACAAGTAGAGCCTAACAGTCTGAACTGAATGTGTGTGTTTGTGTATGTAGGTTCACATGTGAAGAGGTGGACTTCAACCTGAGGGCAAACAGCAGTGGTCTTCTGCTCTGTCGGTTCAATCACTTCAGCATCATGAAGAAACACATCCCCATCGGAGGACATAAAGACTTCCTCATCAAGCCCAAACTTATGGTGAGCTTCATAATATCCCTTCAGAACTGAAAGGCCACTTCAAACTTATATTACATACAAAACACTAATATTAGCTTGTTAGCGTTAGAGTTAATGGTAACTGCAGTTACATTATACGTTCACTAGTGGACGCTACAAAACCATTTGTCATTTTGTTGCTGCCATTTTGAACATGCCAACTTAAACAATTCACCTTTATATCTCCCTAAAATGTTTTAAGTTTGCCTACATTTGTGCAATTTCTATAATTACATATAGGTATATAAATCAGTGTAATGTATTATATTACACTACCATTCAACAGTTTAGGCTCAGTAAGACTTTTTTTTAAAGAAATTAATACTTTTATTCTGCAAAGATGCATTAAATTGATCAAAAGTGACAGTAAAGTATCCTGGGAAAAAAGTTATCACGGTTTCCTCAGAAATATGAAGCAGAACAACTGTTTTCAACATTGATAATAATAAGAAATGTGCAGAAATATGCAGTAAATCATATCAGAATGATTTCTGAAGGATCATGTGACACTGAAGACTGGAGTAATAATGCTGAAAATTCAGCTTTGTCTCACAGGAATAAATTAAATTTTAAATTATATTCAAATAGAAAACACTTATTTTAAATTGCAATAATATTTCACAATATTACTGTATTTACTGAATGTTGATCAAATAAATCCAGCCTTGGTGAGCAGAAGAGATTCTTTCAATTCTTTTATTTAAAAAATCTTACCGACCCCAAACATTTGGATGTTAGTGTTTATATTATATTATGTTATATTATATTATATTATATTATATTATATTATATTATAATTTTTTACTTGTCACATTTTGTGGGGTTTAAAAACAGTTGTTTATGCTGAACAGTACCATTGTAAGAGACTAACAGCTCCTCTTCCTCCTCGTCTCTTTCCCTGCAGAGGATTGAGACCCCGGTGCATGTGTGTGCATCTCAGTATGTGTGCGCTCCGGACAGTGAACACACACTTCTGTCTGCGCCGGCTCAGTTCCTGCTGGAGAAGTTTCTGCAGTCCTGCAGCCACCGTCTCTTTCCTCTGGCCCGCTGTAACATCGCTAACCCCGTGCTGTCCATAGATGGCTACCTCAACCTCGGCCCCGAGGTAAAAATATCAGTTCCGGGTCTCACACTTCAAGGGCTTGTTCACCCAAAAATGAACATGTTTTGATTAATTACTTACCTAAATATCACTCCAAACCTGTGTGCTGTTTTTTTCTTTCTTTAATAAAACACAAAAGGAGAACTTTTGAAGAAAGTTCATGCCGCTCTTTTTCATAAAACAACAGTTAACTATCAACGAATAAGCATTGACTGGTTAGGAAATGGAAAGAATGAATTAGAGATGTACTATTGACTGAAAGCAGATTCTGTTGAGCATTTTAGTTCAGTTGTCGTGTTTTCTTTGTGTTTACAGATTCAGGTGTGTTACGTGAGCTCGCGGCCTCACTCTGTGAATGTGGATCATCAATGCGTGGTCTTCAGTGGGCTGCTGCTCTACTTGTGTGACTCCTTTGTCGTTTCAAGCCTCCTGAAGAAATTCAACTTCCTCAAAGGTGAGGCTGGGTTCCTTACAACTGGAATATACCAAATATTATAAAGATTAAAGTGCCCCTATTATGCTATTTTAAAGGTTCGTAATTTTGTTTTGAAGGTCTCCCACAACAAGTTTACATGCATCAAAGGTCAAAAAACACTTTAATTTTCTCATAATATACATTGCACATCATCACATTTTCAATGATTCTCAAACGACTTGTCCGAAGATTCAGTCTCTCTAAATCCCTCCTTTCCGCAAGATACTCTGCTGTGATTGGTCTACTGGTTACAGCGCGTAGAAACAACAACCATTATCATAACTGAATTTCAGCTCCGGGGGCTTCTTTCTGAAGCTCAGCGATTGTACACACTATAAAGACACTAACAATGGCGTCGATTTTACCATATCAATGCGAGTGCGAGTCCAATGATGAAACACTGGAAGAACTAGTTACTCAACCTGAACCTCCATCGCAAGGATGACTCGAGCAGGACGTTTCTCAGTGATACGCTACTCAGTTTGAGGTACATTATGAGATGTTGCAACTGTAATTCCTCACCATCAGCATTAACAAGTGTATGTCCATCAACAAACTGTTGTGTACATTTTAAATTTTAACTGTATCAATATGAGCGCATATGTTAGCCAAACACTGCGCTGATGTAACAAACGCTTGTGAAACAAATCTTGCTCCATCCTTTTACTCTTTACTCAAAGTAGTAAGAACGACAGACAATCTGCATTAATAGACAATTTTAGGTAATAGTTGCCCACAACTGATTTTCAGAAGTATTTCAGCAAGACAGTAATAACGTGAGTTAGCCGATTAGCCGGAAACTTACACAATATAAAACACAAAATTTCGTATTTTGAACACTCGGTACAAAATATTTACATCTAATAATTATTCATACTTACAGGTTGTGATTCTGAGGAGCAAGCTGGTCCAAATATACTGAGTACTGACCCATATTTCAAGAGCAAGCGTTTTTGCGAATCCTGCGTTGTTCGCGGGCAGACAACGTGCAGCATAGGCGGGCATTATGGAAATGTCTTGTCTCGTGATGTCGAACCGTCATGCAGTGAGATTCGAATTACTGACGACTCGTTTAGGCGGTTCTGAGTCGATTCTTTCTTTTGGGAGACAATAACTTTATTTATCGTGCACTTTCGACTTTACAACTTTGCAGAACGTTTACATTCACAAACAGCGATATTAAACACTACATGAAAGGGAATATTCGAAAAACCATAATAGGGGCACTTTAACTATTTTTAAAAAATAACAAAAGCACCAACATACACTAACATTCAAAAGTTTGATGTCGATAACAAAGTATTTTATGCTCACCAAGGCTGCATTTATTTTTTCCCAAAAATACAGGAAAAACGGTAATATTGTGAAATAATATTACAACTTAAAATTGGAGTTTTCTATTTGAATATATTTTAAAATGTACTTTTTCCTGTGATGGCGAAGCTGAATTTTAGTATCATTACTCCAGTCTTCAGTGTCACATGATCCTTCAGAAATCATTCTAATATGATGATTTGCTGCTTAATGCTTATTATTACTATAAATGTTTGCTGCATAATAATATTGTGCATGATACCTTTTTTTCCAGGATTCTTTGATGAATACAAAACGTTCAAAAGAACAGCATTTATTTAAAATAGAAATCTTTTGTAACATTATAAATGTCTTTACCGTCACTTTTGATCAATTGAATGCATCTTTGCTAAAGTATTAATTTCTTTCACAAAAAAATAAAAACATCTTACTGACCCCAAACCTTTGAACGGTAGTCTCTAATTTTCATATTTCAACCACAAAACCTCGTTTTTAGAACAAAAAATTCAGAGCTGTTATAACAATAATAGCACACCTCTCTAAGCATGATGAGGTCCTATAAGAAGCTTTAAACCATTATTTGTTTCACTCATCTTGCAGGCGCCACGCTGTGTGTGATCTGTCAGGACCGGAGCTCCTTGCGTCAGACTATTGTGCGTTTGGAGCTGGAGGATGAGTGGCAGTTTCGTTTGCGAGATGAGTTTCAGACGGCCAACTGCAGCGAGGACCGTCCCCTCTACTTCCTCACAGGCCGCCATATCTAATCTCCACATCTCCATTTCCCTTCAACTGTTCGCCACAGAGAAGATGGTTTTCAGCATCATAACTCTCGAACTGCTTATAAAGAGAATAAGTCGGCGCTCTCCAGTCGGCACTACCTCGGACAACGTTTGAGGATAGATACTCTAATGACAGATACTGTGCTGGATACAGATGTTGTGCTTTTGCCTCGTGTGTTTTCCCTCTTTTTACTTTTTGAAAAAGCTTTCAGAGCATTGTTTGTCGGTGATTTTGCGTGTCCTAACACGCAAGGACAATGCGAAGGACATCATTAGAAATGTCCTTCTATATATATATATAATCTCAGGGTGTTTTGTCTCAAGACAAAAGGACTTACTACTGCTCTTCATTCTTTTTGCCTGCTTAATGTAGTTCTCATCATCAACGCCATCATCCTCAAGATGGAAGCTCGCACGACAACACATGCTTTTAGGCGTGTAGTCTTGGGAGAATTTCATTGGGTAATCCCAACCCATGTGAAAAGACTAAAAATCTTGCCAAAGATATTACCTGACGTAATCCAAAAAACCCATTCCTTGCTTCTCAGAGTTGTCGATCGTTCAAAGTTCGGATGTTTCAATGAACCCACAAAGTTCACTTACTGATATCAACATTCGCTATATCTAAATAAATCTATTTATGATCTTCACGATTCCAGCCTGCAACAGCCGATGTGTGCTGGTGTTCATGATTGTAAACGCCGGTTGGTACATGCCTGACGTATTAACCACCTCATTATGCTTTAACTGAGGTCACTGAGTTAAAAGGTCATTATTAATCATCATATTTCATTGGAATATTCCTTATTTTGAAGTAGATGGGAATGTTTTGGAGTTGCACACTGTAAATGCCTTAAGATGACGACACAATCCCAAACTCCACTCCAAAAAGAGACAATTTAAATCAGTGAAACAGGAAAGACAATGGCCATTTTTTAAGGATGGCTAACTAGCTAGCTAGCTTATATGGTATGTCTGAGAATATGAATGTTCAGAAATGGTTTATCTTTTGGTGTTTATGACTGTTTGGATGTTAAAAGAAAAGCTTTGTTTACATTTTAAGAAATGCCGATATTAATATATATGACAGACTTTTTTGTCACTTTGGATTCTGGCTAGTTTTACTGAAGAGTCACTTTGAGCCTCATGTGTCACAGATCAAATGCATTCTTTTATTTTTCCATGGCACAAAGAATCTACCTAGGACCCATTAGTTTCTGTTTCGGGTGATTTATTTAAAATTAGAAAAATGGATCCCTTTTTCGAGGGATTGTTTTATTTATTGAACAAGCTTCTTGGACTGATAATCATTGAAATATCAGGAATGTCTTGCTAGGTCAAATCCTTGAATTAGTCATCAAAAGCTTTGCACACTTCCATTGAAACTATGTATAGATGATGTATTAGAAATTAACTGATGTAACCCAACGGGGGAAAAAAGTATATGGTTTACATTTTTTGTGTTTAGTAAAAAAAAAATGCATCAGGTCCAATAATGATACTGATTGTAACGATGAAGAAAGCCAAATACCCACTGGACAACCTTTAGAATGTGTCTCATTTGTAGATAATTTGATGTGCACATAAATTATGCAATTTGCTTCTCACAATCTTTGCATCTTTCCTGTCAGCTGTGAATATTCTGAACATATGTAGCACCAAACCATTTGAAATCTTCTACCTCATGATCTACTGGCCGGATTTGGTTTAGTAAGCATTTGATTTCAGAAACATGTTCTCATTGCTGTTGAGATAAATGAATGTAATAAAGTGTTATCATCAATCTTATTCTGTTTGTGTAAGTCTTTCAGACAAAAATGTAGAAAGCTCAACTAATAATGTGACCTTTTCAACATTATATGATGTTCTTCTTGTGGACTGATGTGAGAAAGTTAAATCAAATGACAAAATAGAATTTCCGATCCTCGAATTTGATTCAAAGCCATTTTGATGTATAAATAGTGAATAGTGTGTTCGTATTGAAAATTTAAACAAGAAAAATAGTGAACTCAGATTTAACCACTGTAGTCACTTGGACTATTTTAACAATGTCTTTACTACCTTTCTGGGCCTTGAAAGTGGTGATTACATTGCAGTCTATGGCTGGTTCAGAAAGCTCTCAGATTTAATAAAAAATATCTTCATTTGTGTTCCGAAGAATGAGGTTCTTACGGGTTTGAAACGACATGAGGGTGAGTAATTAATGACAGAATACAATTTTTGGTCGAACTAACCCTTTTAAGGGGTCGTTCCATTTGATCATTTTGCCAACATTATGGGAATGTTAGGTTTGAACATTCTAAAAAACACGTGCAACTAAAATATACGTGTATAAAACATTTTGTGCAAACATTTTGAGAACATTATTAAGGACAAAATAACTCTGAACGAACATACTATGAACATTTCTGGAAGAATGTTTGCTCATAACTTTGGGAGAGCCTAGCCAGAACTTGTTCTGAGTTAGCCGAGTCACCTTTGCATCCCTCACGTGGAATTCCGGATATCACTGATTGCTGTTGAGATGACTTCATTTCACGTGCAGAATGTATTTCACCTGCAGTGTGACCTCATCCGAAATGTCAAAACGTAACTTTTCTGTTGTATAAATGGAACAGAAGAACAACATGTGATATATTTATTATAGCCTAATCATAATAATGCAATGCAGTAATACCTGACTGTGTTTTTCTATTGATTTTAACTGGTTTATAATGCCCATCTGGCAGCTTACATAACAAAGTTCTACATATGCTGTGTCAAATCATCAACCAATAATGAACCTTGTATACAGTCACCTCTGCCCTAAATATTGTGGGAATCAGCCCACGGTTCAACCCGAGACAATGAACTTTAACCATATTAAAGCAGTGTGACACATTATCAGTCCACTCCGATGACTTCCGTGGGTGAAAGTATGTGGGTGGTTTTATGTGTTTTTAGATTGAGCGTTCAAGTGAAGTGTAAACCATAAAGTCGTTTATAAATAAATCTGGCAGTCTGTGTTTTGATGCTTTGGTACAGTTTGAAGAGCCTAGATGCCCTACTTACATGCCCAAATTCACAGTTTCCTCACTTTGGTACATCTGTGATGTAGACATAATTATGCTCTGTTAGAGACAATCATCCTAGCTAATAATAAAAGCTTGAATATTATGCAGTAAAAGTAAATGTATCTTGTATAAGCCAAAATGAATTGGAGATACAGTATACCATGGTACTTTAACTTAATGGTTTACATGACCATGTACCATAGTGTTTATACATAGTAATTCAAAGAATACCATTGTATGGTACATGTCCAGAAAGCATAGTTTTCGTCCACAAAACATGGTAGTACAATTCCAGCTAAAAGGGAACGTTTTTTTTCTGAAACATTTTAGTCGGATGATTGTCTAACATTTTTTACATTTTAGTTTTAGTTTAACATTTAGTTTTGGAATGCTTAGCATTTTCATAACTTAATGGGAACATTAGCAAAACATTCTTAGAACATATTTTTCTTAGCTGGGATTGTACATTTCTGGTACTTTAATTATGGTTGTGCATAGACAGTCTCAGGTGAACATATTAACCAAATAATGGTTTGTTATTAATGTTATCGCCTACTCATCTTCTTGGTAACTACTCCATCTGGCTGTTTATAATGAGATTATAATTTAGCAGACTGCTAGATATGATATACAGTCATTATCTTAGCAGTTTGCCTTCTAGTCTGGATGAGATTTCAAACAGAAATGAACTTGGTAAGGAATGTGGGTCAAAGTTCTTCCAAACAATGTCTGTATCAAACAGACTCATCTGAAGTTTATCAGCAGGGATTTAGATTATGTCATGCTCGCAGCTGTTCAGGCGGCACATTTGTGATGATTAGAGAAAAAAGAAAAATCTGCAGCATATTCATTTCATTTTCTCAAATTGTGTTGGCTGCATCAAGCCGGTTTTCCACCGTTGGGCCTAATGGTTCTAAGAACGGCAAGGAATGGTTCCAGTTATATTTCCACTTGAGCTTGGTTAGGCACGGCACGATTACAAACCGTTCAACCGGCCAAGTGTGCTTAATAAAAGAACTGATTAATATAACTGATCATTCGTCTGTTTACATCTCATAACGTCTGTATACTCTTGTGTTACTAAGGCAACGAGCGACACATTTGTATTACATTTGAAAGAGCTCTGCTCAGCCCCACAGTGGAAAATTAAATGGTCCGTTTTCAACTTTAAGTCTAGACTAAGTAGACTAGACATCTGAGATCTTACACTTTGCTCGAAGTTCCCCAATGTTCTTCCATTTGGTCAGAGTTCGAGCCTATTGATTTGTTTTATGTAAGGAGATTGTTGGTCACCTAAAGTCAGCTATATGTCCCCAGGATGTTATCCCGCCTCTTTTCCTTGAGACAAATCATTGACACGGTCGGTCCTGGCCTGTTATTGATCATCAACAAATGCTTACTGGCTCCTTCCCTAACTGCCTGAAATATGCTGTGGTGTCACCATATTTAAAAAAAAAAAAGTGTTACGGTTTCAATTACAATCTTATTTGACTGAAAATAAGATTCTATCCATGATATGTTTCAATCTGGTTTTAAAGCATTACACAGTACTGAATCAGCTCTTTTAAGAGTCTCAAGCGATTATTACTGAAACACACTCTTGGAAACCTATGGCTTTAGTCCTTTTAGATCTGAGTTCTGCATTTGAACCATGAGGTCCTGTTGACACATTTGGAGATATCAGTGGGACTTCGTGGCACGGTACAACAGTGGTTCCGATCCAGTTTGACTAACAGGTGGTTCACTGTTCGTATTGGTCATCACTCGTCCTCTAGTATATCTCTTAATTGTGGAGTCCCACAGGGATCAATCCTCGGGCCGGTGTTGTTTTCCCTTTATATGCTTCACCTAAACGCTATTTAAGTTAAAAACTTAACTTAAATCATTTTAAATGAAACAATATAATACTTTGACTTCCTGAAGTGGGTAAACAGCCGACACTTTGCTGAAAAAAATAAAATAAAAATGGACCTGCAATGTCTGCTTCATACTCACGGCAAGTGCCATTCATTATTATTTGTATGTAATGTATAATTATATATTTAATATAATATATTAATTATATTAATTATTATTATTGATATTACACTATCAGTACAAAAGGCTATAATTAAATAACCATATTACTAACATATTAATTTACGACTAAATTCCATAATTTATTTAAGACCACAAATGCACTTATAATCCATACAAGTACGTGTTCATATATTTATTCTACATTGACATATGTCTTATATTAAAATCTTATTGCTGCACATGTTAAATACACAATCCTTTTATAAATATTTATAAGGAAAGACATCTTCATGGACAAAATATGTATGTTGTTGTGCTACAGGTTATGTGATGCATGTTGGTACAGTTACTCAAGACACTTAAAACAGTGACACATGCTATTTAGTAACAGGATGGACGGAAAGCATTTTTACAGTCCGCAGGAGCAGTTGCGGCCCCAAAGCACTGACAGGTAGATGCGCAATATGAAGCAGCACCGTAAAAAAAACAGACAAAGGTCATGGCTGGGCGTTTTCACAGGAACGATATTTCAATAACTAACGTCTAATAACATTCCTCATTGAAAATCCTTATGTACAATTATATTCGGGCACCGTTTATAAAGAGCTTCCTCAAACAATTGCTGCCATCGCAATGGCATCCATACATCCATACTGGGTCGAACTATTACTGTCATTTTCACACAAATAATAACTGCTCCTGTTTTTTTTCTCTCTCATTTTTTATATAATTTAAGGAGCTGTTGGTAGGATTTCAATGCGCCATCATATAAAGAGTCATTTGAGCCTGAAGTAAAGTCCAAGCAAGCATATTTTAGTTTAGACATACAGTGGCTTAAGTCATTTTCTCTTTCCCAGAATCCTTGAAGCCACGTCTGTCTGGTCAAAGAAAACACACTTTAACTTATTATAGGGCACAGGTTTGGTGCCTTCAACTATAAACAGTGCATGCGGTACATTCTTGTGAAAAATAAAAACTTCGATATGATACAATCTTTTCTTGGCTTAAAAAACACAAACTAACAGGAAACACAAACAAACAAAAATATCCGAAGTGGGGTTTGTCCCTGAGGGCTACAAAGCTATTTAAGATACATTAAAGAAACATCAAGTTAGTGAAGAATTGGAAATGTACCCTCTATAAATACATGGAGACAAGTCTGTACTTCAACTGGCCTTACGCACATTTTATTGATACTATAAAGACAATAATAGCTAAATCTTCCTTTCTTAACACTTGGGAAGGACTGAACTGATAAGGCGCTGACTTATGGTAATCAATGAATTAAACCTTCATGTTTACATAAGAATGTAAATCTTATACTTAGCATTACAACTGCACATATGCCCTCCAACATTCATGGCTACAACCATTTCTACAGTAGTGCAGCTTCTCATCAAAAAACAACGGTCTCATAAAAAATTTCTGGGAATTTTGCATAAAGAACATGACCTTTTTTGGATTAATTTCAATATGGCATTTAAGCAAATTTATTCTCAGTGGCCTTCAGTCTTAAAACCAAAATGGCCAAAAATATTTCAAATATTTCTACCCCTAGAAGTACCCAGAGATTAGGCAATGCTAATCTTTCAATAAAAAATAAATAAACAAACGAATAAAGATTCTCAGTTTTTACAATTTTGATATTTTAAATATTATTATATATTTTTTTTTTTTGATCTAAAAATGACTTCTAAGCAAGCAATTCATGCTTATAAAATAAATACAATTGCATTGGCATTTCTATCATAATCTTACAAACTCCTAATGCTACCGTAATGTGACAAAGATCTTCTTTTTTTGTAAAAGCAAAAATGATATTACATTTAAATTGTAATGTGAATTTGCAAAGTAATATTCTAAGTATAAATCATTGTACTGTTTAAAGTTTTTTTTTTTTTTTTTTTTTTTTTTTTTACTGAATTACGGTAATGAGAATGGAATTTATTTTGCATGAAAATGTGTGTGTGTGTGTTAGTAAATGATCGTAGTAATCTTAGTAAATTAGGCTTCATTTTCTTTATGCAAACGTAATATATTCTCTTTTTTTTTTTTTTTACTTTTTTTAAATTTATTATTCTGATTTAGCGGTGACATTTGACCCGGACATTTCTGTGACATTGTCCCAGTAAGTTTCAATAGGCTATTAATCATGTTTTTTGGACACTCTCATCCTCATGTGAATTAACGTTGAGTAATATCACCTAATGAGTGATTCAGAGATTTAAAAATACATAATTAAGACTCATACACAGACATGCAAGTCACATATGAATGCAATTAAGAAACAAATAAGTGCACCAATGGATGGACGGATGAACGGATGGAACATGTGCAAGGTCTGTTCCATGAATGCAAATAAAAGAGATGGTCTTTAAAATACTACAATAACTAAATAAATAAATGAACTGACTGAAAAAAGTGAACCTGTGCCCTTCATTTTGGAAATGTACACTGTTTTTGTTTTTTTGCTAATGGCTGTAGACTGAGGTAATGGAAAGGGAGGGTCAGTGGAGATCATTTAGGCCGCTGCCGTTCTCAAACACGGCCTTGGTGAACTGCTGAAAAACTCGGTCCATGTAAGTGCTCTGCCGTGGCCACAGACCCTCGAGGAAGCCAATATGGCCGCCGTGACATGTGATGAGGAGGGCCACATTGGGGTTCTGCTTCACGGCATCTACTGGAATGGCTGAAGAAGAACACAGATGGGATAAAGTTATGACCTTTTCAACTGGCTGATTTGTTCACTTCAGCCTTAAACTTAAATGTCACAACCATGCAGACTTTCCTTAAAAATACACACACACACTTTACAACGGGCTAAAATCTCTCAAGCAACCCTAATAAATCTGGTGGACTCACCATGATTGGGGGAAAAGACGTCGTCAGCTGCGTTGAGGCACAGCATTGGCACCTGCACAGACTTGATGTTGTGAATAGGACTAGCGTCTCGATAGTAGTCTTCATTGGATGGATAACCGAACATGATGGACGTGAAACGTTCATCGAACTCTCGGATTGTTTTAGCCTGTGAAATGCATGATTGAAGTGAACCACAGATCGAGCAAGGAATAATACTATTAAATGAACAATATGTAACAAAAACGTGAAACAATATTGTGTAAGATCAGAATGAATGACTCGCCTTCATCACATGGTCTATATCATATTTTTTTTCAAGAACGGTTCTGTGACTGCAAAAAAAGAAGAGAGGAAAATGTCACAATTAGTTTTAGGATAATCTCCATATAACAAGAAGTATTCATAACTCTCATTTTATAATTAAAACTTCTACTTCTCTAAACATTTAGTCTGCTTAAATGCCTCACTTTTCTTACACCGGCTCAATGTTTCACTCAGATGTACGTCAGTTGTTGTTAATGTTGTACGTCATAACACACACACACACACACACAAAAAAACATCTGCTGCTACTTACATTTCAACAACTTAAAGATATTATTATGACCGCCGCTAGCATAGCTAGCGAAAGCGGTCATATAGGGATTGTCAAAGTTTTTTTTTTTTTTTGTCATCTACTGAATTTTTCGTCAACGATACCAGGGACACCGAAACACCGGGGAACATGACATTTGGTGGGCATGTAGCCCCACTAGACTTTTACGGAAAAATTTCGTTTGGTCCCCGGGGGCCACCCCCCCCCCCCCCCCCCCCCCCCCGCGCGCTGGGCCCCCCCCAACCCAAAAAATGCAGTTTTTCCTAAATAACTACCTGAACCGTGGCACCGAGGATGAAGAAATTTTTATGGTATGTTGGTCTTAAGGGCCCACATCAACCTAGCCCATAATCACTCATTTGTGATTTGCGCCCCTCCCATAAAAAATGAAAATGCAATATTATTCTGCTTTAATCGCCCCTATCTTCAGTGGAGATGTTCAGAACTGCACCATATTTCATGTGTATGATTAACTTGACATCCTCTGGGGGTATCCTCTGCTAAGTTTTGTAGAATTTCATCCATGGGGGGGTATAAAATAAATTAATTTATGTGCACATTTAGTGACTGTACACTCATCGGCCTGTAGATGGTGCTGTTGAGCGAAGGGTTGCTGGTTTAGGATGATACTGTCACACACACACATGCAGGAATACAAACAAACGCAAGCATGCACACACACTGACATCCACACGCACAGACACACACCCATACACACACATACAAATCCACATGCACAGACACACACACACAAACACACACGCGCACACACATGTACGCACGCATACATACACGCACAGACACACACACACAGACACACACATACACATACACATACACATACACATACACATACACATACACATACACACACACATACACAGACAGACATGCACATACTACTACTTTTTTTAGGTATATACATAAACACGCAATACAGCCAAATTGCTCCACGTCATTTATTTTTGTGGAAAGCCAGTGCAGGCCTGAGCGGCGGTCATATTTTGTACCGCCATGCGGTACATCTAGTTCAAATAAATCATAAAAAAACACTGTGAACTGCATACGAATTCTTAAAAATACCCCAAAATACCAAAACCGTGTCAAACCGTATATACTATGCAGCAAAAAATGGTATGCTATATTGTTGTCATCACATCGCAAGATTAATTCTGCAAGTGGAGTTCAGTTGTCATCTCTTACAAGTTATTTAGCATTTTAATTGAATTTATGTAGAAATGTGTGGCTGATTAAATTAATTCTGGTTGATCCGTAATACTGCAAATGGCAGGTCGAGTCGAGCGCATTGCATTGTGGGATAGTGTACCCAGCGCAGTGTGCTTTGTTGCAAATGTAGAGGGTAATTTGGTTATATGCATAGAGACAATTTGCATATTATGCACAGTATACTGAATACTACAGAAATAGTATGAGTAGTATGATATTCTGTTTCAGTCATAGAGCAGCTAATTGTCAATTACCAAAGGCCTTGGGCTTGTCCTTTTTCCTACTATGGATGTCAATGGCACCCATCAACTGTCTGGTTACCAATATTCTTCAAAATATCTTATTTTGTGTTCAACAGCAGAAAGAAACTCATACAGGTTTGGAAAAAAAGTGTTTCCCACCCTCTGATTGTATGAAGAGATAGGGTATGATGAACAAAACGCAACAATTCTACTTTTCTGCAGCTCATAGCAATTCAGTAGTATCAAACGCCATCACAGTACCATGGTAGCACCATGGCACTTTTTTTATTTTGCTGATAAGCTGATTAAGAGTTAATTAAAGTAGAATAAGCCTCATATGTGCAAAGTGTTCATTTCATTCCTAAGTCCTGTTCTGAAACTCTGTGTACTTCAGCAAAATACGTCACAAATATCAGTTTAATCTTATTTGGCACATTTGGTAGCATTCAAAAAGAGATCAGAACTTAAAAGGGGGGCAGTCGGGGACAACGTCGGGGACAAACACACACACACACACACACACACACTAGACTACGTTAAATTAAGCCGGGCTTATCCCCCTCTGACCCCACTGACCGGTCCACGGATGCCTGCAGGCAGCTGGTAAGGTAGGAGTTGAAGAGGAAGCGGTCCAGGGGCTTCTCCAGTGAAGCCGTGCACTCGAACACATCCCAGCCCGCCGAAAAAACCACCACACCCTTCAGACGCACATCAGAGCCTTTCCGACCCACGTAGTTCGCCAGCATCATCCTGTCGGGTGTCAAGATATGAGATTTCAGAGACACGATAACAGCACAGCAGCTAAAACATGCTCATGCAATCATGAGTCGTAACGTATCCAGGAACGCGCGCAGACACACACACACACACACAGACATGTTGTGTTTCATGTTGTATGGGGTCATTCCATTCACATCATGATTTTTATTCTGTACAAACTATATTCCATCCCCTAAACAGAAAACTTTCTGCATTTTTACATTATCAATAAACATAATTTAGTATGATTTATAAGCTGTTTTCCTCATGGGGTCCACATTGTTATTTTTTGCGCACAGCGTAGGGTTTACCAGCACCACCACTAAACACTCCCCCCCCCCCCACACACACACACACACACACACACACACACCCGCACCCACACGGTGAACGTGATTTCATCAAGTACAACATGTTCCTGGATCAACATATTTGTCGATCCTTAAACAACATTCCAATCGACCAATCAGATTTGAGAGGAACGTTTTCAGTTTATGTGTAGTTTTGGCTTACAACCAGAGTTATGTGCTTCTACATCAGTGTTATTCACATTTCCTTCTGATTTTATGGGTAAGATATGGGTAGGGTTAGGTTTAAAGGTAAGGATATGGTTATATGACTAAATATAAGGACAGGAATGTTGTTCCAGGATCAACAAAATATCTTACTTGGCAAAATTACTGTGACCCCCCAGACACACACACATATATATATACAGTATATATATATATACAGCTGCTACATTTTTGGGCATAAGCTGTGTGAAGCTGACCTTTTTCTTTCAGTAAGACGGAGAGGATTAGAGCAGTATACTGCTGACTCAACTTTTACTTAGAAGTCTAGGGTGAAATGAAGCTGTGGAGGAGTCTGGGAGCTGAAATTTCATCTGCATCACATGACGGGGGAAATAAATACATGAACAAATCATGAAGCGGGAACACTTTATAATATAAGTTAGGAATTTATATTATTATATAATGCTTATTATTGAAACAGCAATATTTCAGTTGTGTATGTTGTTGTTTTCCTTTTTGCATATTTGCATGACACTATTGAACAACATTAGTTCTGTCCGTATAAAAAAAATGTGTTTAATAGTTCAGGGATATAGAAATAATGCTCAAAATAAATAAAAGAAACAACAAACATTACATAAGAAAAATAGGGAAAATGTCATTTATTATGAGTGTACCTGTACCATGTTTTTTACAAAAATATTAAGCAGCACAGCTGTTTTTAACATTGATAATAATCAGAAATGTTTCTTGAGAACCAAATCTGCATGATAAGGGCCGTTTACACAACACCGTTTTCAGCTAAAAACAGAAAACTTTTTATGCGCTTTGATCGTTCATTTACAGGACAACTGCGTTTTCGGGGCCTAAAAATGCTAACTTTTGAAAACAGGTTTCAAAATGCTAGTTTCTGAAAACGATACCGTTATCGTCTCAGTGTAAACTACAAAAACACGAATGTGTGAAAACGGTGATTTTTTACAACGATGTGTCGTATTACGTGTTCAGCCTGTAGTGTTTCTTTACAAAGTGACATCGCCAACTACTGGCCTGCCAGCAGAATACAGCGTTTTTAGTCATTTTCACAGATCAGTGTGAACTGGGATCCTTTTGACAATGTTGCCGTCTGTAAAAGGAAAAACTTTTCCGTTTGTAGTACATTGTAGTTGTGTAAATGTATACTTAGTGTCACAGTGAGGCAGGCGACGAAGAGGACATGCGAATCTAAGGCGCCGTTTACACAACACCATATTCAGCTCAAAACGGAAAACTTTTGATGCATTTCGGCCGTTCATTTTAACAAATTTGTGAAAACAGTGACTTTATGCACATGTGTATTATGTGTTCAGTCTATAAAGCGCATAGTTTTTCTTTAGAAAGTGACATCGCCAACTACTGGCCTGGTGTGAATAATACAGCGTTTTTAGTCGTTTTCGGGGTCATTTTGACAATGTTGTCATCTGTGAGCAAAAATAGCAAAGGAAAACCATTTTTAGTACATAGTTGTCGTGTAACTTACCTTAATTGCAGCAGTTTTACTTTATTTAACAAAACGAAAACGAAAAATCGACAAACAAGATACAACAGGGGAGTATAAACGCAACCGTTTTGCATTCCAACACAAAGACAATACTTCACACTGAACTAAGGAAACTGAGGGCATTAAATACACAGAAGACTAAAACAAGACATGATAATCATAAGGTGATCATAATCAGTTATTATCTAAACAAACTAGCAAAGGGAACCTAGGGAACAAAGGAAACAGGAACTAAAGATTGGAAATAAGAGAATAAAAACTAAGAGTAACTGGAACAGAACGTGACAATTAGAATGATTTCTGAGGGATCATGTGACACAGAAGACTGGAGTAATGATGCTGAAAATTCAGCTTTGCCATCATAGGAATAAATTACATTTTAAAATGTATCAAAAATACATATATAACAATAATGTTTCAAAATATTACTGTTTTTACTGTATGTTTGATCAAATAATGTATGTCGTGGTCAGCATAAGAGAACCCAAGCTTGTAAACGGTACTGTATTTCACATAGGCAACTGCATAGTGCATGCTAACTTTCTATTTAATTACAGGCGCTATACAGTTAGTATCCGTGGAAAAATAGAGCTAGAGTGTCCTGGTGTGCGTGATCATAGTAGCTGTGATCAATTCCCATTATAAGGGCAGGATACACCCCAGAGAGAGAGTATGTGTGTGTGTCTGTGTGTTAAACTCACCCGCCCATAGAAACCCCAGCCGCCATGAGTGGAGCTTTGTCAATGGTCCGCTGGACATGCTCAATGACCATCTCCAGATCCTCTGTGTTGGCTGCACAATAAGTCCTAGGCGTCTAGAGTACAGTGGACAAACGTTATAAGACCCATAATAGAGAGCGTTTATCTTTAACCATAGACACACATAAACACCAAAGCTCATATAATCTATATTTATGCTTATTGAATCTTACAACCTCAATGCATTAATGTGGGTAATATAAACCATGAACATGATCTCAATATATTAAAATATATATACTCATAATTCATTTTTCCAATTTTAATAACATATTATTGTAATTGAAAAGCATCTGCTGAAATTTAAGAAAACAGTTTGATATTTTATTTAAACTAATTAAAAACAGAATATGCTACACTATAGCATAAAATACATGATATGTTTGGTTTATTTTATGCCAAATAACTCATTTTGTATTGAGTGCACTCAATGACAAATCAATTTTCATTAAGATAATATAAGGTATGGTGAAATTTTAAGTATTATTAAAGCATATTAATGAGATTTACTGATTGTGTATTGTGATGTGTTGATAGTCTCTGACAAATCATATTTTAATTGAATTCAAAAACACTTTTATTGCACCTTAAGTGCTACTCATGGAAAATATTACTTAAAATTGTGTATTTTTTTTAACCATTATTTTTTCTAAACAATAAAAAAACATATTTGTAGGTTGTCCTTCAATATTATTTCCACGGGAAAACGTCCATCTGCAAAGGTTTTTATGAACACATTCCCAACACGCTTCAAGGATTTTAAGCCTCATTTAATTGCAAACACACACGGAAAAACATTATCATCTGAATTTCAACGAGGTACATGAGTCAAAGGAAAGGAACTGATAAAACTGATTTTATCAGGGGTCTAGTTTACAGGATGTGATTGCACAACAAAATTATAACTTTAATTTAAATGACTCATGGTGAAATATTCATGGTGACAACAATGTGTGTAACCTGTGCCAAAGCTTAACATTACATAAGTTTTGGGATATATTGAACAAGGCAAGATGAAACAGAACATAGAGGAGATAAAAAAATATTATTCTTACCAATAACTTTTCACCCGATACACCTCTGTTATTGAACACCACACATCTGAAACACACAAGTAACGATTCATGAAAAGAGTCCCGTCATGTTTGACGGGAAACACAGGACAACGAAACAGAACAGAACATGTCTGTTACAGTCCTAAACTGAAATAAAAATAAAAGCTAAATAGAAACATTAGGGGGAAAAGGGAAAAAAACACATAACAAACTTAGTCAATTTTAAACCAATTAATTAAAAGGAAAATGTATAATATAAAAGTAAAAGGTAATTCAAAATACTGATAAATACAATAATACTATATTAATTATACTAAAGATCTTTGAGGCCATTTTGAGATTTTGTGCTATTTTGCTTTTGTTGTTATTTGGCTGTTGTTTCAAACTAATGGAAAGAAAACATCCAAAATACACTTTTAAGTGTTGCTTTTATTGCATTTTATTATTTGAGTATGTTGACTTCAATTACAATACATATCTTTAAAGGCCGGTGTCTGGCTGTTGACAGTATTCTCAGTTTTTTAAATGATAAAAAGATTAATAAAAAAAAAAAACTTTAACTCTAATGTGTCAACAAAATGAAACCAAAATTTCTAACCTGGCTTAATCCAGGATTCAGATTTCTGTTCTGGAAATGTATGCAAATTAGTGCATATTTACAGTTTTTCTCAATCAATCTGACACATTTCTCCAAATGAATGTAGTTCACTCTCAAAACAATCAACACATCAAACTAAACACACTCTTATGCTGGCAAAACAGTTCAGTATTTACTGCATAATGAAGAAGCATTGCATTTTATTAATGCATTTATCAAAAACAAATACTAACATTAAAACTACAAGTGTGTTCTCAGTTGATTTTATAAATTCAGCTGTAGATACACAAATACATGAATGAATGTTCTTTAATCGTGTTGCTTAAAGTTCTTTAATGACGAGTTCTGTTGTATAACAATGAGTTTTAGCAACTAAACTTCTCCACAGGCTTCTTCCATTGCTTGAAGAAGACTTACTTGGTTGTAAGGGTTGCGATTATATACTTTCAATCTCCAGGAGGAGAATATGCTGGAAGGAACACTATCCTGAAATGTGAGGATGTGATGCTCAAACCACCCTTGCACCAGTGCTGAATGGTTCGTTTTGACTACAACGCGATTTTTCCGGGCTTTATGAAGTCATAATGTTCCTCATTTAAATAATTCCCACCCACGGAATACGCAGAAAAGCGGACGAGGCCTGGATGAGCTGCTGCTATGTCAAAGAGACTGTCAAACTCATTTGTTTGACCTTCCTAAGGCTGATGAATGGGTAAAAATTTCTTTTAAACACAGTTCCTGAACATTAGAATCCCGATGTTTATCTGTGCGCTGGACATTTTACGAAGAACAGCTTCCAGAACCACGATGCAGGCTACACATAAAAGCTTCTCCTGAAATGGAGCAGTTTCCACTTGGTCGGGACAATCTGTTGTTTGTGGATGAAAACTTGTAAGTGTGTCTTATTATTTGTAGTTGTGTTTTCTATTAAGAGTTCTAATTATAAGTTTTATGTTGTTGCTATGCTCGCCTGCTAGCCAACATTAGCGTTGATATAGTGTGGTTTACTATAGCTTTTGTAAGCTCTCGCTTTTGTAAGGCTGTTCACCGCCCCCTTAGGAAAATTAACCATGTTTGTGTAATCGATTACTGTTTGTATAACCATAGTTCCCTTTCGAGTCGGTCTCTAGACAATGCGTGAAAGCTCACGCTTTGGGGAAATTGAATCGCGCTATTGAATTGTGCATTACAATAGCCAATGGCGCTTGAGCGCTCGCGCAGTGGGCTAGCTCAACCGCTATATAAGCAGCGCCCAGCGCCGTGAAATCTTCGCCATAGACCTGCAAGAAGAGCAGAATACTCGAGAAGCGATCCCCTCCTACAATGCGGCAAGGATATGTCAATTCGAGGATGCTGCATGTGCGACGGACCCATCGAGTTCCCGGACTCACACAGCCGCTGCGTGCTGTGTTTGGGTCGTGCGCATGCTGAGGCGGCGTTAGAAGGATAAGACTGCTGCTCAGATCCCAGGTCCCTGGTCTGAGGCCCCTACGGAGGACACGAGCACGCCTCCAGTTTCTCTGGAAGTATCTGCAGCCTCTGTTTGCCGCCTGGGTCTGATGCATATGGGGCCACTGCAGCTTTGGTTAAAGGGCTGTGTCCCATGAAGAGCGTGGAGGGCTGGTAACGCGCGCTTGTCTCGATGCGCTGACACCCTGGCTCGACAGGAGCTTGTATGCAGGGAATCAGTATGGGCAGAGTGGTTCAGACGAAAGGTAGTCAGCACTGACCGGCTGGGGAGCCCTCTGCGATGGCAGACCGGCATTTGGTTAATGGATGAGCTCCCAGTCGCGCTGGCACATAAACTGCTTGTTTGAAGGCGGTTCACCTAACTCTACAGGAGTTTTTGCCATTTGTAAGATACCATCATGTTCTCATTTGGACGGACAATACAGTGGTGGTGGCGTACATCAATCGCCTGGAAGGAGTGCCCTGCAAACGATGGCACGGATCAGCTGAGATCAACCTCTTCGTCTCAGAGGAGAATGTCCACTGCCCATTCTTCTTTTCTCAAACGAATGCGCACTTGATTAGGGCCCAGAGGACGGAAATATGCTTTTCCCTGGTCAAGATAATGTCGCTGGTGCTGCAGAAGATCAAGGAGGAGAGAGACAGTTTACTACTGGTAGCGCCGAAATGGACCAACTAGCCGTGGTTCCCGGAACTGGTGAGTCTGGTGACAACCCTTCCGTGGCCAATCCCACTGAGAAGGATCTTCTATCTCGGGCGAAACTCGAAATGGAACGTCTCGGGTAACTTGCCGTAACCTTTGTTCCCTTAGAGGAGGGAACGAGACACTGTGTAGATCACTGTGTTGAAACCTCAGAGTCGGTGACTGTATTTGTTTAGTCGAAAGATTTTGAGATTTCACGGCGCTGGGCGCTGCTTATATAGCAGTTGAGCCTGCCGACTGCGTGAGCGCTCAAGCGCCAATGCAATATTATGCAATATTGCAATGCAATTCAATCAGGCTTCAGGATTTCGGAGAAAATGAGTTTTACCCAAAGCATGAGCTATCAAGCAGTGTCTCGTTCCCTCCTTGCAGGGAACTAAGTTTATGTCAAGTAACCCAAGCCGTTTTCCGACAAATATCAGGATTAAATGGAGGATAACTTCATACCTATAATGTACAAGAAAAACATACCACTCTGAAACGTCCTGTGAAATCAGTGCTTACAAAGTCTGTGCATGAAATCCGTTCTGGATGCTCTTCTTGTTTGTTAACACTGTCAGGGTCTGAATCGAGTTTGAAATCGCCGCCGTCCTTTATATTTACTCTAGAGCAGAACTTGCAGTTATTGAGGGGCGGGATATTTCCCGAACATGCTAAGCGCTGCCAATCACAACACACTGGTCTGGCTAACCAATCACAGCACATTTCGTATTTCGGAAGGTGGGGCTTCATCGAAACCAGAACTAAACAATGCGTTCGGGACAGACTGGGAGAAAGGAGCTGTAATAATGTAAAATATGTGAAAAATAATGTGTATTTTAAACAATCAAGCATGACAGCATATTCTAGTACACCCCAAAAAACTAAATCAAGACTTCATAAAAGGGCATAATAGGACCCCTTTAAACAGGGTTTTGTTTGTTGTGTTTGGTGCACAAATTAATGTGATTTTTGTAAAACCAATAAAAAGAGCTGCAATTGTTTTTTCCTTAAAGTTTTGGTTGGCTGTATGAACTACTGTGAAACTGTTTTGAGTAAATTATGATTTTTAATTTCCATGAAATGAAGGAAAATGGACAACCTGTTTAGGATAATTACAAAGTGTTCAGATCACTGTATGTGTTAACCGTTTTGAGAACAGTGACCTGAGTTTGGAGAAATGTGTCAAATCGATTGAGAAAAACTGTAATTAGATAATGCCTAAATTGCATATTTAAATATAACATTTCAGAAAAAAATGTATACAAAAATAGTTGCAATTCTTGTAATCAATCAACTGAGGAAGTATGGTGATATCTATTAATTAAACCCAACATCCATCAGTCAGCGCACAAATAACTTCTTGAAATTTTAAGAGGTTAAAATGGAAAGCTTAGATGTTCTGCTGCAAAACTAGTTTCCATCTATTATCATACGTCACTGCTAATGTCTTAGTGTACCTTTAGCGGATGGTGGGCCTTTTTTCGCTGCGGCATAAAACGTTGATTAAGCTAAGCTGCAAAAATGGACAAAGCTGCAGTTCATTAAGCAGAGAACACAGTCCAAAGAAAGATGCTGAGTGAGCTGCTGTAGCCCCCACGACCTCACGCCTCTCCAGACAGATGCCCAAAAGAGAGAAAGTGCCCGCCTCTGCATCCCTGAATGGTTTAATGCAGAGCTCAGCTCTTTGTTAACACACTCGCTCTCTGTCTACATAGAGTGGCAACTTCAGAAGTAGAAGTAATATGTTACAGGGGTATTGCAAAGCATGCATAATGCATTGATCTACATCGCAGCTACACGTGTTCTAGCACAGCTGTGCCGTAAAGCTTACAAAAGCATCGAATTGAATCTTACTGCACAAAATGTGCACAGCAAATGGAAATTATGTTGCTTTTGAAGTGCACTACAGGTGCAGTAAGAATTCAAGTTCAATCTGAAGGAGAATGCAATTGTGTGTTAACAAAAATGGCAAATTCTGATGGGATTACTCAGGTAAGCTGCTGTAAAATAACATCAGTTAAATTCTATATTAATGTGCTTTTGACATACACAAAAATGTATGAAAAAGGATGCAAAAACACCGTAAGGGTCAGTTCAGGCAAAACACATTTTTGCTGTTAAAAATGCGAGACTCAGGTCAGTGGAATGAAGAAAAAAAATGCAAAGTCTGTTTTTTAAAGTTGATCTTCTTTTAACTTGAGCGCCGTATTTTTAGAATGCGGCATCATGTGCGAGAGACGCAACAAAAGACGTGAGTGCAACTGCTAAAGAAGAATGTCTAGCATGTGTTTACATTGAATAACAATGGAAAAGAAGCGCAGTGGAATGGAAAAATGTGTTCTCTGTCAACGGCCCCTTATCATAAACTTGTTCAACTGATTATGCTTAATATGCCGACAATGCTTGTGGTCATGTAAACGCATTATACCGCTTTCCTTTAATGGTCATAAACAGCTTAAAGGTGCTTTATGTAGCTTTTTCACTCTACTTAAGCATAAAAATACCATCATATGTTTGCAGATATTTAGGAAACATGCTGAGTTCACATATGTGTTTCTCTGAAAAACACTTCTAGAGCCAGTTATTTTCATTTGAAATGTGCTTTCCGTGTTGGAATGTCTGTTTTTGTTTTGGTCTGTGTGATCTCGCCCACTGCCAGTTCACCCAATAGTATTTCGACTATGCCAGTTGGCAGGAAACACAGCGTATTGCAGCCAGCAAACAAACTGGGTCAGAGATTGCAGATTCTACCCAACCTAAAAAGCCTCGGTATCCATTTAAAAATCTTTATGGACGAGAGCATATTAAAATGCGGATAAATCAACTGATCAACTCGTTCCTGTTGCGTGTCCTAAAACTGGCAACCACCAGCGTCGAGTCAGAGGAGGAGGGGGCGGGGGAAACAACAATCTCCGATATTTTGAATTTGGACTGAAGTACCTATTTCGACCACTAGCTGTCATTCTTACAGACAGCACCTTTAAGCATAAACTGATCGACACTGCTAGATGTTTGTGTCAGGGTCTCTTTCGATTAGAATTACAACATAATTTTCGGCAACAAAATAGCGGCCCTCCAGTGTGTTCATGTTTTTATTCGCGGATGTCCGACCTTGAGGGACTGAACAGAAGAAATGAATCGGAGAACACTTTCATGTCAAAGAAGGTGGTGCCTCAGAGCCACACCTACCTATTACATAATCACCACGGACCAATGGTAGTTCGAAGGTGTTTACCAGGATGGATTCTGATTGGCTGTCATTGCTTTCATTGTTCATCAGATGGAAAACATTGCTCTGAAAGTGATTGCCGTTATCGTTATAGTTATAGTTGTGGAGTGGACCCGTTATAGTAATCGTCCTTGGAGTGAACAGGCCTTAAATGAAAGGCTGTGAACTAGGCTGCTCACCTGTATCCCATATCCCGGCTCTGCTGTACCATATGTAGAATGTAGGATTCGCGGCTTGTGCCCGTCAGTCCCGGGAGCAGCAGCACAGTGGGTCGCGTGGACTGGTCCGGGTGGGACGTGCTGTCATCATTGTCAAACCAATCCAGAGAGATCTGGCCTCCATCTGCTGCTCTAATGAGCTCACTGCCGGACATAGAACAGAAAGAAGGAGCTTAATTTTGCCAGAAGAACATTCAGTGAAACTGTGGAGTTGTGTGTTAATACTAGCTTAAGTCCTGATAAATAGTACAAAGAAAGAAACTGTGACACAACTAACAAATGTACCATAATAAAGTACCACGGTTGTACAGTGGTAGTCTGGCAATCCATATTGCACCACAGCAGCCCCTTAAGCCACTCTTAAAAATGTGCAGTATGAATGAAACTGGATTGGATACAAAATCATGTGCTATTGTTCTTGTCAAATGCCTTTAAAACAGTTTGTGCTTTCATAATGCAAACAAATTTTAATTGCTGAAACATGTAAAATGTATCTGGGTTTTGAACCTCTATATTTAGAGTGACGGAGATCCTGATCCCGAGATTCTAAAAAGAAACGATCAAACTAATCTGTTCACTGCTGTTTGAGTGCATAATATATTTGGTTTTTGTATAGTAAAGTATATCAGAACAAAACTGCTGTAAATCATCACCAATATATTAGGCAGTGTGGTACAATTTGAGCAATGTGAATTTCTGAAGCGGTTGTACATAAAACATAAAATATAATATTTTACACAATTATGAATATGTACTACATAATTGTTAAGATATTTGGAATTGAATTGGTGACCGGAGTTTGATATGGTCACTGTATTTATCAGGTCTAAAGCCAAAGTCAGTCTTCAGTCTGGCACTGGCCACATCCCACCTGTGCTATGAGCTGACATCACTTTCCATGCTGGACGCTAGTTTGCCTCCTTGCCTGTAGAGGTTACATTAGCGCTTGGCTAATATTCAATGGCTCATGTTGTTATCAGCATGAGCATCAGTTATTGAAAAACCCACATTGGTCAATTCCTAATATATATTTTCCATATATAATGGGTCTATTGCTGGAACCTTTATGATACATTGCTTACGTGTAACAGCATTTGTAAGTGGCTTTGGATAAAGTAATTTTTTGTAATGAAACATTTGTAATGTCACAAAATATTTCTATTTCAAACAAAGTGCATTTGAACACAAAAAATATTAAGCAGTACAACTTAATAATAAATGTTTCTTGAGCAGCAAATCAGAATATTAGAATGATTTCTGAAGGATCATGTGACACTGAAGACTGGAGTAATGATGCTGTAAATGTCTAGGTCCTGTCACATTGATTGGTCTTGTTCTTAGTTTGGTGACAGGATCCTGACACTCATGTGTTTGTCTCGTGTTTGTGTGAGCGTACGGCTTTGGGGTTGTTCTCTGGGCCGTGCGCTCTTATGTCTGTGCCTTGCATGTTCGGGGCATGGTGTATGGATCCTGACACTTAGGCTTGGTTCAGTTTCGGTGTCAGGGTCCTGACATCCATTCTCCGTGCACTTCTGTTTGTCTTGTGTCCTGTTTGGGCACATGGTGGATGGGCATGTTTGTCCATAGTCTATAGTCCTGTGGGTTTGTGTGAGCACATGGCTTTTGTCGTGTTTGTTTGCCATGTGTGTCAGTCTTGCCTTGTGTGTGTGTGTGTGTGTGTGTGTGTGAGAGAGAGAGAGAGAGAGAGAGAGAGCACATGGCTTCTGTCATGTTTATTTTTGCCATGTGCATTTTGCACAAGGCTTTTTGTTTGTTTCTGTGTGTCATGTGCTCCTCTGTCAGACTTTAGTCTTGGCCCCGCCCTCTTGTTACTTGATTATTGGTTCATTTGCCCCACCTGCACTCCCTCGTTACAACAATTTTTCAATTAAAAACGTTAAACTTTGTATGCGTTTTGGCCGTTCATTTACACGACAATGGCGTTTTGGGTGCATGAAAAGTCAAGCAGAACCATTCAACAAAAAACGTAAATCTCTGTAAACCATGAAGTCATGCACCCCTTCAGTCTATAGTGTTTCATCGCCATCTAATTGCCTGGCAGCAGAATATCGAGTTTTTAGTCGTTTTCGCGGATCCGTGTGAATGGGGATCGTATTGACAATGGTGTCGTCTGTACGCGGAAAACTGAAAGGAAAAACTTCTCAGTTTTAAGCATATCGTTGTCGTGTAAACGTACCCTTATTCTCCTTTTGTCCTGTGTCAGATGTCATGTATGTTCCTCGTGTGGAAGCCTTGCTCCAGTCCTGCTGCCCGCTGCCCATTGGGGAGGTTTAATTTGTGTTTTATTTATTTTTGGATTAAATAAAGCCCTTCAAAGCTCTCTCCGCCTTAGTCCTCACAATTCTTGACCCGCACCTGACAGAAAATTCAGCTTTTAAAATATATTAAAATAGAAAACATTTTTAAATGTTAATAATATTTAACAATATTAACGTTTTACTGTATTTTCGATTAAATAAATGCAGCCTTGGTGAGCATAAGAGATTATTTAAAAAAAACATTTTTTTTAAATCTTACCGGCCCCAAACTTTTGAACGGTAGTCTATATTACATTTTAATATAATGACAGCATGAGATGTACACAAATGCACTGATTTTAAATAAATACTTATTTGACAAAATATTTACTCGAAATTATTTAAAAAATAAGTGTGCTCTATGAAGGTCAGCCTTCATAAACAGTAGGTATATATTGTTAAATGCATGAATTAAATTGTTAAATTGTTCATGAATAATGTATTTACAGTGCATGGACTCTTATAGTGCCTTATATGTTGTTTTATATTGCCTCATTATGACTCTGCCTGAAGAGCCAGATTCCTCAGAGACACTGCGGAGTGCGGAGAGAATCTATGTCAAAGGGCTCTCGTTTTGTCTTACAGCAGAGATGAGCCAGCTCTACGCTCAAACCAGC
Source organism: Leuciscus leuciscus (assembly GCF_965113295.1). Classification (NCBI taxonomy): domain Eukaryota; kingdom Metazoa; phylum Chordata; class Actinopteri; order Cypriniformes; family Leuciscidae; genus Leuciscus; species Leuciscus leuciscus. The sequence goes on along the minus strand of NC_138730.1, from coordinate 20,248,511 downwards.
TTTCTCGGAGACGAGAAAAACACGTAAAGCTGGTATGTAATTTCAGAGTGATCATTAAAAATGCACTCAGTCTGTCCACAGTCAGTGCCTTCAAGAACGGCCCACACTCGAATGTGGGAAAGTTGTTTATAGACATGTAAATCCCACCTTTCAAAATGTCAGACAGTGAGAGACCAATCTGGCAAAGCGCTTCCCAATGACAACCTATTGACTTTCACTAATACGTCTGGAGAAGAATAAATATAGTGCTTACATCTTTCATATCGTACTTTCTAAATATCTTACTTTCGAATTAAATTGAATCCAACATTGAACTAAATTGAGCTGAATTAGGCACTAGGGCTGCACGATTTTGTGGAAAATAAAATTGCTATAAATATTTTTCTGATATAAATTGTAAAATTTGGCCAAAAATGTTGTGATTATATACATATTGTTATTTTATAATTATGCTTATTATTAAATAAAAGAATTAAACAAAATAGGAATTATTACTATCGTAATAAATATAAATGAAGAAAAATAGCAATCTGTAAAATTGCAATACTAATATTTGTCTTCATTTATGTATTAATTATAAGCTGCAAGCGTGTAAATGAACACAGTGCCACGCTTCACTCTGAAAAACATATAAACCATATAATTTTTTTGATTAATTGTTCAGCCCTAAATGAGACTTGTCGTATGTAGAGCTGCTTTCCAGCTGAAATTGAGTTTGTTTCATAACTGAAGAATTTTGCAACATTAAAGCTGTTATTTTTTATCTATTTTTATTACTGTGCAGCTGCTTTGAAACAATCTGTATTTTATAAAGTACTTTATAAATAAATGTGACTTGACTTTCGAAAGTACTTCAAAATAAGTGTGAGTTTTAGCGTTTAACAAAGCCTTGCCTCATAGACTTCTATTGTAAATGCTGTACTGTAAACATAACTACTTTGCTTTAGTCAAAACTACTGTCTGGACAACTTGTATAAAAAAGGACATAATATGATTTTTTACATTCACAACTTTCTTTAGTGTGTAATGTTGCTGTTTAAGCATGAAAAAGGTCTGCAAAGTTACAGTCACTCCAAAAGGAGTTATTCTCTATATCAATGCGCACTGAAATGCCTTGATTGTAGACATTCAGGAATGTACACAGTATTCCTCATTAAATAATTCCCGCCCAATGCATATGCAAAAAGAAGAGGTGAGGCCTGTTTGAGTTGCGTTAGTAATGTGTTGTTGTCACCATGTCCTAGAAATGCAGTTTTTTCCACTCCGAATCAATCGAATTGATATAGCAAATCTGACGCCATTGTTAGTGTTTCCACCTGAGAAGCTGAAACTCACGGTCATGGTAAGGGGCGTGTCATCTCCGCAAACACGCTCGAAGTGGTTGACCAATCACAACACACTGATCCAGCCGACCAATCAGAGCACATTACGCTTTTCGGAAGGAGGGGCTTCATTGAGACAGGAACTAAACAGAGCGTTACTGACAGAGTGGAAAGAGAGGTGCTGAAACAATGTAAAATAAGTGAACAATAATGTGTTTTTTGAACATTCAAGCATGAAAAACTATCCTAGTAGACCCTAAAAACTAAATCAAGACTTTGTAAAAGGGCATAATATGGCCCAGTTATAAACCCAGTTTCCTTTATGTAGACAATAAATCTGAATAGAATCCTCAAATATCGCTGGTATCTGACGGTGCTATATCCCATTTAGATCTATATTCCCAGGACATTCTGTTTCCAAAACAGAAGCTCCAATTTCACACCTGACTACATGGCACTGAAGCATGGCAGTGGTGTCAGCGGGCTTCAGCAGATGACATCACACACAAGAGCATTCAGTGTGTCCCAGCACGCATCACACCCTCCTTGCTAATGGGAATGCGCAGCTGCTGGGACGGTCAAACTCAGATGCCCTTGACTTAAAACACCCTGTCCTCGATCATTCCATAAAACAGCAGGATCCGTAAGCAGATTTGCTCGCTCTAACACATGTGCGTCTCTCACGCCAGCCTCATATTGAGACGGAAGAAACGGATTAGCTATTGATTTCAATCCAGTTAAAAGCATTTCAGGTGACTCGAACAGAACACTGGATGCTATTGTTTGTGCGAGCATGCATCTTCTCTGAGCGCTGAGCAGAAATGCACTGCGGCTGATTTATCCTCTTAATTGGTTCAATGAGCGATACACTGCAGCACTGAATCGGTTTTAACCGAATCAATAACTGATAGATTCTACCATACAATAACCATGCCGCCATCAAAACACTGTTTCACCAACAGACTTCACCAACAAGCTGAGTTTAAGCGTGGAGTAGTTTTTGTTGAAATCAATGCTCAACAAATCTCAGATGCTTCAATCAAAAAATGTATCTGTAAATCTAAAATGGAGAATTTCATAAGAAATATTTGGATTATATTTCACTCCAAAAATCAAAATATAAAAGTAAGAAATGGTTATACACTTTATTATAAGTTAAAGTACTGATTAATATCAATTAACAGCATGTACTTATTATAAGGTTAGGAATAGGGTTTGGTTAAAGGTTAGTTGCATGTAATTATGCATCATTTACTGTTAATATGTAATGTGTAATAAGAGAGTTAGATTTTGTTTTACATTACAGTTATTAGAAAGACATTTAATGTGAGTAATGAGAAAGTTATGTAGTTATATAGTTATTATATAGTTATGATAGTTATGTCATTCAAATAATGTCCACAAGTAAAAAAAATCTTAAAAGTGTGTACCTTGTAATTTTTTATGTTGTGTTGGTAGACATGGCAGGCATCTTGGACATTATTCGTAGTCAGACATGATACTTTTATTTCACAACTGATAGATGCATATAATAGGATGGTCACAGGGATAAAGCTAATAGTAATCAGTTGTCATGTGATTTTTTTTATTTTTTTTTATTAGGCTCCTGGTATGGCTGGAGTCTCATGTAAGTTTGCATTATATTAAAATATGTTTAAGTACTATTAATTTACTTACTAAATGCACTGTAATGGTCATAAAAATTGTTTTCTTTACATCAAATAGAATTTCTTTTATCTTTTGATAATGGGGTGATATATGACCCTCTACGGTCATTTTATTTCAATAAAGTGCAACAAAAGCATGCTTATTACATGCAATCATCAGAACAGGAATGTTGATATAAGCTTCTACACTCTCTTTGTCTCTTTTTATATTGCTGCGTCCTCTGAACATAAGAGCTACTCTCTGACTGCATCAGACAATCAAGGAAATGAATGCAGAAAGAAGCTCTCTGATCATCTACCAAGGGCACTTGTATATGTAAAAGAAGGCAAAACATATCTTCAAGTGGAGTAACAGTGGCAACTTCAGCATAAATGTGAAATCTGCACTGATTTTGAATCACCAAAGTTCAGTGCAAATCTTCATTTCCTGTCTAACCCAGGACCTGGCACTGAAACACTGATATCAAGTCCACCCATTACCAATAATTGTCCATTTCTTAGAACACGTCTATTGGCTTTGTAGAGTTAAACAGTCCTCCTGCCACATTCACAGCATGAAATACATGTGACTGTGAGGGAAATGTGCTCACTTTCTGTAGCTGACCCATGGCTTCGCCGTCACGAAGGGTCTGAGCAGCGTTTGGACTCGACTCTCCCAGCACCAGAACGTGGGGTAGTACGTCTCCGAGACCACGGGGCATTGGTCTCTCAGGAACTGGTGGAACTTTTTCCCTCCAGCTATCAGTATGGGTTTCTGCAAAACAAAGAGCAAAGGGATTGATTTTTTTATTATCTCAGAATTAAAAATAGTATACACTTAAAATATATAACTAATAATTACTTTTTTTAAAATCAACTTGATGATGCCTTTGGAGAATTTAAACTACTTTTTAGTATAACAATTATGGTTATAATCATATTATACAATACATATTTATATTACAATTTTATATTATAAGATAAATATAACAATATAATAATAGTAATTTTTTATTAAGTATTATAAATGTTGTGTATTGTTTTATTATAAAATAAATATAATAAAGTTGTGACATATACAAATAATACAAAAAATCTTAGATCAAACTCCATGACACTTTAGCACCTTAAAGGGATAGTTCCCCCAAAAGTGAAAATTCTGCCATCATTTACTCACACTCAAGTTGTTCCAAACCGGTATGAAATTATTTAATAATTATTTATAATCAAGCCATTGACTTCCATAGTATTTTTTCTTCCCTACTATGGATGTCAGTGGGACCCATTAACTGTTTGGTTACCAATGTTCTTCAAAATATCTTGTTTTGTGTTCAGCAGAACAATGGAAATTCATTCAGGTGTGGAACAACATGAGGGTGAGTAAATGATGACAGAATGTTCACTTCTAGGTGAACTATCCCAAGCGACTTATATTTTATAACATATATATTTCTATTTACAAAATAATTTGACGTTATATATTTTTGTATGTGTACAATTCAGATACATTTGATTTTAAAAATCTGTTTATTTACGAAGGGCTTTGATTAGAGAACTGAACTCGCTGAACAATTGACATTTTAGTCCTTCTAAACATTAGATCGTCCATCATTATTTAATATGTAATAATAGTTTATCAGTGTTTTTGACAATTACAACACTAGTGGATTGGATTATTGTAACATAATATGCAACATGACTGCCTCAAAACTTATTTCCCTATTGGCTATTGCAAAAATGGGGAAGGATGTTCTTATGGCAATTTTCATCCCTGTACATATGTTTCGAAATGCGAGAGAGTGAACATGAGTTCTCCTGACAGATTAAAGCTTTAATACATATTTCGAGGCGCATTATGACATGAATATACGCTATGCACACGTATAGGATTTCATGCGGATTGAGTGCAGAGAATTCTGACAGTGACAGGACTATGATGTAACAGCCCATTGCATTATGACATCATTAGCCGGCAGTTCTCGTGCACTGACTGACCCTGTCAACAGCTGCAAATATACACCGCTGCAAATATGACCCAATCACGTGCACGAGCATCCGGATCACGCCATTCATTTGTAAATGAATGTAAACGGTTCCGACTCCGATGTACAGTCACCTTACCTTGGCCACAGAGATCAGGTAGTAGCAGGCATAAGCGGCGCTGAATCCGAGCACTAATGATAGTCCAACCCCAGAGCCGAATAGCTCGACTTTAACTTGGTTTTTAAGGTAAAGTGAAAGGTCACTCGAAAATAAATTAAAATTAAGCTCCGGTGAGATCATTGCCCTGTAAACCCCACGGTTCCGGCTAACGTTATTGAAACGCTTGGGCTGCTGCTGGATGAGGATGCGCGTCCAAACACAAAGGTGAACGGAGACAGGACTTCAGATTGGGAGATGGGTGGCGCTCCGTGAAGCGAGTCAGTGCTGCTACCCAGAGAAATGCAGCCGGTACATGATGGGAAACTGAAGGAAGTCAACGGGGGCGGAGCTTATGACTCGCCATTTCTTGTTCTTGTTATGATTGGACAGCGTCAATGTCCATTTAAAGTCACACAGTGGATGTACAGTGCTTTGAAAACGACATGCATCTATATAACTATGTTTTTTTTGTTTTTTTTTTGCCAATCATCATACAACATTATAAAAAACAAACGAAATACGGCATGGAGAATAAAAATACAGAACGGCAGGGGTGAAAACAAAGTTCAGAATAAAGTATTAAACTCATGTATGTAATGTATCCAATATTATTATTAGTTCCCCCCCCCCCCCAGAATTATGCATGTAATAATAGGCTACAATAGATACAAATGTTTCACATACAATGTTCTAAATTATTCCAAAGCATGTATCCAATATTTAATGTCTGGACAAGCAGGGATGCGAGCTGCAGTGTAACATGATACGTGTTACTTTACGCAACGTAGGAGAAAACTAACCAATCAGAATTGTTTGGGGTTGCATGATTGGACATTTTCTATGCTCATTGTGCTGGCACTGCTTGCTTGAACGAATTTCTATTATGCATGAGAGTTTGAACCGTGAAGTTCTGAAATGTACACAATACATTTCATCAAAAAAGCTAAAATGCCTCGCTTTTTGAATGCGGCTCAGCGGTGAATGTACGAATCCTACTATGCTGCGGTCTTGCTCATGAATATTAATTATGGTTCGTGAGTGGACGCTTAAGGAAGGTTACTAAGCAACGTTTACAGTCTATGGTCTAACCTAATTAATATTCAAGAGTGTCGATCGTCCCTTGTGTGTCTTCTAGTTGTTGACCTTAAACCAATACAGGACTATTAAGACTTTTAAGTTTCTGCTATCTATATAAGAAGACTTCACATCTGGTTTAGAGCATTGGAAAGCAGTAATATAAAATGAGATTGTTTGTTACTTTATTAATTATAGTGAAAAATAAATAAGGCAGATTTCAAAGAGTTAGTGTGCTCGGAAACGATGACCTTGCGAAACCCCGTTTTTAAGAAATCGACAGAAAAACTGCCAAATCACGCCCTCTAGTGGCGACAGCGTTCAGTCAAAGCGAAACGATCTGTGTTGTCTTTCTTGTCTGTATTATTTGATTGGTTATTTAAAAAAAAAAAAATCTGATTAACTGAGATATCTCTATCACTCTGCACTGTTCGTATATAAGAATTTATTTTACAGTCTTTTCATCATATAAATAATTAGGTAGAGAGGCTCCGCAGCCCGAGCTGTGATGACGCGTTTCATGCGCATTAATGTTGCTTTTTTTAATACATTCATTTCTTTTTATTTTCTTCACTACACGAATTTGATATTTTATACTTTTTCATTTAAATAAATGTATTCAAGGTTTACTTTTAACATATTCTGAATTTCTCAATAAATGTATGATTCCTGTGCCTGTGGGCCAAAAGAATATGCTGTTATTTTTGATGCAATCAGTTGTATCACTATTACGAAATCCTGGATTCTATCCTATAAATGTTGATCGTCAAACCAGTTTTTGTAGTGATACAATATTTATTGGGGATATTAATATATTAGTAGATAAATGCAGTAACAAATACTGTATATTTGAAATATTTTAAAAACAAACTATTTGCCTTGATCAACAGTGTTTTGGTCTACTAAATATGAAAATATTAACTGTAAAAGAGTATGATCAATAACAAATAAGTTTTTTATTAATAATAATTTTAGAGGGGTATCCTATAAAATTGTACACAGAATTTACCCTGTCAAGGAGTTGCTTGAACGTTTCCATTTGAATATTGAAAACTTATGTGAATTTTGTGGCAATGCCAAAATAATCTGTGACTCATCTTTTTAATTTTTTATTGTATATATTCAAAAATGTTTTGGTTGGATGTTTAAAATTTCATTTCTAGGTTGTTTGGAACATGTTTACAATGTATCTGTATGATGTAGTATTTTTTGTACAGGATAATGTTGATTCCAAAATTATGATGTGCTTCCTCATACAACTTTTTATTTTACTTGGAAAATATAACATTCATGTGAAAAAAAATGGTCTAAAGCTAAGCCAAGCTTTGAACATTTTATTGAAGAGATTAAAAAATATGGTCCTACTTTATATAAAATTAAAAACAAAAAAGCAAGAAAGACCTACGGTTAAATTGATGTAATTTTACCCCGGCATGACCTACTTTATTTTACATATTCTTATGGCTATGTTATTTTCTACTAGTTGTGAGCGGTTGTGAGGTGTATATGTATGTACAAATCTTTGTATATTTTTTGTTGCATACAAAAATAATAAAAAAAACCTTGATAGTGCATTAATGTTGCTTTTTTAATACATTTATTTAAATAAAAAAGTATACATTTATAAAATTCGTGTAGTAAATACATTAAAAAAATGACAAAAGTTACACTTTTTTAAAAGAAATAAATAACATACAAAGATACTATTATTATTACAAGTCTATTATAAGTATTGTGAATCTTTTTACAAGTATTAGGCCTACAAGTCTCTAAAATGATCGGATTCAATATTTAATTTATTTCAAGCAAATCGCACACCAAACTCTCTTTTTTAACAGTTAAAACCTAGTCAACTGCCTACATAGACAGCGTTTTAAGGCATTAATATGCGCGTTCCGCCAATGATATCTAGCTAGGATGGTCACTAGGTTTTGAGACACGGCCATTGTGTTGCGCTCAGTCAGGAATCTTCTCTCTTCACTTCTTCCTTGAGTCTGATTTTAAGGGAGGAGCTGTAACTCTCGGGAAGATCTAACGTTAGAGACTTTGGCTGAGGATCACAGCAGCTTTTGGACTTATTAAAAAGTTTTCCAGCAGGATTTTGAGGTATTTGTTTATGCAGAGAAAGGAGTTTGTGTGTAGAGTGATGTATGTAGCATCGGGCTAACTCGTCTACCCCTCCCTTCTTCATCATGTGTGTGTGATTTAAAGGTTGTGGTCGTCATGTTGTGTATCAGTGATGTAGCAGGGGTGTGATGGAGCTGTTCTATCTGAACTTTATTGGCTGGATGAGAGTATTTTGAGGAGGTTTTCCTCGCCCTGGCTAACTGGCTAACAGGATTAAAGCCGCTAGTGAGCTGATCCTCATAAAGCTGACAAAACAAAATAACGCGCACAATCTCAACGGTTTGAAGAACCGAGCCTTTAAAATATTCAGTGGTTAATTCAAATGTTAAAAGCTACAGTGAAGTGTACTAAGATGTACATTTACCTCAAGTTGGACTTCAAAAGTCATTTCATCACTAACGTTACTCTTTATTTTTACTTTGCACTTGGTACAAAACAAGTATACACGTGTGTTTATATTCAGTCAAACCAAAAATGATTCAGACACTAGATATAATTTTTGATTATATATATAGGCTATATATATATTTTTTACTAGTGGGTGCAAGGCAATAAAGTTAATTTATGTAACTTAAGTGTGGATTGAAAAATAAAGTAAACTGTGACATATTATACCCAAAAATGCTTCATACAGTGGACCACCAGTAAAATGTAAACATTTTGGACCAAACATTATTCAGACACTTTGACCTGACCATGGTTTGCTTAGGCCTTTTTTTCTTTCTTTAATTGCTAATGCGACCTTTTTACACCACAGACTTGAACAAAATTAAGCAGTTCTTGGTAATTTGTTGTCCTAAATTGGTATTATCTAATTGTGTACTTAAATTTAACAGCTGACAGTTATTCAACCTAATTCATTTGTGAGACAGTCTAACGGAAGGATGGCCAAAACCAGTGAAATATCACCTGATTTGGTAACTCTGAGTTCTTGTCATATTTTATTACCATTTTCTAAACTATAGCGAATAAACTGTGATAATGTGAGAAATGTTGAAGGTGTCTGAATACATTTTAGTTTGACTGTATGTAGCGTGCACACATACACACGTACACACACATTGTGTTTTCATGTTGTATGGGGACATACTATAGACATAATGGTTTTTATACTGTACAAACTGTATATTCTGTCCCCTTACACTAACCCTACCCCAAAAACTACCCATCACAGAAAACTTGCTGCATTTTATATTTTCCTAATGGGGACCAAAAATGTCCTCACAAGGATTTAGGATATTGCCATCTTTGTGGGGACATTTGGTCATGTTGTCCCCATAATGTAGGGTTTATCAGAACACACACACACCATATTAATGTGCCATGGTATTTACATGGTACTCATGTATAACCTAGGTATTATGTTTGCACAAAGCAAACCATGCGTCTACTAACAGACTAGTGAGTGGTGATGTTCTGTGCTCATAGTGTAATGTTAACCTCTGTGATCTGTTTTTAGGACTGAAGGACGGTTAATTATGGATCCAGCATCTCTTCCACAACAACTGTCTGTAGTTAATGAACAGGTGCTGAACTCATCGGGCAGAGCAGTGACCGCAGCTGTGTGTCTGCGCCGCTTCCTCTGTTACGGCTCTGAGAGAGCCACATACAGCACTAAAGAGTGTCCTCTGGGTATGGAGAACGCCCTGTCCCTGATGCAGTCCATCGAGGGCGGACGAGGCTGTGAGGTCGTGGAGGAGATCAGACGCCTGAACCTGGAGGGCCGCGCTGTCCGTCCCAACCCCAGCCTCTTCGCCCTGGCCGTCTGCTCACAGCATGCAGACTGCAAGACCAGGCAGGCCGCCTTACGGGCGCTGAAGGAACTGTGTCGCGCGCCCGTGCAGCTCTTCGCATTTGTGCAGTATAAGAAGCAGCTGAAAGAGGGCTCTGGGATGTGGGGACGGGCTCTGCGGAGGGCCGTGACTGATTGGTACAACAGCCAGGACGGTATGAGCCTGGCGCGGGCCGTGACTAAGTGCAAGCACAGGGCAGGCTGGTCCCACCAGGACCTCCTCAGGCTGTCCCACATGAAGCCAACCAATGACGGTGAGTGCTTGCAAAATGGTTTGCTGTGGACAGCGATGGGTTTATGTTTAATCCTATGGAAATAAACCATATATTGACATCTAAAGGCACTTTTTGTAATGTCTATTCAATGATTTCTTGTAAAAATGCTTCTTGTGTCAAAAGTCACATGAGGAAAGATAAGTATGTGTTCTTGTTCTCTACAGCTGTTGCTCTTGTTTGCAAATACATCACAAAAGGATGGAAAGGGGTTCAGGAAGCGTATGGCGATAAAGAGATCTCTGATGATCTGCAGAAGGTTTTTGGATATCTGGAAGCTGTGGAGAAAGCCAAACACTCGACTGATGAACAGGAGCTCATTCATCTTATTGAGGAGCAGAGGCTGGAAAAAGAGCAGGTTCTGACCAACCACCTGAAGTCCAAAGAGGTCTGAACCACATTTCATTTTGATAAAAAAAAAAAAAAAAAAAAAAAATATATATATATATATATATATATATATATATATATATATATATATATTAATAAATATGTTAGTTGCTAATAAATATTGCAGTGGTATTGAAATGGGTATCAAGCATTGTGACATTTTATTGGTATCAACTACTGAAATGTTGGTGTTGTGACCAGTGTTGGGGAAAGTTACTTACAGTAATAAAACAATAAAATAAAACACAAATGTTATCTTTAACTAAAGTCATTTTATCTTATTAGTATGGTTGAATTGGATAATATAAGGTCAGCAGCAAAAACATTGGTTAATAAAGTGAGATTAAATGCATAAAGTATATCAGTCTTATTTAACATATTTAGTTATTGCAGGTTTGCGTAATATTCTGAGTTTGTTACACTGTTTTTATTCATTTTGAGCAATACGGAATGTGTTTTCGTGCAAGTGAGGAGTAAATGCTCACATTTAGTCTACAACTACATGTGTTCACAGTGCACCTGATTTCTCTCAACATGGAGACAGGAGATCTGTCAGTCAATAGATGGAAAAGCAAAGTACTTACTTGAAAAGTAACTCAATTATTTTACTATACATTTAAGAGTAATGCATTACTTTACTAGTTACTTGAAAAAAGATCTGATTAAGTTATCCCCAGCAATGGTTGTGACGGCCCTAGTTTGAGCATAGAAATTCAAAGTATAAAGTAATAATAAAGATAAAAGATTTTGGATTTTTCTGTAAATGCAGTTTTCTTGGCAGTGAATGCACATGACGAGCACTCATGAGGCTGAAAGGTCTTCCTTGTTTTTGATGACAATGTTGTTATTGGTCCCTTTCAGGTATGGAAGGCATTGCTAAAAGAGATGCCAGTGGTTGTTTTATTGAAGCATTTGGGTAAGTTGACAGCAGACAAGGTTCTGGCACCTGGAAGTCCGGATGTTGCCGCTGTTTGTGAAAGGATTCAGGATGAGACTGCACTGAAAAAGGTCAGGTTACAACAACAACATCATTTTAAGACAATAGCAGCATCCATTAATGCTCCTTAGTTCAGTTATTTTGAAATCTTATCATTTATTCTATGTGTAGCATTGGGACCATTCAAAATCATGAATGTTTTTGCATTATATAGCAAAAATATCAAACTATGTGGCACCTGCGAACAAATCAGAACTAAGTTTCTGGAGCTATTTTCCAATGACTTTGAATTAACTGGTGTTTTGGTGATTTTTAGTGGATGTTTGAAGTCAGCAAGTTCTCACAGGTGTCCTAACAGAGTAACCACAGGTGTAGTTCATCACATTAACTATGAACATTATAGTAATAATATATTTTTTTGTTTTATAATCATAAACCCAACAAACTTATATTTGTGAAATGGTTTGCTGGGAAAATGTGATCTTTCTTTAAAATAAATTATGCTTTTCTTTGTTATTTTGTTGTAATAAAAATAACAATATTAAATAATATGTTTAACGTCTAATTTAGTGACATTCATACTAGAGCTGCACGATTCTGGGTTAATTGAGGATCACGTTTTTTGTGTGTCAAGATCACGATTCTTCCATGATTTTAAATGGACAATAAAATAAAATATATAAACTAAATAAAATATTATAACATGTTCATTTACTAGAGGTTCTGACAAAATGTTCATTGCTTAAGTTTAATTTAAAACTTTCATATATATTTTTTTATTTTTTTTTTTTTTTTATTTTTTTATTTGAATGATTCAATGACTCACTCATAAATACTTAATATGTTTCATTACTGGATGAATCAACGTTTTTGAACGGATCTCTTGAATGAATGATTCAATGACTTTGGCTGCGTTTAACATCACTTAACTCAGTACACAGTACTTATGTGATAATCTTAATTATTGTAAGATAGAAATAAAAATAATGTGTGGTTGAAAAGACTGCTTGTGAAGCTGTTTCATACCTAAACATGATAACTGCTCTCTCTGGATCAGCGGCAACTCGAACGCAGATTTGAATGTTCAGGTGTGATCTTATCAAAGGTTTCATAGACACAGCAGAATCGTTGTCATTTAGGAATGAGATCACGTCGGTGTTTGAATCGAGATCTCGATCTTTTAAACGATTAATCGTGCAGCTCTAATTCATACATTTAAAATTAAATATAAAAAGTCCAAACACTTGAATATAATAAAATATAAATGTGTACATGTTAATTTTCAACGTGTGTGCTATTTCAGGCAAAAACACAGCCGTTCAACATTCTCGTGGCATCTGAAAACTATAAGAGAGGTCATGGGAAGCGTAGCAAACTGAAATGGGAGCCGGACAGAGACATTGTTCAAGCCCTGGACTGCGCCTTCTGCAAAACTATTTCAGTGAGTGACGCCTTGACGTAAGCTGTGTAACGCATTTGTTTTCAAGATACTGTAGAAATCAAACTATGATGTTAAAGGGATAGTTCACGCAAAAATTTAAATTCTGCCATCATTTACTCACCCTCAAGTTGTTCCAAACCTGCATGAGTTTCTTTCTTCTGCTGAACACAAAAGAAGATATTTTGAAAAATGTTTGGTAACCAAACACGATGAACCCCATTGACTTCCATAGTATGGGAATAAAATACTATGGCAGTTGGTTACCCATGTTCTTCAAAATATCTTCTTTTGTGTTCAGCAGAAGAAAGAAACTCATACAGGTTTGGAACAACTTGAGGGTGAGTAAATGATGACAGAATTAATTTTTGCGTGAACTATGCCTTTAAAGGACAAGTTCGGTATTTTACACTTAAAGCCCTGTTTACAGATCGTATCTGATGAAATAGAACGGTTAAGATTAAAATTTGGACACATGCTCCTGTCCCGAGAATTTTAGGTTTATTTCGCTTTTGTGGACCTATTTTGCCAAACGCGTCACACCCGTGATTCTTCCGTTGAGAGCTTGAATAATAGACACTCCAGCCCAGTTGGTGGCGATAATGCACCTTTGCCAATTGCAAGCAAACCACGGGCATTTCATTGAATACACAGAAGAAGCAGAAGAAGAAGCGGCGGAGTAATATCGTAAAGGTGCTGCGGTCTCACAGCACGTCCTATTAAGTCAATGGAGTTAAAAAAAATAAACCTAAAATTCTCGGGACAGCAGCATGTGTCCAAATTTTAATCTTAACCATTCTATTTCATCAGATATGATCTGTAAACAGGGCTTTAAGTGTAAAATACCGAACTTGTCCTTTAACATCATAGTTTGATTTCTACAGTATCTCGAAAACAAAACATTTCTGGGTGAACTATGCCTTTAACCAGTGATTATTTATGTCTCCAGACCGTGGAGCCCACAGGCAAGCGTTATTTGGTGGCAGTTGATGTAAGTTCTTCTCTGAGCAGCGTGACTCACGGCAGCTCCATCAGCACTGTGGCAGTAGCAGCGGCAATGTGCATGGTAAGACTACACCACTGCAAACTGTGTTCTAGAACCACAGTGACGTCTATCAAAAGCCTTAAGTCATATTTTAAGCTAATATTTTGTCCTTGGAGAAAGTGTGTGTTCCTGCTGAGTATCCGCCCCGCACATATTTCACATTCCTTGCATATTCCTTTTCTTACGGGACACTCTAGTCTTGTAAACATCAATGAATTGCCTCTCCAGTGCACTGCTCTCATATGCGAATCATGTAAATACATTTTAGACACTTTAAGAAGAGTGAAATGTTGATTATATCCAACCAAGAACTTACAAACCCAATTAAATCAAGACTTTTGTGACCTTTAGTTGATTCGTGATCGCTTTGAGGCTGTCTGTATGCTAGTTCGCTTCTAAAAGTGGACAAAATGAACATTTAGCATTTGCACCTTTAACCCTGTAAAGAAGGATGACATATAAAATAATAATCAGAAAAATCTTTTTTTTTTTAAATGTAACATATTTATTGAACGTTTACGACCAAATATAAAAAGAATTCTAAAAATAAATGTTGCACGTGATGGAACTTGATACATCAGGCTTTAATGGCTCATGTTGTATGATATAGGAGTATATTTAGCTCATACTGGAAGAGGAAAAAACACCTTTTATTCAAATCGTAAAAAATTTGCAATTTGGTGCAGTTTCTAATTCTAGTTTTGAATGGCCAAAAAATAAAATGAAATTCTGAAAGCTTGTAAATCAATGAGATCTTTATAACCGTATAGCTGATATAAAATGCATATAGATATCAGTTGTGACTCTTTTTCTATAATATATATTATATATTATATTTGTCTATAATATGTGACCCTGGACCACAAAACCAGTCACATGGGTACATTTTCTGAAACTGAGATTGATACATCATCTGAAATCTGAATAAATAAGCTTTCCATTGATGTATGGTTTGTTTGGATAGGACAATATTTGTCAGAGATACAATTATTTGAAAATCTGGAATCTGAGGGTGCAAAAAAATCTAAACATTGAGAAAATCGCCTTTAAACTTTAAAATCGCGATTTTGCTGCATTCACTCACAAAAATATATTTTTTATACATGATCTTCTTTACTTAATATCCTAATGATTTTTGGCATAAAAGAAAAATCAATAATTTTGACCCATACAATGTATTGTTGGCTATTGCCACAAATATACCCGTGTGACTTGTGACTGGTTTTGTGATCCAGGGTCACATATGTCTTAGTAAGATGATATTAATATTTAAATGTTTAGTTTTATGATCAAAGCACTGTAGTTTTAATTGTGTGTAGTGAAACATATTGTAATACATTATTGACAGATAAACGTTTCTGACGTATCATATTTAATACTCATAATTTAACATGAGTTAGTTTTCTTTAAATGCTGTATGAATAATCCAGTAAACCTAAATTGCTTCAGTCCAGTATATGTTCATCTTGAAATATTGCTAACAATATAAAAGTTATTCTTATGTTTACTTTATAAAAATCAGTAAAGATTTCACAGCAAAGAGAAACGTGAAGCACTACCTGACGGTGGTCAATAAAAGGATTTTTACTTAATAAAGAAAGTATAAAATATGAGCTTAAAATAAAAATATCAAAATTTGAACCTGGTTGTCTTAATTTTGAGTTCATTGAAATAAAAAATGTTAGTTAATACAATGAAGGAGATTGTTTTATTAAATACAAACTCAAAATATTATGTTATCTGAACCATATTAGCTACATTGATTCGACAAAAGATCAAATGTTGTGATAACAGCTGTTTTTTTACAGTGTACCGAATATATTTAACGGTTCCCTTTTTATTTGCAGGTAATTGCACAAACGGAGCTAAACACACAGATTGTGGTTTTCTCTGAAGGAAGTGTTCTTCCCTGTTCTGTCTCTTCTGATATGACGCTTATGCAAGTAGCAGCACAGCTCATCCAGGTAAGAAGATCTTGAGAAAATATTTCATGCTATATAATGAATTATTACATCTACTGTACTACATCTGTAATCATAATCTACATGTGACTTCTCTCTAGACTCCTGGTGGTAGTACGGACTGTGCCTTACCCATCACTTGGGCCTCAGAGAATGAGAAAACTGTGGATGTCTTCATCATTTTCACCAATAATCAAACCCTTGGGAGGGAAAATCCAGCAGACACACTGAAGACGTATAGACAAGTGAGTGCAACTTGAAAGGGAATGTAGAAGCAATTTGTTTTTAGCTTATTACACTGTTATATTCTTTGCTGTCTGTAATATGTTTTAACAAGGCTGTCGATTTAACACAAATTTAGTGCAATTAATAAAAAAAAAATATATGTTTTTGTATTTTAATATAATTTAAAATGTAATTTATTCATGTGATCAAAGCTGAATTTTCAGCATCATTACTCCAGTCTTCAGTGTCACATGATCCTTCAGAAATCATTCTAATATGATGATTTGCTGCTCAAGAAACATTTCTGATTATAATCAGTGTCGGAAACAGTTGTGCTGCTTAATATTTTTGTGGAAACCATGATACATTTTTTTCTTTTGATGAATAGAAAGTTTAAAAGAACCGCATTTATCTGAAATAGAAATCTTTTGTAACATTATAAATGTCTTTACTGTCACTTTTGATCAATTCAGTGCATCCTTGCTAAATAAGTGTTCATTTTTTTCTGACCCTCAAACTGAAGCCAATCAATCTAATTGTAGATTAATTGTATAATCATGTGATAATTACATTTTTAAATAAATCGACAGTCCTTCTTTTAGAATGGTTTTCTTAGATTTGGTAATAGTGATAGGATGTTCTTCATTTTAAAGAGAAAATGTCATGTTTGTGTTTTTATTTTAATTTTTTTTTTTTTTTAGAAAAGTGGTTTATTTTCCAAACTGATTGTGTGTGGAATGATTGCCAACTCGCTGTCCATCGCTGACCCTGAAGACCGTGGCATGCTGGACATCTGCGGCTTTGACTCGCAAGCAGTCGATGTCATCCGTAACTTCGCACTTGATGTCATTTAAAATCTTTTGGTTTTGTAGCATGCAGACAGTTTTCTGAACGACAACAAGACATTGATGCACCCCACATCAACATGCAAAAAAAGAAAGAAAAAAAAAGACAATTTTTGGAATCAAAGTCTGGAATCAAGTCCAAGTGTAATTCAATATCCAGCAGGCTGGATTAGTTGAAGGGAAAATCAAAAGCAAATTAATGAAGTAATGATCTTCATTCAATGATCTGTTTTTTAAAACCTGGTCTAATATAATGTTTGCTTCTTCCCAAGAAGAGCATAATTGAAGTACATGTCTTTTACACAGTTTTTTTTTTTTTTTTTGTTATAGATTCATGTATGTCACTGACCTTCATTGGAAGTAATGTTCTGTTTCATGGTCTTCATTCATGTTTTGTTCTGTGTAATGAGTTGTTATAACATTATTATAATAATATAATATAATATTACACTTTGAGCTGAAAGTGCACAGATAGCTCTTCCACTAAAATCTGTGAGAAATATGAAGCAAAATACATTTGCAAGTTCATTGAATTGGAAATCGAGCAATGTTTACACGACAACGATGTACTCAAAATTATTATTATTATTATTAACATTGTCAAAATGGTTCCCGTTCATACGGATCCTCGAAAAAGATGAAAAATGTTTTATTGTGCTGCAGGCCGGTAGTTGGCGATGTCACTTTGTAAAGAAATACTACGCACCTATAAACACATAATACGCATGTGCATGACATCACTGTTTTCACAAATTCACGTTTTTTTTTTTTATATATGCTGAGACGATAATGGTATAGTTTTCAAAAACGTGCACTTTGAAACCTTTTTTCAAAAAGTGTCCGTTTTCAGGCCCTGTTATCAAGTAAATGAACGACCAAAATGCATAAAAAGTTCCCTTTTTTTATTGAAAACAGTGTCGTGTAAACGCCCCTTAATTACTAGACTTGTTGGTAATGTTTAATGTTAAAATACCTCTTGTTTTGTGGTCCAGTAACTTGATATTTGATGTATGAATGCAAATAACTTCTTATTATGATTGAAGAGAGGCTTGACACTTCAGTCTATTTAAGACTGATCTTAATATTTTACAGTTTACTCTGTGGTACACTTTTGAACTTACACACACACACACACACACACACACACACACACACACACACACACACACACACACACACACACACACACACACACACAAAATTTGAGAGAAAAGAGGTATATGCATTGAATGGTAGAGCTTGTAAATGGATCTTGCTTCTAGATTCATTTATGTGTAGAAAGTTGCCTTTTTGCATTTTCTGTTGCTCTTTGTAATTCTTAAGGTCAAATCAAGGTTTTAAGTTTTTCTAACGCTGCTAGGATAATGATTATGTAAAGGAAATGTAGGCACAAACTAACAAACACTAAAATGTCTGTAGACAATTACTACCTTTTACTTTTGAGATACAAAACTGAATGTACCTTTTGTTCTATTTGTGTTACACTAGAGTTAATTTAGATGTAAACCTCTTGAAGTATGGGATAAATAAGTATGACAAATAATGAAAGACTTTGGATGTTAAAAATTGAGGATACAAATTGAAATTCATTTGCTATTGTTTTATTGAATTTGTTGATGTGGTAACATGATAGCAAGTTACCAAAGTTTATTTATATATTTTTTGTTTGTATTGTTCAATAGATATATTTCATAAGGTGACCTTATAGTGTTTACACTATACAATAATAGAAAACTGAAAGTATTTTAGTCTTTAAAGCCAAAATTGCTGTTTAAGTTGATACTACACGTTTCCTGTTGCCAATTAGATTCTATCTAAAAAGGAGATTTTTTTTCTTTTATTAACAGCATTAATTATAAATTAATAAAGATCCTTTTGAGAGTAATTTGTTTGTGATGCTCCTTAATTCCATCTGTAATGTTACTATTCAGACAATATCTATAATTTAACATTAATCACTCATGTTATTGTAATCAAGTCTAGCAAACTAATAGCAGATACTGTGTTAGTGGCTAGTCAGTGTCAATAGTATTTTTTTTTTTTTTTTGAAAACATGATAGGCTAAAAATAACTGAATATAAGATAATTAGGCTCTAAACTACTAAAGAAAGACTTGGGACAGTGTTTTTCCCCACGACATTACAAACAACCATAATCACCTTAATGCAAGAGATACAATGAATAAAGCAAAGACAGTCTTCCTGTCTATGCAAAATATACAGTTTATAGACTCAAAGTTATTTTGTTTGTATTAATATAATCGAAACCTAAAATGCATTTATTTTCTTTCTTTTTTTGTAACGTTTATGACAGTGAATTAACAGCTTACAGTTAAGACTTGACAGAGGCTGTTCGATTTAGATGCCCCGGATTTGCCTGACCAGTGCGTGCGATTCTTAAATACTTTTTAATACATAACTCCTATTCGCCTGTGAATAATACATTTACTGAATCAGCTTATATGGTCCCTATTGTGGTTGAAGTCCAAAAAATAACACTATAAAGCTTATAAATGCATGAATTTGACATAGGCACTATTCCTAGCAGTCCTGTGCTGAAAAGTTGCGGGGTCTTAAATAAAACACTCGTAATGAGGAGGCGCGATCATGGCGGACGTGTTGAGTGTTCTTCGCCAGTACAATATCCAGAAAAAGGAGATCGTTGCGAAAGGAGATGAAGTTATTTTCGGAGAATTCTCCTGGCCAAAAAATGTCAAGACTAACTATGTCATTTGGGGGTATGTGTGCGCTTGTTCTGCTCATTTGTCAGTTTTGTTTTGAGCTGAGCTGCTTTAGCTGCTAATGCGCTACTGATGGACTCGTGTGGAGAAACTCGTGTTGTGTTAAACTGTTAATTGAAAGGAGAAGGCGTACTGTATCTGCAAGCTAGTGTAAATGCATATATAGATAACGAGAGATTATAACTTATATTTTGGCGGTTCCTTAAAACCCACTGAGTTGTTTTCCTGGACAACATCGTAGGCTTCACTGATGCTGCGCGACAACTTCTCGTTTGTTATTGTTGAAACATTGTCATTTGATCTGAGTGAGAGTTTAAAACTTTGCAATCAATCACTATTCACTAACTTAGTTCCACGAAATAGGATCTAAAAATTACAAAGTATGTTTTTTGTACATGCTATACCTTGAAATAACATGTAAATAACATGGATGATGGAGCATGGATATTTTGAGACGTATGGTATGCCTCAAAGTACTAGGATATTATCTAATATTTTATTTAATACTACACTGTACCATGGAGCCACTACAATCCTTTTTTTTTGTAATGTTCTGTAATTGTTCACGTAGTTATGTTAGTGAACCCACATGATCTCATGTGATGTGTCCTATCTAGGGTTCATACAAGGTTGTTGCGGTTTGTAACGTATTTTGGTGGAAATGTGAATCTTAAAAAAATGACCGGATTGCAGGTTCAGTTAGTTCTTCTTTTTTTCTTTTTCTTTTTGTGGTAATTTTAGATGTCACCAGTGAGAGCAATTGTCAAAGTTACTTGTGCAACGTTACTGGAGGGGTAGACAAAATTTGATCCACAAATTAATTTACAAAATCAAATCAAATAAATATTCATAACCTTTCAATCCCACTTTTCATTGAAATGATGCTGATGTTATAATGCAAAAAATGCTAAATAGACTTAAACCTTGATTCATGTATGTATAAATAAATATGTATATATGACATGCAATTTAATGTCATTACAGAACTGGAAAAGAGGGACAGCCTAAAGAGTACTACACTCTTGACTCCATTCTTTTCCTGCTCAACAATGTGCATCTTCCTCATCCGTCCTATGTGCGGAGAGCTGCAGTAAGTCATGGACCCTCATATATGATCATGTTTATGTATGTATGTTCATTCACTGTTAGAAGTTTTGTCTTCATGTTTTTCTTTTATAATGTAGGCTGTGTTCACATTTTGCTTAGTTGACTGGAAAGTAAAAGGTAAAGCTGTTTTTCTGATTGCAGACAGAGAACATCCCTGTTGTAAGACGACCTGACAGAAAAGACTTGTTGTCCTATCTCAATGGAGAAAGCTGTAAGTGTGACGAGAAATCACAGACGTTACCGTATTCAACTCGTTACTAAAGCAACATAACTATTTATCTGTTTGTAATCAAAGTGGCATTTAATAAAATTTTACAGCGTCATCGACGAGTATCGACAGAAGTGCGCCCATTGAGATTGGTCTACAAAGGCCGACACAAGGTGTGTGGATATATATATTTTTTTAGCATGCTCTTCGTTAAAATAATCATCATGCATAATAGGCCATAATTAGGCATGTGATAAAAGTCTGAAACATAGTTTGAAAAAGTTTTGTCTTTTAAAGATTTGTAGTCAAGAATCACCAATTTACTGGCAATAAATTACAATTGTTTTAACAGTTAAAAGGGCAGCGGATGAAGCGTCGTCAGAGGCTAAAAAACCTCGGGTTGAGGTGAGAAACATTTTAACACAAGTATTTCTTGGCTTTCCATCTAAAGTCTTTGCTTACCTTTATATTGCTGAAAAGCAGAGCTGTAGGATATAGGATTCTAATTTATGATTTATGCATGTGATTCTCAGGATGAAGAGCGTGTGCGTCTGGATAAGGAGCGACTGGCGGCTCGTCTCGAGGGTCATAAGGAAAGCATTGTGCAGACGGATCAGATCAGGTATGATCCAGTGTTTTAATGTGCGCCTTTTATGCTTTTTCGGATATTAACTTTCATGATGTGTGTAATATAGCTGTTTGTGAATGTAAAAGTTTTGCAAAGATCAAAGTGCAGATAAATGGAGTTATTGTCTCCCAAAATAAAAAATTGGTTCTGAAATTCAAAATTTGCATAATGCCAGTTTATGGTCTTTATTGACTGCTCGCGAACAACTTCTACTTTGACCCTCAAACTCTGTAGTTGTAGCTGAGACTGGACAAGTTTGGTTCCTGTTGTTGACATGTGAAATCAAATTTATGTTTGACATGCTCATGTCAAATTCAGATATGGTATTGGCCATCTGACCAATCAGAGCAGAGTTGGAGGTGCGGGAAGGAGGGGTTTAGAGAGACTGAATTCTTGACTGATCTGTTTCAGACACTGAGAAGATTAAAGTGCTTTTTTTCGCCTTGGATTAGGGCTGGACGATAATGATAATTATCGCAATATAATTTTCTTCGATAAAACGATAAAAAGAGTTCGATATAACGTTCAAAAGCGGAACGAAACAGCACTACTCATTTGAACCTCGCCACGCGGACCATTTATCCGCTCAGCTCAAACCGCAGCGCGAGCTTACTGTAGCAGATTCGTTTACTCGCTGATCAGTCTCGGTCACACGACCACTAAACAGCACCACTAGTGGTGCCAGGATTTTGATTGTAGGTGGGCCTCCAGAAAACTGGATGGGCCAGTTAAAATAAGCCACAAAAAAAACGGGTCCCCCTTCATCTCCGTTTCAGCGCTTTTCTGTGGCACTGAGGACAGCGACTCAGTAGCCTACCTGAATTTAATGCGTAATTAGCATAGGTAAAAGTAAAAATAAAAATATATATATATAAACAGAATTTTTTTTGTTGCTTTTTTTTTAATACAATTACAATTTAATTTATTGTTTAATAAAATTATAGGCCTATTATTTTTAGTTTATTAACAGCAACAGCAGCTGTAAGATGAAGTTGACAATCGCCATCTCCGTAGTGAACGCGCCTATAGAGAGAAATGCACATCATGGATTACATGATCAGAGAGTAGCCTATTTCTTTTCGTTTTAAATTGTTAAAAAGACATTTCAAGCTTTCTTAAGTTATATTTCATGTTTGTGAGGCATATGCTGAGTTTCGTTAAGTTAGGATGAGATGCACTCCTGTTCACGAGCAATCCAAGTGACCACGTGGGCGCCTCCATGATTATATTGTCTGCTATATTTGCTTATTTATTAAATCCAGGCAATTGGTTGATAAAAAAATTAGTAAAATTAAGATACAATTTATACAAAACGAAATTCACTTAAAAAAGGCTTTCTAAAAAACTTAATTAAGTGGTCAAAATCATGTCTGACCCGCTCCGTGTCTCTCGATATATTGCGCAATCCTATCTTACTCGTGTGGTTCACTTTTCATAATCAACATAGATGAAAAAATAATATTATAATATTTTAACAAATATTAAACTAAATTAGCTTATTTAATGGCTACAACACATATGCCTACAGACTCTCTATTTGTACAAATTGCTGCACATTCATTTTATTCTGAATTTTGCACACATAAGTTGAAAGGCATTTGTTTGTGCATGCATAGTAAAACATATCTGCAACATTTATCAAGTTCACTGATAATTATGCATGCATTTATTCATTATTATCTTAATGAATAATATAACAAGGACGAAGCATGTAAACTGCGTTGTTTGTTTAGAATGGAATGGATCGCAAATAGATCTGAATGAAGAAACGTACAAAACCATAGTAGAAAATGGGTGGGCCCGGACCTAAAATGGGTGGGCCTGCCGCAGCTGAACAGCACTGTGAGATCAAGTGAGAATTCTAATCAATTTAATTCAGCAAAGAACACAAATGTCTCTGTGATTTAAATAGTTTAAATCCAGATGAAACGGCGCTGACAAACTGGATAAACACTCTGTGCAACGATACAGTCAGAAGGCTTTTCGATCTACAAATTGCCATGGTTTTAACTGTCTAAATGTATGTTATATGGAAGTCCAATGGTTAATTTGAAAAAAAATTCATAGTTAGAATATTTAAATTTGACCATATAAAAATGTGGTTGTTACAATTTTTACAGATGTTACTGATTTTGTTAATGAACATCAATTTACATCTGTATCAGAACTCAAGCTACTGTCAAATGTGCAGAATATCTAAGAGACAAAATATGTAATATTAATATTGCAGCCTGCACTGGAAACTGCTGAAGATACGCGTCCTCAGTCAAACAACACAAACCTGTTTCATTACAATATCACCTGCTGTTACCTAGGCTTGGGTATCGAGTATCGAGTATCGATTGGAACCGGGACTAGCTTTGCGATTTTTCCCGGAATCGTTCAAAAGTTAAAATTTCGATTCCTAGTTTCGATTCACAATCCGCCGACCGGAAGAAGAAACCGCTGTCTAAGTCATTTCTAGCCCTATTCTGAACTGAAGTAACTACATAATCGATGTCAAACTGCCAAATGTTAACTTGCTGACACTTTAGTTAAACATTTGTAACGTACACACGGCATGGTAAATGCGTGTACTAGCACAGGTGTAAGCGTATATTGACTGTTATGCTAAACTGCGAACCGACACATTTTATGAGACGCTGTGTGAGTTGCCTTATTAACTCACACAGCGTCTCATAAAATGTATTCAGAGCAAACAACCCTGACGTTAAACCTTAAAAACGTACTTATATGATGTTTTTTTATTAATTCTTCGGTATCTTGCAAGTTGCAACCATATTCTCTCGTCCTCTGCTCGTCCGTTTGAAAACTGCGCGCGATGCCGGCGAACGTAAAAAAATATATATTCACGAAAACACATTTACGAGCTGCCAACTCTCACGCATTTACCGTGAGACACACGCAATTAACACTTCTCACACCACGTTCTCACACCACACATCCATTTTCTCACGCACAATAAAATCGCGAAGCAAAGAGGACACGGAGACCGACAGACTAGACAGAGCAGTTACTTTATGATCTACAAAAAAATCTCAGCTGTCAGATTCTGTCAATTTTATTACGAAATTCAAACAATAAATACCGTTTTGGCGCTTGTAAATGTGACGTGACAGATCCCTAGCGCACGTGAACCGATCATCTCGATTCTAAAGCAGCTGAGCTAATAATAAAAAAAACACGAACACTGTTGAAAGATACAGTAGGCTACAACTTACCTAAATGTATATTCCTCATACATAATATCGATCAATCAGTGTTTTTTTATCAGCGTGAAGAGGTCAATAACATAGCTGGAGAACAATGATGTCATATTTACCTCAGGAAAGCCATTTAATGAACATACTGTATAGGCTATAGCACATAGTTGGCAAGAAAAAAAGAGCTATAGAGAGTATTTTGCTAAATATGTGTACTATATTACATATTATATTCGTACTTATATCATTAAATAAAGTTGTTATTATAATAATAAAAAAAACACATATTTAATTTGAGTTATTTTTAACCTTAAATAATACTGCCAGCTGATAGGGCTCTCTGTATGTTTACAGCATTAGGTGAGTTGTTTTTTTCTTGAGAAAAATTAACGCCTATCTTGAGTACCTAATATTTATCCAAATGAGTCAATATTAAATCAAATCACAATAACTGAATTGAAATGAAATAATAAAAAGGCGTAGCTTACCAGAAATTGTACCATGTAAACATTGTAACATGTTTTCACTAAACCTAATAAAATTCAGTTTAGTTACTAAAATGTTATTTATTTCAAGGAAAAATGACTGAAAAACATGTTTGTCAAGTTCTGACAATAAGGAGTAATTTATAACCACAATTTAACTGTATGGTTTCTACAACTTTCGCTTGGGAGCAAAAATCTGCCTTTAAACTTGAAAGAAAAAGATTTGACATTTATCGTGATATTTATCGATATCGACTGATTTTATCGTGATAATTATTCCAGCCCTACCTTGGATGCATGTAAACCTGTTGTTGGAGACAAAATTAGGAGACTTTAAAATGGCATAATTAGAGAACTTTATCACTATGACTAAGGGAGTTCACAATACATACAAATGATCTTTCGAACAAGTTCGTAAAAAATGCAGTGCAAGTGGTGATTAATGGATTATCTAAAGAGCGTTTTATAAATTTGTTCTTAATATTTTAAAATGTAATTCCAGTTTTATAAACTCAAAGCTGTGCTGTATATTGAATATAGTCAAAGTTGGAAAACGTTGTGTATTTACCCTTTAGTTGTGACCCTTAACTGCTTAGTTGTCCTAAATTGAGGCTGTGAGCCCCTCAGTTTAGCTAATCCTACTTCTGCTGATCTTAGGTCTCTGTCAGAAGCCATGTCTGTGGAGAAAATCGCTGCCATCAAGGCTAAAATCATGGCCAAGAAGCGCTCTACTATCAAGCCTGACCTGGACGATGACATCACCCAGAAACAGAGAAGCTTTGTGGATGCTGAAGTAGACGTGACCAGAGACATTGTGAGCCGAGAAAGAGTGTGGCGGACGAGGACGACGATATTACAGAGCAGCGGCAAGGTAAGCGGAATCACCCGAATTTTCTTGAAAAACAAGGACTCTTGTTTTAAAAAATAAATGCCATCATTGTCCCTGATCTTTCCTTCCATGAGAGCAATTCAGTTTTGTAATCTCTATTCAATAATTACCTCTGTTGCCACAGTAATATCTTTAAAATTAATTCATTAATACATGTAATTTAGTTAAAAATTATAATCAAATTTTGTATCCAGTTAAATTGAGTAGTTCTGAATTTGCTAAATTCGCTTCTGAATTGCAACCCAAAAATAATGAAAATATATTTCAAGTTGTTAAACTATGTACTGGGGTGTAAATCAGACAGTTCATCACGATACGATACGATATCGATTCTCTCAGCCAGCGATACGATATTTGCCGATACCTAAAAAAAAATTCTGCGATTCGATTCAGGGCTATATAGATTGATTTATCGATATTTAGATATAATGTGCCAAGTTTACACAACCAGTTCTATTTTTATTAACTCACAAATGCAACCAAATTATATAACATGAACGTTTAGGGCTGTCAAGATTTCCTGATTAAATTTGAGTACTCAATTTAAAACATTTTTATCTGCTGTAAAGCGTAACAACACCTGGCCCGTTGGTGCCCTCTGCAGGCATTTGTTATAATACATAATGTACTTAAGATGATTGTTAAAACATAATATTATATACATTATATAAAATGACCCCTGCTGAAGCAGCTCTAAAAATGCCCTTTGCTATTAAATTAAAGATTAAAATCTGATGGAGCAATAAAATGAACAGTGAAAATAACAGAAGTTTGTACAATACATTTTAACAGGCAGAATTGAGCATGAAAGTAACTTGTAAAAATGATATATTTCCCTAAGTAAAGGAAATATTTAATTGCTAAACAAATTAAACCAACAAAAATTTGATTATTGATAATTGATGATCAAATTGATTTTGATTATTAAATTTTTTTTAATTGTTTTTTTTCCGCCATTTGTAATTTTTCAATATATTAGATAATGAAACATTGTATCGGCCTAGTACTAGGGATGGGACAATAAATCTATGCATCGCGATTCGTGGATTGATTTTGAGATTCTGAGATTTTTCGGTATGCATCGATTCTCTCTCCAATCTATTCTGAGCTCAGTTTTTAACAGCAGATGGCGCTGTAGGCTAGTTTTTAACCACACACTCAAATGCTCAGGAAGAAGAGCTCTTGTACGTTCGGCTGTGTGAGATGAGCCCATGTAAGTGGTTAAATGTACTTGCACCTCAGAATGCTTTTATTATGCACAAGTATTGTAAACATAACCCATTGCGAACACCCTTGTAATTTGCTTCAACCTCTTTGAACTTTATGAAAGATTTTATTTTATGGAAGATTAATGCAGTGTTTGCAAGGAATTGGAAGCAAGCAGAGTACGGCTGTTACTAAAGCACGCAGCGTCATCTGCTGTTCAAAACTAAGCTCAGAATCGTTTGAAGAACCAAAACGTTTTGGTATCGGCCTCGTTCTGGAAAAAGTGGTACCTGTGCGAACTATTACTGCCTCATTAAAATGATGTAACTGTTCATCTGGGTTTTTATCTGGGTCTGTTTGCCACTAGTGTTACAGTATTTATAAATCATAAAATGGTTGTCCTGCATGTAGTAGTTGCATTGATTAAACTGCTAATCTTGTTTTTATGAAAATTTGTTGTAGTTATTACTTGGATTAAATCACATTGTTCTGGTTACCCAGTTTTATTTACATGTTTACAGTCAATGTGTACGTCTGATGAGATCATAGCCACATTTTGTGGTTTGGTGGAACCAAGCATCAACCTTCCGGTCTCTCTTGAATCCAACACTGAAGTTACTTAAACTGCAATTCATCGACTGGCTCCCAAAAAAAGTCAATCCCCATGTTAATATGTGACCCTGGACAAAAAAAAGTCACATGGGTCAATTTTTTGCAATTGAGGTGTATACAGCATCTGAAAGCTGAATACATAAGCTTCCATTGATGTATGGTTAGTTAGGATAGGACAATATTTGGCCGAGATACAACTATTTGAAGATCTGGAATCTGAGGGTGCAAAACATCGAAACATTGAGAAAATCTCCTTTAAAGTTGTCCATTTATGTTGGCGATTGTGCTGCATTCACTCACAAAAATAAATGTTTTATATATTTACGGTAGGAAATTGACAAAATATCTTCATGGTACATGATCTTTACTTAATATCCTAATGATTTTTGGCATAAAAGAAAAATCTATAATTTTGACCCATATAATGTATTGTTGGCTATTGCCACAAATATTCCTGTGCAACTTATGACTGGTTTTGTGATCCAGGATCCACATATGTCCAACTTTACAGCAGAGTTGTTCTTTTTACAGCCTGGTACAAAAAGTGGGTTTGGTCTATATAGCTAATTTTGCCCTTCATGACAACTGTGAGGGGGTGATTTTATTTTAATTTTTAATTTACATTTTTTTTTATAACTCATCCGTTTCAACTATATGTAAGGAAGAATTGACGACAGGCCGTTGAATTATTAGAAAAATAATGCACACCCGAGGTGGTAATGCGGTCACGACGCGAAGCGGAGTAGCCGATGCACCTCTGGTGTGCATTATTTTTCTAATAATTCAACGGCCTGAAGTCAATTATTCCGCTTATACTACAGTTACCACACCTCGAAACATTGTTCAGATTATGTATTTCAAGACGTTTGTAAAGTTTTTGTCATTAAAATGCTCTTGTATGTAGGACTAATTTCTTACGCATCTAATCCCATGCCTCCGTTGCTAATTCCAAAACGTCATTTTAGAGTTAGTAACGGAGGTTTGAGCCGCTGATAGCAGACTAATGCTGGGACACACGACTAGCTGACACATTTTCTGGCTGATTTCATCAACTGTAGCAGATTTTAAACACCGACTTTGAACACAGACTGAACGCGCTGAACACGCGTTTGGGCATGATCAGTCATAAGTATCAAATTACATTCATTATGCAGTTCTGTTATTACAGTTGACTACGCGAAGTGATATGGAACTGTAATGCGGTCAAGACCTGCCTGGAACTACTTTAGCCGTGCGTTTCCCTGAAAATAATGCACACCTTAGAACGTTCGTCAACCAATCAGATTCAAGCATTCAACAGCCCTGTAGTATAATAAGCCTTAAAGTTTTGCATAATTAAGGGAGTGGCCATTTGAGTGACAGGTGGATTGCCGCTGATGTCACTAGTCAAGTCAAGTTTATTTGTATAGCGCTTTTCACAATACAGATTGTATCAAAGCAGCTTCACAGTATTAAATTAAAAATAATACAACAAAGTTTGTTTCAAGAGGAATTTATTGATTGATAAAATTAGATTAAATATCCCCACTACTAGCCGTTTGTCTGCTGTCTGTTAGACGTCAGCGAATCTCGTCTCTTTGCCCATTTTTGGATATCCAGGAGTGACGCGTGGTGACACTACCACGATGGCGACGGCCGACTCCGCCCACTTTGGGCCTCAAAAATGCTCCAGAAACCTACGGGTGGCGTCACAGACACTACTAGTGTCCATTTGTTTTGTTTTTACAGTCTATGACTCTATGGGTGGAACACAATGTTGTATTTTAGGAATTAACCATTGAGAAATGCTTAGGTACTAGCATAAATATATGAAGATTTTATCTTGTGTGGTGTCACTATTAGTGTATTGATCCCAGTGAGGATGAAGCACATTATCAGTGTGTAGCAGACCTAGATAATTAACATGCTGCAGCAGGGCTCCAGACTAACTTTTTGCCTTGGTTGCACTGGTGCACCTAACTTTTTTATTTAGGTGCACCAGCACAAAATTTGGGTGCACTGAAATTTTTTCTCGGCTCGCGTCACCTTTAACGCCACAATTTCAAGGTCACCTTTTTATCACGCTCTATATACATTCATATTATGTAAATGATTTTAAACAAGAATAAGGTGTAGGTAAATAAATAAAAAAAAAAATAAAAAAATAAAGTGCTTCACTGAGCTGCCAAACTAACTATTTTGAGTCTCTAGCTCAGGCGCGGTATAGGCTCTACCTCCGTCTCTGAGTCGGATGCCATCTCCGACGAAAGACCAGGGCTTGGCATCTTACCAGGGACTGGGGAGAATGGTGGCTGAAGTAGCTTCATGTCTGGGCTGTTGTCGGAGCATTGACCGGGGAGTAAAGGGTTTTAACGGTATTCCTACTCTTACCGATACTGCTTATCGATCCGGTACTTTAACTGTATTCTTATCGGTTCTTTTTGTTTTTATATATATATATATATTAGTGGTGGGCCGTTATCGGCGTTAACGTGCTGTGTTAACGCGAGACTCTTATCGCACGATAAAAAAAATATCGCCGTTAATCTATTCTCCAAGTTGGGTTGGGAGATGGCTCTATACTACACAAGCTATGATGACGCAATCTACCCGCGGCCGCGAGGTAAACCCGGCTGCAACGCATATTCGTCGTCATCTTAAGTAAACACGGCTGAAAGTGAAAGCTGGTGAAAAAGATCGGTGCAACATCCATTATTTGGACTTGGTTCGGGTTTAAGCCGTCAGACGAGCAGCAGCAAACTAAATACAGAGTGTGTGGGGTAACAGTTCGGTAAGTTAACACACGACTAATCCGTTCGACCACCTCAAATTCAAAACGAAACATGATATCACTGAATACCAGCGCGCGCGTATTATTCCCATTCCAATATATCTTAGTGGTGTAGCACATAATCTCGATTTTAAGAATCGTTGTTGTGTTTCTTTTTAACTGAAAAGACATCAGTTAGACAATATTCTAATTTTAAATTTGGGGTTTCATAAGCTCCAAGCCATAATAAACATTAGACCTACTTAAGTCTCTGCAGCTAGTGTACTTAAATTTTATTTATCTGCAAAATAATGTTGCATACTTACAGTTTTGCACAATATATGTTCTCAAAACTACATACACCCTTTAAAAAAAAAATACATTTAGCAGATGTTTAGCATGGGTCTGTGTAATCTGTTCTGAAATGGTTTTATTATAATATACTGTATATCGTTATCGCAAGAGGCTGCAATGTATATCACAATATAGATTTTAGGCCATATCGCCCATCCCTAATTGATAGCCTATAGTAGTTGATAATAACATAGGCCTACCTAATGTTGCCTACGGATGGTAACAGTACAGTAGTAACCTTTTACAGTCTATGAGTAGAACAGCTTTCTCAAGCAGTTTGTGATGCATTTTGGAAACAGGAGATGAGCCCCTGGTCTAATGCGCCACCTGGCTTGAGAAACCCGTTCTCAAAGACTTACTTTTATAGTCATTATTTGGGTAGCACACATATTCTGAATGCCTTCGGCAGAATTCAAATGAGCCATTTTAATCTAGATTAATTTCAAAATTAATCTAGATTAAAAAATTAATCTATGCCCACCTCTAATATATATATATATATATATATATATATATATATATATATATATATATATATATATATATATATATATATATATATATATATAGTCTAAAAAGAAATCTAATAAAGTAATCAAATGTAAAATAACACTGCATACTTTTTCATAAATAGATTAATGCTTAATAAAGCTGAAGTTATTCTTTCAAGAGCTTTGTAGTGATTTTTCTCTTGTTGTTTGATTCGCAGTAATGGCGCAATCGTCCGCATGTTTACTAGACTGCGGCCCCTTTAAGACCGAGTGCAGATCTGCTACTGATCTGATGCACCATATTCTCCCAACTATTTCCATAACTACGTCCATTTAAGACATAAACTGTTTTTAGTGAATCTCCAAGCCGGTCATTTTGACATACTTTTGTGTACATTTGATCGTTTAGACACGCACATTAAACCCAAAGTAGGCTATAATTTGCTTGTCTCGGTTTCGGAGCGCGTGCCGCCTTGCGAACAACATCTCTTGCGCAGATTTTGTGCTTTTAATAGCTCTTTTAATTATTTAACGCGTCTTGCAAGTTAGCAACAGTAGCTAGACTGCATTTTACAACAATCACCGATCGTGCTGATTCTGTCGTTAGGTTTGAGTTTTAGGGAGAAATGACAGTGTAATGCTGCGAAGGGAAGAAGTTGCGCTAGATAGAATGCTATAGTTTTTAATGGTTTTACCTCAATATATTATTTTTTATAATCTTTGGAAGCCGAAATCTAAAATAAAATCAGACTAATATCACAGACCTTAAGTGTAACCAGGCTACGTTTGAATGTTTAATTCTGTCCTCCGTCATCACTCATTAAGCGTGAGAGAAGAGTGTGAGTTCCCATGAGTGTGTGAGTTCCGTCAAAGGAGAACAAACACTTAGTTCGTGGAGAGGCAGCGGATGCGAGGACGTTAGGTGCACCGGTGCGACCTAGGAAAAAATTTTGTCGCACCCTTACAAAATTTGGTCGCATGTGCGACCAAATTGGTCGCACTCTAGAGCCCTGTGCAATAATAATTTAAAAAAAACCAGTATGGTCAAAAAAATTTCACAATCTCATAACTTGAAGTCATGTTTGTTGTTTGTGGGGTTACATTGTGAATGACGATCAGTTGTGCACAAAAGAGAAAGACAAGTGTAAGTCTAGGTTTTAAAGAATATGATCTCATGAACATGTTGATCTTTTGATTTTGTAGAACTTCTCCAAAAATATTTTTGCCATCCTACAATCGGTGAAGGCGCGGGAAGAAGGTCGAGCCCCTGAACAGAGACAGACTCAGAACCAAACTCAGGTGGTGAGTACACAACCAAGCTGCTTCAATAGCGTGAGAATGTCTGTGGCTTCTGCTTCCTTTTCACCATTATGTAAAATAGATGTTTATTTGATATGTAAAATAGATGTTTATATGATAGAACTACAAAGATAGAACGCTGATGAAGGCCACAAGTTTTACATATGTTTAATATATCTGTCCTACATATGTATAATATATCTGCGGTACCGTTGCTCTCACGGAACAGATATTGACGACAGGCCGTTGAATTATTAGAAAAATAATGCACACCCGAGGTGGTAATGCGGTCACAAAGCGGAGTGGCCGTTACACCTCGGGTGTGCATTATTTTTCTAATAATTCAACGGCCTGAAGTCAATTATTACGCTTATACTACAGTTACCACACCTCTAAACATTGTTCAGATTATGTATTTCAAGACGTTTGTAAAGTTTTTGTCATTAAAATGCTCTTGTATGTGGGACTAATTTCTTACGCATCTAATCCCATGCCTCCGTTGCTAATTCCAAAACATATAGATATAATATATCTGCGGTACCGTTGCTCTCACGGAACAGATAGACTATATGCTTACTTAACTTTTCTCTGTCCATGCAATAAATGCACATCCTTGAATGTGTGTGGATTTCTAGCGTGTTTACTTTAAAGTTTAAACACATTATTACTTGGCAGTAATATCTGTGGTTTGACCCATTTGAGAGGCGGCCAAAATCAGAATTTAAAATGGACTGAATAAAGCTCTCTACGAACTTGACGTGCGATGCCGCGCTCACTGACATGTATGCGCATGAATCCATCACACGCACACGCTCAGACCAATATTGTAAGGTACTGCATAATACATTTTTAACTAGCAGAATAATACAGCATCACGATACACACAGTCTCACTTTTAGCTTTGTCTTTTAACTATTATAGTATTTGGCAAAAAAATAAGGCAAAAAACATAAACTTTAACTATTGGCTTGGCTTTACATCAAGTCAGCCGTCACTTTAGCGTGAGGCCCTGTGTGGTCGCACACTTGGCACAGCCCTTGCGACGGTACTGCCAGTAGCATATAGCATTAGCTCCTTGGCCTGAGCTAACTTGATCATGCTGATCTAGGTGGGTGTGGTTTCAGCAAGCAGGCACCTCAGCTCCACCCACGTCCCGCCTCTTTGCCCATTTTCTGTTATCCGGGAGTGACGCGCGGTGACGCTCTGCCAAGATAGCGACGGAAGACTCCGCCCACTTTTGGCTTCAAAAATGCTCTTCAGAAACCTACGGGTGACGTCACGGACACTAAGTCCATATTTTTTTAAAAGTCTATGGTAAATAAACAGTGCCGTGCTTCACTCTGAAACTGATGAACATATGTGTACTTAAATCACTGCAGGCGCAGTTTGTCAGTTGCACGAAGCCATGTTGCAATATTGATTTTTTTATATATTTTTTTTTTCTTGATTTATCATGCAGCCTTAGTGTACCTGTAATTAAAAAATGTCTAGTGGCACTCTAATGAAGTTGCTAACCTAATCTATGTATGTTTATTTATGCACTCCAATTTGTTTTTTCATCCAATAGGATCCAGCAACAAGAAATAAACAGCCAGTCCCAGCTGCCTACAACAGATACGATCAGGAGCGATTCAAAGGAAAAGAAGGTAGGTTGGTTTTCACCAGCTTTATTTTTGACCATTGAAGCATCAAACATGTTGACTAAATGGTAATGCTGCAGCAAACATTTTTAATAGAATATCTGCACAGAATTATTTTTTTATTTTTTTTATGTTCCTTTAAAACCTTTTAAATTGTTGGCTGGGTGACATGTTAGTGAGCTCTTTAGGTTTATGACCCACAGTTTAGGAAACTCTGATCTGAAATGTACGAAGAGGTACTTGTGTATCATTATCCATTTATGATGAAGCCCCTGAAAATGAAATTGAGGCTTACTGGAAATTATGAAATGTTTTTATTTTTTTCTACAGAAACGGAGGGTTTTAAAATTGACACTATGGGAACCTATCACGGTATGACGCTGAAGTCAGTGACGGTAAGTTCATATATTATGCATCCTATTTGTTTTTGACTGTACCTTAGATACAAACTATGAAAGACAAATAATTTGTGGTAGTATTTTTTTTATTTCTGGCATTATTTGAATTGTTTCGAATGAATGAACTGGTTGTTAAACCATGACCCCATTGTATGACACATGGCAACTATTTAAAGGAAGGTGTTTTGTCTCAGCTGCAACTGCTACTTGGTCCATTTCACTTTAACCAAAAAATAATAATTTGAATCAAGTTTTTTGCTCAGTCAGTACTTTACATTTGCATGTGTTGTAATTCACTGTTTTTGGTCAATTTAATCAAAAAAGTAGTCAAAGATCAAGTTTGTTTTTAACCATTTTAAACTTGGACCTTAAGGCTTAGATGTACTCTCAGCGAAGTGTTTTGTTTCTCTTTGTTCTTAACTTTGGGGTAAACGGAAGTCTTAAATACCTGAACAATTTACTGTTTTCAAATGTTCTAACGTCACCCACGCTGCAGTGCCGGGTGCAGTAAGAATATGTAAATATGTAATGTTCTGGACATTGTTCTCTAATAACGCAACACACAACAACAAAAATAAGTGATAAGAAAAGTGCAGTTAAAGCATCTGATCATAGGGATGTGGATATACCCATTTTAAAGGCTTGCTGCCAATATTACAAACTGCACCTTTAAGTATTAAACAAAAAACCAAAAAAAGTCAGTTCTTCAATTTCAGAAATCAGAATTTCTACTATAAAGCAGCATTCCAGTGTGTTCACTTTCTGACCTTGACGGACTGAGTGAAGTAACGAGGTTCAATGTTGTGGGAAGGAGGAGTTGGGAACCGGCAAACATTCAAGAAACTTTAATATCAAAAATAAAACAAATACAAAAGTAAAGTAAAAGACAGCAGCCCCTCATGGGCGACTGCTGTCACATTAAATAAAACATAAACATCAAATAAAATCCAGGCCTGGCCTCTCTCGATCCGCACTGTTGTCGCTCCTCCTTTATGCTTCCGCTCCTCCGTGAGAGATACAAAACCGGTGCGTCGTGCAGGTGTCGCTCATTATCAATCATGTCACCGGCCTCTCGCCCATTTTCACACTGAAATGTTGACTTTACTTGACACAAAATGGCACCAAACTTTTTACCAAGGTTTTTTAAAACCTTTGTCACTTCCTCTGCATTTACCAAGTTAGATTTTAGTTTAGTTTGAGCACATTATATTTGATTGAAGCTTATTGTTGAATTTGACCTTAAGACTCTGGAAGTATGTGTATAGGTAGATGTTTCAGGAGATGTAAGAGGTCTCTCTTTACTGTACTGACCGTAACATGAATGTCAAGATTATGCTGTCTGTTGGGGGATAAATTCGGCCCTTGCGGCCATTTTGTGGACCGAAAGGTGCCCTGATTTTCTTCATTATGGCTGTAATATCTCAAAGGACTTTTTCTGCTTATTTACAATCCTATAAGATTGATCACAAAAACCAATGTTCAAAACCCACAACTGCATATTTTTATACCCATTTAACTAGTCAGATATGTGAAGATAACCCATCATTAATATTATATAATGAAAAACTGATCATCAAAGAAACAAAAGTTGTACATAACCCTGATGTGATGTAATGTTATATTTGGTAAGATCCCCCCCCCCCCCCCCCAATAAAAAACACACCAATAAAGCATGGCGAAATCTGTCCTTTTACCCTGTCGTCTAGCAGGGATTGTGTTTGTTGCTCTGCAGATGCTGCCAGTACTGGATCAGCTCATTGGGGTGAAACCCATGGGAAGTGATCAGTTTGCTGTACGTACAGCTGGAGTACTGCACTCGCCAGTGATTAAACAGCTGATCGTTTGGTGGTGGCACTGGCTTTATCCTCAGTTTAGCTAGACAGATACCCACATACACATCTTCTAAATGCAGCCTGGGTATGATCAGAGACGCCACATATATCCTCTTGGCCACGTCACCTGAGAAGACGTACCCAGTTCCTGAACAAAAGGTGGGGTATCGCCTACCATGGTAAATTTCTGGGGGCATATACCATTTACTCTCTTTGTTTCGGTTTGGGGAGAAGTCTGTCATGAGATATCCTGTGAAATACTTTTGTGTTAGTTGTCCCATGGGCTTGAGGAATTTCTGGACGAGGTATTCAGTGTTGACAAACATGTCACTATCTGTCTTCATGACATATGTGGCCTCTGGACAATACTTTGTGATCCAGTACATCCCCATCAGCGTTTTGAGGGTAAGGTTGTTGTAAGTATCCCTGTAATCTTGCTGGATGATGTCATGATGCTGTCGACTTTCATCCTCTATTGTGTGCTGTAGTTTGCTGCCATTTCTTTGGGTGTCGTTATTTACACCAATGAAGAACAGACGGATGAAACCCAAGTCCCCTGCCATACTTTCACTGCCCCATGTTTTCCTGATGGCGTCCCTGGCGTCTGTTTTCTTGGGCTCAACTGAAATCAAAAGCACTAAGAAAGGTGCTCTCAGGAGACATGCGTTCGGCTCATTAAGGATGTACTCATAAGGCTCAATTTTAAGTGTCCTCGCTGCTCTCATCTCTTTACTTGAACTAGTGTTCAAAACATCCAAATATGAGATTACATTTTCATGTGATGTTAGTGGTGTAGGGGTCACTTCTAGCTCTCTCAACCCGTTTGGATTCATCGTGGTTGAGTTGTTGAAGATTTTCGTGGTTTGGAGCCATTGAGTAGCAAACATCTCCTGGGTGATTGGACAGGGCCAAATGTAATGAGTAATGTAATGGCCCTGAGTAATGAGGCATCCCACAAACACGAGCAGAATGAGAAAAAGGGAAACCCTGCGGTATCTGTTCCTCGGCTTCAATCGCATGATCTCTTTGGGTTCTTTGGATTTTTCAAGCCTCTCCGAATAACATACGAGTCCAAATATGCGAAAATCTGCAAATAAGAAAGGGGATGATTTTTATTTGCTTAAGCACTACACAAAATTTGCAATATATTTTACATATGTATATTATGGGTTTGTAAGCCCATCTATTAGTCCAATGGAGGTCTCCAATAATACGGGTTAAGGTTTTTGCACGTTTCTTGTCTTTCCTTTTACGCAACACAACAAGATTAAATGAAATACATTTTCTCACATGTATTGACTCGTTATTTCATCTAACTCCATAAATGAAAAAGGTTTTAATGATATCTGGGCATCATTAAAAGTAAGCGAATGTTTGATTATTAATTTTTATGTTTTACCCGCTCAGATTAAGAATAGGGCCCTATAAAATCAGTTTTATTTTTTCCCAATTTCCCAAGTTTTTTCCATTTAAATTTTTGCAAATTCCTTTTTCCGTTTTAATTTTTTGGGAATTCAGTTTTTTTTTTACCCTTTACTGTTATTTTAGTCGTAAAAAGTGTGTTTTTAATGTTAATGATTAAAATGTACACAAATAAAATGGGAATGAATTTAAATTTATTGAGGTAACAAACATCACATTTACTCAGTACTTTTCAGGACAAATACTGCATGATGCAACATAGCACTGCACTCTTAAGTACTTCAAGTAACAACAAAATATTAATGGTTATGAGCTTTAAACGGTCAGTAAAATAAATTATATTAGTTTAAATAAAAGTGCTCCATTAGCTTTTAATAAAAAAAAAAAAAAAAGAATTTCATTCCAAATATGTAAAATTCCGCGTTAACTAGATTCCGCGTTAATTTGCCGATTCCGTGATCGTGGAAATTATAGGGCCCTATAGGAAGCTATATCACTTAGAGGTCCTTGCGTCTTCTGCAGGTCTCACGACACAATCTTGCCAGTTTTGTTCATCAAACAGAGGTAATTGGCTAATATCTTAGACGGTCGAATTCACCCTTACACAATCAAAGATACTTCGATATTCGGTGCATCCCTAACTATTACCTATCATTTTCTATTAATTCAAATTGTCTGTCATTCTCACTACTTTGAGGAAAGATTAATCATGGAGCAAGATTTTTTTTTTTTATCAACGTTTGTTAAATAAGTCATTCACATCAGTCATTCACATCAGTCATTCACGCTAGATTGTTATTGATAGTTTCCACGTGTTCACCGCAATATATTGAGTACAAGTAAAATAATCGGTTTGTTGATGGACATGCACTTGTTAATGCTGATGGTGAGGAATTAGTTGCAACATCTCATAATGTACCTGAAACTGAGTAAGTGTATCACTGAGAAACGTCTAGCTCGAGTCGTCCTTGTGATGGAGGTTCAGGTTCAATAACTAGTTCTTCCAGTGTTTCATATCGCATTGATATGGTAAAATTGACGTCATTGTTCGTTATTGTCTTTAGTTTACAGTGTAGGAAGCCTCAGGACAGCTGACGTTGTTTTGGCAATGTGTGTTTTGGTTTCCGACACGCGCTGTACAAAATCGCAACAGACTGAGCTGTCTGGCCAATCAGAGCAGAGTAGCTCGCGGAAAGGAGGGATTGATTCATTTGACGAGTCGTTTGAGAATCATTGAAAAATGTGGTGATGTTCGTTCAAATGTATATTATGAGGAAATTAAACCGTTTTTTTTACCTTTGATACATGTAAACCTATTGTATGAGACTCCAAAACAACATTAGGAAACTTTAAAATAGCATAATAAGGGCACTTTAAATTAAATAGAGCTAATTAGACACAACCAGATTTAGGTTGTTCAAATGGCATTCACTGCCCTAAACAGAACTAACTTGTCTCTGCAAACCAAGTACACTTGTTGTCAAATATTAGTCGTAATGCAAACTTGTGGGAATATACAATCTTAGAGTCAGTCAGAATAAAATCAAATGTTTACAATTTATTGACCAGGTAATGAAGCAATAATTCAAAATCCAATTCATAAGAATAAAATCATCAGTTAATCATATCATGGCAACAATTCAGAAATCGAGGAATTTGTAGAAATTATTACCTGGCAGCGAAATGCGGGAGAAGAGGGAGATGGTGAGGGTGAGGTGTGGGCTGCACTGTGTGCTGCGTCTCGGATGTTTCTGTTACACATGCAAGAGAGAGTTCAAATGTTAAGAGATAAGTGTACAGACCTATTTTTTATTTATCCAAAATTTGAACTTAAGTCGTGATATGGACTAGTGACTAAACCACAAATAGACAAAGTGTTTGCATGCATCTGTGTGAATGCATATTTGTAATTTGTAACATTCTCGTTTAACCTGACACCAGCTTGGAACCTGCAAATCCAGTTTTAAAACCAAAGGCAGTTTTAAAGGTTAGAAGGCCACATATATTTATACATTTATAGAAATGAATAAATATAAAATGGACTTTAAAGGGTTAGTTCACCCAATAATGAAAATTATCCGATAATTTACTTGTCATCAAGCCATCTGGTGTATATGATTTTTCTTCTTTCAGCCAAACACAATTTGAGTTCCATCAGAAAACATTCTGGCTCTTCCAAGCTTTAAAATGGAATGGTAACAGGGGGTTAATAAAGGCCTTCTGAAGCGATGTGTTTTTGTAAGGAAAAATCCATATTTATAACTATAAACTATAATCACTGACTTCCGGTAACGGCTGTATGCGAGTCAAAGTTTGCAAAGTTACATTTCAGTTGTATCACGTAATTGTCCGCATAAACCATTGGTGCTTGGGCCCTCATGACCTTCACGGCTATATTAAAAATTGTCACATGGACCATTTTCACATGGAGTTTGTGTGTGCACATATATATATATATACATGCATACAGTAGTCAATATTTGAAGTGGATCAAAACCTTTCATCAAAGTTATACATGCATTTCACCTGTTCTTGTCTTAGGACAACTTTGAACTTTTTTGATCCACTTCAAATGTTGACTACTGTATACACACAATATGGTGTGTTTGTGTGTGTGTGTGTATATATATATATATCTTATGTGATGGAGAGCCAGTGTTGCTCATTTGAACTATTTAGGAAATATCAGTTGTGCAAATGACTATTTGTTTTTCTTGCCTGTATGTTGTATTTATTGCTTTTTTTTTTTTTTTTACTGTCTTAACTTTCATTGAGGGAACTAGCTGAAATGTATAGAAAGACAAGAGTTAGTTTTACAGAAAATGGTATGTTCCAATTAACTAAAGGCGGGAAAATTATGCATTTAATGCCATGTCCACACTAATACGTTTTCGTTTGAAAACGCATCTTTTTCTCTCCATTTTGGCCTTCCGTCCACACTGAGACAGCGTTTTTATTAAATAAAAACAAACCTTTTTGAAAACGCTCTCCAAAGTGGATAAATTTGAAAACGCCCTTTTCGCGTTGTTGTGTGGACTGTCAAAACAGAGGTATTTAAAAACAATGAATGAAGTTAAGTCATGTGACGCATATTGTACTAATAGATATTCATGTTTATAGCGGTATTGTGCCTGTTATGTGCCGTTTTCAAAGATATCCGGATTAACTTAGACATAGCCTAAGTGTTTAGAAGTGAGGCTCGGGGGAACAGAGGAGTTTGGAGCTTAATGCAAAGGTTGTTAATGCTGCTGTCTCCAACAGTTCGTGAGAGAAGTTGGTGCTAGTTTTAGTACCTCAACACAGTGCTAGTTTTTACACTGTTTTTGTAACCTTTGTTTTTATTTTTGCTCTTATCCACTGTTGTATGAACCTTTTGCACTTCCTTGCCTTTAAAGTGTTTAATTCATAATTAATGAATGAATTAATGTTCTTTTGGAACGACCTTTAAGCGGATGCCTGGTATGATTCTCCTTGTGACCGCAAGGGTCTCTATCACACCTTACTTAATTACATTTTGAAATATAAAAATAATAATAAATACTGCTCAAGCTTCCATTCCCTTTTGTATCAGACATTACGTGCGTGTTTTTAGCACGTCCGTCAGTGAGACGACACACTACAGCCTGTAAAACGTTGAAATAAATATTAGTAAATAATGGCAACCTAAATAATATAAGAAAGTTAAATATTATTTGAAATGTTTTTATTTTTTTATTTCAACAGAACAAAGTGCTTTTTAAACAGTGCCATTTAGGTGGGTAAAGGTACAGAAATAAAGTAAACAAATATAACATAACACTGCATATTCTTCACTATATAAATTAAATACATATGTTATTACATTGAGACATGGCTAAATTCTACTGTACAACAATAATATATTTGTCACAATTACTTTGTTAAAGGTGCAATAGAATGGACAACTGTATTTTCCTAGACATGGGCCTAGCTGAATATTTAGAGTTCTGTACATGGAACTGATACCTGAACATGAACATAACGTGAGCCTCAAACACCATTGTTTTCTCCTTTTATATGTTAATCTCGTGCATGGAAAAACGTTGCTGTCAGGATCAATAATATTTACACCCACAAAATGTGCATATACCAGCCCATGTTCTCGGCCAGGCAGTAACGTGGACCTGCACATCAGAAGTTCTGCAGGTACTGTGAAGAAGCAAGCAAGGACAATAGGGAAAATGGCAGATCATGGATATAAATCGTATGTTCCAGGCTGTGCAGGGGATGTGAGCGATTTGATTTAAGTGTAATGACCTACTTTTTATTTATTCATCAAAACTTCGACAAATTCTGTGACATTCCGCATTATACAGTAAATTCCATTTCTATGACTGGATTCCGTCTCCGTTTTTCACATCGCGGAAATCATAGGGCCCTATACATATTAATCCTTATGAAAGTTACAGAAGTTATTTAGTCGAAAGTAGTGAGTGAGTTTTTATTTTTATTTATGTTATTAACATTAAAACGCACACAGCCGCGCAGCAGGAATATTAGATTATAATCTTGGATTATGCAACAGACATTATACAGCTCAGTGCCT
Organism: Leuciscus leuciscus; assembly: GCF_965113295.1. Taxonomy (NCBI): domain Eukaryota; kingdom Metazoa; phylum Chordata; class Actinopteri; order Cypriniformes; family Leuciscidae; genus Leuciscus; species Leuciscus leuciscus. The sequence continues at coordinate 20,205,468 of NC_138730.1, read as the reverse complement.
CCACAGTTAACTAATAAACCTTTGATTTGTTATATCGGTCTTTTTCATGCTATATGGTGTCATATATTCACATAAAACAGCATTCACATACAAAAAAAAGTTTGTTGGTGCAATTGTCAGGTTTAATAACAGCTGTAAATACGGCCACAGGTGGCTGAGGTGTTTCTTTTCCCTTCTCTTTCCCTTGTCACTAGCTAATTGTGAGTCAGAGACTAATTTCTGGCTAAACATGAAAAAGCATTCAGAGTAAATTCTTGTTTACATCCAGATAAATAAATAATCACACACACAGATATCAATGTGGCATCTTAGTTTGACTTACTTCTCTTAAACCAGGATTGCTTGAAAGAATGAATCCCATCAGCACCAGCATCAGAAGATATCTGACAGTTGTGAGAAATGTTCTTTGTCTGCTTTAGCATTCCCGTACATTTTAACAGCTGCTGCATTCCAATCTCTTCCTCCTCCTGTAGTTGCCACTCCTTTGCTTCTTTTCTCTTCAATTTGCTGCTCGTCTTCCTGTAGATTTCACAAATGATGTGCGATTTAGGAGGTCAGCGATTGGCCGTGGCTTTAGGTGTTATCCCATTCGTAAGTTCAATTCCTAAGACCATTAACTGCGTCTCTCTTGTCGAACGCTGACTGAGACATGATGGGATGCAGTGCTTTCGAATATTCTCATGTTGCTCAGGCATCCACCCCCTATTCCTCACGGACTTCGATACCGCTTGCCTGTACAGCGATGATGCTGTGTGCGGCTCTGTTTTGTGCTGTGCTGCTCTGCTATTCTGATCATTTGGAGAAAAGCTGGGGGAAGGGAGGTGAAAATGAGCCATCGCATGGCTCTGCTGACATCTTCAACCACAGACGCACCTTTCTTTCTCCACATGACATGCATGAGCACCCTCCCTTCTGATTATAATTGCTGGTTTATAATTACTTTGTTTGGTTAGAAACCGCATTGCTTCCAAGGAAATGGCAAACCCAAACTAAAACGGACAGTTCATGAAGCCTTTGCGTGTAAAGCATAAGTATGGTTTTATTTGAAAGCAGACACTTTGCAGTTTATTTTAAAGTCACAATTAATTATTGTCATAATGATTTTTTTTTTATAAATAGCTTTAAAGTTTTATGTTATTAGATTTTTTTTTTATTAAATAAAATTGAAGTTGGTATTGTTTTAAACTAAAAATGCAATGTTATATTTAAAATCTGAAGATGTCTAAAACTGAGTTTTTCAAGATCATGTCAGGTGATTTTTATTTTGTGAAGACTTTAAAATGCTAACTGATGTTTGTCATTTTCTAAGCATCCATCCAGTGCATTGTCTTTGTTTTGTGGTGCAAACTGCCCCATTCAGTTTCAGTCTTCCCTGCTCTGCACACATTCACACTTCTTTGGTCTGGTTATGGCTCTAATTATTCTTTTCTTTTGTCTTCATTATAATTACTGTATACATTATAAATATGAATTTCTATTTGCACCGTTTTAATCCCTCATTTCTTTGTTCAAACTTCTCACTTCACCTTCTTTGAAACTCTATTAAAGGGCCCCTATTATGGATTTTTGAAAATGACCTTTCATGTAGTGTGTAACATAGCTCTAAGTGAATGAAAACATCTTGCAAAGTTTTAAATCTGAAAGTGCACCGTATATAAAGTTATTGTCTTTCAAAATTAAGAGTTGAGTGAGTCAATTAAATGAATCGTTTTTCAAACGAGTCATAAGCCGTTTCGTTGTGATGCAAGACGAAACATCAGCATATTGGCCGCCCACTTATTAATAGCGCATGCAGACACCAGGGAAAACTTGAACCTCAAATCTGTAGGAAGCCTCAGGACAGTTGTTGTTTTGGCAATGGGTGTTTTTGTTTCCGACGCGCGCTGTAATACAACATTAGGCAAGGCAAGTTCATTTATATAGCACATTTCATACACAATGGCAATTCAAAGTGCTTTACATAGAAGAAATTAAAAATAATTAAAAGAAATAAGAATAATTAAAACAGTTTAGAAAAATAAAATAAAATGGGAGCATATACAGGTTGAACAGGAGTGGTGGAAGAATTGAGCCTTGAGGGACTCCGCATGTCATGGATGTCCACTCAGACTTATGGTCTCCTATACTCACATAATAACCTCTCCCATCTAAGTATGACCTGAACCATTTTAGGACTATCCCAGAAAGCCCCACCCAGTTTTCCAGCCTGTCAAGAAGTATGTTATGATCGACAGTGTCAAATGCAGCACTGAGGTCGAGTAGTACCAGCACCAGAGATGCTCACAAGTCTCTGAGCTAGAGTCCAAGTCAAGTCTCAAGTCTCTGAGCTAGAGTCCAAGTCAAGTCTCAAGTCTCTGAGCTAGAGTCCAAGTCAAGTCTCAAGTCTCTGAGCCAGGGCTGGCCCGCGGTATAGGCAAATGCTAGGGGCGCCACTCATCCATAGGGGCGCCAGAATGAGTGAACGAGTGAATTTAAAAAAAAAAAATTATTATTTTTTTTTTTATATATAATACTATTTTAAAACCATTAATTCGAAATACTACAAAAAAAAAACAAAAAAAAAATCCGGCTCACCAATCGTCCCCCGCCCATCGAGTGCTTGAAGTGCGTCAGAAACAGAGCGCGCGCGCGATCAGTTGTTGGTAATTTGTTGTGTAGCGTGCGCGACGCCGCATCCAATGTAGACAGACAGCACTGCTTTTGTTAACACACAGCTCGTAGAAACGGGCCTGGCAGCTCGCGCCAGTTCTAGACGCGGTGAAAGTTTCCTGATTGTGACGGAAGGCCGAATTTACATGACACATTATAAATGAGCATAGTCTGCGATAGATACAGTGCCAAAAAGAAGAGAAGAGGATAAACGGGGATAAAGACAGAGGTAAAGTGATGTAGTGAATGAACAATTTATGGCATAGGAGTAAGATACTATAATTTCATGGCAGTTATTTTTACCTTAAACTTAATGTTAGCAGTTGTTCTGAGTTCTCCAGAGTCCCCAGACTGTGTGGTTTTGTAACAATCATGTCAGTTTTAAGACGCATTTTTTATTATCACTTTTTTTTATTAATGTTTTACTCTACAGTTGTGCAGTTGTGGGGATACAGTACAGGCCAAAAGTTTGGAAACATTACTATTTTTAATGTTTTTGAAAAAAGTTTCTTCTGCTCATCAAGCCTGCATTTATTTGATCAAAAATACAGAAAAAATAATAAATATTGTGATATATTATTACAATTTAAAATAATTGGTTTTCAATTTATTATACTTTAAATTATCATTTATTTCTGTGATGCAAAGCTGAATTTTCAGCATCATTACTCCAGTCTTCAGTGTCACATGTGACATCCAGTCTATCACATGATCCTTTAGAAATCATTTTAATATTCTGATTTATTATGAGTGTTGGAAACAGTTCTGCTGCCTAATATATTTGATGAATAAAATGTTAAAAAGAACTGCATTTATTTAAAATAAAATAAAAATATTTTCTAATTATATAAATCATCTTTACGATCACTTTTTATCAATTTAACACATCCTTGCTGAATAAAAGTATTGATTTATTTCAACCCAAAAAAAAAAAAAAAAAAAAACTGACCCCAAATTACTGACCAGTAGTGTATATTGTTGTTACAAAAGATTTCTATTTTTAAAACATAAAAAAAATAAAAAAATATTCTATTTATTTATCAAAGTATCCTAAAAAAGTATCACAGGTTATGAAAAAATATTAAGCAGCAGAACTGTTTCCAACTTTGATAATGAATCATCATATTAGAATGATTTCTAAAGGATCATGTGATAGACCGGATGTCACATGTGACACTGAAGACTGGAGTAATGATCCTGAAAATTCAGCTTTGCATCACAGAAATAAATGATAATTTAAAGTATAATAAATTGAAAACCAATTATTTTAAATTGTAATAATATATCACAATATAATTTTTTTTTCTGTATTTTTGATCAAATAAATGCAGGCTTGATGAGCAGAAGAAATTTCTTTCAAAAACATTAGAAATAGTAATGTTTCCAAACTTTTGGCCTGTACATTTTATGGCATAGTAATGATATTTATTTACAGGTTTATTCAAAATAGCAAAGTTCACATTAAATCTTTATTGTAAATCGTGCTATAAAAGATAATGGGGACTTGACTTGAATGCTATGTAATGCTCTTGGTATTTGTGTTTAGGCTGTAATGTGTGTATATAGGCCTATATATATATATATATATATATATATATATATATATATATATATATATATATATATATATATATATATGCTAAATCATGAACACAATGACGGGGTGAAATGGGCTGTGATGCATGGGGCGCCAGGTAAAATCTTGCCTAGGGCAGCAAATTGGTCAGGGCCGGCCCTGCTCTGAGCTAGAGTCCAAGTCAAGTCTCAAGTCTCTGAGCTAGAGTCCAAGTCAAGTCTCAAGTCTCTGAGCTAGAGTCCAAGTCAAGTCTCAAGTCTTTGAGCTAGAGTCCAAGTCAAGTCTCAAGTCTATTGTGGTTATAATAAGTGTTGCATCACGTACAGCGACCCATCCAGGCTACCTAGAACACTGCATAGCTATAAGGAATTCAAAGCATGTAATATGTTATTATGACTCCTTTATTTATTACAGTATCAGCTTTGATTTTGGTATATACTCAATGTAAACAGGCTATTGCAACATGACAAAAACACAAAGAATGCTTTACTTTTAAGTTAATATCTGTATTTTGCCTTGTAGCATGAACATACAGTACAGACCAAAAATTGAGTTTCTGAAGAAAAAGGACTCCCTTGTCTGTCGCTGAATTATAATGAAAGGCCTTGGCTCCTATTGTGCTGGCTCTGTGGGGCTATAAGACCAAATATATAAAAATGTTATACCTTACACTTACAGTACTAAAATTGACATACTCCTATTTAGTGCAAAACTGCAAAACATCACATTGTAGCTAAATGCAAAACACTATTGCAGCGAACCAAATGATGTGAAATATACTATTATAAAAATATACTTTTATTGACCCCTTTCCGTGGATGAAAAACACTGATTGATCGATATCATGTATGAGGAATATACATTTCGGTAAGTTGTACTGTATCTTTCAACAGCGTCGTGTTTATTTACTATTAGCTAATAGAAAGGGTCGGTTCACGTGCCGTTAGGGATCTGTTTATACTGTCTATGGATCTGTCACGTCACATTTACAAGCGCCAAAACGGTATAAATTGTTTGAATTTCGTTATAGAATTGACAGAATTTGAGAGCTGAGATTTTTTTATTTTTTATATCATAAGTACCTGCTCTGTCTAGTCTGTCGGTCTCCGTGTCCTCTTTGCTTCGCGATTTTTCTGTGCGTGAGAAAATGGATGTGTGTCGTGAGAGCGTGTGAAAAGTGTCAATCGCGTGAGTCTCACGGTGAATGCGTGACAGTTGGCAGCTCTGTTGAAGTTTTTAAACCCAAAGCTTACGATGAATGGCACAGCGGCCGGTGCAGTCGAAATGTTTGTTGTCCTCTCATGTGTGGCCGCGCGCCGCAGTTACGTAGTAACGGAGGGAGGGGAATAACAGCGAGCTCGTCTGAAGTCACGCTGTGTGCGACTTAAGTCGCACTCGAGTCCGAGTCTCAAACTCGAGTCCCCATCTCTGACCAGCACTGATAATTTTCCTGAATCAGTATTTAAGGAAATAGTTTATTATCTTTATGAGCGCTGTCTCTGTGCTGCGATGTGGTCGGAAACCAGATTGAAAATAGTCAAAGTATCCATTCGAGCTTAAGAATTTGTTCAGCTGATTGAAGACAACTTTTTCAATGATCTTGCCTATGAAAGGAAGATTTGAGATCGGTCTATAGTTGCCTAATATGGTCTTATCCAGATTGCTCTTTTTCAGGAGGGGCTTGACAACTGCAGTTTTCAGGGAGTTTGGAAAACTCCCAGAAAAGAAGTGAGGCATTTACCACTTCTAGAAGATCTGCTTCTAAACTGTTTAGCACACTTTTGAAAAAAGATGTGGGAAGTGTGTCAAGAGTGCATGTTGATGTTTTAAGGTGTTGTACGGTTTCTTCCAAAATTTTGCCATCAACTTCTTTGAAATCAGACATAGTAACTACTTTCTCAGGCGGTCTGATCTGTCTGACCCCAGCGCAACTCAAGGATGTGCTGATCACCTTTCTGATATTATTGATTTTCTCAGCGAAGAATGAAGCAAACTCACTGCACTTGTTGTCTGAGAGCATTTCACTGGGAATCTGGCTTGGGGGGTTTGTCAGTCTCTACAGTAGCAAAAAGAGTGTGTGTGTTGTTTAAATTGCTGTTTATAATATTTGAGAAGAAAGTCTGTCTAGCTTTGCCTAGTTCCATATTGAAAGCATGCAGGCTGTCTTTGTAGATGTTATAATGGACTACAAGTTTTGTCTTCCGCCACATGTGCTCTGCTTTTCTGCATTGTCTTTTCATATTTTGCACTGCTGTTGAGTTTCTCCAAGGTGCTTTTTGTCTGCCACTCTTCTTCCTGACTTTAACAGGAGCAATATCATCAATTACATTTTTAACTTTTGAGTTAAAAGAATCAAGGAGAAAATCAACAGAGTCTGCAGATATGCTTGGTGTTAAGGATATAGCCTTCATAAATATTACACTAGTGTTACATTAGGAAACTTTAAAATAGCACAATAGGGGCATTTTAAATACCCTTCTTGAATCGTAAAGCTCACTGAATTAAAACTTTTTTAAAATATTTTTTAAAGTCAAGTCACCTTCTATGCGCTTTTTAAATACTGATTTTTTTTTTTAAAGCAGCTTTATAGTGATAACAGGAAAATAATGCAACAAAGTTTGTTTCTGCTGTACAGCAGATCTAGAAGAAAATAGCGTCATAGTCCAGGGCTGCGTTTCCCAAAAGCATCGTAAGCCTAAGTTGATCGTAAAAACGATCGTACGACTGATCTTAATATTACGGTCTGTTTCCCAAAAGCATCGTAGCTTAAGTAGCACTTGAAAATCTTCGTAGAACTACGAGTGCTCTGGAGTAATCGTACATCCCCAAGTGCATCGTAAGAAGACAGATTTATGAGGACACCTGCAGGACAACCGGCAGATTACACTTTTATCTAGATTTAACAGATTACACTGCAAAGTGAGTACAAATATAAGGTTTTGATTGTACTTTTTTATTGTACACTTTATTGTACTTTTTTTAATGAATGTATAAATTAAATAATAAAAAAGGGAAGAAAAAATACACATCTAAATTAAATTAATGAACAAAATAAAATCATAAAAGAACGAAGCAATGTGGGAAATATACTTCAAAGACTGGGCAAAATATGGATGAATAATAAATAAAAAAATCGGTCAATGACTTGCTGACGTGCACGAAAACCAGCCATGTATTGGGCATTTCTTGCGGACCTCCTTCCTTGATCTTTGAACACCCCGGGTTGCAGTTAGTTTGCAATGTCCACCCAGATGTTTTGTTTTTCCTTATTTGTATGGTGTCCTTTAAATCTGTTAAAAATAACATCTTTGTTTCGCCTCTAAAATTAGGCCTACATTAATTTAATCTTTTTTGAAAGGTATCTTTTCTTGTTTGTCTTTTTGTTCATACATTTTGTCAGTAGGCTATCTCTGCCTGAATGTAGACTTTAGACTTGTCTTGATTGCTAATCCACAGATGATGATTATTAGGTTAAACCTAATAATTAAGGCTAAACGTTCAGAATACGATTCCATATAAGGTTGTATTTCAGCACTTCGCGAATGGACAGCGACTCTTAAGTAGCACGTAAAACGCGTTCTCGCGCGTTCATGTTAAGTGCACTTTTGGGAAACGCTCGTGGAATTGCTGCGAGCGTTCGTAACCTTGCACGTAGAAAGCGCTCTTAAGAGCTAAGATACATCGTTATCGGGAAACCCGGCCCAGTTTGTTAAGTGATGGTTAATTTTTGTTGTAAGATTATTCATTTAGTTCATATATACATATATATATATATATATACACTCACCTAAAGGATTATTAGGAACACCTGTTCAATTTCTCATTAATGCAATTATCTAATCACACAATCACATGGCAGTTGCTTCAATGCATTTAGGGGTGTGGTCCTGGTCAAGACAATCTCCTGAACTCCAAACTGAATGTCAGAATGGGAAAGAAAGGTGATTTAAGCAATTTTGAGCGTGGCATGGTTGTTGGTGCCAGACGGGCCGGTCTGAGTATTTCACAATCTGCTCAGTTACTGGGATTTTCACGCACAACCATTTCTAGGGTTTACAAAGAATGGTGTGAAAAGGGAAAAACATCCAGTATGCGGCAGTCCTGTGGGCGAAAATGCCTTGTTGATGCTAGAGGTCAGAGGAGAATGGGCCGACTGATTCAAGCTGATAGAAGAGCAACTTTGACTGAAATAACCACTCGTTACAACCGAGGTATGCAGCAAAGCATTTGTGAAGCCACAACACGCACAACCTTGAGGCGGATGGGCTACAACAGCAGAAGACCCCACCGGGTACCACTCATCTCCACTACAAATAGGAAAAAGAGGCTACAATTTACACGAGCTCGCCAAAATTGGACAGTTGAAGACTGGAAAAATGTTGCCTGGTCTGATGAGTCTCGATATCTGTTGAGACATTCAGATGGTAGAGTCAGAATTTGGCGTAAACAGAATGAGAACATGGATCCATCATGCCCTGTTACCATTGTGCAGGCTGGTGGTGGTTGTGTAATGGTGTGGGGGATGTTTTCTTGGCACACTTTAGGCCCCTTAGTGCCAATTGGGCATCGTTTAAATGCCACGGCCTACCTGAGCATTGTTTCTGACCATGTCCATCCCTTTATGACCACCATGTACCCATCCTCTGATGGCTACTTCCAGCAGGATAATGCACCATGTCACAAAGCTTGAATCATTTCAAATTGGTTTCTTGAACATGACAATGAGTTCACTGTACTAAAATGGCCCCCACAGTCACCAGATCTCAACCCAATAGAGCATCTTTGGGATGTGGTGGAACGGGAGCTTCGTGCCCTGGATGTGCATCCCACAAATCTCCATCAACTGCAAGATGCTATCCTATCAAAATGGGCCAACATTTCTAAAGAATGCTTTCAGCACCTTTGTTGAATCAATGCCACGTACAATTAAGGCAGTTCTGAAGGCGAAAGGGGGTCAAACACAGTATTAGTATCGTGTTCCTAATAATCCTTTAGGTGAGTGTATATATATATATATATATATATATATATCTCTATCTATCTCTCTCTGGACCCACGAACGGTTCAGATTAAGTCAATCTACATTTATGTAACTGATTTTAAAAAGATATAAACAGTTTAAAGAAGAAAAATGTTTAACTTTGAAGACAGTTTATGTAACCGGCCCAGGGAGTTTCCAGCTAATCGGGTTCTTCAGGCTGATTTGAAGACCTAAAACTAAACTCCTAGTACTCAACCCTTCCTCCACCTTAGCCTTTGTTTTCTCTAGAAGTTTTGGTAGCACATTTTGAGAGAAATGCGCCCGGCTTGGTAATGCATAACGGGGCTTGAGCACACTAAGTCAATACTTGAACCCCTCGTTTTCAACAACCGAAAATGGGCGCATATGCTGATTCGGTGGTGATGCGTTCATGTAACATGTAAGGGTGGCGCTGCCAATAAAGCACCTAAAAGCAGTCACAAAGAACCGGCAAAAGTAATGATTATGAATGTCAAAAATAGCAAGGAGACATTTTAATTGTTTATTAATAAACAAGTGTTTTCTGTGTCCGTGTCGGCTGCAAAGATGAAGTTGACGATGCTGACTCGCGATCATCGCAGTAGTGAACAAGCGAGAGAGAAATGCACATTTTGTACGGATTACATAAGCAGAGAGCAGTCTGTTTTCTTTCGTTTAAAATTTTTCTGTTTAAAAGTAGACATTTCAAGCTTTCTATAGATATATTTCTCAGGTCTGTGAGCAGGGGCGTGTCTAGAGGGAGGCTGGGGGAGGCAGTGCCTCCCCTAGGATAAGCCCTGCCTCCCCTGAGAAATGATCTGTCCATCTGATGATAAATTAGAAAAGAAAAATGTTTGCAAATTTTTTTCGGCAAATTCTGACCTAAGATGATGTCTTGTGTTCTCCTTCAGATCAAGGTTCATAAGGGACCGTTCGGTATTTATGGAATGGACCACTGGAGGAAAATAGGGGAGGGTCATGTCTTTTTATTCTTTGTTGAGGGGAATAAACTTTTTTTAGTCTAGGGGGAGGGTCACCCAACTTTTGTATTCATGAAAACAGCCAAAATTCGAAGTTGCTTGTTTTGTGCATATTTTTCCATTGCTAGAAGATGGGTCTGACCCAACAAAAACCCAGTTTGGCGCTGTTTGACAGTGCGTGCGCGCTTTGGGCGTAAGTGTTTAGAAAAAGTGCATCATGTCAGAACAGAATGCCAATGAAATGTTTACCCCGGCAAAGCTTTAAAGCACAAGCAAATAATGAACTTGTGTGATTGCAAATAAGTGCAGTGTCCTGTGAGTGAAACTGTACCGCTGCATTAACATGTGATGTGAATGTACGTCGACTCGTCGAGTTTTACAGTATTGGGACTGAGACGCCAGAACTGCAGCTGATAGAATGTGCGCTGTAGCATGATACTACCATATTTTAGTTTCCATGGTTATTGTGTTTCCACAACAATGTTAGTGAGGATATCTACTGAAATGGCCACATGGCCACAACAGTGGAGTGTGATGTGTAAGTTGAGAAAGCAGAGGTTAACGCCTGTTTCACACATAGGCTACTCTGTGTGAAGTGCGTATGCGGTGCAGGAGCAGCACGCACTATAGTGCTTTCACGTGCAGTGTTTGCAGTGTGTAACTGATCCACGGCTGTACCATAAACACATACTAAATATTTTTATCTCAAATTCAGAAGTTATCAGCAAATTTTATAAAAGAAAAAAAGTTTTGTCAGCATTGCGATTCTCTTTGTACACTAGGATTGGGTATTGGTTGGGTTTTATCCGATACCTGTACCTACTCTGTATTTTTTAAACGGTTCCGGTGCTTAAACGGTTCTTGAACCGATACTTAAGAAAACGAAAGCACACACACTTTATAAAAAAAATAATACCTGTGTGTGCGCGCGTGTGTGTCCAAACTGGACACAATATTAATTTAAATCTTTAAAGATTTTCTGATTTCTGATTAAATGAAAAAATTGCGCCGTTTAATAAGCTACTGATGTAGCCTAAAACACTTAAGTTAAGATCAAAATTTTGTCTTCTCATATTATGACTTGTACTTTAAAACAGAGAAATATCTGACACTGAGCAGAAATATTTAACACACACAGTATAGCCTCATATAAATATACTTGATATACTTAATACTTGATATGCAAGATTTGCAGTAGGCTTGGGCGGTATCCAAATTTTGATACCGTCAAACCTCCTCCCTATTTTACCTCGGTATACGGTATTACCGAGAATAATTAAAAATTATGACGTAAGGCTCAGACAGCGTCACCAAACGGTTGGCTTGTGCCTAAATCGTTCAGAAACTTAATACCAAACGCTAATACTGAAACAATAACAAAACAACATGCACAACAATAAAAAAATTTATTAGCAACAAATAGCAGCTTATAAAAATTGCAAATACAATAGTCAAACAGAATTAAATTAACATAAACATCCAGAACAGTTTTCGCGCAAAGACGCGAGGTGCAAAGGTGCAGTGCGCACACAAATCAATTAAATGAAATCACACCGCCCGAACAACTTTTAAAAACAAAGAGCAGCTTATAAAAAAAAAGGTGCAAATAATCCCACAACACTCAACGGAGTTAAATTAACATAAATATTCATATTATAAAATTATTGCAAGGAAATAGTCCTAAATAAAAACTTATTCTTTCCAGTCTTCTTTCCAATGTTTTTTTTAAACGAAAACCAAATAAAAATAGGCTACCTGAATCAATTAAATAAATAGAAATAAACACAGTGCGAAAACGAACGAATGGCAAGTGGCATCAAATCTAGTCGTCTCAATTTTTCGCTAGAAAAACCAGCATGTTAACTTTGTCCGGCTTTAACAGGGCACGTTGTGGACCGACAACTTTACCTGCAGTGCTGAAAACGCGCTCCGAGGGTGTGCTTGTGGCACAGACGCACAGGTACTTCCGTGCCACTCGCGACATCTGGGGAAAACGCTCGGCAGCATTTTTCCACCAGAGAAGTGGGTCCGCGTCTCCTTGTGTAACTGGCTCCAAACAGTAGGCTGTTATTTCAGCTCTGACTCGGTCCTCTACGGTGCCGATACCGACGGGACCTGCCATTGCGTCGGCTTTTTTTTGCAGCATACTTCCCAGAGTCATCTTTTTTCGTGGGGGTTCGGGTTGCGCCTCTCCCTCTTCCACTCTGATGGCCACTGGACCTGCTGCCTCTAAACTCACGATCTCAGCCTGTAATTCAGCCTTTGTCTCAGCCAATGCCTCATCCGTCTCATATCCTCCACGGTAACGAGGGTCGAGGAATGTGCATTTTCGCATTATTTTGCGCACTGAATGAGATTCATACTTGGCCTCCAGCTTTGTTAGAATTCCAGATTTTATTGACTTTGTTAGCTGGAGGTCATTTTCTGACGCAGCCAAACACATTGTCCCTGCAGAGCTGGAGTATGGGGAGGATACATGAACTGGTCACATAATTTTCTCCTGACAAAATATCAGTGAAGTCACCGACTGGTTTCAGTGCTTCGTGGACAGCTTTCAAGACGTCCATGTCCTGCCAGGTCAGGGACAGGCTGCTCCTTCTGTCATCAGACAGGACGTGTCTGATCGCTTGGGCCTGCTCGAGGATGCGCTCCACCATTGCCAGTTTGGAGCCCCAGCGAGTTGCGCAGTCCTGCCAATGGATGGATGGATGAATAAATTAATGAATGATTAATAAACGATTGAATAAATGAATAGGCTTAAATAAACGAATGAATGAATAAATAGGCCTAAATAAACGAATGAATGAATAAATAGGCCTAAATAAACGAATGAATGAATAAATAGGCCTAAATAAACGAATGAATGCACAAACAAAAAAGTTAATGTATATTATTCCTTTCTCTTGATAAATGAAAATGCACTAGTGTAAACGTAGGTAATCACACAGTCTGCTCGGGAATCGATGTTCTCGAGCCATATCCTTTTCAGTGAGTATATTACTCGACGGCAGGAGAAAAATAAAACAAACCATTTTTAAACTTTTTTTGTTCAATAATAAAAGGTAGCGAGCGATACATCGTTTACCATTTAATGAAACAAACTATAGTTTCATTAAGTTTAGATTGTGGCCGAAGCAGTTAAGCCACGGCCAATGCAGGGACCTGATTGCAGCAGAAATGTTGGCAGCGTTGTCAGTGGTTATGGCTGAAAGTTTTTTCTCGTCAAGTTGCCATTCCTGAAGTGCAGCTTTGAGCGCTGCAGCAAGATTGTCCGCCGTATGACTCTCAGGAAAATACGTAGTTTGGAGGCATTTTGATTCAAGTTTCCAGTCAGGTGTAATGGTGTGGACAGTCAGGGACATATATGGTGTCATGTTAACTGACGACCACATGTCAGTTGTTAAGGAATAACTGTCTGCCGCTGACAGCAGCACTTGAACATTGTCTCTAACTTTACAATATAAATGTGGGACGGCTGTTTGTGAGAAATGTTTCCGTCCAGGCAGCTCGTACTGGGCATCTAGGACCTTTACCATGTCCTTAAAGGACTTTTTTTCCACTGTGTGAAAAGAGACCATTTCCTTCGCCAAGTATTTTGTCACTGCATCAGTACAGGTTTTCCAACGGACACTGTCCCTTTTGTACTTTGTTGTTTTCCCGAAGGCCGCCATTATCGTCGGCTGCGTACTGGCGGTGGACCTAGATGTAGTTGGTCCTGCATCGGGTTCGGGAGGCGTTGAAACTGTTGCACTGAGTGAACTCGGGCCCATCCTCGCAGCAGTGAATGGATGGTGGTTTCGTATATGCGACCTTAGGTTCGAAGTATTTCCATCTCTCGCAGTGACCTTTTTGTTGCACAATCTGCAAATTGCCTCGTCCGTATTTATCGCCTCTCCCTTCTCGTTCGGTCGAAACCCGAAATACTGCCAAACTTCAGAAGATGTGTTTTTTTTCGAGACCAGGTCACTCGGTGCGCTACTCGCCATCTTTCCGCCTCTCTCGCTCTCTTTCGCCTCAACGCTGTCACGTGATGACAACCGCGCATACGCATTTTTATGCATAATTTTTTTTATGACGGTATTGAAACTGATACCGTTGCTATTTTTATATCCCGCGGTATACCATATTACCGTAATACCGCCCAAGCCTAATTTGCAGTTGGCATTAAAATACTAGACTTCCATGTCCGCCACGACACTGGAAGCTGAACTTGATCAAGCGTGTCAGAGGTTTTGGGTTCTAATCCGCATTCGTACAGGTTTTTTTTATTTATTTTTTTTATTATGCTCATCAGTGGTTGTATATCAAGCAGGGAGACGCATTTCGTGATTTCACCGGAACGAATAGAGTCTCCGCAATGTATTGAAGCGCGCGTCCGAGTGAAGACAGTGCGGTGTGCGCAAGCCAAAAAAAGAAAACACTGGATCAGCGCCACTGATCGCAGCGGCAACGAGCACTTTGATCACTTGATTTAAAAAAACACATTTCAGCGCTAGATCGTCTATTTAACAAACGAACAAAATGAATGCTCTGCTGGTTAACTGGAGATGTTTTATCATTGGAACATTCGTGCCGCGAGATGTTTTATAGGGGGCGGTAAAAAAAGTCAGGCACCGAAAGTTTCGTTCTTATTCGGTCTCATTACTCGGTACCCATCCCTATTGTACACACATACACTCTTTAATAGATGTATTCCCTTTTTAACAAATTTTAAACTATGTATTATTCAATGCATTACTTGTATATAGATGTATATATTAGGTTGCTCAAGCAAGTGGTAAAATATTTAACCATTAACTTATAATAAAATCGCAAACATTTTAAATTAAAACTTAAAATTGACAAAAACAGCCGACTCTCATGCCTTTTCTTTTGCATTTAAATTTTAATTCAAGAAATCTTGCATGTCACAAAGAACTTGTTTTTCCACTTCCATGAATGAGACGAGTGCTGTTCATTATGTCGCCTTGTTGAGGTAAATTGTATTTTTCCTTGCTTTACCCCGGTCTTAAAGTTAAAAGATGACTGTGAAAAATAGTAGTATTGAATTAAATATATTTATCTGTCTATTTTGACTAATAGATCTCAAAAATAAATGTATTTTATAATGTTAACTTCAAATAATACTAATAGTAATTTAAAGATGTAGTAGCATTGAATGTGGATGGGAAGGATAACTCTGGGAGTTGGAAGGGGTGTGTTGCGATTCTGCCTTCTCACACTGCGACACAGGTTCGTGATATGAGTGTCGCGATTTCGGTTTCATATCGCATATCGTTACAGCCCTAGACTGAACTGATATTCAGTACAAGATAGAAAGCCCAAATTACCCCCTTTGACTTTGCTTATAAAGTTTTTAAAGTCTTCTGCACTATGACAAGAAGAGATACATAAAGCGTGCATATTTTGGATCAAACTGATGAAAACGGATTCTCAAGGATGTTTTTGTTACTGTTTGGCCTTTAGAATCATTTAAATGAACCTGACTTACCATTGCATTCATGTGCATTTTCTTTCTCTCTCTTTGTGTGTTTAGGAAGGAGCATCTGCTAGAAAGGCCCAAACACCAGCCATGCAGCCTGTTCCCAGACCAGGTATGGAAGAACTCCTTTAATTTAAAAGAGAGATTTAAAAAAGAATGGCTTTTAGATTGTTTGGATTTATTTACAACACAACACAATCCAAAAATACAAATGACAAAAGAGCACATTGAAAACAATGATCCAAAGACAGAGACCTTTGTGCCATTCCTAAAAACATTGTACATACCTTTAATTTCCAAGGTGTTTGATTTTCACTTTACCATGTTCATGTACAGAGACTCATGTGAATGTTGCAGTCAGCAGGACTCAGTTGCATCTGGTCCCTGAAAGAAAAAAAAAAAGAAAAAACTGTGAACATACTGATATCAAGAGAAACTATAGGGCTGCACGATTTTGGGAATAGATTTTAGATTTTTCTGGTTAAAATTTCTTTTTAAAATTCACAGAATACACACACACACACACACACACACGTTTCCAACAATATATAATGAACACCAGGTTTGTTGTGCCTTGTAGGCATAGGCTACGCAGTGCTGCATAAAATAATAATAACAATAAATTTAATCTTCCAAAAGATTTCAAGAACAACTACGCTAGAGAAAAATATATTGATTATCATATGTTACTTCAAATGTTTCCATTCGTTATGATGATATGAAATGAGATAATAGTAAAAACATAAAGCCTAATGTTTGGTGCATTTTTCCTTTCAAACGCAATCGCGCTCCAAAATATGATACATTAAAACTCACAGCGCGCTCCAAAATATGATACTCAAACCCACAGCGCGCTCCAAAATATGATACATTCAAACGCCATCGCGCTCCAAAATATGATACTCAAACCCACAGCGCGCTCCAAAATATGATACATTCAAACGCCATCGCGCTCCAAAATATTAAACATTATGGTTATACATATCTATGTTTGAGCAGATATCCACAAACAGTATTTAACAGGAAACACGGGTCTAAATAGTATAATATTCACCATATATCTAGCAACAGTTCAACTGCAATGTGAAGTTGATGCAACAATACCATAAACTAATAAGTACGAATTTCTTACCTTACATCTTTCTTGTCTTCAAATCGCGTTCTTCTTCTTAGGTAAATCCAATGTAAGCTCAGACGTGTCTTCCAAACTCGACGAAAAGCAGAGACTTGTGAAGTGTTTTGGTGTTTTGTGTTTGAGGTAACGAGGGCGTTCGCGTTCCATGTGGAGATTTGCATGTGAATCTCTTTTGCGCGAGTGGGCGTGTCGAATTAAAAAGTAATTAGCAAGCGTTTGAGATACTGGACATCCTGTTGGTTTTATACAAATTACTTAAACAGAGAATATTTGTTTTCAGTTTGAATCCGATCATTTAAAAGTACACACTTAAATGTGTATAAAGGAATATGGCTCATAAATGTGTGAGAAGGATTCGCTGAGTTTTGTTTCAGTTTATAGACGTGCTCAAGAAAAAAAAGTTCACCCCGACGGAGAGGCAGAACGCACACCCTGTTTATTTTCTTTATTTTACAAAAGCACAATGTTTTGATTTGATTTGTAGGTGGACACATACAAAAGTAGAAATATCACAGATTATTTTTTTATATTTCTTTTTTCTGTATAACCATAAATGACGGAGTAATTTAAGTTTATGTTGCTGCTATGTGAAAAAAATCCAGCAAAACGCGTCGGCGCGTTTCTCGACCTCAGAGGGTTAAGATTTAAGGAATAGTTTGTGTAATTTGATGGCTATAATATTGCATATATAGCATATTATCTGAGGTGGTTATTTGAACTTGTCTGTTACTTTTTAAAACCCAAACCCAACTCGCCCTCAAGCCATCCTAGGTGTATATGACTTTCTTCTTTCAACCGAACACAATTTGAGTTGTATTAAATAATATCCTGGCTCTTCCGAGCTTTGTAATGCCATTTGAAGAGTGCTCAATTTTTGAAGATCCAAAAAGCACATCCATCTATCATAAAAATAATCCATATGACTCCAGTGAGTGATTTAAATAAATGCATTGTGAGGGGAAGTTATGGGTTTTTGTCAGAAAAATATCTATGTAAATTTTTATAAAACATTTTAAAGATTCCGGAAACAGAATTTTCATTTTTGAGTGAACAAGTCCTTTAAAACAACAGAACATCCAACTAAAGTACTAATTCGCTGAAAGATGCCAGAAATTATTTACTCCATAATCTGATATGTGAGGAGTGTTCTGTTGCACAAGGATAAAGATTAAAGGATCGATTCGCTCTTTTGAACTTGAGATGGGAACACACAGTACACAATTTCACAATTTTCACACACATCATTTTAGATGCACAATTGAAATGTTGAACCTGTTACCGTTTATCTCATGTTACAAATGTGCGTAGGTGTAGCATGTGCATGAATGATTTCACATTTTCTGGCTAGAATAAAAAATTGTCCATGTGTTTTTTTTCTTCTTTACTTTAGTCTCTCAAGCAAGACCCCCTCCCAATCAAAAGAAAGGTACGTCTTTAACAATGTGGATGAGGAAAGGAAATATGCTATTTTGAACAAAGCATGTTTTTATAATTTAGTCTTTTTATGAGGTTTTACACCTTTATGTTGTCACACAAAAAATGTAGACATGGTGACAGGTCTCAAGATTAAAAATATTTTTTTCAGTCATGGAAAGCTTTTTTTTTAAAATATAATTAATATACGTCTTTCTAACTTTGCTATAAAATATTTAATTGATTTCTCAAAGGATCTTTGGAGAGAGCTAGTTTGTTTTGCAAAAAAAATCAGTTGGTGGATTTGCTTGTTTTTTCCAGGTTCTAGAACTCCCATTATCATCATCCCTGCTGCTACAACATCTTTAATCACAATGCTCAATGCCAAGGATCTCTTGCAGGACCTCAAGTAAGTGCTGATTAGATATGCTTGATTCATAGGAAAGTTAAGTTGACATTTAAAAAGCTAAATTAAGACTTTTAAATTAAAAGGTAGGGTTGGCAATTTTCAGAGCGGCTAACAGTAGCAAGCTAGCTTTGAAAGCATGAGATCCCACCCTCCCTTGAGTGTCTCCAAAGCCACGCCTCCTTCAAAACATGAACAGTAGAGTTTGCAAAGCGTCACAAGAGACTTTAAATTACCACATGTATCAAAGCACATAACATTACAATAATAGTGAACATAAACAACTTACAGAGCTCGCTCTTGTACCACCTGTCTGCTGCAGATTCATTTCAGCATTGATCATGTTGATCTAAACAAAAAAAGGTTGCCATCTCGTAATTACGGTTACCTTTTTTTTTTACGGTTATATAAGCATTCAAATTCAGCGCAGAATTCTGTTATAAACCATAGATAGACATCAGATATATATCAATATAAGCCCGAACTTCAAAGAACTAGCAGACTATAGCCGACTGCAAACTGCGTGTAAGGAATTAACTCTATATCAGCAGGTATCAATAGAGTCTATATAAGTCCAGGGATTAAAGTTCTCTGTCGCTACGACGGATTTCCGTTAATTACAGCGAATCTACGACGGATTTCCGTGAATTGCAGGGTTCCTGCCTGTCCTTGTGTCTTAAATTCACTTTTCATAAAATATGCTGTAAATATGCTTACATTCCTCAAATAGTGTAATAAATGTCTTAATTTCAGTTTGAATAGGTCTTAAATTAAGGAAAGATGAGGTGTATTCATCCTGTTGAGGGGGATGTGATCAAAGCCTGGAATGGAGCGAAAGCACGTTCCTCTCTGCACTCTTAAGCATTCTGTAATCACTCCGCTCTGTGTGTGTATGTGTGTGTGTGTGTATATATATATATATATATATATATATATATATATATCTCAGCCTATACGCTGAGTTTCAGTTCATTTATGAGATGCGCTCCAGTTCACGTGCAGTGCAATATCTTGCCGGTGCCTCCATATCCTGATTATATTGTCTGCTATATTTGCTTCTCATTTATTAAATCTAGGCAATTGTCTTATTTAATTAAAATTAAGATACAATTTATACAAAACAAAACTTAATGAAGTGGTCAAAATCATGTCTGACCCACTCCATATGTCTACCATTATATTGCGCATCTAATGATCCTATCTTATTCATCATGCTGTTCACTTTTCATATAATCAACATAGATAAAATAAAAAAATAACATTATATTATTTATTTATAATGGCTAGGTTTAAAACATAGTTTGTGATATTAGCTCACTTTTCGGCAAAAGCTCTGTTGACTTGTGTTAAAGTTATGCAAATGGTTAATTATTTGTATGACTACATCACAAAGAGTCAAGTCTTGTAAAAGCATTAGATTGAAAACATTGAAATTTCATAAAATGTGTAAATAGAAACGCATTTTAACACAGCCTTTCTTTAAATGCAAATGTTCTTTGATTATTTCATTTGTGAAGGTAAAGCATGTACTCACCATACTCCTAATTACAACAAGAAGAAAAAACTGTGTGTGACGTGCTGTGGAATGGGGTTTGGCCGAGGAAACATTTTCAGTCAAAAGGTTGTTTGTTTTTGCTTTAACCGCTGTAAGTCATTCAAAAGGAGAAACCAAAACAAAGATACATGAGATGTATGAAACGTTAACAAAGTAGAGTTGTCAAAATGTACTGACTTCGGTACCAAGTCGGTACTGAGATTTTTTTTTTGACGATACCAGCATTTCTCTCTAGCATTTTGAGTGCTGTTGAATGGATTCTTAAACACCTTTGGTCATTGTTGACGCGCTCAACATATATGTCTGTGATTGGCTACAATGATCAACAATGACATCTTTCTTCATTTTAAGCGGCTCATGTTATGAAAATATTCATCTTTTGGAATGCTTGGGTAGGATAACATGACATTAGCTAGATCAGCCTTCTGTCTGTGCCGTCTTGACTGACTTGCTCTTTCATCACTTTCACTTTAATTCTCATGCACGAAGAACTCGTTTGCTGAACTGAACATCAGTTCCTACTCTCACTGACGGCCCCAACGCCGATTCAAATGAATCGGGAAACTGCCGTCGACGTGAGCCCGATAAGAGCCGTCGGCTTGGTGTGTCAACGGCTTGTGACAAAGTTGAATGTTTTTACATTAATGTAATTTGTTACTATTGTTGAAAAAAGTTATTTTTATCTGAATTTTAACTTGAGCTCAGAGCAGTGGTGTAGTCTACGTGATACGCAGGTATACGGCGTATACCCACTAGAAAAGGCCAAGGATTTCCGTATACCCACTTAAAAAATCGTGAGGATACGTAACAACTTCGTTTTGTGTCAGAACTTTCACTTTCATTCATAAATTCACCCCGTCTGTGTTTGCGAAGCGACACAGATCGAATCGCGGAATCCAGTCACAAATGGAGCTTGCTAAGCAGAACGTCACGGAATTTGGCTATTTTTGAATGAATAAATAAAAAGTAGGGCTGTACAATGAATCAAATCTCGATATGGACTAGTGTCTGTGAATATTAAAGTTAAAAGAGACTGCAATTGTTCTACGTGTCTCTGGGAATGAGCGCTCAATGTGTGCTCCACTACACACACACACACTGAAGCACGCGTGACTCACGCTCGTGGTGTTTTCAGCGTTTCACTGTATTGAGACATGTAGGCTACACATGTGCACTTCATCACAGAGCTGCTATGAGAGTCACTCACTTCACGAGAATTTCACCATTTCATTTGATAAAACTATCGTCATTCATTCGTATCATAAACTGTAATGTCTTTACGACAACCTGTCATCATAAAAGTTCGGTATAACTTGAAGAAATCATAACAGAAATATATTACTATTGCACAGTAGAGTATACTTCAAGTAGGCCTAATAATAATAATAGTTTATTAAAACACACAGAAACTCAAATGTCTACAACCCACCAAAATAAAAGTTCGGTCTAACTCAAAGAAATTAGAAAGAAATTGCACAGTAAAATGAATTTTAAAATAATAATAATAATAATAAAATCTATTAAAACGTTATTTTAAGGGAATATCACACAAGTTTTCATACATGTTTTAATTTAAACTGTAAACTTGCCCAAACAATAGCACAATTTTTATTCAAAAACACAATTTTTAAAAGTAAATTTGTATTTGTGCCTATGTTAAAAAAAAGAAATGTATATATATATATAATTTTTTTTTAATTGTCAGCTGATAAAACCTGTGCTTCAGGGACCATATTCATATAACATCTAAGGCTAAATGTAGCTCTTAACTGGCTGAGTTAGATGGTGATTAACACTAAACAGTATAAAATCAGTCCAGTCTCCCCAGCTGTAAATGTCATTGGCTGTTAAAGTCTTGTGTTACTTATAATAAATTGACATGTTGATAACACTTAATATTTCATAATGCTCTCAATTACATGTCGATGCATATGTATGCATTAGTGAGTGTGGTGGTGCTTATGGGGTGACGCTCTTGGATGGGTGAGTATGAGGCGGAGGGGAGGGGGGGGGGGTACATTACAGTATACTCACTACAAAAAACTAGACTACACCACTGGCTCAGAGCTTTACCAATAAATAAACATGCAATATTGTTAGGTATTGCACTTAAAAATGCAAAATAATAGTTTTAAAATGTATCTATTTAAAATAGTTTTATGATTTAAAATTCCTCCGACCATCTGTAGAACTAAGTGGCACTGGTGCTACTGCTCTCTAATGGTAGTCTTGAGCCCTAATGCAATTGTGTTCTAGACAATGTCCGCACTGTTCGTTCAATGGACATTTGTTCAGATACTACAGTTGCAAATGTAAATTGGTCAAATGCATTTTATATCACTGTTGGAATTGTTTTACTTGCCAGATTTCTCACATCCGAGGATAAGAAGAAGCAGGGCATCCAGAGGGACAACGAGGTTCTTCTGCAGAGACGTAAAGATCAGGTTCAGCCAGGCGGTGCCACGCTCAGTGTCACTGTACCCTACAGAGTGATCGACCAGCCGCTCAAACTGGCCCCACAGGACTGGTGAGCCTGTCTTTCGCAATATCTAGAAGCAGAGCTTCTCATTTTAGGAGCTCTGTTACAACAACAGGATTTACCTAGGTTAATTTTTGAGCATTGTTGATAATAGAGCCGTTCCTACCAGTGTTGGGTGTAACTAATTACTTTCCCCTCGGAAAAGTAAAGCGAGGGATTACTCTTAATTTAATGTAATTTAATTATTTGCTTCTGATGTAATTGAGCTAAGTACGTTTTAGAGTAACTTACCCAACTATGTTTTCTACACGAGTACTGATGCACCACTTTTTTTCTTTTTTTTCTTTCTGAAACACAGAAATAAAGTCCATTTAGAAAAAAAAGGTTGTTTTATAATCTAATAATCAAATTTAAAATAAAAATGGAGTTGTATACAAACTATATGTATATACATACACACATACATACACACACACGCATAATTGTTTCTACTCTAATTTATTTAAGTCTAAACATTTAAACTATAACTTGTTATAGAGAGCCTCTAATAACTTGTTTTTATGACAGATTTACTCAAACAAATTAAATCAGATGTCACTAACAGTTTAAATAAAAAATGACTGTAATAGTGCATATATTTAGCAAAACGACTTTTATTGTTTGAATTTCATGATAAAATTGATTATCACAATTCCTATTCATATAAAAAGTATCAAAATATAGAGCTTATTGCGATTTATTGGATGCAAGGCACGCTAACATTTTTGTTAATGCATCAACTGAAAGATTGATCTTGGGATTTATGAATTGATTTGAGACTTGTTGTTGTTTGTTCACAGGGATCGTGTAGTGGCCGTCTTCGTCCAGGGTCCTGCCTGGCAGTTTAAGGGCTGGCCATGGCTGCTGCCTGATGGATCTCCTGTGGATATATTTGCCAAAAGTGAGATTGGTCTGGGGAAACGCAACACATTATTTACAATGAGGGTTACTTGAATTTCACACACATGGACGCAAGGATTGGAAAGTCTGTGAAAACGAACATAGGTCCTTGAAAGTGCTTGAATTAAACCAGAACTAAATTTGGTTAGAGTAGCATGGTGCTATTACAAAAATTGGCCTTTATGCACAGCCAAAGCCAGAACGACGGGGAGATAATGTAAACTGATATTTCCTACTGACATACTACAGCAAAATATATAAATAACTGAAAGTACTGACGTGCATAAGACTTTTGCACAGTACTGTAGATAATTTTATAGATATAATCTCTCTCTCTCCAACCTTTGTCTATTGTGCTTTTATATATAAAAGGTGAAAGCTTTAGAAAGTCCTTAACTAGTGTTCATGACAGAGCAAACCCTGTACAATGCACCACATTGGTTATGTACCTAGAAAGAGTGTTTTATGTCATGCTATTGTTTTAGTCCGAGCCTTTCACCTGAAGTACGATGAGGCACGAACGGACCCGAACGTACAGAAGTGGGACGTGACCGTGCTGGAGCTGAGCCACCACAAACGACACTTGGACCGGCCCGTCTTCCTCCGCTTTTGGGAAACACTGGACAGGTCAGGATTGCAACTCCTTTCACCTACATTTAACATAGCACACACTGGAGAGGATTGGCTTCTGACAGTGTACTGTTGTCACATGCACTACCAACATGTGTCAATGTTTTTGTTACATACGCTCATGGTAAAAAAAATGGGCCAAGACAAAAATGGTAAAATATTTAGTGGTCTTTTAATGGTCTTGACCATTTTAATCACAAAACTCTGGTTGGGAAATTGGCAAAAATTGCAAAAATACTGAAGATAAATCAGCTGAGCATGGAATAGCCTTCCCCTTTGTTTTCTTTAAATGTTTAAGATGTGTGGGTAAACTTGCAGAAGGAAGAATGAGTTGTTCCACTCAATGTTGATGGCTTCAAACAGTTCATGAGTATTTGAAAAAAACGTCTCCCAGTTTAAGTTTAATGTCAGACCAAATATTCACTATAGGGTTTAAATCTGGACTCTGACCTGGCCGAAACATGAGCTTCATGGACTTGTGCTCAAGCTGCCACTTGGTTGTCTTTACAATTTGGGCAGGAGCATTGTCTTGTTGAAAAATATCATCTGATCATTCCTCTTTAGAAAATAGCTTGTGGGAAGCAAGCCATTCTGCAATATTCTCCTGTACTCCAAAGCATTAAGTGACTTTTTACAGTGAAGCAGCTCCTCACAAAATGACACAGTCTCTTTCTTCACTGTGGTAAAGATGCATTTATTATTACATTTCTCAGCAAATTTTCCAAGATGCAGCTTTGGAGCATCACCATGTTTCATTGTGATTCTTAGAATATGGGAAGTTGTGTGTTGGAGTTAGACATGTGCCGGTATTCGGTAATGCGATAAATCGCGGTAATGAATATGCACGATATTGTTATCGCGGGCACTTCAAAATACCGTGAAAAATAATAGATCCGAATTTAGATTTTTAGAACGCGCATTATAGCTTATTTTCCATCAACCGCTTAAACAAGCACTGCCTATGCTGCGCGAAACACGTGCGCACTCTGATGTAAACAATCGCCACGTGTATAAGCATGCGGCCGGTGCGCACTTCTAGTCTAATGTAAACAGTCCTCACATGGAGAAGCAGCATGGCGGAAGGAGGAACGCCGCCGCCGATCTATCCGGATCCATCCCGCTTCTAAAAGCAGAGCTGCCAACTCGACGCATTCAGCGCGAGACTCCTCACACGCTCACGCCACACATCCGTTTTCTCACGCAGAGAAAAATCGCGGAGCAAAGAGGACACGAAGACCGTCAAACAAGACAGAGCAGGTTATGAAACAGGAGAACAATTGTGTCACAGAACGTTACATTTAAACTATTTAATGACCAGCAGCATGTTAGATGACTAAAACATAAAGAGGAGTATTTTGCTGAATATGTGCACTGCACTTTTTTACATATTTATTATATTTTTACTTGTGTCATTACATAATTGTTATTATAATGAAAACCACATTATATTTGATTTAATTAGTTATTTGTAACCTTTAATAATACCAGCTGATAGGGCTCTATATGGTTACATAGCATTATGTGAGATATTTTTTTTCATGAGAAAAAAATAACATGTGGGCTATCTACTGTAGCCTTCCTAATATTTATCCAAAATAAGTCAATATTGAATCAAGATTTAACATGTGGGCTATCTACTGTAGCCTTCCTAATATTTATCCAAAATAAGTCAATATTGAATCAAGATTTAACATGTGGGCTATCTACTGTAGCCTTCCTAATATTTATCCAAAATAAGTCAATATTGAATCAAGATTTAAATCAAATCCCAAGTATTGAATTGAAATCGTTAAATTTGTGTTAAGCAATACAAACAGTAGCCTACCAGTCATTGTACCATGTAATCATTGTAACATGATGTTGTCACTAAACTTAATAAAATTCTGTTTAGTTACCAAATGTTTTGACAATCACAATTACACCTTGTGATGCAAGTTTTATTAAATTTTTTACATCCCCCCCCCCAAAATCCATCTGTTTCTCATGTGCAATTAAAATATCGTGATAATACCGTATACCATGATAAAAGATCACTCAATTAATCGCAGCATGAAAATGTGATACCGGCACATGCCTAGTTGGAGTAGGGATGCACCGATATGAAAATTGACCGATACCGATAATTTTTTACATTTGAAAGCCGATAACCAAATTATTGGCCGAATCCTAATTTGTACATAATTTTTGAGAGCCTGATTGCAAAAAACAAAAGTCTCACCATTAAAAGCAATGTGCCAAGCACACAATTATAATGTTCTCATTATAATTTTATTTAGCCATATGACAGACTTGAAGCACTTGTTGTACTTAACTGTATTTTCCTTTTTCGAACGGTGTGCATCTAAAGTGTCTCAGATGAAGGAAATAATCCATCATTTATCAGCTTTTATATATCAGCCAAATATTTTTTATCAGGCCGATAACGATAACATTAAAAATGAACACATATCTGTTAATACCGATATGGTGACCGATATATCGTGCATCCCTAGTGTGGGGTGATGAATGTCCAAGGCCTTCACATGTCTGCCAAAAACACACAAAAACATGTATGTGTTGTGAGGACATAAATGAATTCTGACAAAACAATGAATTAATAATTTCAATATTAAAGGGTTCATGAACTCTTTTTCATTTTTCAATAATGTTCTCTTAAGGTCCACTTTTATTTTCAGTCTCTGAAAAGCCTGCATCTTGGTTAAAAATAAATCGGCAGTAAAATCAAGCAAGCAAACAAACAAACAGTCTTACTAATGTGATCTGACTGGAACTTCCATAAAAATAAAGTTCATCAATGCTTCTGTAATGTTATGAAGAATTGAAAGAGTGTTTTTCTGCACTTCAAAGTGTCTTGCAATAAGAGGCATCTTTCTCTGTTATTTTCTCTGGTGGCTGTTTCACACAAACATGTTCCTGTTTGCATTGCGCAACTGATCCTCTACACACCACAAACAACATTTATTCATTCTTCTTTTTTATTTCAGAATTTTTTTATTGCAATTCTCTTTGTACACTGTGCAGTTATGCATACTTTCATAGACTTCACGTTTAAATACTAAATGTAAACATTTTATTAAATCCATTACTTCTAAATCCATTACTTCTATATACATTTATATATTAATTTGCTCAAGCAAGTGGCAAAAACATTTAAACATTTCCTTGTGTTAAAATCACAAACATTAAATGAAAACGGTAACACTTTACAACAAGGTTCATTAGTTAACATGAACTAAGAATGAACAATACTTCTACAGCATTTATTAATCTTAGTTCATATTAGTTTCAACATTTTACTAATACATTATTAAAATCAAAGGTTGTATTTGTTAACATTAGTTAACCCACTGTGAGCTAACATGAACAAACAATGAACAGCTTTATTATTCTTAACTAACATTAACAAAGATTAATAAATACTGTTACAAAGGTATTGCTCATTGTTAGTTAATACATTAACTAATGAACCTCATTGTAAAGTGTTACCATTAAAACTTACAATTGACAAAACGGCTGACTCGTGCTTTTTTTTTCTTTAGCATTTAAATCTTTATATAAAAAGTCCCGCAGGTCGTACAGAACTTAGTTTCTCCACTTCAGCAACGAGTGTCATCCATTGTGCAGCCGCCTTGTTCTGTGTATTTCTCGGACCAGCAGCCTGTCATGTGATTAACACTTTCTGTGCAGATGCAAGGCCCTTGCACACACACAGGCTAATATAACAAACTGGACAGTGTATTTATCAATAAAAAATATTTTTATTTTGACCGCATCAGTTATTTTTGCTACTCATGGGAAGTATTTTGCTGTTCTTTGCTTTACCCCGGGCTAAAAGTAAAAAGATGACCGTAAAAATAGAAGGATAATTTAATTAAATGCTTTTATGATGAGATTACTACATTTTCATGGCAATCTGCTCATTTTGACCACGTTTTGAAACTTGCAGGATATATCTATTGTACAATAACATCTTATACGCCAAAAGAATTTGAATTTCTCAATTCATAACCTCTTTAAAATTCCTGCGGTAGTGAAGCTGAATTTCCAGTATCATTACTCCAGTCTTCAGTGTCACATGATCCTTCAGAAATCATTCTAACATGCTGATTTTCTGCTCAAGAAACATATTATAATCAATATTGAAACAGTTGTGCTGCTTACTATTTTTGTGAAAACCGTGATGCTTTTCTTCAAATAAATTTTTTTAGGATGTTTTTGTAACATTATAAATGTCTTTTAGTGTCCTTGCAGAATAAGTCTTAATTTTACTGATCACAAACTTTTGAACAGTACTGTAAATCATTGCGTTACTTCAGAAGTTAAATAGTTTTTATTTCCAACTTATTGATCATATTTCTGTTCCTCTTGACGTACAGTCAAATTAAATAATCGAGTTTCTGGGTTTTGGTGTATGTAAACATGTTACATGGTCTCTTGAAGTTTCTTGTTGTGAGAATGAGAATTGTTTGAATCTGTTTTAGATAATTGGCTAATTTAATGCTTGAGAAATGAAACTTCATATGGTCCAGCTCAAATAATAATTTTAGTAGAATTCTATAGCTGATTATCCCTATATTTTCCCTCCAGATACCTGGTCAAACACAAGGCCCATCTGAGGTTCTGAGCCTGCTGTCTGCTCATCGAGGCCGTCGAGATCTTCCCTCCCTCCAGAGACCTGTCAAGATGGACTACTAGACCCCCGTTCCTCTCAGCCCCCCTGAAAGCACTTTGGATTTCCATCTGCTTCACCTTCTGCTGGCACCAGTATGATTTATAGTCTCTTCCTCCACCTGGAGATGAACAGGTCAGGGTGAGCAAGAGGGTATTTGGATGTTTGGGTTGGTCCTTGTCATGTTTTCTCAGTAGATTTGTATTTTTCAATTGTAAAGCAGTTGGTAATCAAGGCAGATTCAAAAGGAGATATTTGATGCTTTTTTTTTTTCTCTCTCTCTCTTTTTTTTTTGTAAAAACATGAGCTGGATAATGGAGAACCATTAAAAATGGTGACTCGCTGATATGAATAAAATGACTGCTACGTCTAAAAGCTCTTGTAATAATCGATTCACTTTGTTCCTTTCTTTTTTGTCCTTTTTTCTGCCTTCTGTTCTATGAAGCGTAGAGTAGTGCATTGAAGTTCACTGCACAAATGCAAACGGTAAATTTAAGTCAAACTAGAAGAAGGCCTTGTGGTTTAGCGTGAGATTCCCTTGTTCAAAACCAACAAGACCACAAATAATAATCAAAATAGAATTATTGAAAAATAAATATCCAGGATGCTACGGTTACATAAAATCTGTACTTCAGATTGTTCATGGTTCATATGCTCTGTAATTCTGCAGTATATTGGAAAATTTGGGAAAGTTTAACCCTGAAACCCAAGGACTGCTTGTGTCTAATTGCTATTTTTGAAATGGAAAATTCAGTTGCTTCCATAAGGCAAAGTCAGTTATCTACAAGGGTACACTTTTTCTTTTTCTTTTTTTTTCTCCCTTTTTTTTTTTGATTGTTGGTTGGTTTTGTATAAATGCATTTAAAAGTAATGTTTGTTTTTAAACATTTCTGTTGAATGTGGATTATTATTAAATAAAATTAAAAAGTATAAACAAGTGGTGATGCATGTCTTTCCTCTGTTTCATTAGAGCCTGTAATAAGTTTGCAGTTAACTGTTTCTAACATATTCTACGCACTTGTTGATTATGAAAATAAGCAGTAAAGTCAGAACTGGGTTTTAAACTCACAATTGCAAGAAATAAAATCAGAATTGCGAGATATAAAATCTCAGTTGCAAGAAAAAATCAGAATAGCGATATAAAAATTACCCTTTTCATTCTGTGGTGGAAACACGCTCCCATTCCTACATCTCAAACTGCTTCATGGTGATTTGCCATACGTCACTAAAATATTGAGAAACGCATTTAATTCTCATTTTAATATAGCTTTTTGCATCTAATCATCTGTGACTAAGGCTTCTGTTGTGCAAACACCATTCAATAATGATGCTATTCGCATTGATCAAGTTTTGCAAACGTGGTCGTACATGGCCAGATGTGAGCACCCTCTTCTTTAACCAGTTTAGTTAGTTCAGCTGCTGGCAGTTGCATTAAATCAAGCGGACAGCCGTTTTGTGTTTGCTGGTCCACTGACAGGGTTTATTTATGTCTGTTTGTTGGTGAAGAGCAACCTATGCATGGATTAAAATAGCACTGGCAAGGCCACAAAAAAAAAAAAAACCCACTGATATGGAAGAGAGATGATTATCAAAGTCTGGTCTTTCAAGTTGAGAATGTTGCACTGTGGGATTCCTTTATTGAATATTGCACATTTTTGACACGTAGTTGGTTATGTAGACATCTTTCATATTGCACACGGTAGTCTATGGGAGCCCATTTCTGCCACATAAAAAAAAAAAAGTACCAACTCAAGACTGTATGTGATTTCGGATGTAGCCCCAGAGTTGATATTTAACCCTTATATTTGTTAGAGCTGCATGAGCAGTGTGGCAGAACCCAAATCTTCCCCACCGTCTGTGCATTTTAAAGAATCAGCTTCATGTTGCATCCTGCTACTAGTCTTTTATTTAGTTTAGGAAATGATGCATGTCAGCAAAATAAAAAAAGACCGCGGCCTGCGGCTTCAGCTGTCACACATTGTCCTAACCTTCACCTTGATCAGACATGCTCATTTAAAAGGCCTGAGCCTAAATGTGTTGTAGTCGTCATGAGTGCTGCCTTTTTCTGTATTGAATGTTCAACATGATTTTTGCTGAGGCTGTCAGAAGCTATGTTTCCATGCAAAGTTGGAATATTGCATAAAACATTTGCGAATGAAACACGGTTTTCATCCCGTGTGTTCAAGAGAACAAAACATTCACTTCCTGGGAAATTGGCACAAAATGTGTAATCAAAATGAAATCTTTGAAAGTTAAAAAAATGGCTTCCGTCTCAGAGCGTGCAGAAGCTGTCATGTCATCTTGCCTGGTGTTTGGGAACATAATAATGTGAGATTCTTCTGGGAGGGAATTAAACCAAATCATTCTGATGACAGACTTTGGCTCAGGCATTACGGAGTGATCAAACCAACATGTGAGATGCTGTGCAATGAAACTGATCCACTGGTTAGTCCAGTGATCCAATCACATTCACTGTTGCGCATCGAGGGATTTATTCTGTTAATGTGTTTCTATAGTAGTTTATGCGCACATCTTATTAGTTAACTTGTTTAATGCACATTTTTAGAATCGATGCACATCTTGCCTTTTCCATCCAGCATTTCTTTAAGCGATCACCCAAAATGCACATAAAGATAGGCTTGAAAAACAGCTTGTGTTGTAGTGATTTATGGTTCCTTTCTAGTTTTTTTTTTTTTTTGCTTTGTTTTGTTCCACAGATCAACAGCATACGAGTAAGTAAATAATGGCAATGCAAGAATTTGCATTTTTGGGTGAAATATTCCTTTAATGAAATGATCGTTGATATCAGTTTACATTGGTAGATCATTTTTGTAGTCTTTATGGGTTGATTACATCGTCATTATGTTCTGTGTTTTAAATGAGAAGTGAGAGAATGCAGATCATGCATTACTGCAGTCTTTAGGAGAAGGATCACCGCCAAGTTCCTTGCAGGAAACCAGCAGACGCCTAATGTGACTTCCAGCCAGACATGGAAAGATCACTTTCGTTGATGTTTGACCTCCATGTGTCAATCTGAACATGAGGCGGGAACATGCTGGCAGGAATAAATATGATAACGCAAAAACGTGAATGAGACATGCATTATTCTGAGCCATGTATAGATAATACATTAAAGGTTTGCAGCTAGTCAGAAATGGCTTTCAGATCTTAACTGATGTTAAAGAACAAGTATTACTCATATCACAGTGTAAATAAACAGCTGTTGTAAAAGTGATCTTTATTCAGAGCTGATTCCTCTCTATTATATGTGTACCGCTCCTCTTGCTGTTTTTATGGTTGTCGGTACCGTTGCGCTCTAGTGAGATGGGATCTTTACGGATTATGTATCTGAAAAAAAAGAAAGAAAACAAAACATAAAACTACAGATTCATGTAAAAGGTACTACAATTAGGGTAAATCTCAAGAAAAAGATTGCAGAATTAAAGATCAATTCTGCTCATATTGCAACCTAAAGGTTGCAGAAGGAAATTATAGAAAATAAACCTATTTATACAAGAAATAAAATAAAAATAAAATAAAAAAGCAATTCAGACCTTTTTTTTCAAGATTTGTTTCATTTACATTTACATTTATTCATTTAGCTGACGCTTTTATCCAAAGCGACTTACAATTGCTATATATGTCAGAGGTCGCACGCCTCTGGAGCAACTAGGGGTTAAGTGTCTTGCTCAGGGACACATTGGTGTCTCACAGTGGATTCGAAACCGGGTCTCTCACACCAAAGGCATGTGTCTTATCCATTGCGCCACTCCCACCCCTTTCAGAGATCTTGTTTTCATGACAATTAGGAAAATTCCCCCTGCCAAATTCTCAGAGTAGAAAAATTGTCAGACTACTGTAATGCAAAAAGAAATTAAAATGATATATTTTGAATAATGTATGCATAGTATTTACAATGCCTGACCAAAAAAAAAAAAATATTAATTAATATTTTATTGGACCAGCTTAAGCTTTGATGCATTTGCCATGGCATCATTTCCATAAGTTTGTGCAACAATTCGTTTTCACTGTTATGCTGATGATACTCAGTTTCGTCAGGGCGTGAAGAAATATAGAGCTTACTAATTCACAAAATGAACGGAATGCACAGCTGATATAAAAAACTGGACGACTAGTAATTCTGAAAAAACAGATTCTAATTATTGGACAAAAAACGTCCTCACGTAATAACTGTCTTAACACTTGATGGCTGCTCTGACAAGTCTTCGTCGTCGGTTAGGAACCTGGGTGTGCTCTTTGATACCAATCTTTCATTTGAAAGTCACGTTTCTAGTATCTGTAAAACCGCATTCTTCCATCTTAAAAATATATCTGAATATCCAGATCTGATGAAGGACCTGCGCCTGGACACGACGACGCAGTCCTGAAGTGTCAACTAGTCTCTCCCCTGTGAAGGCCTCCTTCCCTTCCTTTTACCTCTGTACAGATAAAACGTGGTCAAAATGATTCCAGTTCGCATGATATGCAGAAACGACTACAAATTATGTATTATGGAGGCCAGACAAGTAATGGATCAACACTGTTGCTGTCTTGGATAAGTGTTTTTCTCAAGGCTACACAGCTGTTTAGTCCCAATCCCCTAACTTATCTTCACATTGTGTGTGTGGAAATGCTCTTACTTTCACTATCAAACATAGCTGTGAGTTCAACTGTTGATTTTACTGTTGATTTGATTTCACCAAACGTTTAAATGATCTCAGATTTTTCTTTTCGACCACATTTCCTCCTCAGAGATGATGTTTCACCACTATCCTTTCAGGTTTTAACAATGCGTTGGACAGTTAAACCAGTTTAAGTAGTTTCAGCAATAGTTGTTTTCTTTGCTTGATGAAAGACGATAATTTGACCGTTCTGAAACAGAGGGTGTTTCCATGACCACAGGATATAGAGCTGTAACACATTAATAATTGCAGCAATTATCCAAAAACTCTTACCTATTTACTTAGTTACAGCCAAGTGGTCACCTTTTTTTGGCCAGGCAGTGCATGTAGTATTGGCTGTACTGGATTTAATTTTAGTATGATTTTAATTATGTAAAATATACACACACACATATACATACATTATATATATATATAAATTGTCTGTTACAATGCAAAACAACAACCTAAAATCTACACAAGTCTATAAAAAATTTAAGTTTCTTTTAGCAAATCATAAGTTCTTAAATTTTTCTTCGCTATGAAGTACAAAAGGTTTAGCTTCACTTACACAATGTCATTTAGCTCCAGCTGTGTATCTGGTGACGGGTTGATTAAGGCATAAGAGTGGCTACTCAGGTTAATATTCAGCTCATCTGGATTGAGAAACAAATGTTAACAGAATAAAAAGTCATTTCAGTCATAAAAATGTGTTATTCTCCAGAACCATGCCCTAGTAGTAATCAGCCTCAACTGAAAATATGAGGTATAAAATCAAATCAATGTTTTTAAAAAGCTGAATGTCACCACATAGTGTTACTTAGTTTTATATTTTGAAATTTAATTTTGCATAATACAATTTTAGTCAAGTTTCAGATTTGTTTTTTCATACTGCTGCCATTGGCACTATTATTATTAGCGTGTGGACAAATGTTAATTGTACACCCTGGTTACACAGTTCTCAAAATCAAATCAAATAACGCATAGAAACGTACTAATTCATTCTGCACATGATTTCACTGTATAATTCGACTCATAAGATGGTGTCTCACCGAATCCCCTCGTGCAGAGCCCCAGGTTTTGCATGCGGTTCTTGACCAGCTGAGTAAGCTCCTGTCTCTCTGAGCATGAGAGCAGGACGTCCCGGTGCTGGCTCAATCTGTCTGCATCACGCTCCGCGTGCCACGGCCCCAGAAGATTGGAAGCCCACTGCAGGCTCTTTCGGCGCAGAGAATGAGTGTGTACATTGCTGTCTGGGAATTCACACTGAAGAAACTGAGGTTGCTCCTCCTCGTCAAAGACTGACACTTTGTCTGATGTTTGGGATTGAGGAGACTAGAAGAAAGAAAAACTGATTGCTTTAAAATGAAAAAAAAACAAAAAAACATGCTTTTCGCTTTTCAAAAAAATTATACATTTCGTCTTTTTAACAAACTTTTACACATTGTTTTCAAATCACTCTTGCTATGAAAGTTAAAATTTTCATTTTAAATTATGAGAAAAAAAGTTTAGAAAATGCCAACATGTGGTCCCGATCCAGCCCCTAATTTTCTGAATGTTAAGTTTCCATGCTGCTTAATATTTTTGTGGAAACCGTAATGCATTATTTTTCTTTGATGAATAGAAAGTTCAAAATAATTAGAAATGTGCCTTTATTTGAAATATAAATCTTTAGATGCCTTAACTGTCACTTTAGATCAATTTAAGACACCATTGCTGAATAGAAGTAGCCTATTCATTTCTTTCAAAAACATTTTTAAAAACCTTACCGACCCCAAACTTTTAAATAATAGAGAGCAACAGTCGGGTTCTGGAAGTAAAAATAGATTTTAAACAATAACATGTAAACCTTTAAAGACAGCCCTGTGAGCTACTTTGGTAGTTAATTTATAGTATTTGCTTTTATTGAAGCCTCCAGCGCACATTATTATATTAATAACAAAAACTTCCATTAGCCATGATGCTGTACAGAAAATTACACCAATCAGAGGTTCAAAACACACCAAAATATCTCATTAGCTCCGCCCACTGCCATGAAGTTTGGAAAAAGACTCTGCCTCCCTATGCTCTCAAAATGCAAAATAATTTGAATATACATGCATATTTTGCAATAAACCTAAAATATATTGTGTAAGATTAAATTTTTTTGAAAGAATGAATTTTAGCCACTGAGTCCAGGAAGTCAATTTCAAGGGGGGGATGGAGTTCCAGTTTAAAATGTAGAGGATTCCCATCTTTTATCCTCGTAATAGCCTTCAAATGCTCAAATTACATTCAGAAATACAGTGGGATTTTCTGCATCTAAGGTTTAAAAATATAAAATATGATCCCAACTAGGGTCCCCCTAGTAAATTTAGGCCATTTTCACCCCTTATAGCATTTATTTTAATTAAATATCAAGAGAGAGAGATGAGTGTGGGAATTACCTGCGTCTGTGCAGCATATCTCTAAAAACAATGAAGCTGTGAGTTTAATTACTTCCAAAACAGCGATGTTACCCCCTCGTTTCTGAGAAATATAATGTAGCGAAGTAAGTAGCGAAGCTAATTCATTAATATATGTTGCAGGGCAACGATGAAAACAAGTTCCTCTGCTCCTGAATGTGTCTGTGAATGAGCAGCGTGATCTCCCATCTCGGTGTGCGAGTGTGTGCTTCAATAAAAGCAGCACATTAATATAGAACAGTGATTGAACTGACTGAAACCTGTGCATTTAATGGTTTTAAATGGTGCACACCTTCCAGCTAATCAGAATCGCATATTCAGACAGACCATGGTATAAATGATAATAATTGGTGAAAAGAAATCAAGCATCATGTTAGTTCAGGCAGGCCAGATCAGTCAAGTTTGCATCAGCGGACAGCTGTTTCTGATGTGTACTAATCCAGTTTTGACACTTATCACAGCGGTTCATTTAAATTCACATTCATTCAGCCTCTCTTCTAATGCATGGCTGTACGCTACATCTAACTCCCCCCTCCATCCCCATCTAATCTGATATCTATTTTGCGATTGTCTTCGGTATACAGTGAATGTCATTGTAATCATCCTTCCTCATGTATTTTGGTTTGTTTACAACAACAGCTCATGTTAAATTTATGAATTGTAATTATGTATGCATGATTACTGGATCTGTTCTTTTACCCCAAGGGGGGTTTGGCTCTTCCCGCTCTGTCCAGGCATGGCTGCGTGGACGGGCGCGTGGAGTTTTCCCAGAACAGAACCATACCGCCAACACTAACTGTATGCATTATCATTATAATAAAATATACATTTGACGAAAGTGGTCATGATTGAACTGATAATTAAGTAACAAGTAACGCTGGCTCCTTCCCTTCTGTTCTAATTGAACTGTTTCTCCTGACCTAAAAGTGTGCAAGTATGTTTTGCACTGAACATAATGAAACCTCGGGAGGTTGAACTTTCTGAGACTCTGTCCTGTAGATGCCGATGGGAATGTCTCCCACAGTGGTGGACAGCACTTGGTACAGTGTGCCGTACGTCTGGATGTACAAGTCCTCCTCTTTGATCCTCAACTGAAATGTAATATACCACATTTTAACACTGCTGAAACAATATAAAATAAAAGCATTGAACAGAATGAGGATATGTGGACTGGCTAATGTTGTAAAAGTCACACTTACAGCGCACAGGAAACCAGATTTTGGTGTAGTTTCCAGTCCAAGCAGTAGTCTGGTGATGGTTATCATATAATCCTTAACAAAACTCTGAAACAACAGAAGCACTTATTACACAATTATGGACAAATTTGAAGGTATGAACATTTACAATTTCCAGCAGCAAGAGCACACAGTACTGTTCAAAAGTGTGTGTTTTTTGTTTTTTGAAGAAGTTAATTAGGCTCATCTGGGCTGTAATATTGTGAAATATTACTACAATTTAAAATAACTGTTGTTATATTATATATTTTAAAATTTTCAGCATCATTACTCCAGCCTTCAGTGTCACATGATCCTTCAGAAATCATTCTGATATGACGATTTGCTTCTCAAGAAACATTTATTTTATTATTATCATCAATTTTGAAAACAATTTTGCTGCTTGATGGGAAATAAAATACTATGGAAGCCAATGGGGTCCATTCAACTGTTTGCTTACCGATATGTGTGCAGCGTTGATCGAAATAAAGATAGACAAAAGGTGTGAATTTGAGCAGCAGCTAAAAACAGGAACTTGTAGTAGGCATGGTATTGTTCTGTCTAGATATAATTTATGCCAGACAAAAGATCTTGAACAAGATGTTTCCTTTTAAGGTAAGCGATCTTTTGAGACAGCTGAAGCCTACCCAGGATGTGTTAGGGGTATATAACCTCGGCAAGGGAACTAACCCTTGGCCTTCTCATAGCAGATGCTCTCTGTATGTGAATGCCAATTTCTTGCAAGAAATAAAGCTGATCTTTGTTAACCTTTGAGATATCCTACTGTCTTACAATTATTGATAAAAGTTGAGAAAAGAATTTCCACAACAAATGGCGACGAGGATTGGGAATTGCAAAGCTGATGACCTCCGTGGACGAAGCAATTGATTGAACATCCCAAAGACAAGAAGTCTCTGGCTCCGATACCCCAACGCTAAAAATGCAAGGGACGGGAGAATTGTGGACACCACGGCAGGCCTAGGTGGACGCGATCCCGAATAAAAGAACCAAGCTGCAAAAAGCACGGTGAGAGAAAATTATTTACGTGGTAAATAAGAAAATTATTTGCGTATTTTTCCTAAAAGGGTCAGGGTTTTGGAATAAGCCTGAAAGTAATTTCCAAACAGGGTTTGAGAATAAGCCTGATAGTAATTTCTCAAATGCCATGTGTTAATTGTTTTCCCAGAAGGGCCAGAGTTTGAGAATAAGCCTGATAGTAATTTCTCAAACGTCCAGACAAGGTGCTGTTTGAAATAAGCCTGATAGTAATTTTCTAACATTTAAGAAGGCACTTGTTTGGGAAAAAGACCTAGCATCGACGGATGTGGGCATTTTGAAAGTCCTAGATTGACGAATTTAGGCAGGCGTGGTGGCCACGCTGGGGGAAAGAATTAACACAGTGAATATAGTGCGTGGTGACCACGCGGGGAAAGGATTTAAATACGCAAATATAAATACTGAAGAATTTAAATACGCAAATACAAATACTGTTGAGTAAAATTAGTGCAAAAATGGGTAATGTTAATGATAAAGAATTGGAGACAGTGGATTTCTCAAAAGGGAATTATTGTTCCATGACCAAGAAAAATGGAACACAGTTAAATTGTACGGATTTA
The DNA here is from genome assembly GCF_965113295.1 of Leuciscus leuciscus. Lineage (NCBI taxonomy): Eukaryota > Metazoa > Chordata > Actinopteri > Cypriniformes > Leuciscidae > Leuciscus > Leuciscus leuciscus. The sequence goes on along the minus strand of NC_138730.1, from coordinate 20,166,621 downwards.
ATGTCTGTTTAATGTCTGAGTGTAAGCCATCTGCAAAAGACAAAGGAAAATTGGACAAAAACAAGTCCAAAAAGAAAGGAAGAAAATATAATTATGACTTTGATGGTCGAATTATAGATGTATGGTTAAATGAGGCAATTACCAGACAAATAAGACAGATAAACTCAGGAATTCATTAGCACCATTAGAGAGTGCAAATAGTAGAGAGACAAAGGCAGAGGAAGCCAGAAAAACTTTACTAAACTCTGTTTCTAATTCTTCCGAGGAAATGAGATGCATGAAAACCCGCCTGGCTGAGGACGACCGCTGTCCGGCTCCCTACTCCCCCTACCAACCACCACCAGCAGTGGCCCTCCACGAACCACAAAGACAACCCGCAATGGAGCAATGGGAGGTCAAGATCCTGAGGAAGACAAAGAAGAAGAGGGAACGAGTCTGCAAGCAAGACCACCAAGACACCCTGAACATCGAAGCTTGCTAGGTTCGACTACCCTGCCCTCTGCTCCTCCAGACTACACTCCTCCATCTCCAAAATTCGTAAATGTTCACCAACCCAAAGAGAAGCACAGGCCAGACAATCAAAGATAAGTACGTATGAAGAATATCTGAAAACTGTTTTTTTCTGGACGGTCTGGACCCTGAAATAGGGAAAAAGGTCAAAACAGCTTGTGTGGGGCACCACCAAGCGCGTCTGGAAGAAATCCGGCGACACGCAACGCATCAAGAACAGCTGCTGAGAGACTAAGCCAAGAACAAACAGAAAAAGACTGACAAAGACACTCAACTGGCTCTGCTGAAGATGGGCTCAAGAAGAAGAGGAGGAGGAAGAGGTGGCAGAAGAGGACGAGGCAGAGGAGGAAGAGGACGTGGAATGGGTGACCGACCCGCAATGGACCCTGAAGCTTGTTATAATTGTGGGCGAAAAGGACACTGGAGAAATGACTGTCCGGATCCTCCAAAGAACAGAGGATTCCAACAGCCACCAGAGCCACAAGGAGATTGAAAGAAGGAGGGGGAGGGGAGCGACGGTGAAGGGTCTGACTCCCAGGTGGTAAATATGTTTAATCTTATCTCTTTTTCTGCTCCTTGCAATGAAGAAAATATGCTTGCTGTTTCTTGCAATGAAGAAAATTCGCTTGCTGATACTGAACGAATGTATAAAGCATTTGCAAAATTACCAATGATTGATATCAGTATCGAGGGTAGGAAAATTAAGTTCTAAATTAACAGTGGAGTGAAGAACTCAGCAATTAAAAATGAACAATTGCCTGATTTAACTGTATTATCTGGAAAATGGACAACCTCCAGAAGTGCCACAGGGCATCTGGTAAAGGAACCATATACAGCAGATTTGTCTTGTCAGATTGGTGATCACTCATTTTCTAATGCTTTTCTTGTAACTACTACCTGTCCTTGTAATCTTCTGGGAAGAGATTTGATGTGTAAACTGAAGCTGAACTTGTATTGTGATGACAGTGGCCTCACTGCTGATATGAATATGGTGCGAATGCCAACTGAAACATATGTTTTTGAATGGAGCACTCCTCAGTGTGGTCTGCAAAACAAAGCCACAAATAGGATGCCTCCTGACCATGATTTCATGGAAGAAAATGATTTGCATTGCACATGTCATGTTAGCAGTGAGCCAGATGAAATTTTTGCTGAAAAATGGTCTGAACTAGAGATTGAGGAACTGAAAACCTCAGAATTAGTTTGGTCAGATAAATGGTGTGCTGTGAAGGTTGAATTGACTGATAGCCAAGCATCACTGTATGATGTGGAGGGGGCCGTCCCTCACATCTCTTTAGCTAAACCACAGACTGCAGAGTGGAGAGAATTGGGGCTTTTTGTGAAACAATGTGACTCACTAAAAGATTGGTGGCTGACAAAATGTGTGGCCATCTGAGAGCACAGGGTTTTACAAACAGTCACTATAAGAGAAAATATTAAGGGAATCAGAACTGTTAAAGTGATGAATAAATAGTACTATATGAATTGCACGTGTTTAAATATTATACTTTTTATATGAAGGCGTCTAGAATTTGTATCCCGTTATCCCTGGGAGACAGTGTGGGAAAATGGTTTTGATCTATGAGATTCTAAGAGTCAATGGTTTACTGTATGTTTAACTAAGATACTTTTTTGTGCATTGTGCATATGAGAATGAGATTGGGTGACCAACTTTAAATATAAATTGTGATTTGACAAAAATATTGGTCACTCCATTTCATTTAAAAGGTAATTTTCTAGATTCAATAGAAACAATGTTTTCTAATTATAAACATTTGAAATCACATGCTGTCATCATCAGCGAGATAGAAATGTTTTTTATTTTTGTCCATGGATCAAAGATTGTGTGAAGATTTCCAAATCTTCTTTTAAATAGCTTATGAGCAACAACAAAAAGTGGAAAATTGAAATTGTGCAAAGAATGACAAATTGCATTTGAGAAATTAAAACGGATTCTCTCAACTGCAATTGTAGGTCTATACGATTTCTATTTAAAGTGTTTAATCTATTTGATTTTGAAAAGCTAGGTTTACGTTCACTGTGTTAAACTCAATCACATGACGACTGCATCGGACAACTGAGAATTGATATCGTAACGTTCAGACACTGTCGCAAGGGGAATGCCACAGTGTGTCTACGTTCAGTAGTTTCTGTCGTCGTCGAACTTTGTTACCGTTCATATTTGGTGGTATTCCACTCCTAATATATGTTCCCCATTCAGTTCATAAACTGCTAAGGCAGACAAGAATGAATGAATGAATGAATGAATCTCTGGCCAGAGAGGGGGGTGTGTGGAGTGTGTGAAAGTGGGTGTGTGAATTATGGTGTTGAGAGACATAAATGATGTCAATCAAAACAGCTGTATCTAAACAGGTAAAATATGACCCAACAGGGAAGAAAATATTCCCAATAAAATAACAACCATGGATGATTTTGGTTAACTATCCTGAGCTGGGTTATTGTTGTGGCAGAAATAAACAATGCCACACCTGCACAGCGTATAACTTTGGGAAGGCAGAGAGCAAGCAAGCTTGCCCTGTCCACCCCATATTTAACTTTTTCCTTTTTACAGGATGTCATGATGGATCTCATCGAACAGAACTGATTCTGTTCCAAATGTATAAAGTATTGTCTTGTTACTGTTTAACATGAAATTTTACAGGTCTCATCAAAAAAGGACGACCTGCCAGACAAGCAGATGAGTCTGGCGACATGATACATGTTGTCACTAACAAAAATACTTAAGGTCTCCATTCACAGGTTGTTCTTGTGGTTCACTCCACAAACAAGGTCCTATCTGGGGTGCAGTGACACCTCCGCCCAAGCATATCGACTTAGACTACACCAACCAGCCCTCAGCAACCCCAAACGCAGACACCAACGACAACGCACAGCGTAAAGTGAGGGACAAAGGAAGTGCTAGTAACTTTCCTCCCTTGCCAGCGCGGGAAAGCCCATTGCAACGTTTCGCAAAGAATCACCCTGGTGAAGATGGACCGTCCATGGGGCAACGAGATGATCAACACATCTGGAGGAAGATGTGGACCAACTAATGGTTCAAGCTTAGCATAAT